>NC_065919.1:86439173-87053432 GCF_024586455.1 Bactrocera neohumeralis | reverse complement strand
ATAAACATTGCTCGAGATTTGCGTCACTTTAGAGGCATTTTAATGCGATGAAAAATGGTTTTATATTCGCTAAATATTTATTGGAACACCAATTTATTTGCAAAATTAAGTTTTCATCAAAATTCAAACTCATTATTTTTTCGACCTACACCATCACATAGCAAGAACTTTTACGTAGCACAAATATTTACTAAAGTGCTCAATTTGTAGTATGCTTATAATAATATCATACATTAATGTTCAACGATTTGCTGCAATATAAATTTGTCTGTAGCAAATGCTCAGGAAGCCGCACAATTTTATTAATGATCGAACAAATTCAAGTTAATAGTTTACAAATTCTTCACTCTATTGTGATCATAAGCTGATACTGTTGCAATAAATACGTTTGGCAAAATACGTTTGGGCGCATAAATGGGTGTAGCGCAAATCAAAAAATTCTTTGTATTCAGCTGAAGTCACTCATACGCAGTGGTGCACCCGCTGTTCATTGCCAGGCGAAATGCGTGATATTCGGCAATGCTGTTGACCTTAAAATATTATATTACTTTGTACATATTTTTATTGATATGGCAATAATTTTTAATACACAGAAATGCAAGTAGGTTTGCCGCAATTCCCATTTTGGACGTATTCAAATGAAAGTTTGTCAAAAAAGTTTTAATGTCATGATTTTGCGTTGTAAAATAAGAAAAAAATATTTACTACGGCTGCATAGAAGCTAAAATATCCCCTCACAGCTGCATTTGATTATAGTTTAAACGCATATAAAAAATCTTTATCTTAATTTTGATTGTTCAGTTTGTATGGCAGCTATATGCTAGAGTGCTCCGGATCGAAGCAATGTTTTCGAAGATCAAAGCGCTGCTTTGGACCAGGTAATATGCGCCAAATTTCATGAAACATATTTGATTAATTAAAAAGCTTTTCATAGAAGGACTTGATATTCATCGTTCAGTTTGTATGGCAGCTATAAGATAAAGTGGTCCGATATTAGCGGTTTCGACAAATGAGCAGCGTCTTGGTGAGAGAAAGAACATGTGCGAAATTTCACATCGATATCTCAAAATTAAGGGATTAGTTATGTGGAATGTGAAAGTAATTGCAGCTTCTAAAATATATTTCAGATTTTGTTTGCTAAAGTGGCGATATTTTCATTTAATATTCTTATGGTGCATGTTTTCAAAACTTTTCGAATGCCAAATTATATTTTGAAATTCCAAATGAGAAAATTAGCGTATGAGTTTAAAAAACAATGAGTATATTTTTTCATTCACGACTCCAGTTTTCGCAACTCGGTCGCCTTAAAGAGTTATATACAGTTACAAGGCCGAAAAGAGCAAATTTTTCAAAATTTTTTCTTAGAATACTTGTAATTAATATATATTGATCGAAAATTTGTACACATATTATGGTATCTTTTTAACTATATTTTGAGACTTAGTATTAGTAAAAATTTGTTTGGAAGCTGATCTCGGGAGCTCCCCTCAAAAAAAGATGTTTATGGTGAAAAAAAATATATATATATGTATACATATAAAAAAATATATAAGAATGGTGTTAAAGTTTGAGACTAATCAGCTTAGCCGTTTTTGAGTAATGTTTGTCACCGATTTTGAAACCACCATTTTGAGAAAAAGGCGTTTAAAGTTTTGTCTTGTACTTCCAAGCACTCTGAAACGGCTTTCCAAATTTGCGTGTAACTTCGAAAATATTCACCGGAACGATATGAATTTTTCTGTGTGTATTCTTAAATATATGTAAATTAAGAAAATAAATTAAATAAATTGATTTTTTTGAAAATTCTGTCTGCATATAACTCTTTAAAAGATATACTCCTGTTACAAAACATCTTAACTTGGTTTTGAAAAACTTGTAAGAGAACAGTATTTAAAAACTGACTTTAGAGTCAAGCTTAAGATGTTGACCCTCTTGGCAGTAATTTATGATGTGAAAGCAGAAATATTCAAAAATCTAGACGTATGGCATCTCCCCTGAAATTGAGTTATTTTGTCTGTGACGTTTATCTAAGAAAATAAAGACATATTAATATGAATATCCATTTTTAAATTTCATAAACATAAGCAAAGTAGTGCAACATACAGCAGCGTAATTATACATATATACATATATATATGTACATATAACGGCATAATTTTCGAAAATACGCCGCGCCGTGAAATTTGCTGGAATACAAAATTATTTCGAAAGTTGTGCAAATTAGTTTACGACATAAAATTGTGCTGTGCGTGAAGAAATGCCGTTTGGTGCCTTGCTTTGCTTACAATAAATACCGTTAGATCTGCCGCTATCATTACCACAGCTCGCGGGCAAAGTACCGGAGGAGAACGTTCATTGCTGCCTTGGTGGCAGCTAACTTTTAATTGTTTTTTCCCGAAACCCACAAACGCGTGAGATTGTCGGTGAGGGTGCGATGTTTAGAGGAAAAATTAAATTTACTCCAATGATTTAATGAACGAAAATAGTAGGAAGAAAGCGAGAAAGAGCGGAAAAACCAAATAATCCATGCGTACAAGGGAGCAGTCGCAATAAAATATATTTTCACAAAAAAACTGCTGAGCAATAGTAAATGTAAAACGAAGAATAAGCAAACTCAACTTACAAATAAGTTTACATACACACACACACACACATACATGCGCGCGCCCAAAAGATAAGCATGTGGAGCTTTGTAGTTTTGTGCCTTGGTGTAGGCCTTTACATATACACAGGCACATACATACATACATTAGACTTTTGCGCCACACCATGCGCTCGAGTGCCTATCGGCGCCCAGTTTCAACGGCAACACGGGGCGCCTGGGCCTGCGATATTGGAGTTTCAGGCAAGGCTGGCGCAACACTGGCGGAGGCAGCAGAGGTGGAGGAGGCTCTTAAGTACATGATTGTGTGTTGAGTGCTCAGCGCGTGCGTGTGCATGTGTGTGCGCGTGCGATATAATAGCTGTTCTTGTTGTTTTCGTTTGTTAAGCTGTGCTTTGGGAGTAATTTGAGAAGAGGCGGGCGCTGTTGTGTCTAGGCCGTTTGGGTTGGGGCAGCTGCTGCAAATGCACGCACACTCACACGCATGCAAGGACTTGCGCATATAAATAATATAAGCGAAATGTTAACACACATTTGTATGTGTATGTGTGTGTGTGTGTGATATAGTATATTTTATCGATTGCTTTGCTAGCCTTCGGCTTTTAGCGCAATTCGATGTGTACTCTGTAAACGCGCTGAAGTACAGTTTTTTGCGCTGAGCTAGGGATGCTGTGAACATATACACACATATATACATACATATATATATGTATATATATATATACACTCACATTAGTATGCATATATGTGTAGCTGAAATTGCGTGCGTTCGCAGAAACAAAACAGCTGCCACAGTTAGAAATTCTTTGGCAACAATGAAACTTCAAGTACGAACAACTGGCAAAAAACGGTAGTTAGCAGCAACAAAAACGATAAACAAATGTTGTTGAGTTGCTGAAATGGGGAATCATGTGGAAATCAAATGTAAACATATACACCCAAACGAAACTTTTTCGCTTTCTTTTCAAGCCAGGCAGCTGGTAAAACAGCACCGAAGCGGCTGTTGTGTGTGTGTTGTTTTTGTTGTAAAATGTATGTGTGAAATTGCTATTAATTGAAGTGATGTTGAAGAGTGCTTGAAGAGAAGCCATAAATAGTTGATTGGATTAAAAACGCTTCCTCAAACGAAGCAAATGTTGAGAGCTGTAAATTTTAACAAAAAAACGTGCTTAAAAATAAAATTCTCACATTTCTCAAAGGAACACAGCAAATTGCGAAAAAGAACTAATTCAATCCCCTCGCTTAAATACCGCGTTAGAAACGCAAGCACAGCATAAAAAAACGAGCTGTGCGCAAAAAATATTGCATACCTTAAGGCGACAGGCAGTCTTGTTACTGCCTGTTAAGACCTGCTGCCTTTGATGAATAAAATAATAATACCATAATAGCAAAGCTAAGCAATAAATTTTGCATATTTTGTTTTTCCTTATGCTTCGCCTTATTTATTGCGCTATAACTGCATCAATATCACAGAGGACCTAACTTATGACTTCCTTCATATGTACTTCATTTGAGAGTTATTAGAGAATGCAGAGTAAAATTGCTTAGAGCAGCAGCTGGTTCACTGTCGAGATCGTAAATATTTTGGGAAGAAAGTGGCAGAGATTTTAGTACTTGGCTGGGTTCTGTCGGGTTACCTAAATTCGATTTTCGTGGGATTGAACTTTTAAAAATTCTTTGTCGGAAGTTTTGTGTTTATCTTAGCGCTATCTTACTAGAATATATTAAAAATTTTTCTTTCTGTCTAACTTGACTTGTTGTATTGAAGCGATGGAGCGTTATCAGAAACGTGTTTTACTTATCACGTTTTTACGATGGTCCCATAGCTTCATAACCTCTTGCTTAAGGGGTTAGAACCATTTATGAATTTCAAAAAATCGCCTTTATTTTGTATGACAGTTTCGGAGTTATGAGCACATATGTCCGATTTCATTTATTGTGTATTGTTCATCATGTGAAAATGGGCGAAATCGGACTTCAGCCACGCCTACTTCCATTTTGGTACCATTTTAAATTCCATCTGAACCTTTCCTTAGAGCGTACAAATCAAGAAGCAATTTATGCAACGGGATAACATTTTGCACAAATAATGCCTTTAACTCTTTGAGCGACAAAGATTGCAGAACTTTTCTAACTCTTTAGGGAACCCTCCCTTATTATTATTATTAAAAAATTAAATTATACTGAATTTATGAATTAACTATGCAAATAATCAAATAGTAGAAAAAATATTCTAATCTGGTGTCTCCATATATTCAACATCAAAATTACTCTCTTCTAAAGCTGCTTGACGAAGTAAATAGAACAATGGTATGTCCTCGTCGGAATCAAATGCATCGGAAATGGAATGAGCAGAATCTTCGGAATTGCCCTCAATTGAATCTAAGTCGGAGTGAATTTCAGCACAATGCAATCTCAATTCTTCAAATTCGTCAAAGAATTCACTGATTTCCGCATCACTCAGGTCTTTTTGGCACTTGTCTATACTACGTATATCTGTCCAAAAAATTAATAAAATATTTTTCAGTACATAATTCGCGGTGGTTTAAAATGAGTAACACTACAAAAATTACTCCTCATAAGCGTAGCACTTCCACACAATTTTTAAAATTAATAAATACAGTATTCTCCAAAGTAAAAAAATAATTTTTCTCAAATACTATATTATTAGAAAAATATTTTCTGCACTTTTTCATACCGTATTCCATTTACATGTACAACTTTCAGAAGAATCACGTGAAATTAACGACAAAACGGGTAGAAACAGAGAAACTACACCTGAAAATTTAATGTAATGGCGCCATTAATCCGTTATAATATTTGGTATACATTTTAAGCCTGGCCGTCACTTGGAATAAATTAAAATGTTTGTGGTTTAAAAAATGTACCACCTGCGAGTAAGTTACCAAAAATAAGTGGTACAAATTTTATAACATTGGCAGACGGCAGCGTTAATCTGGATTAACTGCATTAATCCGGATTAATTCAGGAGAAGTAGGTTTGTAACTATGTGGCGGCTAACAATCGCAATGTTTATCGTCTATCCATTTTCATTGAACATATTATAAAAAGGACTATCAGCTGTTTACGAGAGTTTCAAACTCTCATAGCTGCCGTCTGTCACCTACAAATTTGGATCTGATTAAGTGCGCAGTTAATCCGGATTAACGCTGCCGTCTGTCAAGGCTATGTCACCTTATGGCCGAATATTTAGACCCCAGTCCCTTATAGACTTTTTACCGATCTTCAAACATCCGGGTGACTATATACCGCACATATCGGCTCATAAGTGAGTTATCTTAATAAAATTTAGAGAACGTGTTTTCCTTATAACGGTGCATATTTGTGCTTAGAGTGAATTAAATCGGGCGAAACTCGCCATACACTGCATACTTGTTATTTCTGATTTTTATTCGATGCTTTATACTATTGTGGCAAAAAATAGTAAGACTTTTTAGTTTAAATTTTGCAAGAAAACCCATTCATCGAAATATTTTTTTCTAGGTTAGTATGATTGTCAGAGAGATCTGAGCCGAATTTCAGACAAAAGAATCATTAGTGTTTGGTATACGCTTGTCTTTCTGAAGTACATGAAGTGCATTCAGCGATATTTACGATAAGCGAAATTACTGAACAAAGAAGTTCCACTCAATTTTGTGTGCGGAATCAAATTTTTGGTACCGAAACGGTTTTGATTGGTACCAACTATTCAAAGAGGGTCGAGAAAGTGTTGACGACGAAACACTTCCAGGACGGCCATCAACATCAACAGATGTTCTACACGTCAATAAAATAAAGGAATTGGTGCTTGAGAATCGGCTAATAACAGTCAAAGATCCATTTCGAAAGATCATTTGAATTTCTAAGCAAAGTTAAAGCACGATTGGTGAATTGCTTTCCGACTACAGGATAAGTCGATATCTCAAATAGTTTTTGAGTTACAGCAGTCTAAAGTGTAGCTGCTTAGTTCAAATAGCGCTATCAATTTTTCTTTAAACGTGTTTTTCTTAATTGAGTACAATGGTTACTGGAAAACAAATCATCTGATTGAATTTTTGTGTTTATTCTGTACGTGTTTGCTGTGATTTATGTTTGAATTGCTTGAACTGAAATCAAAGGAAATCATCCATTATAGTGTTTTGACGTATAATTTTCGTTTCGAGAAAATAAATCTTGTATAGTAGAAATTATATGATTTCCAAAATTGATATTGAACTTAAATTTAGTATCGATATTTTTTCTATTATAATTAATACTCTTAGATTTCGCTTTGCTGCCTCTTATTGGAATTATTATAGAATTTTTTATCACCTTGTTGTGCTCATACTCGACATAAGCAATTTTTTTACTTCTGATAAATATATCACACAGATTTTCTAAACAATTTAGTCGCCAGTTTTTATAAATTATGAACAATTCAAACGGTTTAATATTAAGTGACATGTTTTTTTTTTGTTGCGCTACTCTTTGCTCTTTGCTGCATTCTGCACTCAGCCTAAGCTGGAAATGACACAAGTGACACAACGACTATAAATATGTGTTTTTCGTTTTCTAAATATTAAATGGATGCTTTTGGAAAAAAAAATTCATAACTAATTTTTTAGTAAAATATTTAACCTTCAGTAGGTGAAAACGGGCAACCAATAAAAAAGTGAACGCACTACTGTCAAACCCAAGAAAATCAATTTGTTCAAGACAATACAAACCTTGCATATTCAACTTGGTTGTAACACAAATTTAGCAATTTAACAAAAACCATCTATAATGAAGCACATATGTATGTATGTATGTAAAGCGCGCTCAGCAAAAGCAAACCGAAATGATGGACCAGCCCGCAAGGCAGTGTAAACTAACAGAATAGTGGTGATAAGCAAAAATTACCAGAAGCAAATGGGAGAATATGCATACAGCAACAAAAACAAAAACAAAAACGTTGAAGTTGAAGTTGAAAAAGTAAACACAGCCGAGGGCTGCAGCCGAGGCAGAGCGAGCGACAGCGTTGGCAAAAACAACTATTCGTACTCCAAATCCTCCCCTTCCCGAGTACTCTCACGTCGTGTGGTTGTGAAATTTTAGGTGCGACTTAAAGTTTAAAATTTAAAACAAACAAAACACTATATGCATACAAATATAACCGTTATAAAGCATAATAAATTAAAATATAAAATAATATAGATTATTATGGAGAGCATTAATTGAAAATTTTAATTAATAAAATTATAATAAGAGCAAAACTAACATAATCACGCCGCAGTTGCACAGGCATGTGTACGTTAGTGTATGTGTGTGCGTGTGCACAATAAACACGCATGAAAGCATATTGTGCAGAGCGCATAGTAAAACACATTGCTGCCACAAAAAAGTTGCTGGCAAATGAAATTACGGTAAAAAAGCAATTTATTAAAATATGCATTGCAGTTTTTGTGTGTGTGTGTGTGCGTTTTACAAGAGAATTATTACCCGAAATAACTAATAAATTATATATTTAGTAATTAACAGGTGCTGAGGTAATACAAATACAACAACTTAACTCTTTAAACAACGGCATATTAAAGAAGTCAAAATAAAATCTAACGGTATCTCTCAATCTCAACAGTTGAAGGCGTGCTTTGAGGTTAAATGTGAACGGAACTTAACGAACTTAACTTAACGACTGTGTTTGGTCTTAGCGAAAACTTTTAACCGTAAATTAAGCAACTTAGGCGGCAGAGGGGCGCAGTGACGCAGGGTACAGAGCAATGGCGTGTGTCTAATTTTTAAACTTTTTATTGTACATTTTAAGCCTAGACTAACGTAATTTTACTCGAAATAAACGACCGTCCTCTTTACATTACAAAAAGTAAAAAAAAAAAACCAAAAACAAAAGCAAAAAATAAAAACAAATAATTATAGTATATTATAAGCCAATTTGAAACTATCAAACGATGCGAAGGCAGCAGCAAAGTATTTCAACTAACTTTTAAAATAGTTATATATATGTATGTGTATTTTTAAAGTAAACGAGCCAATACGAATGTTAAGCTCACATTCATAAATAAATCAATCAAAAACAGAGTGCGTGCAACAAAAACAAAAACAAAAAATTAAATACACAAATAATCAGACTGAATGAATGCAAATTGAATTAAATAAAAAATAGACAAAAAAAATCTAAAAAATAATTAAAACACTCACCTACAAAACCATAAACTAGCGAAAAGCCAATAAAATTATTACACATCGCAGAAAGTGACAAATGAACGAGTATTTAATTGCCACAAAGTGTTGAAAGGCCGGGCGGCAACACTGAGCAGAGCCGCCATTGGCAAAATAACGGCAAATTATTATAAACAATGCTGAAATTGTATAAAAACAAAGTGTACTGTAGCTACAACAACACACTGTAATGATATAAAACAAAAATAAGCGAATAAAAGCAAAAACAAACACAAAACTAAACAACGCAACGCAACGCACAGAGCGACACACACGCTGGCTGGCAGGCTGGCTGGCGGGGAGGCAGCAATTTCAATCCAAACAACGCACTCCACGCACTCAATTGAGCTGCCGAGAAAACACGCTGAACGTACCTAATTAAAATTCATAGGCCCATACACAAACAGGCAAACACACAAACAACGCAAGGGCTTTTACACACACATATATAAGTAGCTGTGTGTGCGTGTAAACATAACGCCACAAACGCAAGGAAAACAAGGAGGAAAAAAAGAAGGAGAAGAAGACGACGAAGAGTAAACAGCAGCCAAATTAAGTCAACTGGAAGGCAGTGGCGACCGCGCCCACCCAAGCACACAGTTCATACAACAACAATAATAACTGCCTGCGCGCGTGTGGCCAAAAGGGTTAACAGTGGCTGTGACACTTTCCTGCGAGCTGTCAGCTGCAGCAGAGGCCGCGTCCAGCGCGCGGCTACTGTAATTGGTGCGCCAAAAGCACACAACAACAACAACAAGGCTGTGGTGAGCAATTAAAACGTTGACCAAGCAGTAAAGGAATAGAGCCGAGCAGGAAAATAATTAAAAAATTAATAATAATTATAATAAAAGAGCAAGACAGCTAACGGTGGCGGCATGCCAAGCGGTAAAGCGGAAGCAGCTGAGCATTAAATAAATATTAAAACGTCGTTTGATACGAAATTGAATCAACAACGACGTGGCATATAAAATCACACAAACACACACACACACCTATAAGCGCATATACAAACGCGCACGATCAGCGCAACGTCAGCACTGACGTCAGGAGCAGGCGGCACCCAGCAGCAGCGCTCTGCCAATAGCGTTCGATAGATGCCGCAGCCGCAGCCACAGCTGTGCTCGGCGGCGCGTGAATTGACGCCAATAGCGGCGGCGCTCGTGTAGGCGCCAGCGCAGCAAGCGTGGCAGTGACGGCGACAGCAACAGCAACAGCGACAGCGACAGAGCCAGTGGCAGCCGTTGTGCCGTTCGCTTCAGCAGCCAATGCATCAGAAATCGAAGGTAAGTGAGCGTGCAAACGCGCCTTTTCTCTCCTGCAACAACAACGCCCTCAGCTACTCGCTTCTTTTGCTCATTGTTGGCGTTTACGCTACGTTCCGTTGCGTTGCCTTTCGTTTGTTTTGTTTACACACATTTGCGTCAATTTATTGTTGTTTTTCGTACGTTTCGTTTCGTGCTGTTTATTTTCGCACTGTCTGTTTTGCATCCAATTTTATTGCTATTCAAAAATTTATTAGGCATAATTCAGTTTTTAATGACAAATTTCGCACACCCGCCGTCCACCCGCGTCCCCTTGCTGGCCGCGCAACGCATTCCTCTTCGCCACGCCAGCTTAAGTGCGCGGGTGTAGTTGCTGGTGTGCAGCGGACGTCGGGGCGTATGCGCGACTTTTATGTCGCCAAGTGCTATTTTAATGCGCGTGTTAGAAAACGTATGAAAAAGCGAAAGAAATGAAAATTAAATAAAAACAAAAACAAAAATAAAACGACAAGTGTGGCAAAAATGTATTTATTTTTATTTATTTCGCGCCAATTGTTGTTGCAAGTCGCATCTTGTAAATACCTATGTACCTCCCTGGTGTGTGTGTGCACGTTAGGGTGGCCGCTTAGTTACCGCTTAAAACTTCTCAAAAGTCTAACATAATTTTCGTCCATGACAGTTCTATGCTTTTCGAGGTTATTGGCGCGAATGATGTTGAAGGAGTTTTGGGGCTTTATGAAGTCCTTAAAATACCAAGGGTTTCTTTATACACATTATAAGAAAATTGTTAAAGATGAAAATTAAATATTTTTCGAGTTATACGTAATCCCTCATTGCCCTAAAAAATATCTTCCACAGCTGCAGTGATTCCGGTTTTCTACTGGTATCTGGACTGCAGCTAAAATAAAATTGTCACTCGAAGATATTGTGCCCGCAGTAACCTATGATCGAAAAAAACAAAAATTTTGAAAATATCGGCGATTAAAAAAAAAAAAATGAGAAAATACCGGCGATTTAAAAAAAAGTTGAATTTTACCCAAATTTTTTGGCTGTCAAAATTCGATCAAAAATATTGGTATGTCATTGTATAGAGAACTACTTATAAACACAATAAGCAAATCAAAATTGATAGTGATTGTTGTTGTTGTTGTTGTGGTTGTAGCGGCAGAGTTCTGCAAGTTGACAGTCCTTGGCCGGATGAAAACCTGGGTCCGTTCCGGTTACGTAGACCCGACTGTCGTGGGAACGGAATTTTGTGATCGGTTCATATACATACTTCCGAGTAATCACCGTAGCAAATTCGAAAAAATGCTTTTTCGAGGAAAACGCGTTTGAAAATAAACTGATGGAGCTTATTGAACTGGGCGGTTACATTTCAGAGAACTCTAACTTTAATAATAGTTGAAATGCCAAATTAAAATTTTAATATTTTAGTTTTAAAGAAATAAAATAGATTTTATAAAAATTTCATCCTAAATGAGCCCCTTAACCTCAACGTAAGACTACAGCGCTTAATATAAGCTCAATTTGATTATCAAATTCTCATCTGAAGAGAGATTATTATGAGTTCTCATATAACTTAGCAAGCCTTTTCAAAATTTATATTACTTTTTCCACTTAAAATAAATAAATTACTTTTTAATTTTATAACACTTTACGACATAATTACTATCCAAATCACATATTTCCTCGCAAGAGAGATCTAATACTTTCTCGCTACTTAACTGCTTTAATAATGCGAGTTTCAAAGCACGTGTTAATGACTTTTGCGAAAATGTGCGCTAATAAAAGTTCACCCTTACAAAATATATGTACACCATACAATGTATATATATATATAAGTATATGCATGTATTTACAACGTTTTGTATGTCGTGCTTAAAATTTCCTCTTCGATTTCTACATTCGATTTGTTTGTTTATCCTCATTCAGCATGGCGATTGATTGGAAGCGCCCCAAAGGCGAAATGAGTGGGCTCGTTTGCTAATTTGCACTACTCATTGATTTGTTTGGATTTCACTTTGATTGCCATGAGCGAATGTCACGTTACTTTGTTTTGCTTCTTTCTCATCTTTTATTTTTTCTGCGCGTTCAGCACTTTGTTGGCAAATTAATTTCGTTGATTTACATGCGGTGCAACGTGCATTACTGCTGAGCACTCATTACAATGACTCTTTTATTTATGTTCGGCTCAATTAAGGCCAGCTACAGACTCTTTGCTCTGCCATAATTACTTCATTAATGTAGACATGAATTATTTCCATTGAACTTTAGGACAAATTTTGTATTTTATGCCAACATAAGTACGAGTACTTCGCGTAATTGAGAATAGCAGTACTTGGCTGCTTTTTGATTTTAAATTCTATTATTTTTATTATTTCAAATATATAAGCAATTGCCCAAGAATGGGAGTTGGAGATGCGACAGTTTCATGAAAGGCATGAAAGTATGGAAAGGCTTTGCTTACAATTACCAAGAAAGTTTGTTCGTTTCTTTTATAATATAGTGCATCTGATTCTTGAATTTGTAAAATGTTTTGCAGAAGTCAGATTGATATTTGTGTTATTATTTGAAAAGTTTAGGGGTCCTTATATTTTAAGTCTCAAAGTAGCAGTTGAATTTTATGTGAACCTTTCCTGTGACAAAAATAAATGCGACTTGGATATAATTCCCACTTGCGAATTTCAAAAATCAGTTTTTCGTTTTGCACATACATATATCGAATGTACATGCAAGTATATTTGTAAAATTTTTAAGTTATTGTAATCGACTCTCAAAGCTCCAAACGCGTTTTTAGTTGTTTTCAGAGTCAGTGAGAAAAATTTCTACAAAAAGGCTTGACCAATCGAATTCAAATTTTACATAAATTGTTTAAATAAATTTGTTTTGCTTAATTTCGATTTTTTAAGCGACTTTGAAGTGGAAATTTTGTCATAAAAACGAAATTTTCTTGGGCCGTCAAAAAATTAAAATATTGGCTGGTATTCCAACTATTACCTCTATTTCTCCACAGCAGCTTATATAATGATCCTATATTAATTTTTATTAGGTTTGCCAGGAAATCTGTAGCACCCAGAAATAAATGCTGAGACCCTATAACAAATAATAATAAACGAGCAGCTTGATGAGCCAAGTCGATTTTGAAGAGATATCTTCGCAAAATGTAACAATTGTGTAATTTCCGACGAAATTATTCAGATCAGTGATTCGATCATGCCGCTGACCAATTAAAATCAAGTTCTAGTAGGGAGTATGTTGCATTCTAAAGCCTTGAGGCAACCGAGTTTAAACTTTTTTCTTTTGTTTTAAGCAGAAAAATCTTCCTCACTTCCACACGCTTAGTTGGAGGTGCTTCCTGGAGATCGACTTTAGAATCAAGTGAACCCAAAGTTTTAATATACTGGTTTTATTTATTTATTTATAATGGTAAATGCCTCTTCACATAAAACGCTTTTGTCAGAATTGCAAGTGTTACTCTAGAAAATAAATAAAAGGTCTCCAAAGTGATTGAAGATTTCAGTAAAAAAAAAATTGTATGCTTGGAAATCTGCAGTTTTTCAGAGTGCACTATATACAGTTATCTTATAAGAAACAAAAGAAAGTATAAAATTAGAAACTTTATAAAATTTAGTAAAAAAAAAAAATTTTAAACTATGTATTCTGTCGAGTCAGCATATATTCAGGTTATTTACTATAAATTTTGCATTAAATTCCATTTAATTTTTTTATGTTAGCCGCACAGGAATGCAAGTATACCACTATTCAACAAATATGAAGGAAACATTTGCGTTTGATATGCTAAGCGGTCTGTGGGGCACTTGAGGTGTCTAATACGAATTTGAGTTCAAAATATACCCATCACGTATAGCTATTTTCATCCTGTTAGTAAATGTTAGTGGCTCGACTTCTTTTTCTTCATTGGCGTAGACACTGCTTACGTGGTTGTAGGTGAGTTTACAACAGAGCGCCAATCGTTCTTCCTTTTTGTTCTTTGGTTCCAAGTGCAGCCGGGTCCCTCTCCACCTGGTCTTTCCAACGGAGTGAAGGTCTTCCTCTGCTTCCCCCGGCGGATACTGCGTGGAATACTCTCAGAGCTGGAGTGTTTTTATCCATTCGGACTACATGACCTAGCCAACGTAGGCGCTGTCTCTTACTTGTACTCGTATATCTGTATAGCTCATCGTTTCATCGGTTTCGGTACTCGCCGTTGCTAATACGCAAAGGACCATAAATCTTCCGCAGAACCTATCTCTAGAAAACTCGTAACGCCGTTACATGAGATGTTGTCCTCGTCATTCCTCTCTCTGCAGGACGGGAATGATGAGTGGCTTGTAAAATTTGGTCCTTGTTCGTCGAGAGAGGACTTTACTTCTCAATTACCTACTCAGTCCGAAGTAGCACCTATTGGCAAAAGTTATTCTGAGATAGATTTCGATGCTGATGTTGTTGTTGGTGTTAATGCTGGTTTCAAGATATACAAAATTATCTACGACTTCGAAGTTATGACTATCAATAGTGACAGGAGATACTTTGTCTTGCTCTCATTCACTACCATTTGCTTCGCTTCCTTATGCAGTCTGGAGTAAGCAGAACTAACGGCGCGGATATTGAGGCCAATGACATCAATATCATCGGCATATGCCAGCAGCTGTGCACTCGTATAAAAGATTGTACCTTCTTTATTCAGATCTGCAGCTCAAATTATTTTCTCTATCAGTAGATTGAAGAAGTTGCCCGAATGGAGTCGGTTTGTCTGAAACCTCGTTTGGTATCGAACGGCTCGGAGAGGTCATCATCGATCCTGACGGTGCTTTTGATATTGCTCAACATCAGTTTACACAGCCATATTAGTTTTTCGGCGATACGAAATTCAGACATAGCGGCATAAAGGCAGCTCCTTTTCATGCTGCCGAAAGCAGCTTTGAAATGGACGAAGAGATGTTCTGCCTCGATCCTATTTTCATGGGGTTTATGCAAGATGAGACGAATGGTGATTCTGGTCAGTTGCTGATTTTTCATGTGCTATCAGTTTGTTGACGGCGCGCTTTATTCTTTCATACAGTACGCTTGATAGACAACTATTAATTACAACGCATAAAATCCTAAGTGTTAAAAAATTTTCAAAATGATTTTCGATTTTAGCAACCCAGAATTAACAAGAAAAAGACTCTAACATCACAGTGTTAGTTTCCGAAGAAAAAATATTTGTATTTTTAATGTTCTTTTTTTGATATTTAAATTTTTTTCACAATGATATGTAAACAAACGTGTCATTAGCAGTTTTTCTTTTCCAAATTGTTTATTATTATATGCTTATAAATATGTACACATATATACATATAGTATAATAAAACACACAATTAATAATATTTGGCGCGTGCATAAGTTTTATTTTTTTTAAATTTATTTCCCACTCTTTCCAACTCAATTATAACTAATGAAGAACTGTGGTGTTTGTGTTTTTGTGTGAAATTTGCTTTCAGCGAATAAAAAATTCTGAAATTAATTGATGTTTTCATTGTTTATTTCTTTTTTTTCACAATCTACGTTCCCATGCACCAATGCGGCGGCAAGAACGTTCGACTGTTCATACAAAAACAAAAACAAAAACCAAAATACTTGTTGTTGTTGTAGTTATTAATGTGCTCGTCTCATTCGAGAATTTCGTCGATGATGATGATGTTATTTTATTGATGATCGAGTGTATAAATGTTTAATGTTGGCAATTGGGGTGTATCCGATAGATATTCGTGTTCCCACATTCGCACTTGTTAATATTTCGGAACGGCCATAAATAAACATAAACACTGTAAGTGCAGCAACTCA
Organism: Bactrocera neohumeralis; assembly: GCF_024586455.1. Classification (NCBI taxonomy): domain Eukaryota; kingdom Metazoa; phylum Arthropoda; class Insecta; order Diptera; family Tephritidae; genus Bactrocera; species Bactrocera neohumeralis. The sequence continues at coordinate 87,037,547 of NC_065919.1, read as the reverse complement.
GGTGGAATGACTAATGAGGCGCAATGACGCTCACAGTGGGCCGAAACGGGAACAGCGGAGAGTGGCATTTAATCGAATCATAATAAAACTAAGTGTGAGTTAATTTCTGAGAAAAAGGTTCTGGAACATAGTTCTTAAAGTTCTTGGTTATAGGGCCGTTATAATCGGACCCCGTATTTTAAATGAAAATTGTAAAAAAGGGAGAGAGAAGGGAGGAAATTCATCAATTATGGTGCAAGTGCCGTCGCAGGCTTAGACTAATCTCAGGTTGAAAGTCGGTGTGTTGCCGTTACCTCTAGGCGTCTATATAAGTTGAAATCTTACTTATGTTTTACCAGAATATGTCAATACACAGTATTTTCAGTACCCCGTGCAGCATACGTAATATTCGTCCATTAAGGAGTTAAAACTGCAAATTTTTTTTAAACCTCCGAATAAGATCATTTTGAAATTTTAGCAGGACTTTGAAAGATAGAAATTTTCCGTTTCTTCCTATAACTGTGCCAACAAATATAAGCGATTTTACCGCTATTTTGGCTAAAACACATTGTTGTTGTTGCCAATGTTGCTATGGCAGCTCGTTGTTGATATCTCGGCCGCTGTCGTATGGCGGAAACAGACAACGACAGGTGGCCAGCTCGCGCACTGACCGTTCCTTTCGTTTTGATGATCACTTAAGTGGTGTCATTGTGTGCCTTCATATTGTTGTAGTTGCTGTTGTTGTTGCCTTGATGGCGATCTCGACAGCGAACGCATTGGGAGGCGAACGCGAAATCTTTTAAACGCCGAAATAGGTTAAAGAGTGCAGTTCTAATGCACATGCACACAAACGAGTATTTGTATGTATGTGTATGTGCATACACTGTCTTGTAGTTGCGTACATAGCCGACAGATATTTGCAAATGTTTTGCGCTAAATAATGATGGCATCGCCTGCTGTTGCTATTTTGTGTCGCTCTAATGAGCAGCCGCATCGAAATTGAAGAATGTAAAATTTAAAAATAAAATGCGCGCGACAAAACAGTTAATAATGAAATAACAGAAAATTAAAATTAATATTATTATTTCGAAAAAACGCGTACTATTTTGTTATCAGCTTAGAAATTGGCTGTAGTCGGAAGGATAAATACCTCATACGTGAATAAAATAAAGGAATTGATGCTTGAGAATCGACGATTAGCAGTCAGTGACCTTACTGGCACCGTTGGAATATCGGCAGAATCAGTTAAAACCTTTTTGAAAGCTGGGTTGGTTGCTAAATCACTCAATTTTTTCGAAAAACAGCGTCACGTTAACGTCTGTGAAATATAATGCTTCCCGACTACCAGAATGTCATAAAAAGTATTATTACTGGCGATGAGTCCTGAATCGGTATGTATGGTAATATGGTATGCTTACGACCTGGAAACAGACGATTAATCTTCCGAATATCGTGACAAAGGTGAGCCGAAGCAGATTCCAAATCAAGGTTATGTTGGCCGTTTTCTTCGATTATAGAGGTGTGGTGCACTCCGAATTCCTTCCGATCGGCTAATCTGTCAACAAGGAATACTATTTGGGTGTTATGTCGAAATTATGGCTCGACAACTCTTGGTTTTTGCACAAATCCGTCGCATACTGCATTAATTTTTCATCAGTTTTTCGCCAAATTTTCAACCAATATCGTGGCGTAATTGCTGTGCCGTGCCGTGCCGTGCCGTATTCGCCTGATTTAGCGTACTTTTGATGGAAGAGACTCTAGGAACATGACTGCAAAATTCACTGGTCACAGTCTGGTGTCGGGAAACGCCTTCATAGTGAGACTAATAGATCGAAATGTCAAGAGCAAGGCATCAAGGAAACATTGGAGAATCAATCGGATACTTGGGCTGCGTTGGTATCCTGAAAGATAACTAATTCTCATGAACTACGTAACGGCACTCTATCTGGCATTGCTAAGGATCATGACTGACATATGCGTGGCTCACGAGCCTATCAGACTTACATAACCTAACCAAATACAATGTAATGTAATTGTTCGTATGTTTGACATTTTTTCACAATAAAAGGTTCAACCTTTAAGTGTTTTATAATTCTTACTTCAGCCGTAATGTACATATCGGTTATAACTCCCATGTTGAACTACTAGTTTTAAATTAAAGAGCTCTCAATATGACCCGTTAGAAGTTTTAAATTTCAACTCGTATGCGACAGATGAGAATAAAGAAGAACAGAACTATAATTAGATATTCGAAGCTGATTTTTTAATTATACAACAATAGGTAACACATTAAACCGAGATGGAGTAAACTCTGCCGATTTGGAACTAATTTAGAGAATTAAAAATGGAGTAATCTATCTTCTAAGTACTATTTTGTTACAATACAGCCTTAAGTCGCGCTTAATATTGACGTTACACTCTAATGTGTTAAAATAGTTTTAAATTTTTTTGGTTATTAAGCGACTAGTTATTCTTAGGCTAGTTACGAAACACGTCCTTTAGTGTTTGCTTTTCAGTTTTTTTAAATTTGATGAAATTTTCATTCTACCCATCCCTCTATCACAGCTGGCTTGCGCTCTAACTAAATATTGGATGAGCGGCAGGGCGAGCCAAATGAAATCTGCGTTGATGTTTAATAAGACTATTTGTACATACATATCACATATGTACCATATATACCTATTCACATGCATATGCAAATAAACAGTTGATACAATGTGCACTTGCTGATGCATAACTTCATACATATGTATATGTAGGTATATTATATTAGTGTGTGTGTCGCAGAATTGTATTATTTATATGCATGCATGAAACAACCACACTCACACACATATGTATGCATGCAAATGCGATTGTGTCTGTGCGACTGGCTTGCATATTGAGGGCAGGAAATGTATGAAATATTTTCTTGTTCCTCATTTATTTGCCACAAGCAATTGAAATGCATTTTACAAATGGGGCAACAGGGAATATGTCAAAGATCTTTGAATTTTCCATTTATTGTTGTTTATACGTACTTTTATTGTTGTATGTAAACATGTGGATCGGCATGCGTCCCAGCTAGCCATTTGTAGATATGTTTGTATATACATACATATGTAAATGGAATGAATATTGGCATCTGCTGCATGAAGCAGCGTGTTGTTGAAAGGTCAACTGTGTAGAAAAGATTGTTGCAACTTAATTAAGTCCTTCCTGCGGTTAGAATTTTATTACTTTTGTGGAAATGTTGAGTATATTTTGCTAACGGCTATTTAATTTCCAGTGTATTAAATTGTCAACTCGTTTTGGTTGTTTAGAATTTGCATAAACCGAGATTTTTCTGCATTTTTCTAACGATGAATAAGATTTGTTTTATTTAAATTGTTTGAAAATGGTGAATATGTGAAACTCTAGGTAAACAGGGTCCAAGCTAACTTCATATGAAGGTGTTTACTTCTACTTGCAAAGCAGCCATAAGAGTTTTAAGTTGATTGAAAAGCTTTAATACGCAATTTTAGGTGTTAATTTTACTGATTTGTTGCATAAATTTATACATATGTACAATACAAATATATTTCTTACAAAATGTGGCATCTGTGTTCCGAAATGTTTGAGAATGAAGTACTTTCTTAAACTCCATATATTTAGCACAGGTTTAATAATACTTTTTCTAATATAATTTTTTCCGATCGGTGGATTCTCTACATACAAATACGAAATAAAATGACTTTGTAGCTGACTATTTTCAATCACGCACGGATTTCGAAAACTATTTGTAACCAAAACCTGTGCCGATACGCATATTTACAAATTTGTAGTATGTGTTGTTGTTGTTGGTTAGTATTTTTTCCTTATGGCACGCAGATCGTGTTCTGTGGCCCTAATTGCTTTCAAAAGTGCGCCTATTATTACCAATTTTTGGCAACAAAAGTCGCAATTGTTCTGCAATTGTGGTTGCAGTCACTTATATTGCGGTTGTCGTCTTTGTTGTTTTTGTATAGTTGGCGGGCTCTCGTCGTAGTGTGCCGCCGTCTGGCATTGTGATGGCATGAAAATTACTCTGCCGAGCTGTTACACACTTTGCTTATAAGTATGAATACGAGTATATGTATGCATATATATATATGTGTGTGTATGAATACTCGTACCATTTATGTATTTATGTGTGTTTGTAAGTAGATAAGTATTTACATGTGTTTGCACTTTACTTCTTCATGCTAGTGCTACTTTAGTGCTTGCATGTTACTCATACGCCGTGGCGTGCGCTCGCGCCAATCAAATTTCTGCTGGTCGCATAGTCTCTGTGTATGGCGATTGATGTGCTTATGAAATGCGCTTCGAATACAACATTTCTTCGTTCTTCGCGTTGCTGATACATCTTCCTAATCACTTTTATAAGCTAATGTTTTGGGAATAACGCACGGTGGGTCAGAATTTTAGGGGGTGAAGAAGTTGATGGAAAACTCTGGGAAAATGTGCTACCGTCTTTATACACTCAGAACATATTTATTATTTTACAAATTAGAGTAGCCACTTAATTTTTATTTGAATTTTTTGGAATTATTGCTTTTTGCAAAACATGAGCCGTACACCACGTCGTATGAGCAACACTTGTATGAATACTCAAAGTACTTGACGTAAACTTTAACTGGTTATAGCTTTTAAGGGAATGTTTTTATGGAAAAATCATTCAGATCGTTTTTGGAGAGCGTAAAGTCTTGTATTAGAGCATATTTTTCTCAAAGTTGTAATTTATTTGCAAGAGATACAAAATCCCATGTAATATACCCCATGTACAAGGGAAGATAAGTATTATTTAGACACATTTTAGATTGGAAAAAAAGTGTTTGCTGGATAATATTTTAGACTAAAAACTGAATCGTCAGTAAAAAAAAATCGACTTGGGAAATAACGAACACCCTAATGTATATATTAAAATATTTCATTTGTATAAATATTTAATAATACAAAATATATTTTTGCTTAAATAAACAAACAGAAAATTGGTGCTGGTGACTAAATTATTATGTGAGTGAATGTTTTTGACTTAGGAAATGTGGGCGAACAAAATTTTATACAAATAATAATTTTTATTTTCGGTTTGAGCCGTCAACGGCTTGTTAGAAAAGCTGCTTAAATTGAATTATTTTCCACAATTACGATTTAATTGGCGCTTAATTGATTTTCGCCGCGCAATAGGCAATTCTCTGAGGCCACATGTAGACTCTAAGTCATGTCTTGTGTGGAGTAAATATTTTGTTTTTGTTTTTAGAGTTCAGAAAAGTAAAAAAGAAATTAAATTAAATCATTTTGTGTTGAAAAATACTTTAAAAATTTCCAAATAAAAGTTTTTATGCGCCTTCAAGCAGTGTGTCACATCATATGTATGTATACGTATATGTATATATACATATTACATATATGACTGCAATATTAATGAGATTTTGCTTCATTTAAGTAAATGTGAGTGTACTTATGTGTATGTGTGTGTATTGGCTTACAATAGAAATTCTTTTTTAATTAAAATTGAATTCACATTTGCTTTGCTCGGCTGTGTTTGCAACGTCGTCGCTTGGCATTCCTGTCGGCGGCGCTGCACAACCATTGGCTGGCTGACCGAGAGGCTGGCCGGCTGCCCCGAGCTGGCGGTTCTTACTTTTGCTAATGATTTATCTGAAACGTATTTGTACGCATTTCGGTGTGCCGCACGTTGAGTGACTTTTCATCGTTGTCATGCTTTTCTAATGCATATACCCGAAAATAAAAACAACAACAAAACACCACATAAACAAAGCAATAAAACCACAAATAATTGCATCGAATCTCTTTTGCATACTCTTGTGGCACTTGCAATTGCCATTGTTATTTCGCTATAGTTCTTGTTGTTTTTGTTTTTTACTTATAATTAATGATATGTTATGGCGACGAGAATGACAGTTTTTGTATAGCTTTCGAAACACGCTGGCAACCAATAAAATGCCCGACTTTTGCTATCAACCAACAGCAGGATTTGCGGTGACTAATCAGCGAATCAGATTGCTGCCGCACTGTGACACATACAAATGAGTATGAACGGCTGCTGAAGGCGCACATGCACACGAACATTTGTTGGGTGCAGAAAAGCAAATAATAATATTAATTTATTTTTTGTTTTGTAATAAAAGCGCGCCTAAAAATAAATTCCCACTCGTTGGTGTGCATTTCTGCTTGTTTTTCACATTGAGATTCTGTTATTTATAAAAATTCATTAAAAATTTAGTGGGCGCATTCATGAAAAATTGCCGATTTTTTTGTTTTCTCTAATTTTAAAGCGCAAATTTTACATTAGAAATTTTCAAAATTAATTTAATTTTAAATTTTACAACTTCATATACATGCATACATACGCTTAAGTTTTACAAAAGATACATACATACATATGTACATATACGCGTGTGCATTATAATTCCATAAATGCTTCACTCATTCAATTAGCGTTTCCAACTGCGAGTTCTTTAAATTATTTAAAATATTCACGTATATTTTCCTCTCCTGGCATGTTATAATAGCATTGTGAATTGGAGCTGATGTCATTAGCTGACAATGCTGTCAACACTAATTACACTCAAGCTAAAAATGAAAAGCAGAAAATATTGCAATAAATGTGTAATTAATTACACCGTTACTTACTTATAATTCTTTAGTATACGGTTTACACATTAGGGTAAGGCTTTGTGAGTGGTTAATTACCTAGGTACCAACGGTACAAGTTGTTTATGGCCTGAGCCATCACTTTTAAAAATAAGTAACCTATTTAGCGGTTAGTAGGAGCTTACCGACGATTGGCTCCAGTCCGAGACTCTTTTGGCCTAGAGTAGATCGCAGTATATCTAGTTAACTACTTGTCTTGAGTAAACATCACCTTGCGGCAATCGTAGGAGTTCTTACGAGACAGTGTTCAAGGTAGTTATTCATGCGGTAAGACTAAAAATCTTGTCGGACGCTACTTGTCAAAGTTAAATGGAGGAGGTTGAGGTCAGTCTGTTTGCGGTGACTGGAACTGAAACACCTCTGTAATCTTGCCTTCGGCGAACCAGAAAACTAATCCGAAATTGACATGAGCTGTCCCAACAAATTCGTGATATACTCAAAGTACTTTGTCGACTTTTAAGGTTCTTATGATTCAGTATATGCGAGTTTTTAGGTGCTACAACGGACCGGCGTTCTAAGCTGTGCAAATAAAATCCTTTTTATGAGCTCTTAACCTCACCAAACCTCCTGAAGTAGCAGTCATCATCAACTTTCATCGTCGAAAGTACAGTACATAGTAGTTTTTGGATTTTGTCTTGATATGTTAAGTTGCTGCATGGTCGTAGTGGATTAAATCACTTAACGGTTTTTACATCATTTTAAAATGGACACAACGAATTAAAATGGGGAGGAGCATTTAGAAGAACCAACTCTACGCCAAAAGTTCGTCTCTTTCTTTTTTACTTTAGCTGAGTGAACTTGCCGCGTGCTTGGAAGACGCCGATAGTTCTGAAAGTTCCAGGCGACCAAAAGAGTTTGAAGATGAGAAACTGGTTGCATTACTGCATGAAGATTGTTGCCACAGTAGAGCTCACAGAATCTTTGATTGTCATTCAAGTAACCATTTTAAAACCTTAAAAATCTTATTTGAAACGTGGACGTCCAGTAAAATTAACAGCAAAGCCGAATATTCATGACGCCAAGGTAGTACTATAGTGGCTTTGTGACTTTATTCACATCAGGCCTTGCTCTCATAACAATTCGTGCACAATCATAATAATTACTTGTTACAACCGATTGTAACAACACTTAAAATTTGGAGTTAGATAATTTGAAATTTTTCTTAAATTATATAACTTATTTTTATTTAAAATGCTGCAACAAATGAATTGAAATCATAAATCGAATTAAAAAACTTGTGCGGCAGTTTCGACTTACGCCAAACGAATAATACTGAAAACTTCATTTACCTGTCAAAAACATTGGTAAAAGTTCGGACATATTTCGTACATCTTTTCAATCGAAATTTAAGTAAAAAAAGATAAACAAGTAAGGAAGTGCTAAGTAAGGGTGCAACCGAACATTTTATATTCTTGCAATAAACAAAGCCAGGGAAATACCTTAAGGTGCAAACCGTCAACCAGAGGATCCAAGCGATTATATATACATCAGAACTTCCCTAATTCGAATTATTATAATCCACAAAAATACTTCGAGTTAGGGAGACTTCGAGTTTTCCGAGGAAATGTATATGAATTTTGACTTCTATTGCCAGTTCAAGAGTTCGAGTTATGGAAGTTCGTATATATATATATATATATATACGAGTATATATGTATATATAAACTGACCGACAGACCGACATATTCGAAAACATGTTTGTTAGAAAACCGAAAATCATTATGAATATGTAGTATATGGATGTTGGGGATACTATGGACCCGATTTCATTAAAAGGTACCTCAATATGGAGTAAGTTACCCGCATGTTGTATGTTTGTTATATGGAGGCTAGGTCAATATTTCGCCCAACTTGATCATATTAGTCACAAAGATACAATGTAATCAGTAAAACACGCTTCCCATTTTCATAGAGATAACACACAACCCATTACTGACATGTAGACATACCATTGTCAGAATAAAATTATTCCTCATTTTCATTATGTAACTCACATATTGATCGACGTTTGCGGTAAAAAGTGAAAGATAGGTACTGCGGTCCAAATATTCGGTACCGAGGGGCTTGAACAGTTTTTATTGGAATTGAACAAGTTTTGTTCATAAGGTGGAATACTCTATAGGAATTGTTTGTGCAATGTTTTTTCCCGTTACATAAATTTCTTCTTGATTTGTATACCAGAAAGTGGAAGAATCAAATGAAATTTTAAATTGTGCTATATGGGAAATAGGCGTGTTTGCAGTCCAATTACGCCCATTTTCGCAATGTGAAGTAAGACAACAACTTGCACGCATGGACGGTCGGAGGTCAGATGGACAGTTTCTCGTCATTCTGATTATTTGTATATATATATATAAATATATATATCTATATATACAACCTTATATCTCTCTCGCTTAGTTTTAGTCATGCATATAACAGTTAGGCGAACAAAACTATTATACTCTGTAGCAACATGTTGCAAGAGTATAAAAATTAAAGAAAAACATACAAGAAATTAGTCCTCTCGACAAAGCGTATCTCCTAGTAGGCGCGTTATGTACGACTCCCGTTAGTGCTTGTATGCCCGTTATTGCTTTGTGCTCGCAGCAAACAAATAAGTGCAAATATACACGAGTAGCAGTGCTTCGATCGATTATTTGCCTCTTCGTTGGCAATTCAACTTTTATTGCTACCAATATGGTGCATAGTTTGTTGTTGTGTTGTTGATGTTGCTTCGTTATTACTTTCTTGCCGCCTTTTTATGGCACAACAACACATTCCCATTGTGAATGGCGATGGCTTTCGTTCCCCTGCGAGCATTTGTTTGCCTATTTCACGGTGCGTTTGAGTGTATGTTTGTGTGCGTGCGTATAAGTGTGTGACTGTATGAGTGCATTTGGTATCGAGTTCAATTTGTTTTTCTTCATTGGATTTTATGTTGTTGCTGTGTCCACTTAAGTTTTACGATTATGTTCAGGCATTCGAAAGTCCAGCGAAAAGAAGAACCAAAAATATTCAAAGACCATAAAAACTCGAGAGTGCCAAGCGTACAAATCTTAATTCCTACAAAGACAGCTACTTACACGGCATAACTGTGGGGGGGTGGGCGTTGGCAGCACCGACGGAATTAATAGTTGAAAAACCCGAATGCAAAGATATTGTTTATTTATTTTTTCGACGAATTTTAGTGCGAGGCGAGATTGAAAATTAACCGCTCCTTCATTTTGCTGATTGTTTGGCATTGCTCTGCTTCGCTCTTCTCGTGACTTAATTATATGACTTTTGAAAAAAATTTGCCTTAAGATGATTGTTGTTGTTGTTGTAGCTTGTTAGCGATTTGTTTTCCATTGTTAGACGCAGCGATTAATTCAAATTATGTCGAAATTTATCATTCCCCGTGGCATTGTTGTTGCCGCCGAAATACACATGCCTAATGAGCTGGCCGAAGCGGTCAAGTACGCCTGGATTGCGGAAGCTTCAAAAGAAACACTTTATATTTAGAATACTCTGTGTTCTTGGAAAATGTCGCAAATTGAAATCGAATGTTTTTACATGTGGAAAGACTTTTAAATTTGATTTATGGTAGAGTTGTTGATTTATTATAATGGATGTAAATTGAGAAACTTTTGAGTTCAATATTACCACAGAGGCCCATCTGCTGTATAATTTGAGCTTTTAAAATAATACTCATAATATTCGTTCTTTACCTAGGTTGCATTTTATATTTTGCGATTTGGCAAAACTAGGGATTTTGTGAAGATCGTCCAAAATCAGTTGTTGTTGATCGAAAACGATTGATGCTATGCGTAAACTAATATTGCCAGATCAACAGGTGACCTGCCGTGAGATAGAGACAACTATAGGCAATAGTGGGACTAGCATTCATTCAATATTGCATGGACATTTGACTGTGAAAAATATTTGTTCACAGTGGAGCCTACACAATTTGTCGATTGGTCGGGAGGAGTGCTAAAAAAACACGTTAGCGTGACAGATGATGAAACGTGGATTTACGCATATACACCCGACGTAAAAACCAGACGACTGTATGAGTTGTGAATCCAATAAAAGTGTTTCGCGCACGAAGCACTTCCAAGCAAATGGTTGCCTGTTTTTTTGGAACAACTCGACATATCTGAACCATACCACTAGAGCAAAGCAGAACAGTAAATTCTGAGTGGTACACAATTACTTGATTGTCAGCCGTTTTTCAAGAAATTATGAAAACCAACTGTCGATGACGGATAATTCTTCACCATGATAATGCAAGCTCTCAAACTGAAAAAACTGTATTTTTGAGTATGCAAAACAGCGATTTGATGAGTCATCCTCCGTATAGCCTTGACTTAACACTAAGTCTAACAGGTCAACGTTTTTCTACACCTGAAGAGAGGGTTGAAGGATCCAAAAGGCATGTTTTCGGGATGCCTCAATCAGAGTGGCTTCTACAAAAGTGCTTCGACAATTGGTTCAAACTCATGCAAAAGAGAATAATTGAAAATATTTTGAAAAACAATGAAGCGATTTTCGATTTTTAAATTTGGTTTTTCTTCTCCCGAAATTTAAAGTCAACTTACATATGTATATTGATTTCAGAATTTTTATTAAAAATTTATTGCTATATATATTTTCTTTATTTCCATTATCTAACCTCCCAAGATTCTTTCAAATTTTGACACTTATTTAACGGTGTTCTTTTGTTTCAGGTATTGCATTTTTCGTTTCTTCATACACAATTTTTCATAGTACTTGAGTGTATGCTTTTGTTGTTGCTTTTTTTAAATAAAATTTTTTGAAGGTCAATTGCCTTCATAACATTTATATAAAAAACCATGTTCAGTCGATTGCGTTCATTCTTTTCATTCAGCCTATATCCTCCTTAGTTTGCAGAGTAGCATTACGCTGTTTTAAGGGGGTATTCTACTCTAGAAGCATGAATTTCAGGTAATTTTTAAAGTGTCGTAAAAAAAGGTAATTAATATTTTTTAGTATCCATTTTTTATGGTGTTTTTATTGATATCTTAAGAATACAGAAAAAAAATTTTACAAAAAAATATTAAAAATTAAAATAATTAGAGGGGGGGGGAGAGACAGGTGTAAAAAAAATGGCGCAACCTGGTGACATTGATCCTGACTCTCCTGGTGGTCTGAAAAAAAATCAAAAGAAATTTTTAATCAGTAAGGATGCTGTTATAGTCCCTATTTCAGGGAACACGAAAAAGATTTTTTTTGAAAAATGGCGACTGCCTGAAAATAAAAATAATTTTTACCCTTTTTTTTTGAAATTCTTGAATTTTTTTAAAATATTAAAAACAAAAAGCACGATGTTGGTAGGAACGATAAAGGATTATATAAAGAAGGTTCACACAAAATTTCAAGTAAATCGGTTTTATGGAACTTGAGATAATGCCGGTACCGTGTGGAAAAAAGTAGTTTCGAGAAAAACGCGTTTAAAAAATTCGATACGGCCGAACCGGGCTAGGTACTGCGTCACTAAAGTAACTGTAGCTCTTAAAATAATTTTAGTTTTTAAAAATCCTTTAGAGGATATGTTCTTAAGGGTCTAAACTTTAAATATATAAAAAAAATCGAATTTTTCAAAATTCTTGAGTAGAATACCCCCTTAATGCCAAAAGTTATGACCACTTCTTGATGTCTTCGTTTATTCTTTTATTTCTCTGCTGTTGACTGCACCGTAAAAGTTTCGACCAAATTGTTTGATAAAAGTGAAAGCAATAATCTAGCTTTAGGACTCCCAAGATAATCAGTTAGTATTGTCGTCAAAAAATAACCAAAATAATTAATTTGGGTTTAAATTTTATATTTTTTGTCATTGATTTCAATACTCAAAGGAACAATTTTATTTTTATGATTTTTTTTATTATTTTTCCACGTGATAAATCTATTTGGTTTATTATTTTCAAATTTTTGAATTCGTCTCCAATAAATACAGACCAAAAACCACACCAAACTGTCATTTAAGAATGCAATGGTTGTTCTTGAATATCAAAATCGGCAGTTTTGTTTATTAACCACACCACTCGGATGAAAGTGAGCCTCATAGGAGAAAATGATTTTCTTAAGATATCGTTAACGTTTTCAAATTGTTTCAAGGGCTTCAGTTCTTGAGTGAGAACAATTTCATATGGATGCAAATCCAAATACTTTCTCAAAATCCGTCAGCTTGTGAGTTGAGACAGTCCCAATTGTTGAGAACATCTTGGAGTCGGACAAATTGTGGTCTTCAGCAATACTTGACTGCACGGTAGCAATATTTTTATTACTTCGAGCGGTTCTTTGCCATATTGGCACTTGAGTATTATGTAAAGAAAATGTAGGCTCGAAATTTTCAACAATGCGACGAATAGAGAGCACAGGTGGATGATTATTATGACCATAATGAAGAAATATTACACATCATGGCATATTAAAAATGGCTAAAACGAAATTTAAAAAAATATATCTATTGGAAAATCATTATAAGCAAGAAAAAATCGATTTTTGGTAGTTCACAAGTGGATATAACTCCTTAAACAACACACCAACATAACCTAACCTAAAATTCTTCAGCTTTCGCATATCACTAAAAATTATTGGCACTTCCCGACTACAAGAGACATATAGAGTTGTATATATATACATATGCATATGTGCACATACAAACCACAAGTCGCCAAATAATCGCTGAAATACGACTTAGTGACACACTCAGGGCACCACTTGCTAAGTTGAACAAGGATGAACCGCACAATGGCGGTCGGCTGCTGCGGCTCCACTTCATGTGCATCTGTCGCCTCTACTCATCCTTATGATTTGAATTTCACTATTTTTCATGTTGTTTTTTGTTGTACCGAGTTTTTTTTTGGGGGGTTTTTGGTTTTGTTTTGCATTTCATAGTGCTGCGGTTAGTTTAGCTTTGCGGCTGTCGTTATCGCAGCGGTCGAGGTGTTGCTGTTGTTGCAAAAGTTTTCGCCGTTGTTTTAGTTTCGCACATAGCCAAATAGTTGTTGCTGTTGTCGTTGTTGAGGGTTTTGTTCTTTGCATTGCGTTACTATTGCTGTTGTTGTTGGTTGGTTGTTGTTATTGCCTTCGCTGCTGTTGTTGGCATTGCTGTTGCTAATGCCTGTGCTGGTGCTTGTGGTTGTGGGTTTGTGTGGTTGTGTGGCGGTGCTTGTGCCTGCTGTTGGTTCACTGGGCGTGTTGCCAAACATTTCTGAAACAAATTGTCGTCGCGCTCGACAACATTCTTCTTCTTTGTGGCGTGTACACACGTTGGGCGACATCGAAGGCAATAACAACAACAACAACAACAACAACCAAAAACAGCATTCATATCTCAGCGCAAGTACTCGTGTCGCTATATCGGCAAGCAACTGCAGAGGTGAGTGTGTGTGTGAATTTACAAGTTTGCATTTATGCCGCAAAGTAGGTTTGTGTGCACATGCCATCACAATAACAATTCACTATCAGCCATCAGCCATCGTCAGTCGTCACAATTGCATCCTGTATCGCTTCTGCATGAAGGGTGCCCGGGGGCGCATGGAGGGCGTGTCAGTGGCAGACAGAATTGCGAGAGCAAAGTGATAGCGCTGAGGCGTGACGCCTTCATTGCTTAGATCTGTGAATAATTTTAATTAAGCAGCAACAAATATATGAACCACATGTGTGCTTGTGTGTATGTGTTTCTGAGTAGTACTGTCTGCTTTCATATTACGAACTTTGTCAAATATATAGCAAAATCGAAATTAGAAATTTCGCGGTAGGCCATTGGTTGAATTACTATAGAATAGAAAATTAGAAATTTTTTACCATTTTACTCATGGATTTCTCATTAAAACTGGGTCTTTAGGTGGCAAAACTCTTATGGCAGCTTTGATTTCTTTAAAAAACTGTTTATTAATATTGTAGTGTGATTAGTATTACAAATATATTTTCCAGTCTGGCAGGCCAAAGATAAGAAGGACAAGTAAGGAAGAGCTAAGTTCGGGTGTGACCGAACATTTTATACTCTCGCATGATAAAGTGATAATCGAGATTTCATTATCCGTCATTTACATATTTTTTTTTATTTTGCTGTAAAATTAATTAGATTAGTAGTTCCTGAGATATGGTTTTAGGTCCATAAGTGGGGGACGCCACGCCCATTTTCAATTTTTAAAAAAATCCTGGGTGCAGCTTCCTTCTGCCATTTCTTCCGTAAAATTTAGTGTTTCTGACTTTTTTGTTAGTCGGTTAACGCACTTTTAGTGATTTTCAACATAACCTTTGTATGGGAGATGGGCGTGGTTATTATCCGATTTCTCCCATTTTTGAACTGTATATGGAAATATCTGAAGGAAACGACTCTATAGAGTTTGGTTGACATAGCTATAGTAGTTTCAGAGACATGTACAAAAAAATTAGTAGGGGGCGGGGCCACGCCCACTTTTCCAAAAAAATTACTTCCAAATATGCCCCTCCCTAATGCGATCCTATGTGCCAAATTTCACTTTAATATCTTTATTTATGGCTTAGTTATGACACTTTATATGTTTTCGGTTTTCGCCATTTTGTGGGCGTGGCAGTGGGCCGATTTTCCCATCTTCGAACTTAACCTTCTTATGGAACCAAAAATACGTGTACCAAGTTTCATCATGATATCTCAATATTTACTCAACTTACAGCTTGCACGGACGGACGGACGAACAGACAGACATCCAGATTTCAACTCTACTCGTCACCCTGATCACTTTGGTATATATAACCCTATATCTGACTCTTTGCGTTTTAGGACTTACAAACAACCGTTATGTGAACAAAACTATAATACTCTCCTAAGCAACTTTGTTGAGAGAGTATAAAAATCACGATTGTAGTGTATTTTCAATGGAAAATTTTTACATGCCTTGGTCCAGTTCTTAATGTTAATATTAAGGGCTAAAATTTTCAGGGAATTGTTTTTAGGGTACTTCCAAGAAAATTTCGTGATGGGATTGAAAAAAATTAATGGTTAAAAAAAAACACCCTAATATATACATATGTATATATATAATATATCAGAGTAACGTGTTAAGTCAGAGAGGCGAACTACCAACCATGTCATTAGTTCTGCTTTCTATAGGTTGAACAAAGAAACGGAGTAAATGGGTCTGGTAGTGAACGAGGCCGAGACGAAATATTTCCTGTCATCAATCAAACAGTCGTCGTCTGTTAACATTCATAACTTCGAAGTTGTAGATAATTTCGTCTATTTTGGAACCAGCATTAACATCAACAACAATGTCTGCCTTTGAGAAGAAAAGTCCTCCCTCGACAAACAAAGATCAAATTTTACAGGTCACTCAACATACCTGTCTTGCTATGTAATGCAGAGGCATGGACAATGACAACATCTGATGATTGGGCGTTACGAGTTTTCGAGAGAAAGGTTCTGCTGAAGATTTATGGTCCTTTGCGCATTGACAACGGCAAATATTACTTTCGATGGAACGATCAGCTGTACGAGTTATACGATGACATTGACATAGTAGTTCAGTGAATTATGCTGGCTAGATCTTGTCGTCCGAATATCCGAAAATACTCCAACTCTGAGAATATTCGGTGCTGTGCCCTTGGGAGAAGCAGAGGAAGAGGAAAATCTCCACTCCATTGGAAAGACCAGGTGGAGACGGTCTTGGACTTGGAATCCCCAATTGCCGCAAAACAGCATAAAAGAAGAACGACTGGCGCGCTGTTGTAAACTCAGTTATAACCGCATAAGCGGTGTCTACGCTAAAAAAGAAGAAGAACGAGTTAAATCGAGTTAGCCAAGTCTCTCTGTCTGTCTATGCCTCAGTACTGGGGTATTTTTACGATCTATCCCTAACAGACCGTAAAAAATGGAGCTGGTACAGGCTGAACTGTTTACCCGTTTGTCTAATAAAAGCATGTCTTTTTGTATTCTTTCAACCCTACTTCCATGACCTATCAGAAATCTGGACCTGAAACTTCAATCTCAAAGATTTTTTCTTTAGTCTTATTCTCGCTTGGTTAGAGTTGTTCGGTTTAGATACTCTGAAAGTGAATTTATCTTATTTTACATCCAAAATCGAGAAAAGGTGTTATAATAGCTGATCATTCGACATTAAATATGAAATCCTTCGAAAATGAGACTTCTTCTGTCAAATACCTACACTGATGTGAGAGTAAATTATATGTTTGTAGAGATGGTAGGAGAAAGAAGGAAGTGAAGTAGTTCCCCTATCTTCGTTAAGCCGACTTAAGGGGGTCCTATTTTAAAATTAAAAAAGAAAGAAATGATTTTTTTATTGTACAAATCGAAGGCTTAAATTGTCTAGAATATGTTGGTAAAATATTTTTTCGATCCGTGAATTAGTTCCGTCGCAACACGACTTTGAACGGACCTCTGTCCTGAGCATTGACGGACTGTTTCGAACTTTTACAAGCTTTTCCTCGAAACAAGATTTTTCGAATCTGCGGACATTGTCGTTTTTGAACCATTCAACCAATTATCTTCGCGTTTTGCCCGCCTAAAGTAAGACAAAATTCGCCGGCGCTGCAACCTACAAAATCGCAATATTTTGATCATGAACGATTTTTTACAACAGGTCAAAATGGAAAAATCATGCGAAAAAACGATACTTTATTTTCAAGTGGCCACCATTTTGTTTCTGTAACGAATTTTTTCATGGCAATTTAGGTTAGGGCGTCTCTACAGAATGTTATTATTAGGATTCGTTTGATTTTCTGCTTGTAGACAACGAATTGCGGCCTGTATCAAGCCCGCAGATGAGGTTGGTTTGCAAAGCACCCTTTGCTGGAGCGCCATGTTTGACACCCGACACTCAAAAGTTCTGATTTTATAGATGAATCCTGAATAAACATATTGCAGAATAGCGTACATGTCTAAGTCAGTTTACTTCTTCAAAAAAAAAAATCAAATATTAGGTACTTTTTGCACAATTATAACAAGTGGCGCAAAAATCACCTTCCGATGTTTTTTGGAAAATGAAAAACTTTTTTAAAAAATGAAAAACTTTGATTCTGCTTGTGGATTATTTTTATTTTGTCTTTAAAATTTTTTTACATCAAGTCGAGAATATGATATCATGTAAATGGCCGCCGCCACAGTTGATTGTCATTTGAGCCCTTTTTATGGCATTTTCCATTACTTTGGCCAGAACTTCCGGCGATAGGTCCTCACATTCTTGACGGATATTGTCTTTAAGAGCTGCAAGAGTCTGAGGCTTGTTGACATAAACCCGCGACTTCAAAAAGCCCCACAAAAAGAAGTCTGGAGCGGCCAAATCAGTCGATCTTGCTGGCCAGTGCAAATCGCCAAAACGGGAGATTAGGCGCCAAGGAAATGCATCCTTCAGCATATCGGTTGTGGCACGCAGTGTAGCGTAACATTGTTCATTTACGTGTATTTCGCATGTGTTTACTATACAAATGTCAAAACAGAACTGACATTCGAGGTCAATTGCAAAATTTATAGCAACTTCTGATCATCTTCTGACATTTGCGCCAGCCGTTACAAGAGGACCCCCTTAAGTTGTGGTTTTTGTGTATTCAAAGAGAAGCTCAGTGCTCTACAATGAATCTCCATTTGAATTGGGTGCTTTCAAGGATTTGTTTTGAAGCAATAATAGTTAAACAAATTTTCGCTCGTTCATCTGTTTTTGTTGACAATCCACCACTAGTGCGACCCGTCTTCATACAGAAAACATTTTGCTCACTGTATTTCGGCTAAGATTTGCAATAATTCATCTGAACGCACAGCCATACACACACACATGAATACACGTGTATTTAAATATATAACAAATGCTAAGTTGTTTTTAAAATATAAACTTATAATAAGTGTGCGCTTGTGTGTGCCTGTGTTTATGCGCAATTTTCGCAATAGTTTCGAGCGAGCAAGGCAGCAGTTTGTGGCGCAAGTGGCAAATGTCTGCAGAAACTTTTCGCCCCATTCTTCTAAAGTTGACAAACGCGCACAGTTTTTGATTTTATTTATTTGCTAATCTGCAGTACCGCTATTTTACCAACTACCGACTACCTACAGACGGACACACCAGCATGAGCTTCTATGCATGTCAGTGTGTGCCTGTGTCTGTGGCTGTGTGCTCTGTTTGGTATGCATGCAGCACAATGACAGAACGCGCAGAATATAAAAATAAATGAACAATAGCGGCGACCAAAAATAAAACAGATCAAAATAAGAAAACAAATCGAATTTAGAAACCGAAAAGTACTAAACGCAAGAGCGATGCCAATAGAAAATAGCAGCCGTAACGGCGCATAGGAAGCAATGAAATATGCGAAGCGTTTCATGCTTGTCAAAAACAATCAAAAAACAAAATGAAAATAAAAGGCACAAAAAATAAAATAACAGAAGAGAATTTAATAAACTTGTACATTTGCAACGTTGCCACCCTACCGTGCCGCCGAGCATCCCTTCGCCTGAGATTTGCCGTTCGTTGGCAACACCTTGAGCCATCCGCCAACGCCATTTCGCTATGCCTTAGGTGGACGGCGTCGTTTGAAAAACCGAAAAACCTCTTACGTATTTGTTAAGGAATTTCGTTAAAAATGCCGACTTCTCACTTACCAGCCATTTCATATGTACCCCCCCTCCCCTCCACACACACACACACACACATTGCATGAGCACACGGAGGGCAGGTTGGAGGTTTTGGACTTTGTGTGGGTGCACTTCAAAAGCCAAAAACCTCAAAAAGCAACAACTCGCCTTTGCCTACGTAAGCACAAAGCGTGTGGAAGACAAACAGCTGGCGAAATGTACTTCAATGTCAACACCTCTGATTTGAATAAGACATAAAAACGGCGACGCCATCATTTGTAATCATCATTAGCTTCATATTCGCGCTCATATATTTCAATATCACCAACATCATTCATCATTTCCACACACGAGCGTAAGGAATTTATAATTCCTCAGTGCACTCGCACCATACGAAATTGAATAATGCTGCCAGTTATAGCGTCTTTTTGGCAACACTAGACGTCTTCTTATATAAATTTGTGGCCTCCGAATTTAATATTTTTTAAACCAAATGTACGAAATCCGAACACCGAACTTTTCAGTTCTCACGCCTTTGGAACAGTCAGGTTAAAGGGTAGGGTTGCACGCAATCCTCATCTCAAATATGCTGCGTGGTTTATAGGAGCTTTCGAAATATATTTTCAGAGTTACCCAAATAAATATGCCCTATTTCCAAAATCTGAGATTTGAAGTGAAAGTGTTGTATGGTTCAAGTGATTTTGTATTCTTAAGTGTACGACTATATTAAATAAAGCTTGGTTCAATGGTAATAAAACTTGCAACATGTGCAGAGTATAATAGTTTTGTTGACCTAATGGTTGTCACCTAAAACTAAGAGACATTAAATTTTACTCTGAGAGAGGGTTTTATGGGAGGCGATGTGAAAATTGGACGATAGCCGTGACACCGCCCACTTTTGGGAAAATCAAATTTCTCAGGATCTATTCGGCTTATTTCAACCAAATTCGGTACCTCCAATCAAATTTCACAGTGCGAAAGTGGACTACAACCACGCCTACTTCCCATTACCACAATATTAAATTCCAGTACACAAATCAAGAAGCGTTTAATGTTGTATAACGGAATAAACCTTTGCACGAATAATCCGTACAGAGTATTCCACCTTGTGACCAAAAATTTTTTAAATTCAACAAGAACTGTTTAAGCCCATAGGTGCTGAATATTTGGACTCCAGTACCTACCACTGTGATCAAATTGAAAGGGGAATTTTGTCCAATTCATCTCCTTCAAAGTAATCCCCCCCCGCTGCAATACACTTATGTCAACGAATTTTCCAGTCATCATAGCACTTGGTAAAATCTTCCGTCGTGATGGCCATCAGAGCCTTCTTCGATTCAGCTTTTATATTCTCAATAGATTCAAATTAAAAATTCACCTTTCAATTTGATCACAATATTATAGTGTATATGTATGTATCTCTAAAATTACTTAAACTCCAATCCCTTGTTAGACGTTCTACCTCTTTCGATATTTCCCTGGCTTTGATTCATGCAAGTGGCAAGAGTATAAAATGCTTGGTTGCACCCGAACTTTGCCATTTCTTACTTGTTTAGCTTCTAATTTTTTTCATCTCGTGACAACCATGTTTTTTTTAATAAAGCGATAATTGCAAAAACTTTCATGTGTTGGGTATAAACGGCAGAGGCGCAGTTCCTCCATTTGTGATCATAAGCTGAAAAACGTAAATGCTGACGTCATCATTAGTCAAAATGACATGATTAATATTTAAATGTAGATTTGTACTTTCACATACATTATTTCGATGATTGCCTGACAGGAAATCCCGCGCTTATAGGTGTTAGTAGATTTTAGATTTCATCTTATTAAAGTCGCCTTTTAAGTGTTTTAAGGGGTTATATCCACTTGCAAGGCAGAAAAAACGCGTTTTTTGTGAATTTTTTCCAAAGAGGCATTTTATTTTATACTTTAATGGAAAAAATGTACATAAACAGAATTTAATGTACTTTAACAATCAGCGGTTTATTTAAAAAAATATTGGATCGCCTAGCTCCTGTAGATGATCTGCGGAGAGACGTCCTAAAAAAGTGCTTGGCGGTGAACAAGATATCTCTGGTCCAAATTATCTGAAAACCAAAAACCAAAAATATTAAGGTAATGATCGAAAGTCTAGTCAAAATTTTGATTTTTGACAAAATGGCGGCTGTTCAAAAAAAAAATTCAGTTTTTTATGAAAATTTTTCACTTCAAAGTGACTTAAAAAATCGAAATTATTGTCCAAAACCTTATTTCTTCGATCATTACCTGAAAAATATATGTATCTGAGCAAGTCGTGTGAAAATTTCAAACCGATCGGTTTAGCGGTTTCGGAGAAATTTTGTACACCGACTCTGAAAACACGGTTTTGAGATAAACGCGTTTAAAGTTTCGGGAACGGCTACTCCGACTCGTGCTCCGCCTACTTTCGAACGCTCATATCTCCGAAACTAATTTTCGGATATAACCCCTTAAACAGGCTGTAAAGTATTTTATTCAAATTTGCAAAAACAACCGCCTTCTAGGTGTCGAAAAACGCGAATAAAAAGAAGTTATTCGGTACCAAGTCTGAGCTATACGATGAATGACTCATTAAATCCATGTTTTGAGTGATCAAAAATAGAAGATCCGTCTTCAACGGTAGATTTTCCTAATTTCTTAAAAGACAACTGGCAAACAAATGGCTGCTAAGAATTTACTGTTCTGCGTTGTTCTAGTGGTATGGTTGAGATACTCGTATAGTATGTCCAGTTGTTCCAAAAAACAGACAGTGATTTAGTTAAATTAATTTAAATATGTTCATTGGTCCACTGCTGCTGAGGTTATACGTGCCGAAAGTTTTAAAAAATAATCGCCCGAAAATATTCGTAATTTAATTTCATACTTTTTTTTTAGATGAATGTTTTAAGTAACTGTAAATAACACAAATAGCGCTCGTATGTCAAAAATTTCTGAGTATGACAACAAGAAAAATGTTAAACTTTTCAATAAAGTTGTGAGTTGCCAGATGGCAACACTAGGGTTGCGAAAAACCGAAATATGAAAGGCAACTACATATATGTATTAATAAAAGCATGACGAGCTGAATCGATTTAGCTCTTGTCCGTCTAACTGTTTGTTTGATTGTATATACTCAAACTAGTCCCACAGTTATTGGGATATTTATCTGAAAGTTTTCATCCTTTCTACCACTATACCGCTATGAGCCACTATAGCGTATTGCTGCCATGCATACTAAAAGATCGGTATCAAAAGCTCGTGTGGAAAATTTTTCGTTTGTTGAGATATCTTCAAGATATTTGGCACGGATTATTGACTATGGTAATAATGCAATTTCCCGAAAAATTGTTCAATTCGAATAGCGGCCACACAAACTAACCGATTAAAATCAAGTCTTGCATGGAATCGTTTGTATTGGTGAAATGTGCTATAGTAACTACGGTGAAGCCAAAGTTAACGTTTTTTTTTTCTTTTTTTAGTCTTTGGAAAGCAATTTAAAGATGGGTATTTCCATGGTCGAGAACGCGACAGTCGTACGCCTTTGAAGTGCATAAACCAAAAGTAAAAAAATTAACAAAAAAAATGTGTTGTTATTATTCGAAAGCTTTTCATTATCACTATTCATAGTACAAAATGTAGGAGCTTTCGATGATTTGTTTCCAATTCATTAGCAATAAACATGGGATCAAGAACGCGACAAAAAATATAACTTGCTTTCGACTACATATAGAAAAGCGCAAGATTCTGCGAAACGCAACAATATATTTTAGAATGATTAATTTAAACTAAAAAGGACTAAAAAGGGTTTCTTTTGATACATTTCTTGTTGATATATTTTCATCGGTGTTTTGTTTTTGTAAAAATAAATGTTTTTTTTATGAAATATTTTTTTTCAATTAATATGCGGTTTGAGCTACTTTTAATTTCAAATGATCGTCACAGGAGATCGAATGCAGTTTTCGGGTTTTAATATTTCTTTTCTTGCTAAGCCACATGTTTTACCTATCTATATAAATAAATATTCATGCTAAAAAAAGCAAAAAAAAAAATTTTTCAAAAAAGTTATACTTACGGTATCGAACGCGACACACTTCAAAAACCAATTAAAATATTTTGTATGAATATAAGATACTGAAACTTTTTTTTTTAATTTAGGTCACTAAAATTGATTTAAATATTAATTTGCAGCTACGTGTTACGATCGATCGCAAACTACTGATAAAAAATAATGATTTACGGATAAGAACGCGACAAAACAATATCAATGAAAGCAAAATAAAAAGTTACCGTTATCGAGCTTCGTTTGGTCTCGTTGATTTTTTTGTATTCATTGTTGTTCCTAGCAAGATTTAATAAGACTAGTGCAAACATAATAAGAATTTACGTATTATCAAAAAATACAAAAATAAAAAGGCATTAAAGGTACACAAATGCTACTTTCTACGCTATTTCAACTTTTAGGTAATTTTTCTAACAAAAACCCTTGAGATAAGCTGCAAATCGTATTATATTATAAAAATATATATATTTTTTTTATATAATATCAGAAAAAATTATTTGTTTATCACTATTTTAATTTTTGCTCCCGGTAGACCTTTCTATGGAAAAACCCAGATATAAAAGTATAAGCGGGGTATATCAACAATGAGACAGAAAAGTTTGAAGAGTTACATCTCACAATGATTTTGGATTATAAACGCTCAGTGCTTCGTTTTTAGCACCAGTGCTGGCTATGAGTCAGTGTAATATACTTAAATATGTGTAAACTAAATATTTAGCTATACTCAATTGATGTACTTCTCAAAGCCCTAAGACCTGTAATTTTGAAAGAAAAACGGAACATCATCAATATTTATTTTGTCACCTTTAAAGTAATCCCCACCAGATGTCAACGATTCATAATCTTTTCGAGTCCTCAAACTTTTTTCATACGCACTTTTTGAAACGACCTTCAGCTCCTTCAGCTAATTTTATTATATCTCTTCGATCGAAAAAATGACACTTGGCCAAATCTGGTGAACACAGTGCTTGATCGATGGTATTCGTTGCGTTTTTGGCTTTAAATTCGGTCTCAGTCGTGGCTCGATGCGATGGTGTATTATCATCAAGTAAAATCAAATCCATGATTCGTTCTTTCACAATCTCGGACGTTTTCGATGGATGTTCTCATGCAAACGTCTCGATTAGGCCAAAAACGGATATCGAAAAAATCAATGAGCAGCATCTTGATTTTTGAGCGGCTTTGGCGTGGTTTTATTGATTTCGGCTCATTTTTTCCCCACTATTCCGATGATTGTTGACTCGTTTGCATGTCAGTTATAATGTTCTCCATGAAATCGCACGATCACGCATGTCCAAAGAAACCTTTTTACGGCACTCTTTTAAAAAAAATTCAGCTTTATCGGTAAGAGTCGAGCAAGAACGTGTGTCATACCCATCATTCGAACGGACTCACCGGAGATGTCGAGCTCTCTTTTGCCATATCTCTACGAGGCATATCTTCAACGATCTCTCGACGGTCTTTAAAGGCTTTGTAACACTCGTAGGCTTGTGCTTTTGATAAAACTGTATAATCGTAAGACTTTTTCAACATTCGCAATGATGAAATTTGGTTAGAAATACAAAATTTTAGACAAATTCTGTGTTCGATATTTTTATCCATTATAAGAATCGCAACGCACTACAGAGGTGTATCAACTTAAGCAGCTGCTGTAAATAAACTAGTTGACAGTTCGTGCTCATATTTGGCGTAGTAATTAAGAGAGTTCTAACAACTTAGAAAAATACAATGTTTTGAAATATCATTTACCCGGAGCATTTAAATTACAATTTCCAAGTACTATTTGAACACAATGTATACTGTCTATTTGGCATAAATTGTTTTCGAATAAATATATGTAAATAATTTAAAAGCGTCATAAAACACTGAATGCCTGCATTCGAAGGAGAAAATTAAACTAATAATAATGCTGCCATAAATAAATACGTATGAGTCTAAGATTTTTATTAATTCATGTTCGTAATAATTTCATCAATGCAAATTTATTGGCTTTTTTTATATGGCTCATCTACTGGCCGGACTACTCGCCGCCTTTATACTTTTCTTAGCTTTTTATAAACATCAATAATTATTGTAAATAAATAAAGCACACATGCACATAAACTATATTCAAATATGTACATATGTATGCCATATATTTGTAGTTGTTATACTTTGCACCATTTTGACTCATCAATGAGTTCTTTTTTCATCTTTATGTTTCTTGTTTCTTTTTTGCAGATTTTTGATTTTGTTCCTCTCCACCATCACCACAACCACAACCAATACCACCAAAACCACCAATACCATTACAACCACAAATACCACCAACAAAATAATAACCATCGCTACCACCAACACCATTCACCACGATGGCTACCATAAATTCGGTAAGTAGACATATGAATCATTTTTATCACTCATCCGTGGAAAAGATGCTAAAGCAACAATAACAACAACAACAACAACAACAACAGTAGAAACAGAAACATTAAAGAACATGAAAATAATACGTATGTACGCGCATATGTAAGTGTTGGCTCTGAATTAGCCCCATATGCGCGCACATAATTTATAAATGAACGAGTGTTCGCATGCGTTCACTACCCACACACACATATAGTACATGTGCGCACGTATGTACGTACTTATGTGCCGCGTAGGTAGGCGCTCTTACGTATGCGTTGTAGTTGTACTTTGAGTACTTCATTAATTTTTGGCAAGCCATTCATAGCTGTGACGAATCGAATGGCGTCAGTATTGGAGACTTCAAACATACATACGTGTGTTGGGTATATAGTATTTATGGAAAAAATAACCATTTGGAAGAATTGCGCCAAATTTATTTTCAAATCACATCTTGCTTTCGAGAGTAAAGAGAAAACAATTGCTTATACCTTCGATGTTCCAGACCCCAATTTGTAGCCGTATTCGCGAAATGTCTTATTGTTATTGTAGGCATTCAAAATTTAAGTCGTATTTTCATTGAACGGGTGTGAAGCAGAACTCAAACCCCGTTGGTAAAGTAAAGTGAGAGACTTCGTTGAAATTAATATACCGAAAGTTCTGATGTGCGGTGGCTAACCACCGCGGGGTTACAATCCTTTAAACTTTTCTTTGTGTTCGAGACCACTCAATCACTTAAATAGCGTAAACTCTCGAACTCGTTTAAATTTCTGACTGGAAAAGTGATCCAATATTATGTAGTAAGGTTAGGCTTCTTTGCAATGATAAGCGACACTGGAATGTCGCAGTTTTACTCTGGTTGGCAGAGAGTTGCTTCCCCAGAGTCTTTATTCTAACATATAGGGGTTTGTTTACGAAAGCCATGCCATATATCTCTTGATATACGAAGTACGGAGGTAATAATCTGTCATCCAGTATCGAAAAACCAGGGAATATCGGTCTATACCTGCATAGCAAGTATTTCGGTTTTAAATTTAGCTCAGTTCTGTCAATATTTATTAGCTCGCGATTAATTCTTCTTCTTCTTTACTGGCGTAGTCACCGTTTACGAGGTCTTCCTCTTCCTCTGCTTCCCCTGGCGGGAACTGCGCCGAAAACTTTCAGAGCATAGTGTTTTCGTCCATTCGGACGACATGACCTAGCCAGCGTAGCCTCTGTCTTTTAATTCGCTGAACTATGCCAATCTCGTCGTACGGTACAAAGTGTGTTCTAAAGGACTTTTTGAATCTAGCGCCCTCTGGTGGCACCATCTATATGTCGACTGATGTGAAGTTTATGGCGATGATTGCCCTTCCCGTAGCTGAGTGCACAAGTGGTTTCAACGTTTTCAAAGTCGTGGTGAGGACATAAATGACGATTAACATCTGGGCCAATCAAAATCCGTGATCACCGGAAATTCCATCGAAACTGTGCATGAGTTCATCAAAAATCAGCCGAAATCATCATTGAAATGATGACTGACGACCAAAAATTGCTCAGAAACCAACATTCGAAGGACATTTTGTGATCGATTATTTGACCAAAAATCACATTTCAACCATTAACCACTCCCCGTATTCACCTGATGTGGCACCATGCGACTTCTTTCTTTTCGGAATAATGCATTTGCCTATGAAAGGAAAGTGTTATGCAGATGTAGAGGCTATTCAAAGGGCTTGCACCGGCATACTGGTGGCCATACCGGCCAACGAGCTAAAACATTCGTTCGACATGATTTTGGACCGTTCAAAAAGTTGTATTGAAGCAGAAGGAAACTATTTTGACTAAAATTAATTGATTTTGCCGAAAAACCCATTTCTTCTGTTTTTTTTTAAGTCCTGTTTACTTTGGAAAACACCTTGTATATCTTATACGGCTCATCGAATGCGGTATTCGCCGTGGCCAATGCGCAAAGGACCATAAATCTTCCGCAAAACCTTTCTCTCGAAAACTCGTAACTCCGACTCATCAGATGTTATCATCATTCGGGCTTCTGCACCACATAGCAGGACGGGAATAATGCGTGACTTATAAATTTTGGTTTTTGTTCGTCGAGAGAAGACTTTACTTCTCAATTGCCTACTCAGTCGGTAGTAGCATCTGTTGGCAAGAGTTATTCAGCGTTGGATTTCGAGACTGACATTGTTGTTGGTGTTGATACTGGTTCCAAGATAGACGAAATTATCTACAACTTCGAAGTTATGACTATCAACAGTGACGTGGGAGCCTAATCGCGATTGCGACGACTGTTTGTTTGATGATAGGAGATATTTGTTCTTGCCCACGTTCATTACCAGTTCCATTTGCTTAGCTTCCTAATCCATTCTGGAGTAAGCAGAACTCAGGCCGTCTAATTATTTTCTCCAATAGCAGATTGAAGAAGTCGCACGAAAGGGAATCGCCTCTTCTGAAACCTCCTTTGGCATTGAACGGCTCAGAGAGGTCCTTCCCGATCCTGACGGAGCTTTTGGTATTGCTTAACGACAGTTCACATAGCCGTATTAATTTTACGGGAATGCCAAATTCAGACATAAAATAAAACTTTGTACGAAACCTTTTTACTTCAAAATAAAGCTTAGAAATTTGATTTTTATTCACAAGTTAGAGACGAAAAGTTTCCATCATTTCTGGAATACGGTTTTGCACCCATTATCCATTGAAAACATTACCGAAGCAGATTCTCTTAACTTATTACTTTACAAATATTTTTATTGTACTAAAATAGTTCGTATTCAAGTACCGCTGCTCCAAGCAATAAAATGTCACGATAAATACGAACAGTGTAAGACCCGTGACTATTAAAGCCAGTAATGATCGGTGAATGAATTGAAGCCTTAAAAGAAAGATATTTAGATTTTAATCTGAACCATGTCGTATTTAGTTACTTACTTTCTTAAGCGCTTCTTCGCCTTCAACATAGTTTCATCATCTTCCCCAACTAAGTAACGTTGCAAACCGAATAAAATGTCGTTCAGATATTGTTTCCAACATACACCGGACATGTTGAAATTGAAATTTGACTGCTCCGCAGGCGTGAGAGATTGCCACAAGTTCTTTGTATTCGTAGTATCGTGAGTCCACGCATTTGTTTTGAAATAGCTTAAAACTTGTAGAAACTGTTCTTGCTTTTGATTCAAAAGTACCATTCTAAAAGAGGAATTTTAAATAAAATATTCACAGTGTTTTTGTGCTATCGACATACCGCGTCTTCTCGCCACGCAAACGCAGTAGCATATCCTGCATGTAGCCGGGTATGGTGTGTAAGAGGAATGCCAAAATGGTCTCGAGTCTCTGCGTTTGGACTTTTAAAATGAAGGGGTACCATATAGTGTTTGAGAAGGGATACTTTCTCGCATAAAATGCACCGGCATCAGCCACAGTTCCCCAAAGAATTGTATTTCTTTCATCTGGCACAAAATTGTAGATCACGGGTTCACTAAGAAAAATAAATAGAAGAGAAATATGTTCTTTAATTAGTGAGAATACAAATTGCTCTTCACTCAGCTCCCACAACGGACGACTTAAAGCTGAAATTGTGTTCCAATTAAACTTCTCTAAAAATCCTAACCTTTTTTCTTTTTCGATCGTTTCTTGTTGCGCAGTTTTATAGCCACAGGCCAAAATTGTGTTCGCACAAAAGTCCACAGGCACCAACAAACTTGGGTTGTTGCTGTGTATATACACGACACGCAACATTCCCTGAGCAATAGCATATAAAGCACCCGTTGCGCCAGCGTAATTGTCCACCCAACCGGGTGTGGGCTCTGCATATGTGGAGGTAACTATAAAATAAATAAAAGCAACAACAGTAATTACTAATTGCACAACGCTTCTTTTGAGGTTATAATTACTGATGGCCGGACGGAAAATACAAATCGGCAGTGTGCCGGCTTCACTCAAAATCAGCTCTTCGGCCAGCGCCTTCGTGAAGGTATAAGTGTTTGGGAAGCTACCCAATAAATCCTTAGCCAAATTGTTAGTTAGCTCCGGTCCCAAGTATTCGGCCATTTTGAGTGCTTTATTAGCGGTGATACCAATGATTTCCGGATAGAATTTTTCCTCTATATGTGGCAAAACGCAGTTGGAGAAGGCGGTTGAGATGTGTACGAAAGACTGAAATGGGTGCAAGTTATTATGACTTCAGTTTTGTACGGCATTTTTTTAGTTTCCAACTGACCTTTAGTTGCGACATTTCCTTCGCTAAAGCCAATACGCTTTTGATGGCGCCGACATTCAGGATGAGTGCATTATAGAGCGGTTCATTGAAACGTATAGTGGCTGCGCTATGGATAACGATGTCAACATTTGTCGTTAGTACTTCGCGGTCCTCAGGTGAGATACCCAAATTCGTTTGGGCGCAATCGCCGTTAATCGGTGTAATTAGTGTGTGCAGCTGCGGTTTTAGCTCTCTGACTTTGCCGAAAAGCTGTTGAGTAAAGGAGTAACTATAATAATTTGCTATGTTTCAATCTTTAAAAGGACTTGTTCATACCGGTCCGGAAAGAATTTTCTTGATGCGCTCCTCACTTGTGGTGCCATGCTTGGCGCGGATCAGCATATATATGCATTTAACCTCTGTTTTGCGAAGCAAGTTCTCGATGATTACTGCAAGAGATATGAAAAAAAGTGTTTATAGAATTATTGGTCCTCATAGGAATAATTGCGCTGTAGAAATTCTACTAGCAGAAAGACGAGTTATCCTTGATGTATAATTCAAATTGTTTTGTTTGAACTGAACGGAGATGAAATCAAAATCGGTAGATATACTTGGCGTTAAAATCTTGCTTTTAGGGAATCTAAATTTAGGACTTCGTCTGATGGCTTTAATATCGTTCGTTTCTAATTGAAACCTGTTTTATCTTCACCGCTGAACTTAGAGTTCTAGATTACTCAATCTCACCACTGCTTCATGCTGTAACTGAAACAATTTATAAATCGTTTTGCAACCAAGAGAAGTAGGTGAGATTTATAGTTGCAGTTTATCAACAGAAAATTTATTGACACAAATTCAGAGCTAGTCACTCCGACAACTTCCATTTGTATTAATATTAATAAGCCAATTGATCCAAAGTCATATATTTTACCTCGTCCCAGGAAACCGCTTCCGCCGGTAATGAATACGCGTTTGTTTTCATAGAAACTCTGCATCTTTGTTTTAACTCGTCACAGAATGACTTCAAAATCTTAATTTATGTACAGTTACACATGTAATGCTTAAGGCAGTAACACCTGTTGCCTCAACGCCTCAGTACTGTGTGACAGTTGAGAAGAGCGCTGCAGTTTTATACTACAAAAACCAAACTGTGGAGAATGGCAGGCTTTATTTCCACAATTGGAAGTTCACTGGGTCACCATTAATCGCTCATTAATTGTGTACGTGTGCTCTCGTATGTGCTTTTAATTGGTAGATAATATGTTCGGAGCTATTTGAATTAACTTAGCGTTAATGATGTCTAAAGCAGTCAGAAGCATCTCTATAAAACTAGTAATACCGGGCAGCTGTCAAACGCTTTGACTAAAGTAATAAATATTAGAACTTTATTGTTTTTGTTTTGAAGAACTTGATACCCCCTTGGGTGTGAAATATGAATTAATGTCATGCTGAAACCACTTTACAAAGAGGAATGCTTGATAAATCGTTGTAATTTTGGTAGAAATTTTAGTTTTTTGTTAAAAAATGTGTTGGTTTTTCTACTAGAGGAGCAAGTCATTTGTTTCTAATTATTTTCATTCAGCGTTTGAAATTTGAAGTCGTAATGTTCAATTTTTAGAGTTTACCCGGATCGTCCGACCGCCACTGTACTTAACCACCTTTAACGCCAATTTACAGTTCCATGGAGTGAGCGTTCAGCATTGACGACAATGCTAAAGATCATTATGCACTGGTTGACACATTTTTACACTCTTGCAACATGTTGCTGCAGAGTATAATAGTTTTGTTCACCTAAGGGTTGCTTGTATCATCTAAAACTAATCGCGTATGACGAGACGAGTTGAATCCTGGATGTCAGTCTGTCCGTTCGTCTGTCTGTGTAAGCTTCATCTTGAGTTAGAAATGCAAATGCAGGACGAGTTCATATGAAAAACACATATGTATAACGGTAATTATACCCTGAACAGGGTATATTAAGTTTGTCACGAAGTTTGTAACACCCAGAAGGAATCGTCGGAGACCCCATAAAGTATATATATAAATGATCAGTATGTCGAGCTGAGTCGATTTAGCCATGTCCGTCTGTCTGTCTGTCCGTCTGTCTGTATATATACGAACTAGTCTCTCAGTTTTTAAGATATCGTTTTGAAATTTTGCAAACGTCATTTTCTCTTCAAGAAGCTGCTCATTTGTCGGAACGGCCGATATCGGACCACTATAACATATAGCTGCCATACAAACTGAACGATCGGAATCAAGTTCTTGTATGGACAACTTTCACATTTGACAAGATATATTCACGAAATTTGGTATATGTTATTTTCTAAAGCAACAATGTAATCTCCGAAGAAATTTTTCAGATCGGTTAACTATAGCATATAGCTGCCATACAAACTGAACACATAGTTACTAACAGAAATGCACCTGTGAAGGGTATTTAGCTTCGGTGCAACCGAAGTTAACGTTTTTTCTTGTTTTAACAGGGGTTCGCAGTAGCAAGGATCACCTGTGGGCTATCGCTCAAATAGGTTTAAATTATATATCTCCCAAACCATTCAAGCTAAAAAACAAAATTCGCACAGGATTCGCATCACTTAAGTACTGGAACTCTAAAAATCGGATCATAACCCCGCCCACTCCCCATATAACGGTATTGGTAAACTTACTAAATGCGTGGAATATCATTAACTAAATTCGCCAGAGACATTCAATTTTGCCACCGGAAGGTATGAGAAGGCATTCCACGACCCAGTGTCAAAATTGAACGATGGGTGTGGCAGCGCCCACATTTAGGTAAAATTACATATCTCTGTACATGCTCGATCGAGCCTTTGAAGTATGCCCTCTTTTGAGCAATAATTGTTCAAATAGAACCAAAAATTTTCAAGTCCCTTGGTACCGAATATGTGGGCCCCAGTGTCTAAGTTGAGTTTTTACCGAAAATATTTTATATTTATAATAGTATATCTGTATGCTAAAAATAGGTTGAATCGGTCCATTACTACCCATATACCTAATATAAAATTTCTTGAATTTCCGGGTGACTTTATAGAGGTGTGCTTATATCGGCCAAAAGGTGAGTTCTCAGAATGAAAACGAGAGAACGCGTTACTCATAATCTTTGTGTCTAAAATAAATAAAATTGGGTAAAAACTGAGCCTGGTTTCCCTAAAACTAATCTGTAATACCTTTAAAATATGCAAATTTCAATAATATGAAATGTTCGGTGATACCCGAACTTAGCACTTCCCTACTAGCATGGACAAGTATTTTCTCGAGAATATAGACATGCTATTAAATGTATGGAATAAATATCTAAAATATGTCCAACACTGTAATAGTTAATTTACACTCAATTAAATTAACAAATTGCAATATTTAGCTTGAACTTATTCGGGTTTGTTTGTGAGTTCATTGTAGCTTGAACAAAGTTCGTGAAGCACTGTCGTAGTTCTTCCAATAAGAAATCTTATAGCTGGCTTTTTATGTGCTTTTTCGTTATTATAAACAATTGCATGTGATCATAAAGCATATTCCCTAAGTAGTGTCTAGTCAAATTTTAAATGAAACACTTTGATTTAGTTAGTTAGCTATAATTACTTCTAAAAGCAAAATAGTAAAGTGTTCGTTTTGAAACTTTGCAATCAACTATGTTGTTTTTTCTTTGTTACCAGGTACTTTTTTTGTGGTTATCTCAATTCTAGTTGAAGGGAGGTTCAGATAAGTGTAATCAAAGTGCCCACGTAATGAGACGTTTAGACTTCGTCGAGTCTTAGAAGTGGTGTGGTAAGGAGGAACTTCGCAACTATTAATCTGATTCGAGCTCATATCCATAATATATGGTTGTTGAACGTCCCTAAAACGCAGTTCAAAAATAATACAGGAATGTATTAATTACGATGGCGTTGATTGCTTATTGACATGTACTTATTGATGCTCCTGCAAGGCGGTTTCCCAACAGAATCTGTTTGGCTAAGACTTCGCAATGACCTTAACAGATCATTTACTTTACAAGGTCTCGACGATCAGATCGGCGTAATTCAAGTGCGACCTTATTTCCAGCAAACATAGGCCTTTTAGTTTTTTTGCGGCTGTGTACTGAGGTCGTAATTGCAGCCGTGTATGATGAAAGGATTGCAGCCAGAGTACATACTTTCAAATGTACTTAATATTTGGATTTTTATGACATCAGCAAAGATATTCAGTTCCGAGCTGTAAACTTTCGACTAGTTGAGGAATAGAATCATCATGTAGACAAATATAAGGCAGTCTATCTCTTACTGCCTCGGTCTAGATTCTTGTATACAAATAACTCTGAAGTGGGAAGATGACACCATTCTGCCTCTTTAGTTTTTAATTTATAATTTTCCTTGCTCTTGCTATTTCTTACTAACAGCTAGCAAATTTACTTGAAATTTTGATAGCTAGAAAGAGCCTAAGCGTATTTCTATGAGGTTATGGAAAGCTATTGGGAAAAAACGCGGTTAAATGTCCTGTTGATGGATGGCTCTTACACGCTTTCCGTTTTCACATGTTTGACGTTGGACAGATCGTGATTGATTCATTATGGAACCATTCTCCTCAAACTTTTCCACACATTTTATAAAGAATTGAATTAAATAGACTCGACTTCTATGCCCTAACTGACGAATGAATATGCTGTGAGCTCATTTTTTTCATCCATTCGCTAACTTGAGGGTATTGGGGTGTGTTCACATATTCCTATGCACCTCATGTGCAGAGTTAAATAATTATTTATTTCTTTTCTGCCAAACATCTTC
This sequence comes from Bactrocera neohumeralis, assembly GCF_024586455.1. NCBI lineage: Eukaryota > Metazoa > Arthropoda > Insecta > Diptera > Tephritidae > Bactrocera > Bactrocera neohumeralis. Next base: position 87,002,931 of record NC_065919.1, on the reverse strand, counting down.
TCGTCGGTGTCATAATCATCACCGTTCACCGATCCCATTCATTGCCGCTTTCACCGTGCCTGTCATCGTCGCCGTTGTTTAGCTACGTGACATTGACATTTGATTGACATATGAATCATGGTGAAATGGTGAAAAAGGCACGCAAACTAGCACAGACGCTCACACACACACACACATCCACACACACATGTTTACATATCTATTTCATATTCATTAAAAAGAAACACTAGGGAAATAATGTGCGTGTTTTTTATAATATTCAACTATGAAAATGCTAGAAAAAAATCGAAGAAAAAAATAAACCGCCTACACATTCTGCGCGATGGATAAAAGTTTTATAAATATATTGAAATGGAAAGTATGTGCGCGTGCATGTATGTGTGTACATGTGTTTGGCATTTGAAATGAAAGGAAATTTTTATGTTATTTTTCACACATTTGCACGCTACGTTTGATAGTTTCCCTGCCGTTATTAGCCGAGACTCTTTTATTCCTCAAGCGGGCGTATTGATGCCGCCTTGTTGTCTGTTAGATTTTATTACTTTTTACATATGTATGATAAGTATGTGCGTATACGCTCGGTATGCCTTTATTATTATAAGTATACATACATATGTTCATTTGCTCAAGAAACTTAGCTAGCTGTGGAAAAGTTGGAAGTTTTGCTTGAGTTTGGGAAAGCAAAGCATATTTTATGACTTCAGTGTAACTTTTCGGTTGTAAATACACCCAAATCAGTTTTAGGACACTTTACAGGAGAGTTGTTAATCCCTAATTGAATACCACTTTGCTTTTAGGCCAACTTTCAGTTGGTGCGTAATAGTTTTCTACAGCAGTGAAAATCTTGTTCAATATATTTTGTCGATTATAACGATCGGTCTATTTATTACTTGAAAATGATCGGTTGGCAAAATTTTTTTCTATCTAATCTACATTCCTCTAATATCGAGGAACATTTAAAAGTAGTTAGAGAACAGATTCAAAGAAAACCGTGGTTGCGGAAGCCCTTCGAGGTCCAATTCATATACATTTCTTCGAAGTAGAATCCGTGGATCGTATTCCCAGAGTTACTTTTCGCATCGTCTCCTGAATCTTTAATGGTATGGAAACTTCAAAAAGACGATTGAGTTAAATAAACTAAAATTACTTGGGAATAAAAAGAAGTTCCCAGATCCGGCAATAAAAAAATCGAAACCTACTCTTAATAAGTTATAGTTCTAAAATTTTTGAAAAAGAATTTAAGAATATATAGTATATCGTTACTAAATACTTGTATAAAGCGCCACATATGTATGCAGGGTACTAAATTGTCCAAGCAACGGTATAATTATGCGCCGCTGTCCTCATAGGCATCCATAAGTACTACACATTCACATACGAATAAGTTACCTTGTAGGAAATTGAGCTGGCTTAAAATTAATTCATTAGCAGGCGCCTCTGGTTCTTGAACTATGACAACAAAATGCTTCATGTTCCTTGAAACACCGTCTTTTTCAACATTGGAAGTAGCGTAGACCGTCAAGCTGGTAGCACAAACATGAGTACCACTTAGGCCACTTTGCATTTGTTTGGTAACAGTTTTTCGATAGGCACGAAATCTGTTTTCTGGGCTCCACTCATTCCGACTGTTCAACAATGCATAAGTCCGTTAGGGTATGCAATATTTGGAAAAAATACGTTTGGCCCTTATTCTTCCGTTTTTTCCACAGTTTGGATTATATTTTGCGCAATTGTTTCTTATAAATATTTTTTTACTTCAACTATAAAATTAATGTTTGTCCTTCAAAATGAAAAGCATTTTTCTTAGATATTTTCCAATCTCTCCATTTAGGTATTTATAGCTGTGTGTGGTTTAGTTGTTGATTTATAAGTGACGGCACAATGTCGCACGCTTCAACAGCGTCGCTATGTTAACTATTTCGACATGTTCTCAAGGTATTATGTTTCCATAGAAGAAAGAGCTTCCATGCATACCGAGAAGCTTAGCATTGTCTTAAATCAATTTAAAGTTCTCCGCAATTTTTTATACCTCTTTACTTCTCAACTCGCACACATACACCCTCGTATGTACGCAAATACGCGTGTGTGATTTATTTATTTCTTTTTAAACCAATTCTAATTTCATTTTCACTTCTGTCACCGAAATTTCTAGCGGCTTTTGGCATTTTTTGTGGGCTCTTCATTTTTCGATGCTGAATTTGTTGGTTTCATTTTGCTTGCAGTTCTGTTGCAAGTGCTTGCTTTGGCCCGCAATGATGTATTTGCAATGCATTCGACTTTGGTTTTGGGAAATTCCTCGAATTCTCCGCGTATTTGGTTGGCACTGCAGCTTTCATGATTTTATGTGGCGCGAGTTCGGCAAAACGCTGCGGTTGGTATGGCGGCTGTAACGCCCAATGGACCGTTCGGCCCCCAATAAAGGGAGTGCGAGACAGACATTGGCTAAATCATGTTCTTCTAATGATTTTATGCGCTTGTTTACATTTCAAAAAAAAAAAAAAAATCAGCAGACAGACAAACATATTTATAAGCATTTAAGAAATAATGCGAAATTATCAAATTCAAAAAGCAATAAAATTGAACGAAAACTATTAAATTATTTGAATCGAAGAGCTTTGAATCTGTACAAGTATGTTTGTGGCTCAATAAAATTATATATGTATATTTTTTTCCAAAAAGTTATAATCGTTTTGCGGTTGGAACAGCTGTATGCATTGTCTGAACCTAATGATTCCCAAATGAAATCAGATTTTTTGAAGAAAAATACTGGAACAATTGGCTTTGCTTTACAGATTCGATTGAAAATTAAGTTTTTTCCCATATTAAGTCAAAATATGGTGAAAAAATAAATATTTTAAAATAAAGAAACATAAAAAAATCAGTGTATTTGGGACATATAAAGTTAAATTTACACGAAATTTTGTGAAAAAATTGTTTGTACAAAATAGAACGCAAAACCTGGACTATTTGAATTTTTCACATACATTTTCGGATTAAAAAGGTTGTGAAAAGGTGTTTAAGAATATAAATTTAAATGAGTCAATTTTCGTAATCCGGTGGGTTTCATTCTGCTACAATTTCTTTTTGTTTCAAAAATTATATACCCTAGTCTATTAAAGATTTAAGACCCTTCAAAGAAAGCCTCTATTTCTGTTATATTTTCTAGTTGAGAAACATAATCAAACTCATATGTTAAGGTACATAAAGTTAAATGGGTGAATTTCTTGAAAACTCGTAACGCCAACTCATCAGATGGTGTCATCATCCATGCCTCTGTACCAGGGCAACTTCGAAGTTATGACTGTCAAGAGTGACGTGAGAGCCGAGTCCCGAGTCGACTGTTTGTTTGATGACTAGTAATACTTCGTCTTGTTCTCGTTCACTACCAGACCCTTACGCCTCGCTTCCTTATCCAGTCTGGAGAAAGCAGAAATAATCGGTAATTGCTACTCAAACTTCTTTATGGTCGGGCAATGGAACGTCTGCTCCATAGTCATCAATTGATAAATCGACTTCACCATCTCCAGGTGTTATGCTTTCACTGCCATTCAGCAGGCTGGAGAAATGTTCCCTCCATAATTTCAGTATGCTCTGGGCATACTATCTGATCAAAGCTTGACAACCTAGAATCAAAAACTCCATACTCTTGTTACAAACTTCGAATGGAATCAGCTTCAGTGGTTTCAGCGAATTTTGGTTTTCCAGATTCGGACAATTTTTGAAACGTCAATTGCTAAACTATTGGACAGTTTTGAATTCATATTCATAAATTCACGTTCCGTTATTAAAAAGGGTCTTTAGATATGTTGTCAAGCATCTCTTTTGCGAACTCGACTCGACGTCGTTTTTGCAAAAGATTCAACGTCATCGCGAGACTATCATTTATGATCCATAAGAGATGTTGAGCTCCATATGCTATGTCTCTGATGTCAACGTGACAATTCTTAAGCGCTCTTCTTCAAATTTTTTCGATTTTATCGTCAAGCTGGATGGGAGATTCGTATGAGGCTAGCTTTCGTTGACTTCGCTGAATATTTTGCGAGCCACGAAGTTCTTTGTGATAAAGTAAAGTTCTTCGCGTTAAAGTAGGCTCCCCAAAACACTTGTGAAACTTTCAACGAGTCTTTATCTTTACGCGACGTAAACAAACAGCTGTCAAACACACTCTAATTGACATAAGGAGATTAAACTTCACACGAACTTAGAAAATGTTGTTGTACCAGTTTGCATGCAGTTTATATTCACGAGTCCGGGTCAAAGTTGAGCAAATGGTATATGCGCATTTTCAGTAATATATTTTTTAAATAATTGTTAGTGACAGGTGGGATTCATCAAATATTTTAAAAAGCTAATGGATTCATATTTGCTGATGCACAACTGATTTTTCAATTCTTTATTATAAGCGAAGCTATCAAAAATTCAAGAAAATAAATAAATGAGATGTCATTGCCGTTAGAGGGTACTTAAATTAGCATCAAAATCTCGAAAATATACTATTCATTTATTAGCTGTTCGCAATTCGTTTGCATTTTGCTATTTTGTTGTTGTCTTCGCAGCCTCCTCACATTCGCCTGCCATTTTGCTGTAGGACAAATGCGCACTTTGCTCCCACAAAATTATATTTCTTACTTCCGTCATTACTATGGCCCAAAAACGTTAAATATTGTCCACAGCCAAGTTGTAGTGCTCATGGCGCGACAACGCAGGCTTTCGTTGGACCTCAAGAGTGAATGCATTCACATTTAATTAATTAGCCTTTAGTCAGCGCATTAGCAGTTGGCAGTCGCTGTGAAAATGGGCGACGGCCGATCGTGCGCCGGTCGTAGGATATGTGAAAGGCCTTGCCGACGCAAAGGCAGCCAGTGGGGGGATGGCTAATAGCCCGCACATAATATTGAATTATTCATTTTAAGTGACTAGCGCAGGCGGCGACGAAATTCTGCAAGTAAAATAGAATAATTATATTCACTTTACTTGTTTCTTAGTGCGAATTTCTCGAAATTCATACATTTTAATTTAATGTTTCGAAATGTTATTTTTGAATTCAATACTTATGCTGCATGCATTTTCTTCTTTGTGTGTTCGGCCATTGTAGGTACAGAAGAGTATTCATTTGCCATTAACGAGCTTGTCGTCGCCGCGTGTTTTGATGTGCAGCGCCTCTGTCGGCACCGAGGGTTCCGTTACGCTACAATTGAGAGACTCGTCCGATTCCAATCAGTCGCCAGCTCAAACGTCTTTGGAAAATGCCTTGACCATCGGCTATCCCGACCCGGAGATGTTGGCCGACGTGTTCGGTTCACTGCAGACATCCTGTAAGTATGCTACAAAATGTTGAACTCCATCCCCTCGCGCCGTGTTTAACATTTCTTGATTTCGTCGTCAACAATTTGCAGCATTCAAGAATCACAGCAGTGCGCTGGTGTCAACATCGCCAACAACAATAACAAATCATAATACTAATCCGATTAGCAGTAATAGCAGCAGCTGTAACAACAACAAAACCACAAAATCCCCTACCAACGCCACGAGCAGTGCGCCGAGCAGCAGCAGCACCTCCACCACCACCTCCGCACCGGCCAACAAAGTCACAATCAGTCGTCGCAATCAAAGCAGCGTGGCATCAGCAACAACAACAAGCGCCGCAACATCTGCCAATACAGCAACAACAACGGCGCACACGACAACCAAGTCATCCGTGCAAACAGTGTCCACAGCCACGAATACCACCAACAAGACGACCAGCAGCTACGTCAAGAATTGCCTGATACGCAGCAGCAGTTGCAGCAACACCAACAACGTCACCTCGCTGGCACAGATAATGAGCAACAGCAGCACGAGCAGCTCATCGTCGCTACTGAATCATAGCAACACGAACAGCAACAGCAACTGCAGCAGCAACAGTAATTTCAGCTCGTCGAGCAGCAGCAACGACAGCATAGTCAGTGTCAACAGCAACAACAGTGGTGGCGGCGTGCTGAAGAGCGGCGGCAGCAGCAGCAAAGGTGCCACGGCGGCCGGTGCGACGGGCGCGACGCTCAAGAAGAATCGCACCAAATTATCTTCTCCAACGCGTCATGGACCACAGCAGTGCCAGGTAAGTTGAAGTGGTTGATTGTGGGACAGAGTGGTGGGGGTAGATGGATGGTGCCAAGTTCAAATGTATTATGTCGATACGGCTTGTCACAATGCGTGTTTGATTCATTTGTCTCGATAGAGTTTGCTCTAAATTGGGGGGAGACGAGTGCCACAAGTTCGTTGAGTAGCAATTTGGTGTGTATTGTTGCGACGAGTTAGTAATTTCGAATTGATTGCAATAACAAATTTTTGGTGTAATGTGATGAAGCAGCGATATTGTATGTGAGCGCCACGTACATTTAGAGGCACGCAACAAAAAAAAAACCTTTAATTTATTTTATGGCATAATAGTAAAAAATGTGGGATTAAACTGCTCCTGCGGTTAAATAAAGGAGAATAAAGCAACCGCTGTTGGTTTTTTAAATGAGATGCTGCTCAGTGTTGTGTGACATGCCCGACAGTTGGTGGTACGTAATCAGAGCGAATACGGATTACGGATACCAACTCGACAACAGTTCTCCAAATTACTTCAAAACGTTTTCTGCCGCTACAACAATTATATCCTATGGAATCTTAGTAGGGCTGAGGCATAATTTATGTACTCGTTGCTTCCAGGACTCACTTTGGGTGTGATTGAAGCAGTCTGAATTGGCATGATTATAACCTTCTCCACTACCAGAATGCTGTTATGAGAGATTTACTCTCTTTTGCCTTGCAACTGGAGCTATTATCTTCTCTACGGAGGGTGTTTAGACTACCAAAACGTTATCCACTGTGAATGAGTAGATGTAGAATCTGTTTAAGCGCATTTAAATTACATTCGAGAAGACATATGACAGAGGAGATTTGAGGTGTTATTTTTTATATAAAGGGTGATCCAAAAAGAAGTAGTTTTTCAATAGCTTTCATGTTATTTTGGTTCAGTATTGTTTGCCATATCATCATGCAAAGGCTTACGCCTGAACCACGTTTACATATCGTTCAACCTTAAAATGAAAATTCACGTTCCGTAAAGAATGTGTTTCGGGCGCTTTACCCAACTTATGGTCAACATAATCGGCCTACTGAGTGTCCTATTCGCAACACCATCACCCATCTTGAGACCATATTTTCATTCATTATTGGATAATATTCGACTGAATAGACCACGTCAGCATGCAATGAAGAAAATATAGCAGCCGTAACCGAGAATGTACACGAAGACCGTGGAGAGTCGATTCGGCCCTGTTCGCAACAACTCGGACTGACGTATGGAATGATTTAGTGCATTTTACGTCGAAGTCTTAAATTGAAAGCTTAAAAAAATACAACTTTTGCATGAACTGAAGACGCTCGACCTTCCCATGCAACATCGCTTCACTCTGTGGGCTCTTGAAAAGTTCCAAGAAGAACCGACGTTTTCGAGCCAAACTTTTTGCAGCGATTGGGCCCATTTCTGGCTCAATGGGTATGTAAACAAGCAAAATTGCCGCATTTGGGGCGAAGAGCAACCTGAAGAGACTCAAGAGCTGCCATTTAATGCAGAGCAGCCGGTGGAATCAACTGTCCATATTTCTTAAAAATTGAGAACGTATTCGTCAATAGCGACCGTTATGGCGCCATGATAACGACTATTTGACCTGAAATTGAGCTCGTGATATCACACATTTGGTTTCGCATTCCACACATCGCGTTAATCAATGAATTTATTGTTAGAAAACTTCGGTGACCAGATAATTTTATGTTTTAGACCGGTTGATTGGCCACCAAGAACGTGGGATAAACACCGCTAGACTTTTACCTGTGGGGACATGCAAAGACTAAAGTCTATGCGGACTAGCCCGCTTCGGTTCAGGCCTTGGAGCAAAAATACTGGAGTGTAATTTTTGCAAATTTTGGAGTTCTTGCTTCAAGTTTACGAGAAAAGTTGACTCATTACAGTAAGATTGCTATTGAAAAATAAGCTAAAATTTCAAAGTTGTATTTTATTTGAAATTCGTCCATGAGTTTATTTGTTCAATAAGTATAGGCGTCGCAAGCAAATCATTGCATTTTTGAGTTCCCTCGTTTTTGCAATAATAAATTTGTATGTACACACATTTCGCGCGGAGATTCACGGCTCATTTAGTAATTTTACTACTGAACATACTTACATGCATTAGCAAATTATATAGACAAATAAACATTTTACCAGAATTTTCCATCCACACACATTTATGGTGCAGATGTAGGTATATGTACATGGCTAGTGCATACGGAAAGACAAAAGTCGCGAGCGCCCAAGCGGAAAAGGTGCACTCTTACATGCTGAGTCTGGATACCCGTGCGGAAATTCGTTGCGATATTTTCCAAATTATTTTTTATTTGCTTTTCTATATTCTTTTTGGAAATTTATTTACGCATTCATTGAGCTTTAAACTTGACGCATGAAGTGAATTAAGGATAAAGTACTATACAATTCGGTCACTGACTTTTTGAATAAACCCCACTTTGAAGCAATGTCAAGTTGCACAGCATAAAGGTTCACTATTGTTTACTAATTTCCGTCCTAAACTGTGTGACTCAAAACAAACAAAAATTATAAAAAAATATAAACATAAAGGTCAGTTCAGGGCATGAATTACTGTCTAAATTCAAACTTTATGATTTTCGTCTAAAGGTTATTCAATTCGCCGTGTGCATATGGAAATTTTTAAAATGACTAATTCGTACTTTAATTTTATTTAATTTTGTTTTTGTTTTTGTTTATTATTTTTTTGTTTTTGAGTTTTACATTATACATTGTAGCCATTGTTTTCGAGGGAACTACTACGTAATGACTGGCTTGCTGCTCAAACTTATGACTATTTAGATAGACACTTTCATAAATATAAACGAAATCTACTTAAGTGCCTGTCCATTAGTCGAGAGTCGTTAAATTTATTTTGTTACTTGTCAATTAAAATATTTATTTAGAATAAATTGTATGCTCGCATGTGGGTATGTAAGTATGTATGTGGATTTCACTTTAGGGAAGCACCACTTTGCTGACCTTTGAGTTATGGGCCAAAGTTCTAATGCTTAAGCTTGTTTATTTAAAGCCTTGATGGAAGAGAATTCTACTGCTAAAAATAGCTGATTTATTAACAAATCTTTAGCATTTTGTAATAATTAGGGGTCTACTTAAACGCAGAATAAATTGTTAAAAACAGTTAGAGAAATTAGAGTTGATTTGAAAATCTGCTTTACTTTATTGGCGTAGACACCGCTTACGCGGTCAAAGCCGAGTTTACAATAGCGAGCCAGTCGTTTTTCTTTTTTGCTGGTTGGCGCCAATTGAAGATTTCAAGTGTAGCAAGGTCCTTCACCACTTGGTCTTTCCAAAGGTCTTCCTTTTGCTCTGTTTCCCCAAGCGAGCACTGCGTCGAATACTCTCAGACAGCGAAGACGCTGTCTCTTAATTCGCTGAACTAGGTTAATGTCGTCGTATATCTCGTACAGCTCATTGTTCCATCGACTGCGGTATTCGCCGTTGGCAATGCGCAAAGAACTATAAATTGTGCGCAGAACATTTCTGATAAGATCCAATCATTTTGTTGACGGTGGTATTTAATCTTTCATACAATACGCACGATAAAACCTTATATGCCGTGTTGAGGAGGCTTATCCCACTGTAATTGGCGCAGATTGTTGGGTCTCCCTTTGGGCAGAGCACACTTTACAAAAAGAAGCTGATAAATGCTCCTTTTTAGTTCTTTCCCGCCGCATTTGAATAGCTCGAACGGCAATCCATCGGCCCACGAAAAATTTTAAAATACTATTACAATTTTTAAGTACTCCCCCAAACCATATGAATATATGGAAATGGAGGTTATTGTTAACTTTCTTACCTAGTTTTATCAATATATAATATGAATGTTAAAGTTGAAAAAGTAGTATACAATTTAGAAGTTTTCAACCTTTTGGGTTTGGAGAAACATATGAACCATTATTGACCATTTGTTTCACACCAAATGAAGGAGGCGTTGCTGAGACCTGAAAATGTTCGCGTTTTAATTCCATCAAAAAAGTCAAACTTTTCAATAAAGTGGTGAGTTGCCGGATTGCAAAACTAAGGTTGCCGAACCCGATATATAAACGACAACCTACGTAAAACGATGGTGTAGTTTCTGTCTGAATTTTCACTGATTATGTTAACTCCAATTTACAAATTCTTTTTCTTTTTCCAAACACGAATATTTAGCTCTTTTTAGCTGAACCTCTCTTCTGCTTACAAGCTTCGGCTATTGCTGTAAAAAAAAAATAAATTAAAAGTGTACCATGGTACTTTGATTACATATTCCTCACCTTATAACTGTCAAAAAAAAATTCCATTTGAAGAAACTTTAAGGCATTTTGGCACAGATCCAAAGTAGAAAATATAATTTTAAATGAAAGTTATTGAGTCATCCCACTGTTCATGAACATGTCTGACAGTTTAGTCCAATTTTTGCTGATAATCCCATAAACTAACTTGACATAACTTGAAGAAGATACGTCAGGCGAACAAAATTCATCGTTTACGGTTTGTAAGCATTTGAATTATGGAAATATTATTTTCTTTCGAAAATATTATTTGGATTTATAATATGTGCTCAGATCGAAAAGATTGCAGGAAATGTCTAGAGAAAGGCACCAGAGAAACAATGGAGTATCTCTTTTGCACTTGTTCCACTTTGGCAAGACTTCGCTGTAAGCATCTGGGGTTCCCACGGTATGATACAATGGAAGAGGTATCGAGAGTGAGGCCACAGAGTCTTTGAAATTCGCGTCAAGCGCAGGTATTCTAAAGGATGATTTCTGCTGATGAACCTATCAACTGAACTCCATCTGGTATCTCAAAGAACCAAACCTAATTTATTATTATTGTTAAAATAAGCGGATTTCCTCGAGTCTGACGTCTAAGGCTGTGGAACTCAAATCTTTGCAATATAGTAATACCAAATAAAGGCGAAGTATATTTTTGAAGCGATTATATTTAGTTTGAGTCCAAGCTCGCTGATTGATATCCATATTATGCTTACATATTTACATGAACACACACAAATAAACTCGCTCATATTTGCTAAATACGCCAGATTACACAAGTAAATAAACAAAGTACTCTAATGGGATTTCTCATACAATAATTAGAACAAGTGCATGTGCGAGTGAAGTGTGTATGTATGTGCTGTGTATGGTAAGCACAGCATATTTACATATCAGACCCCCAAACGCCCATCCATTAGGAGGAATTTGGCTTAACAATTAAAACAATTTCCCAAGATAATTTTCTTCATTATCTCTAATTGTCTTTGCACTAATTGGAGATGTTTTGGTTTATTGGGTGGGTGCTGACTGCTGACTGCCGACTGCCGGCGCACACTTCCGCAGACTCGCTTGGGCACCAATGTGCGGTGGAAGCACGCGAGTTCGGCGTGATCTTAATGGTGCTCATATATTTTTCGCTGCTTGTCATTTTTTGGTTCGTTTTTTGTTTTTCGCCTTTGTTATTATTTTTGTTTTTGCCGCACGTTTATGGTGTTTTCCAAATTGTTTTTCAATTTCCAATTTCCTAGTTCTGCCGACTTGTGTGTTCGTCTGTGTGTCTGTCTACGTGTATAACGCAAGCAAAATATATTTTTTTATTTTTGTATAATTATACAACAGCTCGTCTTGTTGTTGTTTTTGTGCTTTGATATTTGTAGATCTGTAGTAAAATCTTTGGAAATGCGTCAGCGTTGGCGAAGCACAAACTGACGCATAGCGACGAGCGGAAATACGTGTGTGCGATGTGTTCGAAGGCGTTTAAGCGACAAGATCACTTGTAAGTTAATTACAGTTATTTGTATTTGCAAACACTTTGATCGATGCATTTTTCAACAAAATAATAACACACACATTTTTCGCATCCGCATTCCGTCGTTCCCTCCGTTTCGCGCTCTCAGAAATGGCCACATGATGACACATCGTAACAAAAAACCCTACGAATGCAAAGCTGAGGGCTGCGGCAAATCATACTGCGATGCACGTTCCCTGCGCCGTCACACCGAGAACCATCATTCGGGCATAATAACACCACAAAATCAAACTCTCTCGCCAACCTCCAGCACACCAAACGGACTTAGTCTATCACCGGCCACAGCAAGCGGTAAGTAGAACAGCGCACCGAACATAAATGACCGAGCGCCTTATGTGGGTTTTCATGTTTTTGTAGGGGATGCCAGTTCACCGGACGGTGCCACATGCATACGCACTTACATCTCTACAGGTGGCAGTATTGTTGATGCGGCCACCGGAGTTGCGCTAACCGAAGAGCAAATAAAAGCCATCAATTTGCCCATTAAGACCGGTGTCACTCTGCTTTCGCCCACGTCAACGTCGTCTGCGTCGTCAGTGAGTGGTGTTTCGTTGCCCGCGTCGTCCCCTACAATTGCGCTCGCCGAGACGAGTATCGTGGACACCGGTGAGGGTTTGACTCGCGAACAATTGGATTTGATCAGTAAGATTATGCAACAGACGAAGCAAACGAGCGCACAGGTGACGGTCTCCTCACCCACCAGCGTTAATTCTTACAAAGTAGACACAAATCCATCTTCGTCTACACTTGGTGCGTCGGGTTCACATCATGCCGTGAGCGGTTCTTCGGGTCGACCGCGTACTTGGAATATGCAACTTGTAAGTTTAAACAGTTAAAAAAGCAATAGAAATGCCAGCATGAGAAGGATAAATATTAATATCTAAAAGCGATAATATCGTCTCTGGAGTTCTGAATTCAGAGATAACTATTTTAGTCATGGCTCACCTAGTGCTTAAGAAATAAACATAGTATTATTTTGATATGTCTGAAAATCTCAGCAAGTCATTCGTTACCGGCTTTCTGAAGTGGTTGAGCCTTAAATTTTGAGTTAGCTGTAGATTTCAGTCCACTAAGGAATATTTTTATAAACTTGTATGACTGCTACCATTTCGTAATTCTTCCAACAGCCGCTAACTGCCGGCTGACGAGTTCTCTTCTTATAACGCCAATACCTCTTAAAAGAGATTAGTTCAGCACAATAATTATTTCTTCATTTCAATTCCCGTACTTTTTCAGTTAAACACGCAAAATGTATCCATCGCCGTCGATGAGTCCAATTCCGATGCGACGTCCAGCACAGCAACATCGCCCATCGAAGCCAAAGAAGAGGAGGTGAATCAACAATTTGTGGCCGCCATTAATCCGCATCTCTTGAATATTGTCAAGATGGATCAGAAGCAAGTTGAATGCAATTTGTGTCATCGCAAGTTCAAGAATATACCAGCACTCAACGGACATATGCGGCTACATGGCGGCTATTTCAAAAAAGACCCCGAGACCAAAAAGACAGAAAAGAAAGAGCCAAGCGGTCCACCGCTGCAGACAGCCAGTATTGGCGTGCGTGCGCTGATCGAAGAGAAAATCATCAGTAAACGCAAAGATATGAACAAGGTGAGTAGAAAAGTGTTGGTTTTTGCTTTTCCAACAATTACGTTTATGTTTTTGCGTATGACAGGGTGCCTTCGTAGTTCCTGCACCACCCAGTAGCGTATCCAGCACTTCCACAATCCGACGATCGATTAGCGATCTAGAAAGTTTCCTTAGTCCCAAATCACACAGCCATAATGGCAACATCGGCGGCGGTAATGGTGCAAACAGTAGTAACAACAACACGTCTAGTCAGAACTCGCCCACCGCCACCACAACGACTATGCTACCTGCCGCAACTACAATCAAAAACTTCAGTGGTGGTACATTGGGCTTGCAGCAAATCGGCATGTCGCAGGGTATCGAAATTTTCAGCACAAAGCAACAGAAGACAGTGGGTAATGTGGGCCATAGTTTGGGTATGGGCTTGAGTGCGGCTCTCCAAGCGAATAATGCAACGATGAATCCGTCAACGATGAAATCTGCAGCAACGACAAATACAACGACTACCAAGGGAACTTCGACCGATCCGAAAGACTCGACACTCATTGAGTTATTGAAGCGCGGCACGCGCATCGCCGTCACTGCCAAGAAGCCATTAAACAGTACAAACCCAATAACAAATATGGGAAGCAGTAGCAGTAATAACGGCAATGGCGGATCGCGTCAAATAATCACCAACAACAATCGCACTGTGATTATACCGTCCGACGTGCAAGTTCTACCCACCCGTATGGCCAAGTCGAGTGCTAACGTCCTGCGATCCTCTACTCCCGCCAGCTTAGCCCTGACCGACACGACGCCACTATCACTCACCATATCGCAGAGTGGTGACGGCGGCATAGGTGGTGATGTGTATACGGTCACTTATAGCAGTGACACATCGGGATTTTTCGATGATGCGGAGGTCTATAATGTCGCTGACACGGATATGTTGCTGCAGACGGTAGATTCAATGCAGTTACTCAACGATGACTCGCAACAATTGAAAAGCGAACATTCCGAACAATTTGGCTCTGTGACTGGCGTGGGGATCACGGAAGGCGATCACACCGACAATAGCGGTAATTGCATTCAAGCCGAATACTTGAAGTTAGAAGCCGACGGTAGTGTCAATGCTATGCCCACCACTTTACCCACTTTCCAACAATTTCATTCCAAGGAGTTAATCATGCAGAATAGTGCCCAGATACAGGCTGTGACTAGCATGCGTTCCAACGCGCATCAACTGGGCTCGTTATCCTCACCTATAAACTCGCCGCTCGCATATCCAACACCACCCTCCAGTCATGAAAATATGACGCAATCATCGCCCTATGTCGATGATGGACACCAGTATTCCGAAGTGACAAACGCTTTCTTCAATGAGAAATGCAGTGGCGACTTCCTCACGCAGTCAGCAACCGAAGTGACTTTCTTCAAAAGCAATGACAATCAGCATGAGCTCACCGACACCGAGAAGATATTGAAGTTGAAGACCGTGTTGGAGGAGAGCGCTTTCGATGGTTCCATCAAGGTGGAGGATTTACTGAATGGTACACAGGAGGATGACACGGAATGTGATCTACGGGACTTTGCTGAAAGCAATCTGGCATTTTTGGATGAGGATCAGGAGTTTCTGAATGACTCGCGAAATGCAACTTCGCCTTTACCAGAATCATTTTTCACCGGCAGTATTGGTACGGCCGAAGAAGTGAAAGAGGTATTGCGCGATGTGTTACCCGACGAAAATATCAATCTGAATTGCGAAGAGCAATCGGATGAAAATATTATTGATTTGTATTATTTGCCGGGTTTGGGCTTACAATCACAAATGATGCCTAATTCGGATGACCCGCTCTTATCCTCGTCTCCAAGAGATTTCGGTCAGCAGCGGGGACAAATTATACAAACAACGCAACAGGTCCAAGCTCAGCAGCAACAACAAAGTCAACAATCGCTATCACAATCACAGCAAATCCAGCACTCCACACAGCATTTGCTTTACGCCCAGCAAATGGAGCATCAAATGCAACAACAACAGCAGCAACAAACATCTACCGGCGGTGACTACGTTGGCAATCAATTAGCAATGGCAATGCAACAAACCGTCGCAGACGGCAATGACACACCCTCGACGCTACAGTACAATCTACAAAACCTACCGCAAGTACAAAACCAGCAACAATACATTGACGTGAACACACCGATTCAGCATGTGTCAACGCTTGATGGTGGCATACTGCATCAGCAGCTAGTTTTTACAGGTTCGACCGACAAGCAGGAGATACATATAACGGGACAACAAGGCGATATGGGTCTTCTGTCCGCCGGTAGCTCCATTAATACCGACACCAATATCTACTTCGCCAGCAACTCCAGTAATTCCAACAACTCAATGTCCGCTTTGCAACAAATCGGCAATCAGTCGAGTGCCTGTAATCTGCCCATCTCATCGTCTTCATGTCAACCACCAGCGGCTTCTACAGTTCTTTCCACACTGCAACCCCTCTCCAACCAAACAAATTCCATACTGAAGCGTCGTCTGCGGCCGCACAATTCCAGTGACTCCAGCAATTCACAAAGTTTCGCCAAATATCATCCGCTCTCACCGTATCGATCTAAGTTGCGCAAACCCTCGCGAACGCATTATACACCGGCGCCTATACTTAATCCCGATCGAAAAGGTGTCGGACTGTATTGCAGTGTGCGCAAGCAACTCAACACGGGTCTGCTTGGTTTCGATAGTTTTGACGATGATTTCGACGATCCGGTGGGCTTAGTGGATTTTTCAGATGAATCAAAGGTCAATCTGGGCTCGGCGTATCAAGCACAAGTACCGCCTTGCCGAGAACGCATTCACAGTGCGGGTAGCGATGCCGCAACCGATGGTGAGTTGTGTAAAATCAACTCTTGTTTCGACGTCGAGGAGCCTGTGAGTGCGGAGCAATTGTGGGACCCCACCGTACAAACAGACGAGAAGATTTTGATGCGCTACATTGACCTGAGCAAATCATCGGCTGTGCCGCTGGGCAGTCACACCGAAGAAGTAGCGCTGCACACACTGCTCAAAGCACAAGGAAATATGGCCGCGGCAGTACTAACTTTACTCCAAACACCATCGAATGCATTCCAGATGAAATGGTCCGCTACCGAATTGGAGGTGTTCTTAAAAGGACTGGAACGGCATGGCAAAGATTTTGGACGCATTTCGCTGGAGGTAAGTTCATGGAAGTGCTGCCTATTACTGCTACTATTAATTGACTTCCATTAAATTATTTATTTAGTTGGGTTCAAAGACAACGGGCGAGTGTGTGCACATGTACTACTTCTGGAAGAAACTTTGTGTTGACTATAAAGTATCACATCTTAAAACGGAAACGCCACCTCCACCACCGGTGAACGATCCGAAACCGTATGTCTGCGAAGTGCCGGATTGCTCTGCGGTAAGTAAACCCCTGAGAGCACATAACTACATAACAGAAATGTCATTCTATAACCGCAAAGGCGAAGTGACGGTTGTCTGCCGAAACTGTCGCTTGATGTATTCGGCAATTAACCATGTTTTTCGCAGCTAAATTTAAGTACAAAATAAGTATTTCCATATGCAACAACCCTCATTTTGCATCATCAATTCACCGTTAATAGCAAATTAATATTATATCTCACTTTCCCTTCCATGAAAAATGCAAATTTACATTTATCGCGCTGCCGCTGTACCCATAGAGCTTTACCTCAAAAGCTGCCCTGCATGGTCACACTCGCATACATACTTACGGTAGAAATTCGAATAGCCATCATAACAACAATAACAATAATAATCACAACAATAATGCTACAAGCAACACTACTAATCAGAACAACGGTGCCACAACGGGCGGCTCGACAAGCGTCGTCCAGCAGACCAACGGCTGTGCGTCTCAGACACAATCTCAAGTGAGCGTCGGTGGTGCGAGTGCTTCCGGTGCATTACCAAAAGACGCTAGTCAAAGCGGCGTGCCCGGTGCCGTCAGCACCGCCAAGGACACCGACTTTCCCTGCAAGGTGTGCGGCAAGTAAGACTCCCCCTCCACTCTCTCTATTTCTCACTCCGTTCTGTCATTTTGTATTCGTAAATTAAAACGTATTAACGTAAACGCTACCGTTACCGTTACCGTGAAATTATGCTACAAATGTTCCTCACACTCACATACCTACACACAAACATACTGTGGATTCACTCACACTTTCAATATAATTTCTTCTATGATTTAAAAAATATCTTATGTTTTATAATTTTGTATAAATCGAAAAATAATAATATATTTAAAAACTAAAATATTCTCTACAAATTTATCGGCTACGCAGTCACTTTCATCTCTATTGGTATATAATATATGGTTGTCACACTCTAGTTTCAATAGATGGTTCCCAAGAAATTTCAAATTTAATGGGGAATTTTTATTACCATTCGAAAGAACATTCTTTGGCATTTATTTTTTGATGATTAGCTCTATGAAATGTTGGTCGCGGCTACGTTTCGGATGGTCTATCCGTTAAGTTCAATTTTCGATGAGTTGTTCCAGCATTTCAACTGGTAACTGGCGAATGACAAGCGTCATGTTCCGCTTCAGGACGTGAATCGATGCAAGATTATCCGCATAGACTTTAGGCTTTACTATCCTTACAGGAAAAAGTCTAACGGTGTGATATCACACGATCTTGGTGGCCAATCAACCGGAACAAAACGTGAAATTATCTGCTCTCCGAAGTGTTCTCCCAATACATCCTTTGATTGATGCAATGTGTGGGAAATGGCGCCGTTTTGTTAGAACAATTGCCGCAGAGATCACGAGCCTCAATTTCAGGCATCAAACAGTCGGCCGCCACTGACGGTTATGTTCTCAACGGCATCTTTTTTGAAGAAATATTGACCAATGATTCCACCGACCCATAAACCACACAGAACCGTTGCTTTTTATGGATAAAATGCCAGCTCTTGAATCTCTTCAGGCTGCTCTTCGTCCCAAATGCGGCAATTTTGTTTATTTACATACCCATTGAGCCAGAAATAGGCCTCATCGCTGAACAAAATTTGGCTCGAAAACGTCGGATCTTCTTGGAACTTTTCAAGAGCCCATAGAGCGAAGCGATGTCGCTTGGGAAGGTCGAGCGGTTTCAGTTCTTGCACAATCTGTATTTTGTATGCTTTCAATTTAAGATCACGACGTAAATTGCGCAAAATCGTTGCATACGCTAGGCCGTGTTGCTGCGAACGAAGCCGAATCGATTATCGACTTCGGTACAACCGAAGTTAACGCTTTTTCTTGTTGTTTTTCTTTTGTTTTTTAATTTTGCCACCGGGTGTATTATGTTCTGGCCTGTGCAATTTATTGGCTTAACTTAAATTAATATCTGCAATTGTTTATTTAAATCCCCGTTTGTAGTTTAACTCTCAGTTCAATACTTATCTTACAAAAACATACCAATATTGCATACAAACATACATACATACATATATATTTAAGTGACTTATTTTAATGATATATAAGATAATAATAATTGTTGTTATTGTTGTTGTATTGTATTGTTCCATGTTTTAAAACGAAATAAAATGAAATATGAACTATAACAAAAAATACACCGAATGAATGACAACAAACGAATTTCCACAATAATTCGAAAAACTATATACTTATATAATATTTAATGAAACGACAATGAATCTACGTTTACATAAATTAACAAACGATAACATTGTGTATTACATAACCTGCACACCTCAACTAACCGTGAACTGCAATTAAAATGAAACTGAATAATTAAAAATACAAATTTTTAATATATAAAACTGAAATAAAAAACTATTTACCTACATATATATGAATCGCGCAGAGTCAAAAGTCACAAGTTGAATTGCGAGTTGTCGCTACTCCCCACCACCACGCTGTTGTATAACGACGCGCACGCGCAAGCGCGCCCATGTTGAAAGTGCTAGCTCGCTCACTGAAGCAGCAGCCGCCACTGCAACCGGCATGTGTCTTTCAGCGCCACACTCAGCCAAAGCGTAAAATTGTAAGTGGTGTTCAAATCATTGCTAAATAATTTACTCTTCATTTCCATTTTCAATAAACAATTAAAATTTCAATTCAAAGTTATGCAATTCATTTCAAACACCTCTCTCTCTCTCTCTCTCTGTCTGTCTCTCTCTCTCACACATGCCGATAACAAATATATATACTACTCCATTTGTAATTCCATTATCCCATTATTAACACATTCCCCCTCCAGCCAATAACACTCGTATGTTGTACGTTGTGAACACTTGTAAAGAAACCCCCTCCCGTCACCCAAAATCGTTTCGAATTGTTTGAATTTATACTATGTATATTAAGTACTTACACGCTGCGCTAGTCTTGCTCCTTTTATTTTTAAATCGTTGAGTTTTTAATTAAAATACCCCCATGCGTTTGTAAATAAACTCTTAGCTTAAATAAAAAATACTTTAAAAACTAATTAAAACTCACTTGCACTTGTAGAGACCATATGCATACCTAGGCTACCAACACAACCCTACTAAGTACCGTACATAAAAATTGAGTTCGTTTTTGAAACGAGTTTCATTGATTAAAGTTTTCATTTAAGACTCGAAGATTTCTTCGCCTGCCGTTTCGGTATACGCGGAATCGACTGCAGAGTCCTGTTCTGGTTTAAAAGTATAATAAGTCTAGTAAAAAGAAATCCACTATTTTTTGCAGTAAATTTCTTTAGTAATCTGGATCTCGAATTGAGTGCGATCGCTATATGTTGTAGAAAAGACTTCGTTCTAAAAAAATCTAAAACGGTTTTGTGACTGATGGGCTCAGCACAGTTTAAGAATTCGCCAAAGATGTACACTAGCAAATGTATAGCTGCTGACGTACGTTGTAGATATTAAAGTCATTGGCCTCTACAACCGCTCCGTTAGTTCTGCCTTCTCCAGACTGCATAAAGAAGCGAAGCAAATGAGTCTGGTAGTGAATGAGGGCAAGACGAACTGTCTCCTGTCATCAAACAAACAGTCGTCACAGTCGCTACTTGGCTCCCATGTCACAGTTGACAGTCATTACTTCTGGTAGTGAAAGAGGGCAAGACGAACAATCTTCTGTCATCAAACAAACAGTCGTCACAGTCGCTACTTGGCTCCCATGTCACTGTTGACAGGCATTACTTCGAAGTCGCAGTCGCCTATCGTGGAGCCAGCATTAACAGCAACAATAATGTCAGCCTCTTGCCAACAGGTGGTACTTCGGACTGAGTAGGTAATTGAGAAGTAAAGTCGATGGAACGATGAGATATACGACGACATTGACATAGTTCAGTGTATCAAGAGGCAGACGCTACGCTGGCTAGGTCATGTCATCCAAATGGATGAAAACACTCAAGCTCTGAGAGTGTTCAACACAGTATCCGCTGGGGGAAGCAGAGGCAGAGAAAGATCTCCACTCCGTTGGAAAGACCTTAGACTACATTAGGAATGCCGCCAAGCAACGAAAAATTGGAACGAAACGTGCGCTGTTGTAAGTTCGGTTATAACCGCGTAAGCGGTGTCTATGGCAATGAAGAAGAAGACGAACTCGTTTTGGTATTTGGTTTGAGTTTGCTATAATTAGCGGCTATTCATCTGGACTGTCAAAAATAGGACAGACTGAAGGAAGCCATTGGCTAGAAGCAGCCATTTTTGGTCAACAGCAGAGGAAATGTGTTCCATCAATACAAGACGAGACCACACATATCGAAAGTGATAGGAATCGTTCTCATAAAAGTCGGGTCTAAGTAACTGGAACGGCCTCGGATTTTGTATCCGGTGACGGACTGTTAACTCGGCAGAATTCTGCCTCTACAACCTTCCCATCTCTGATGATTTTACTGGCAAAAAATTCGCAGTTTCACAAAAAATCGACTGTCCAAGTATGCTTTTAATAGGGTCGAATATTTCTATGAGAGTGGCATTATGAAGTGACCTTGAAGTTGACAACAAGTTCAATAACTTGTTATGCGGATTATTCTACTAAAGTATGCAGAAATAATGTACTTCTTTCTACTAGACCTTATATATTTCGGGTTTCAAAGCGTGTGAAATTTGAATAACTTTTTAATTTCGTTGGTATCGCTCCTTTTTATATTTTTCATAACACCTCACATTACCGTAAGAGGGGCGTTTTCTATGAGTTCAGCTACAATACTCGCTGACGCCTTTTTCTAAGCAAGCAAAAAGTTTCTATACAAATTTGCATGTTATGCGAATTCTGGAAAAGTTCTATTTCAATCATTACCTCGCTTTAAAAAATAATTTCCCAAATTAGCTTATTCTAGTAACATGTCCTCGAAACAAGTGATATATACATACATATGTATATATGTGGTTATTCTCCAATCTATTATGTCTTTGGAGATTATATTAATTTTTTATATATGCGGCTTACCCAAAGCTCGTTTTAGCGGAAGCAAGAGCAATACTTCACTGATTGGTTGTACTGGATATATACGACTGCAACGACATCTATTGCCAAATACGAAAATACTTTTTCGATTACCCAATATGCCATGAAATATTAACAACATTCTTTGAAGACCTTCTCCACCTTTTCCACGAAGGTAACATTCGTAGTCAGTTTCGTTTCAATTAATCAGTCATTAGTGACTTGACTTTACTGGTATTCTTTGAGTTCAGCGCTCAGTTAAACCCATCGTTTTAGGCTAGGCCCACTCACACATTGCGTCATATGTTTCTTAACCCATTTTATGCATTCGCTTTTCATATATTTATTTTGCTGTATATTTTCTTTTTCATTTTGCAAACGGACGTATCTAAATAGTCCTAAAATCATTTTTTTTTATATTTTGAAGTTACTTTATATAATTAAAGGTTCATTCCCAACCCATTGTTCACCCAATTCAAAATAAGCAATTTCTAACAAATTCACACAGATAAGTATCTGTTCAGCATATCAATGCGTATTATACTATCTGCACTCGCTTACGAGAGCGGCGTTCCTATAAGCAAAACGAGCTGAAAATAACAAAACTAACAAAATAATTTTTACTCTTCTAACAACCGAATGCTTTCCGAATACCGTTAGTGCATGCTAAGTACGATATTTGTGAAACAATATATATATATATATATATATATACATATGTAGATAGATATGTACATATGTAAATAGATAGAAATGTTTGGATATGCTATGTGTATCGCAATGTCTCGTCCTTATCACTCTCACCTACACATACCGTTATATAAATAAACATCCATTATTGTTTTATTTGTAGTTTGCAACCTGTAGTTCCTCATAGACATCTACCTTCATGCTCGTTGTTGCTTATGTTTCTCTGTTTTTGCTTCAACATCTAGCATATATGGTGCGTCCTCATCTCTAGAGCGCTTTGCTACCACATTGCCTTTACCACCTTAGCTATGACTCAGCTTTGTGATGCCCAAGTACTCGTAACCTATTTTTCGTTTTTGCCTCTCTGTGTATAGTTGTGTTTGTTTTTTGCATTTATTGCGTGTGATCATTAAATCTAATGGTGTACTTTGCATTTCTCTTTTCTTTTTGACATTTCGTCTTGCACTCGCAGAGTTTTTAATAAAGTGAAGAGTAGAAGCGCACACATGAAGACGCATCGCGTGCAGGAGCAGCAGCAGCAGCAACAACAACACCAGCAGCAACAACAATCAGCCGCTGAAGCGTCCACCAGCAGTAGCAATACAGTTGCATCTGCGCAAAGCCAACAGCTAAGCGTGAATCAAAGTCACCACCAACACCAGCAACAACAGCAATCGTCGATTGAGCAAAAATCCTGAATTTAGACCCCCTCAACCCAGTAGCGACCACCCAATACCTTGAAAGCACCAGCCCTACAACCCAATTACCCAAATATTGTATATGTATATGGTCACCAAGTGACCGACGCCGAATTGCAACGTGTACCCCACAACGCCGTATGTAGTATACCAAACTCACTACCGAAGTGCTAAAATGCAACCATGCAATGTAAACAGAAAAACAGAAAACATAGTGAGCACAACAAAAATACATGTGCAAGTAAATGACAAGTGAGCATACATTTGAGAATTTTGAAATTTGAAACTGACAATCGCAGAGTTATTGTATGTAACGTAATCTTAAAGTTAATTACAATTACAATTTAATTAAATACTTAATCATATTTAAAGTCATTATCAAAAACAGTCTGCTAAAATAAATGTGTATCAACATTGTGAGTATATACATATATATCTAATATATATATATACATACATAAATACAAATTCATTTTGTATGCAACGCAATGTAACTCTCTAAGAAGACTCTATTAGTGGAAGAAAAATGTTGAAAACAAGAAGAAGAAGCGGCGCGATGACTCTAAAAATCGCGATATTCTTCTAATAATCGAGTGTTGTATTTTGTGCGTGTAGTTGTTCTTGTAATGCATAGAGATGCATGTAGTTTGTAATTGAATTTGTTTTACTTTCGAAGAGAGTTTTTATTCTAGATTTACAATTGAATTAATGTCTACATTAAAATTAAGTGATTTATGTAGTAAATGTGAAGTTATTAGACATTAGCTAAGCGAAATGATTAAATGTTGAATAATGGAAGCGAACATTTAGGAAATTGTGGAAACTTGTGGATGTAAGAGGTGGAGTTAACGGTAAAACGATGGCAATTGATGAGTATTTCCTAAAAAGCAAAACCAAACCGCCGATGAAAATAAATTAGCAGTAAAATACACAAAGAGAAATAAATATAAATAAAATTTGTAATTTCATTAACTCACACACACACACACATACACTCAATGCACAACTAAATATGTCTACTTTTCAAGTTACAAAAACTGCATATATTTGTATTACTGGAACTATTTTAGAAACGTTTTTGTGTAGACTACAACAACAACTATTGTTGAGTTTGAGTTAAAAGCAAAAAAATAAATTTCTAAATTTTTTTCTTAGTTACAAATTTTTGTGATATTGATTTCTGTATAATGTTAAATTAACCAATTTAAAACAATTACGTTAGGAAAACAATGCTTGAGGCACTTTGATTACAAAATCGCAGTTTCTTATGATTTAATTTGTGAAAATACACATTGTTATTTGTTTGCCATCGTCGACTATGAAGTCGAGGCATGTATTAATTTCATTATCTTTTTTATTTATCTAGCTTTATTTGTTGTAAAAAAATTATTCATAGTTTAAAATTGTCGCTCAACGCAAAAGCTTAATATGGGCAAAAAATAGTAAGACTTTTTTAATTTAAACTTCACGCGAAGCCCCATTCGGCGAAATTTCCTTTTCCTGCATTTGTATGACTGTGCCAAATATCACATCAAAATGATCATTAGTGTTTGGTATACGCTTGTCTTTCTGAAGTACATAACCGGCATTCGGCGATTCTTACAATGAGTGAAATTATTCGAGAACGCGTTGACGACGAACCACGGCCATGATCATCAACTGATGACCAATACGTCAATAAAATAATTGAAGTGGTGCTTAGGAATCGACGATTAACAGTCAGCGATCTTATTGGCATCGTTGGAATAGCGGAAGGATCAGTGAAAACGATTTTGAAACATCATTTGGACCTAAGAAAAGTGAAAGCACATTAAATTTTTTCGAAAAACCGCGTCGCGTTAACGTCTGTTAGATGTGGTGCACTCCGAACTCCTTTCGACCATCCAAACTGTCAACAAGGAATTATATTTGAGTGTTATATGACGTTTGCGCGAAACTGTGCGTAAAAAGAAGCCTGATATATGGGCCGGCAACTCTTGCTTTTTCCATCACGATAATGCACCGTCACATACTGCATTCATTCATTTTGAGTTTTTGGAAAATTTGCAACCAATATTATTCCACAATCACCGTATTCGCCTGATTTAGCTCCGTGTGATTTTTGGTCATTCAGCAAATTTAAACGAGCGCTCCAAGGAAACTCTTTTGAGTCAATTGAAGGCATTAAACGTGAATCGCTACGCGCATTGAAGGCTATTCCGTAAATTGACTTTAACAAATGTTTCGGGGATTGCAAAAAACATTTGGCACAAGGGATTACTTTGAGCGGTACGACATAGATTTTGAAGAATAAGTTAAGAATTTTAAAATTATCAACAAAGTCTTACTATTTTTTTTTTGGGACTGCATAAAAAAATATTTTTGGGGATTAAAAAAATAACTGTTAATTGTTATAAAAGTTTTAAATTATATATAAAATTTTTTTAAAAGCAAAATTAAATACTTTTTGAATGATATGCGATCTTCGGTGCTAAAAGACAGGTTCGTCGCGTCTGCAGTATTTCGGTCTTTTTTAGGGATGAAAACTAAAAAATATCCATTTGAAATTTTATTGTGTTATTTTCGAAGATATAAACTATAAAGTATATCTAAATATGGGAAAATTTTTTTTTTTTTTTAATTTCACACTAGCTGCGTCCCTTAAATTTCTGACAATTACTAAATATTATAAATTCTTGATTTTAAAAAAATTGCTATTATTTTTGATTTGTTTATTTGCTTTGAAAATTCCATTTAAAATTTTTTGTTATTTTTGCTTATGATAAATTCCATTACTATTATAAATCTTTGATTTAAAAAAATTACTATTATTTTTTTGTTTTGCTTTGAAAATTCCATTTAAAATTTTTTGTTATTTTTAAAAGTATTAAATATGGAGTATATCGATATATGGAAAAAGATATGATTTTTTTTTTTGAAATTTTGCACAATTACTAAATATTATAAATCTTCGATTTAAAAAAAATACTTTTATTTTTTTGCTTTTCTTTGGAAAATCAATAGTTAATTTTCCTGTAACTTTTCTAACATAATATACACAGCCTATACTTTGCCACTGATAACTAAGTACTTCCATTGAAATTTCAAGCTGATTACTTGCAACCGAACTTAACACTGTGCAAAAGCTTACATAATAAGTGCATAAAACTGCATTGAAAATGACGTTTCTGCGTTAAAAAAATAATTAAAAATATATATGAATTATCAAAAGGTGCAATGAGATATCGTTAAATTAAAATTATAATACATATACATACATACTTGCATATATGATTGTTGTTATAGTTGTTTAGATTATAAATTGAAAATATGCATATTACATACATATATAAATATATATTATTTATACACTTGTCTTGCGCGTTCCACCAAAAACAAAACAAAAAAAAAAAACAAAACGAAACAAAAAGCAAAACATGAATCCTTTCAAACACTAGTTATATACATACATACATACATATGTATGTTTGTCTGTACGCTGGTTTAAAACTATACATACTCACAAGCATACGTAAATGTATTAGGAAATAAAATTTATTACTTACTAAGCATGTTTGAATTAAAAGCAGTAATAAGGCATATAAAAACAAAAATAATTTAATTAATGAAAATCAGAAAATCAAGTGATAACGAGTGAGATTAAACACGATTTTAGCCTGCACCACTCCCGTTTAGTTACGAACTATTGTAAATAACGCTCGTGCACACGCTGCCACGCAGTTGTATGCCATGTATACGAGTGCCAACATGCATGTGTATACGAAGAGTGCATATGTGTGCATTTCGCGAGGTAAATTGTAAACGCATAAGAAATTTCTAACAAATAATTTATGCGTAAAGCGGCACAACGTGTCATGCGCGTACATTTCCTCATACATAACGCACGCACATAAAGCTATTTAGCATTATAGTTGGATTCTATGTTCGCAGTTACCCACACATACATACATACTCCCATATATATATATATATATATAAATTAGTAGCATAAACGTAGTTGAATTTGTTAGTAGCTCACACGAGGATTGCCGCAAATGACGTCGGAGTGTGAATACCCTTACTCCCAGCTCCAAACGCCCAAGTACAAACGTCAATGCTGTTAAGCAACTTCAATGTTGAACAAAACTGAAAACAAAATAACTGAACTTGAAATGTATAAATATTATATTAGTTGTACGTATATTTAGTTTTCTTTCCAATAAGACATAAAAGACACTATGCTAACGGTTTAACTCAATTAAATTTACGATTAGCTAAACTACCTTAAAAACGGCCGCGGTCAGTTGCATATGCACGCCTAATCGACCTGTTCATAGTTTTTGTTTTTTTTTTTAATTTTAATTTTTTAAACTAACTCAAATCAATAATTATTATATACAATGAATGAAATGACAATGAGGCACAGTTACTACTTACAAATGCTCGAATACTTAATTATACGTAAAACTATACTACCTACAAGCATACACACATACGGACACATGCATAAATCTGTGCGGATATGTATGTGCAAATTAGCTACTTTTGTTTGCGCAAATGAAACAGCGTTTGCACAAACATTTAGTTCAATATTCAAATAGCGAAATCAAGTTCTGTTGTTGTCTGTGTTTTGCTCTAGTTGTACGATATTTTCAGCGTTTTATATGCAAGCAAACATAAATAAGTGAAATAAAAATCAAGTGAAAGTAAAGAAAAAAGAAAAAAGCGTGAGCACAATTTACTATATATCTGCCAAAATAAGTAAAATGAAATTTAATTAAATTAAATTAAATCAAAGCTAACTATTGCTGCACACCACTGTGCTATGACAAGTCATTAAACATTAAAAATCTACTAAACAAAAACAAAAACAAACAATTAAAATTAAAATCAATTTTAAAAGACATAAGCATTGTCAATATCGATGAGTATAATAAAGAATTATATACTATAATAAATATGTCACAAAAAATATGAATAAAAATATAAACTGTACACAATGCATACACATACACATGCAAACATACATATGTTTTAAGTAGTGAAAGTCTCTATTAAAATGCGATTATCCGCATATGTAGCAGAGAACAATAATTAAGTAAATATTTACTTACGCATAATTAGTATTATCTAATTACTTCTAAGTTTACTTCTCATCTGAATACAAAATGAAAACTATTAGCAATTTATATGGTTGTATTGTAGACATATATTTATTATTCTATTATTATTATACACATATTATATTTAAACAAACACTTACTCTACTCTACTCTAAACTACAAAACAAAAAATAACTGTAGCAGAAACTCTATATTATTACCGAAAATGTGCGAGGAGTGCAGTGACACTACAACTTGCCTATTCTACATACATACAATACATACTCGTACAGACATATAAGACAACAGAAGGCTATTTACTTTATAAATATAGATTTTATATAACCCAATATTAGCTATGACGATTATATAATATAATTTTAAATTTTACGCGCAATCTTTAACTACAAAAAGCATACAAATATGCACTTTTGTGAAATTAATATTTTTATTTTTTTTTTTATTTTATTTTTTTTTCTGCGAACTGTTTGTAAAACTGAAAGAAAATGCAGTATAAATGGAAGATTAAAAAACAATAAGAAGAAAATGTTTTTATGCACCAAAAGTGTTAATTGAACATGAGCAGTTCACCATTTCATAATTCTCTATATTTATTCCGTCTTATTTGCGCTCGCTCCACTTTCTCGATTTTTTGGTTACTCATACGCCATGGCATTTTCTTTTATGAACTATACAGCAAACGCAGCTAATTAATAAAACCAAAATTTACATACAAGAACTAGAGTTAAGTACACACACACACACACACACAGACAAACAGAGACAGACACACATGTACATGCGAGAAGCGAAAAGTGTAAAAACAAAAAATACAAAAATAATATGTGCCAAAACTTTCTTCTTTCTAAAGGCCTTCAATTGTAGTATTTTAAGTATTATTAGTACAGAACGGTGTAAAGTGAAATAAGGTTAAAGTCTACGTAGATAACTTAAAATTATGTAATTATAAAATATTAAGCCTAAATTAAGAAAAGCAAGATGAGCCAGTTTCGAAGTGTTGAAAAATTACTAAAAATATTAAAAAAAAATGAAAATAAAAATTTGATGAAATTGAGCGCGTTTTAGAAGCTAGAAGACAGTCGGATTATTTATTTTTTATTAATTTTTTTATGTTATTTGAGGAGCTGCGCGTATTTACTGCTGGCATACAAGCGGCAAATATAATCATAGTTTAGCTGTAATGAGTATAAGTGCGTTGTTGTGTTTATATTATACAAGTATAAACTACAGTTTAGCTGTTAATTAATTTTAAAAGTAGTATGTCTTAATGTTTTTGTTATTATTACTATTAAAAGTTTGTTTGTTTATATGTTTTGTATTATAATTAAATTAAATGTTTTGAATAGAGAAATTGTGTGTTTTTTTAACCGTTTGCCTTCTTTGTTATTTGATTTCACTTATGTTAATTATTTGTAAAATATATTTGAGAAATATAAAACTTTCATTTATTCTTATGAAAATCTATTTCTACAATTTGTTTTACTTTTTATTTCATGATATTACTTCTTTATTCAAACGTAAACTATTATAAAATTAAAAAAAAAGAATATGTACCTGCATCACTAACTAATGAAAACAATTCTCGCTCAGAATTTATTTATTCAATTAGTTAAAAAATCGATTTTTATACTAATTTTACAATACTGAATAAAATAATCAAAATTAAATTATGAAATATAGAGAAACACAAGCGCTATCAAGTCGAAATGCTTCAGCAATTACTAGGCAAGCGTTGGAGGTTTTGCTAATAAATCATTTGCCAGCCAAACAACAGTTTTTTTTTAATTTTTTAGTTGCTATCAAATTTTAACCACAATTTCGAACAATTCTAATAAGTTTTCTCATTTTCAATCAAATGCTTTAATATAATTTCACATTTTTACAAAGCAACTTTAATTGCTGTTGTTAATTTTTGTCCACGCAGAATCATTCTATTTGTCTGACTGCCGTCCGAATGTGCATTGGTTCAATCTTAAAATGAGGAAATATTCAAAATGTATAAAATTAGGCGAGAGAGTGTTATTAGAGCAACTCCTAAAATTTGTTCCGATTAACTTTTTCTTCTTATTGGCATCGCTTAGGCGGTTATGGCCGAGTGTATAAGAGTAAGGCTGTTTTCTTCCTTTCTTTGGGATTTTTTTACGTGGCGGTTCCCAAACCCAGCGCACAACCCTGGGGAGGGATGTTTTGCCTTCTCACGGATGTTTTTTGGCTACTCAGAGGATACTTGGTCTAAGATCGAAAGTCGTGAGCTGCTTGAGTCATATGTAAAATAATCGTTTTTGGGCACTCCCAAGTAAATGGCCCTCAAATCCACTTTTCTCACTTGTGTGAACTTCTACACATGACTCCATCCTCTGATATATATTAAATGTTTACAATCTTTCATTTCAATCAAAAACGACAAATATTTGGGTACCACTTTCCGCTCACTTATAACTTTTAGAAGAAAACAAATGGGACAAGAGTAAAAGTGTTTTTAATGACCTGTTATAATAAAGGGTGCTCCATTTCGAGGTTCTCTACTTTTTTTGGGAGAAAATACAGAAACTTCAAATTTAATAGGGCATGTTTGTTATCATTCGAAAGAACATTCTTATGCATCCGTTTTTTTTTTAAGATTTCGAATGATAACTGGCGAAAGACATGCGAGATGTTTTGCCTCAAGGCCTGAATCGAAACGGGATTGTTCGCATAGACTTTAAACTTAACATATCCTCACAGCAAAACCTCTAACGGTGTGATATCACACGACCTTGGTGGCAAATCGACCGGCTCAAAACGTGAAATTATCTGCTCATCGAAGTGTTCTTTCAATAAATTCATCGATTGATGGGATGTGTGTAAAGTAGCGCCGTCTTGTTGAAATCAAATGTCGCCGAGATTACGAGCTTCAATTTCTGTCATCATATAGTAGGTTATGATGACGGAATAACGGTCGCCATTGACGACTTCGTTCTTAACGGCATTATTGTTGAAGAACTGTGATTCCACCGGCCCACAGACCACACCAAACCTTTTTTTCAGAATGAAATGGCAACTTTTGAATCTCTTCGGATCGGTGTTCGTCCCAAATGCGATAATTTTTCTTGTTTTCATACCTAATGAGCCAGAAACGGGCCTCATCGATGAATAAAATTTGGCTCGAAAACGTCGAAACTTTTTAGAACTTTTCAAGAGCACATAGAGCGAAGAGATGTTTCTTGGGAAGGTCGAGCGGATGCAGTTCTTGCACAAGCTGTATTTTGTACGCTTTCCATTTAAGAGCTCGACGTAAAATGCGCCAAGTCGTTCTATTTATACGTGGCAGCTTGCCACGATTCCGGCGCACAAGTTTCAACTTTTTACTCGAATTTTTGTAGAACGATTGAACTTTAGCTTTAAAATAGATCTCAGTGTCGACGAATAAATTTTCATTCTCGATAATTTCTTCCCGCGAGAGTATTTTTGAGGTCCAAGTAGAGTAAGCACATTTTGCGTAGATCAAAATAGCTTGAACTAGAAGTCCAAATGCCTTTGAACCCATAGAGCAGCGATATTCACATCGTAACTCATTTGGCTTCGAAAAATATCTTTTACAACAAACAGAGGATTCACTTAGCGACAGCAAACATAGCTTTGTTGTTCGTTCAATAGAAATATAGTTTAAAGACGAGGTATTTTTTGTCATTCTGAGAACCTTGTTGCTGTCGTGCGGTGTCGGCGTTAAATTTTTAGTCACCTCTGTTATAGTGTGTTAGCTATCATGAACAAATTTATTTCCGGATTAACCAAAGTGGTTTTTTAATTTTTGAAACTTCTTCATTTTTAAATTCCTTTTTCGGAAATTCACTGTGTTTATGGTCAGATGCAGACCGATAACATATAATGAAGCTTAAATCTGACCATAAAACATATTAATGCATTGTGGGGGAGACACTCACTCTTCGTTTTATACATTTCATACTTTCCATACGAGTTATTCTGCTTAACAAATTTTCGGGCGTCTGTCTTTGGTAATTTCTTATGAGCATTTGACGAAACAGTGTTTTATTCGCACGCCCTGGTTTGTTTTACTTGTAAATATTATATGGTTATTTAGTTCAGTATTATTATTGACTAAGCTGTTTAAAGTATTTTACCATTACAATTTAATTTCTGCTTTTTGTGCGCTTGCAATATTTGTTGTTTTTACTCAAGTGTATATAAATATAAATACATATATAAGTAGTTGATGACAATCGGATTTGTATACTATTCAAAAAACACCGATTTTCCAATGGCGAAATC
Source organism: Bactrocera neohumeralis (assembly GCF_024586455.1). Classification (NCBI taxonomy): domain Eukaryota; kingdom Metazoa; phylum Arthropoda; class Insecta; order Diptera; family Tephritidae; genus Bactrocera; species Bactrocera neohumeralis. The sequence continues at coordinate 86,970,251 of NC_065919.1, read as the reverse complement.
GTCACTGAGATATATTTTTAATTTTACGGACTTGTTGTTGTTTTTCTGTTGTTGCAATAGCAATTAATCGACGATATAAAATGCGTAGCCATAAGCCAATTGATTTCCAATAAAATATACGTACTTATAATAAATTTGCATACAGGCATACCATGTACCGAAATATACATACATAACTACATACATGTGTATGTATATGAATAATGTTGTATATATGTAAGTATATGAAGAAATACACAGAGATAAATCGCACACCTTTCGCAAACTACTAATTGCGCTCAAAATGGAACTTTTCGAAAATCTTATCTCAATACTCTGCGTTGTGATTGTGTATTAAGTGTGTAACCAAAAAATTAAGTGAAAACACGTAAATAAATAAATAAATAAATAAGCATAATATGTAAAGTAAACCACATTAAAAAGGAGTATTTAATATGAGCATGTGTAAAATAATGTTGTTCAAGCAAAAAACTATTCTGTGAAGGGTATTTATGCATATATAATAATATATAAATATGTATATACATATATAGAACATATATGTAGTCTGTGACGATGCATACATATATACATGTACTATAGTATATTGACTTCTGTAGCGCTGTAAGAATACGTTTTTAATTAGTGGTGAGCCAAATCAGTTTTTAGCCGGGCAACGAACTATATACATATGTACATGTGCTTATCTACATATATGTATGTATGTGCATGTGCACATATGTGTGAGACGTAATAGTTGAAAGCATATGCTATTTGGTGTATCGCTGTGAGGCAATTTTCGTTGTCAGTGCCGCCAGCTAGCGTTGCATACAATTACATAGTGTTTAATTAAAGTATTCAAATAATAATAAACGCATATTTAATATAAATGCAAGTCACACTAATACACCCGCGTAAACGAAGGATAATAATTCCTTAGACATATCAACACTTTTATTATTATCTACAATTGTATTTCGTATTCTAATTTTCAAAGCATATATATAAATACAATATATACATATAGTATATATATACTTACATTTATATGTATATAAAATATATTTTTTCTTATGTAATACTCATAGCTGTAATTGGTGCGCTAGTATTTAAGACGATTTTAAAACAATGAAAAAGAAAGAAATTAGCAATTAAGTATGTGGTAAGGACACACACGTACACACACTGACACATAATGTGAAATGGGACATTTTATTGTGAAAAGCGTTGAGTAAAAAACTAACACAACCAAGCAAGCATAAATGTGCATGTAAAACGCTACAAAGACACACAAACACACACACACACACCAAACTAAAATCAAAACATTTTGCCCGAAGCAGAGAACACACACTTGATAAAGTAGCGAAACTTCTTAAATTTGCAAAAAAACAACAAAAAGTAACTAAATATATGTAAATACTAAAGAGGGTATAACTAAGTTTCATAAAATAACCAGGCAAAAATGTACCACAATCAACGCATTGCTTCAATGTGTGTGCAGAAGCATTAGAGCAGCAGATTTGTAGGCGTTTTCTAACTTCAAATTTCCTTTGTGCGAATGAAAAACCAAAAGTAAAAAAAATATCGAAATAAGCACAGCAAACCATAACTAACACACAGCAGCGGCAGTTGCAGGCGTCGCTTACTAAAACAAAAAGAAAAAACAAAAACAAAGACAAAGCCAAAAATCATAATATATTAAATGTTAAATAAATCAACAAAATGTATAGCAATAACGAGAAGCTCAACTTTGACTGCGTACAATGAAACAAAATTTGCAACAAAATGGCAACGCTGCATAACTACATACCAACTATACATAACCTACAAACATGCAAACATACATACGTATATAAATATGTGCGCATAAGCTCACTCTCAGCGCAAGCAAAGCGCCAAATCGCGCGCTCATAAACGCGTGGCTCAACGTTGCGCATGCGCAGTGCGTCTGTTTTTAACTTTATAAACTAAATGAAAAAGCATATATATATACATACATACGTACATACAACTATATCTGAAATAAGCAAAATTTTTATAGCAAACTGTTGATTGATAATTGTGGCAAGCATGCGTGTTGCAACTTCTTGTTGAGCAAACACAACACAACCTAAATAAACGTTTATCGTTGAAAAAGTAATTAAATGCAGAGATATAATATAAATACTAATAATAAATTTAAGTAAATAAATTTATATTAAGCAAAGCAAAAAAGTGAAGTGAAAATGCTGTGAGGAATGCCAGCAAGAAATCAATGCTTCAAACTCTCGAAAACAAAAAAAATATATATATATATAAAGAAATAAGAAAATATAAATTAAGTAATCTTCATGGTTGTAAACTGATGATCAAAATAGGTTAAGGACTTTCATCTACTCATCACAACTCATCTCGAACTTAAACTTTATTTGCATGTTAGCTAGTTGTTACAATATACGTATATATACGAGTAAACTTACAAACAATCACAACAAAATGAAGTCGGTCTTTTGTGTTTTTGTTGTTTTTACAACTGATTTACAAACAATATATATATATGTATTTATTAATATACGAATATGACTTTAAGAACGCTGAGTAATCAGTGAGTGTTGAGCTGTTTATTAGTCGCATACGGGTGCAGAAGAAGCAACTTTTAGGTAGTTAAAGGGATCCAATTGTGAATGGAAGTAATTGGAGAGTAAGTACACATACTGGAGTAAAATAGTTGGTTTTCAAAAGTTTGTGTTGAACTTCTAATAGTACAAATAAATTTCAATCTTAAAAGTTCGAATGAAGTTCTCAGATTAATCTCAGATAATTCTAAATTAAATTAAATTCAACTAAGTTCTTTCAAGATCCTACATTTGCTTTTAAAAAACCACATTTAATACTCAATTCGCCTATAGGTAGGCTTAAATAACTAAAAAATACCAAACCGATCTCAAAGATATGAACAAATTAATTAATACAGCCTTTCTGTAACACAATATCTAGTGAATATTTATTTTCCTGCTTTAAGCTCTTGACTACCAGCATTCACTATATCTCAAAACTTAAACTTCTCATAATTTGCAATGTGTTCTTAGATTAAAATTCAGCTCAGCACTCGGCAGCGTTCTCACGACCATTCTCACAGGCACAATTTACGAAGCATTTTCATGCACTTTCAAATTTCAATATTCAACGAATAAATGCCAAAAATACTCCAACATCGAATAGCTCGAGAATCGAATAACTGTTACAATGATACTCTAAACTTTTGCTCGAATTGCCGTTATTCAATGATGCAACAAACCAATCGACATAATTACCCTTATAAATGTTTGTATACAGAAATTGTGAATTTTGATTTTGAAGAGTGCAAAAGTTTATACGTTTCAAGTATTTGTAGATAAAGTTAAAATTGTATTAAAGTATTCACGGAAACGAATTTTTAATTTATTGACACTTGAATACTATTTTTTATGTGTTTTACGGATTTTTTAATTTATTAAAGTGTAGTATAAAAAATAATATTTTATTTTTTATTTTTAATTTTTTTTTAATTTTTTTCTTATTAATTTTTATTTTTCCTATATTTTTTATATATTTTTTTATTTCTTTATTATTTTTTTATTTTCTTCATTTTGTTTCCTTAATGAACATTAAATGTTCTGTGAGCACCTGTAAATACATATGACATATTGAGAACTGGGCATTATAGTGTGTGATACATACGAACTATATTATTATAGCATACTTTCAGGCTAAGTTCGAGTAATTATTTATTTTATTTAATTAGAGGACTATAATACATGCACAAACTTGCTTTACCACATTTATAAATATGTTAATAAATTTCTGAAATATTAGAAAAAACACAGCTTTTCCAAATTTTTCTTAAATCGACTTCCATCAGCTAACTAGATTTCACATTCGATCATTATCTTCAAAATAGTAAATTGTTCAATAGTAGAAATCTGGTATTCGTTCGCAAAGAACTTGTTTAGACTTAAAAAATAATAACTTTTCAATGAGTTAGTAATAGACTTGTACTCAACAGCGATCTAATTTTTAATTATTTAGCTCTTTGTGACTATTTCCTTGAATGTTGGACAGGCTTTAACTAATTTTTGAATTCACAATTTTTTCAGATTTTTTTCTTAAACTTGCAAATTAAGGTACTAGGTACCTTACAAAACTAAATATTCAATATTTTTACATATTATTTTGAGGGTTTATACCCTAAAATAGGGGTTTAGTTATGGCTATATTTGCTTTATTTGACATATTAAATGCATCGTTTTACAATAATGCGAAGAATAATTTTTTTTCCAAATTTTAAACATTTACTTGCATAAAATATTTTAAATATTTAAACTTTTGTAAATTTGTAAACTTGAATTTTTTGCTTTTTATGCCGAAATTTTTGTTCTTAATTTAAACAAACTTATTTCAATAAATATTTTAAACATTTTTTATTGTTTTTTTACTTTTAATTTTTGGAATTTTTTTTGTTTGTTTTTTAGGCGGCAATTTTTATTTGTAATAAAAAAATATCTTGCATTAAATTTTAAAAATATTTTAAAAAAATTTTATTTATAATTTTGTTTTTTTTTGTTTTTTTTATGCGCCAAAGTTTTATTTATAATCTTGATAATTAATTTTGAAATTTTATTGCTTACAAAAAATTGCTTGCTATATATTAAACAATTTTTTAATGTTTCTTTTTTAAATTTTTTTTTGTTTTTTATTCTAGTTTCTTGCACAAAAAAATGCATTTTTATCGTCTATTTGACGTATGTACATACATATTTATGTACAAGTGTATGTTGCTATGTACACTCATGTTGGTGCATGTCTAAGTGCTGTGCTGCTACCCTCCACTACGCATGCGGAGCAGAGCAAACCTTTGCAGATATCAAAAGTAATCATAAATCAATTCCCTCCAATAATTTTTAAAATTTCGTATTAAATATCTTAAAATGTTATCAAGTATCGATTTATATACATACATATATCTTAACTCTGTAGTGAACACATACACATTTAAACAGTCATCGACGTTCATAAAAATATATTATTATATAGTAAATAAATAAGTGAAAAAACACAACCACATACAGACAAAGTAGTTTAGTGAACCATTTTAAACCGTTTATTCACTCTTTAATAAAACCGGAAAAAGTAAAGAAAAATTTTGTTCAAATTTCCTGTATGTGTGTGTATCGTAGTATTGAGCGGGTTTGAATTGCTTCGATATGATAATTTTGTCATCGCACATAGCAAGGCATACTAAGCGACTAGCGTTCAAAGCAATGGAAAGGAAACGGTGAAGAAGTGAAAATCATGTTTTATGGAATTATAGCGTTATACATACTTGGATATAAGGTGTAAACTTGGAAAGGGTCATTAAAGAGTTACCTACATACATATACTTAGATAAACGTATATATATATTTATATATATATACATAAAGCTAATACATTTGTACGCATATAACTGTATTTTCGAATATTCAAACATATATGTATGTAAGTATTAGTAAATGTAAGGATTCTGTGTGATAGTGTGGGTATCGAGTGCGTGTGAGCAACGTTTGGTAGTGTGCGGTCGGTCAGCAGTGCTGCCGGATGATTTTTTTTCATATTTCTTGCTTTTTCTCAAAGCGGCGCTGGTATTCAACTTATTTTATACAGTTAATACAGACATAAACATTTGTTGTTTGATTTTCGTATTTTTGTTTTGTTGCGTCCTACATCTCTGTCGCTGTGGCCACATCATACATATTTACGCGCATATTTGCATATGTGTATGAATTGTTTACTTTAACACTGTTGCGAGTATTTTAACGTCTTATATGTGTGCCCGCTTGTATATGTATAGGTGATACTGTATCTATTCATTTGTATGGCTGTGTGTTTGCATTTGTATGTGTAAATAAAACTATATTCTATCGGTTGTGCGCTTTTAACTGAAGTTCTACTAAAGAACCCTAAACAAGCATCCACTACACTAACACTAACATAGACACACTAGAGGTTATGAAAAGGAAAAGTCAAGAAGAGAGAGAACTTATTAAACCACTTTATAAGTGATTCAAGTTAGATTATGCTTGACTAGCATAAATATAGTTTCATAAATTCTAGTTGGGAACTATTATTTTCTCCACTGATATGGTATCCACATACATATATACCACACAGCCATGAACTCACATATATACATATATACATACATATTTAGTAGAAATATTTGCATGCATTTATACTTACATACATACTCTTTTGTAGTAGTGGTGCGTAGATACATTTTACTTAAATCCACACACACATACACATACTTACAAATAAATAATGATAAATTGTTAAAATCTGCGTTACTTACTTTTAGCGTCAACTCAATGACATTATATACTATAAGAAGTACATATATATACATATATATATATATACATTCATACATATGTATTATACTTATAAATTACAATAAGAAAATTATAAAAAAAATTACAAAAAAATAATAAAATAAAATAAAAATTTGAGAAAATTTGAGATAAACATGTATTAAATGAGAATGTAACTTTATTTTAAAATTCAAGACTTGAAACATCGTGCTAAATACTTTATATACAAAAAACAAAGGGAAACGTACATAATACACACACACACACACGCCTAGACGTTTGTATGTGACAATGTTACTCCGTTACTTGTTAGCATTTAAGCCCAATACGTAAGCCCATAAACACATAACAACTACGCTGACAAACACGCATACACACAACTAAACACTCACACATATAAAACCAACTACAACTACCGTAGAGAATTTCAAACCAATTTGATTATTTTAACTCTTCAACAACAATCAAGTGCAGCCGAGTCGCCTGAAAACGAAAAATATAAAAATATATGAAAATAAATAGAAAATAAGAGAAAATATCGATAACAGACAAACTAAGGCTTCCGTCTGTTTTCTGTTGTTTTTTTTTCAGCGATAAAATTTCTTGTATAAAAATCCACTTTCAACTACAACTCACAAGCCTTTTAGTTCAATCAAATTTTATAAAAAAAAAAATTGTTTGGAAAAAAGTATTAAAATATATATATTTTAAAAATCATTTTCTTTTTTCACCTTTCACTAAGACACGCACACACTCTCAGACATAATATTTAAATGAACCACAAGTAAAATTATGTGAAATTTTAAAAGTGTGAAAGCAAATGTACACTGATGTGTAAAACAGACAATTATTATCAGATTTAAGATGAACAAAAACAAATTCAAATTATTCCATCATGTAAATTCTTTTCAAATAATAAGAAAATAAAAGTGAAATGAGAAACAAAACAAAGAAATTAAACGCTGATGTTTTTGTTACGAGAAAGTAGTAAGGAATCGTCCGAGTGTGTCCCTCCGAAAAATCACTGATTTTCGCGCAATGGAGAGTTTTTTTTGAAATTTGAGAAAATGGTGACAGTTTGAACAAAATATATCCAATTTGGCCTTTTTCTCGACAGTTTTTCGTAGAAAAAATAGGAAGATTTCAAAAAAGAACGCGCGATAGAGAATGATGTTAAAAATGTTCTCTCCAAATTGGAACTAGATATCTTCAAAATTTCTCCTTTGAGGGTGGAAACCGCTTTGAAAAACACCATTCTGAGAAAAACGCATTTAAAGATGGAAGTCGCTATGTTCCCCACTCTGTTCCCTTTCTACAAGAAACGCTGTAGCCACCGTAATTATTTGAATTTCGATTTCAAAATTTGCGAGAATGTTTATTACATTGTACACTTTACGAAAAATAAAATCGATTTGTCGAAAATTTCACTCTGAGACGATCCCCTACAACAGTTGGTTGTCGTTGGTTATTTCATTGAGGGATTTTTACATATTTTTTTATTAGATATTTTATTTGCAATCTATCTGAACACAATCAGCAAATTTTATAAATATGAGAATCATAACAGGATTGATTGTACTCAGTTGAGACTAATCAACATAATGTACAATAACAAAAATTGCTAAAAATATTCTGAAACTACTTAAAATTTATATAGAAAGTCCAAAATTTGAATATTAAGATGCATTCTACAGCGCAGCGTCTACCTATGGGGATGCCCATTTTTGTTAGCTCATGGCGGCATGTTTGTTTATGGATTTTTATCAAATCTTTTCAGTTTTGCCACTTCATCGTGAAATGACTGTCGTGACTTTGGTACAACACTTGAAAATTGTCCAAGATTATTACGCATATTCACCTTTTTCAGCGGCTACTGTAGTTTCGGTTTTATTCAAAAAATCATCATTTCCTATGAAGCCTATTTCCGGCTTCGCTACTGGTTCGAGACAAACCCTCGTGTAGTTTAGGAAACGCAATTGCTTCTCCAAAAATTTACCGTTTTGTGTGCTCTGTGGTATGGCGGCATCATCGTGTCTAATTTATTTCGAAATGGTGTAGAAAATGCCGTCCCCATCAAAAGAAATCATTATAACACGATTTTGAACGATTTTTTCCTCCGGAATAGATGAAATCGACGAGAAAGATTTCTATTTCCGGAAAGACGGTTTCACGTCTAAACATGAACGTAAGTGGAGAAATGGTCCAGTCAAATGACCGTCAAAGTCATGCGATTTAACGCTTCTAGAATATTTTATCTGCGGGTTTGTTAAATTTAAGTTTCCGCCAATCAACCAGCAAAGTTCGAGAAGTTCGAAAACGACATTCAGCATACCATAGCCGAAATACCAGCCCAGACACTGCATCGAAGAACAAAACACTATTTTTATTTAAAAAATTCTTTCATTTTTAGGATAAAATGTTTTCTGCTGATCTTTCTATTTAAACTCGAACCCAATGCTGACGATTCGAAATTCTTCAAATTTTAAAGCTTTTCTGCGATAAAGGGGAAAATGTAAGTCAGTCCGCTGAAAGTCAAATCTTCAAAATAAAATTAGATAAAATAATGAGTAGAGTCTAGTTCGACCGCTATGTAATCTTTGGAACAATTTAAAACTCTGCAGGACTGCATTGTCAACAATAAAACCGTGTGAAGAAAGCAATCCCATAGAAGCGGTTAGTTTTGGCCAATGTTAGCGGAATTGTCTTCCGGCAGGACAACGCTAAAACACACACAACGATAGTGTGCCGCCAGAAGTTCGGGGAGTTTGGCTGTGACGTCCATACGCATCCACCTTATATCTCTATTTGTCACCAAGTGATGTCTACCTGTTCTTGCTTATATTTATTAATTTTGCTGTTGAAAATTCGCTTCAAGAGAAACTTGAGCCAATGGGGCGTTGGTTTCCATGAGAATATAAATTATGCTTTTGAAATGGCAATAAGTTATGCAATAAAGCGGTACATATTTGACCTAAATTTAAATTTAAATGACCTAAATTTGACCTATGCTTAAATAAAGACTGCAAAAATCATAGATTTTTAGACCTTATATTTGTCCTTGTCGATACTTCGAATGATCCTATTGATAAAAAATGGAATGTCATGAACATTTTAGCGCCAAGATTTTTCAAGAACTTCCTCTGCCGAATTCAACAGAATAAAAAATATTGCGTATATTGACCTAGAACGACTTGCTATATGCTGAAGATAGTGTGTTTATTTTTTCCCATAGCAGAGTGTAATAAATTATATTGAATTATTTCTGTTAATATTTGAAATATCGAATGTCATATTTGGAATTATTACGCTTAATATTAAGGTTTGTAAACGAAATACCGTAGATGCCCTGCAGAGAAGGGTTATCATGATTATATGTAGATTATATGATTGATTATATATATTTTATGATAGACGTTCTATGTGCCCTGCATCCCACGATCTGGCTAGCGAATTCTTGAACCAGCACGAAATTCGCCCAGTGGCGCTCAAATTTTACGCAGTAACAAAGCCAACCTCTTTACCATAAAAGTTTAGTTAAAGTTGTGAAATTTAAAGTGCGAATCGCAAGCTTTTCGCTACTCACCACACACGCATACAGCTGCCTGCGCTCTTTGAGCAAAGCTTATAAACAACGAGAACACCGGCAATGTGCTAATTGTCCTTCAGTGCAGCTCAGCGAATGGCCTACAATAAAGGATAAAGTTGTGAGTGTGTGCGTGAGCATTTCAATGCGTGTATGTGTGTGCTTGGCTATTGGCTTTGGTTCAGCCGGTAACTCTACAGAGGTGTTGTATGGCATTGGCGCTGTCAGTGTGTTGTCAACCATTCGAGTAGAAAGTTTGTGGCGGTTTCGCTTGCGGCAACTCACAGCTATTTACAACAAAAGTATGGCATTGTACTTGCCTAGCATTTGAAGTATTGGGAAAGGACTTACTGTGTGCGGCGGCGTGTGCGGAGGCAAAGCCAAAGTGAATTTTGGGAAAATCAATTGCAGTGCAAAGTTAAAATATTAACGAAATCGAAAAAGATTTTCAAAAAGCGTTTTGAATTCACAAAAAGCGTAAAATAGTAGAATAACTGTGCTTAAGTGATTGACGCCCTCGTCAGTGCCGTTTATACCGCGTGCCTGCCACACCAATTAATGCATTACGGGCAGCTGCGTGGCTTGGGTGTCTCAGCTCGACACGCTTGCCACACGCATCCTCAGCACCCGTGCTACCCCTAATGTATTGCGGATATTGAAAGTGAACTTTTAGCGCTTGTGAAAAGTTTAAAGAATAGAGTTTTGTTGTAGTTGTTTGTTGTTTTCTGTGTTCTTGCAGACACATCTATGCGTTAGCGCTGTCGGCCATATTTTACCATAACCACATTCATAGTGATATCTCAAGGAGGTGGCCGCATATCCTTTTGGGATAGCATAGATAAAAGCGCATCAGAGTCCACACCGAAGGGAGCGTTACGGCACTTTTGTGTGCGAGTCACTTTTGTTAGTGTGTGTGTGTAGAAGAAAGGCTTCAAAATTAATTATTCAAAGTACCATCACAACGCTATGTCCTTGTCGGCCATAGCAAAGGTAAGTCCTATAGTAATTGCATATATCGAACACATACACACACACAAAACTATGTGCGTGTGGCATTAAATTTTCAATGGCCGTTATAGAAGAAGTAGAAGAGGAAGAGTGCGACCACGAGCACTGCAGAATGAATGCAACTTCGCTCAGTCTTTTGGCGCTGCATTTTAATTACCCATTTTGTTTTGTATCAGTTTTTTTAAGTTTTTTGGCGTTTTTCTCTTAGAATTAGTCAATTTGCAAATTTCACTCATACCACGCTCTTAAGTTCTCTTCCCACCAAAGAGTGATTTTCGGCAAAAAGTGTGGCCAGATGGAGGTTTTTGGTAGTTTTTCTGCAACGTGTAATATGTTTTCGGAATTTTCGTATAGTTTGTGGATATCTCTGGAATTTCATTAATAAAATAATTTCTAATTCGAAATTTTATCTTATAAGAGCGGCATAATTTGGACAATAATCCATGTCAAGTTTCATAAAGATATCTGGTCAAATAAAAGAGTTGTCAATACAAGCACGTAATTGTGATCATTTATATATATACATTTTATTGGGACTCGGACGATATCGTCTTTGTGTTCCAAATTTCATAACACATTTAATGTACCCTGTTCCTGGTATAAGGAAACCAAAGTGAAAGTTGAAATTGTTTCTTATTTATAAGAATTATATGCATACCTAAGAAGAATGACAGAAATGCTAATTCAGAAAAAAATTATGTATAAAGTTCTTAAATTAGGTTAGGTTAGGCCAATAAGCCACGCATAGACCAGTTTGGTCCTTTGCGATACCAGATGGAGTTTACTTGCTAATTTTAACAGACTCTGCGGCCTCACTTTCGATGCCCACATTGTGGGGATCCCAAATGCTTACATCGTAGTCTTGGCAATGCGGGACAAGTGGACAAGAGGTGCTCCATTGCTTCCCTAGTGCCCTGCTCTTGACATTTTCTGAGGTCTTCTCGAACTGTTCTTAAAGTTAAAATAAAACATTTAAGAAAAGTTAATATTTATAACAAAAATACTTTAAAAATATTTACCCATCTGGCATGACTGCCTAGTTCGTTTGCTTTCGCATTTAACACGCTTTCATATGGTATGCTTTCCTGTATTTCTTCCTTTATGCGCATGTGCCGGGTCACTCAAACCTCTCGCAAAATTTTTGTGGCAGTTAATGTTTTCTCAAACCAGTTATGTTGTTCTCACACCGCTACTTGGCGATAAAAGAAACTTTCAAGAGTGTGAGTGTTGTAAAAGTTTGCGAATTTCCTATTCACAAAGCAACCCTTGTGGCCATTGTGGCCGAATATGATTGCCAACTACAAAAATGGATTCTTTAAACTTAATTAAATCTGCAGTAATTATCAAAAAAGTAAAATGGAACGAAATCTTTATTTTAAGGTGTTTTATAGGAATTTAAAGAAGAGTAGCAATAAATCAGTAGAGAATAACAACTAAGACTCTATATAAGAAAGGCTTACTAAAGTCCTACAACTACATAAAACCTGGTAAGAAAAGGAAATTTTGTTTCGGGAGCCTTAAGTTAGAGCAATTATCAATAAGACTTTGTACTGTTCTGCAGGCAGTAAAGTGAAAGCTTTAAAAAAGCTCACTCTTTTTAACCAGTTGACTCTCGAAAGTGATTTTGAGCCCTCAATCGTGTTACTTTAGATATGGCGACTGTAATTAGCATATCATATTCCAATGTATATCAACTTAATTATCTCTTCTTCGCTAAACCAGCGCATTCAGTTAACTTTGGCAACACTGCATTACCAAAAGCTTAACTAGCAGGCCTCTAGGCGCTTCGGGATTTCACTTTATCTACATGCCACTGTTACCGTTTTTCAAAAGTGACATTCACCACACTCTGACTCCAACACATGCGCAACTAAATCCTACCAACGCCGTTGGTGATAGGCGCTCGTAGCTTGGCACGTGTACGTCACTCACACTCCAAGCAAACGCAGGCACCTCAAATTACTCTTACTCCCTGTTTTTACTCTCCCTCTCATTTCATTGAGTTCGCTTTTAGCGCTTTAGGAGCAAAATATTCAACCGGTATTTAAACACAAAAGCAGCTGGAGCAAGTCGGCAAGCAAACAAATCAGCGAACAAAGTGGAAGCGGGCGCATAATGCAAGGCCGCCAGCGAGTTTCACTCAAATTTAATCTAAGCCTACTTATGGCCTACAATGTTTGCATGTAGCGCCTGCCAGCGAGAGGTGAATGTCCTGAAATGCCAACAACAGGCGCTGTTACATATGTAGCTTACATAGCAAAGCGCTCCCGATTCATGTGAAGCATAATGTTCGTGATGCTCACGTTGAAAAAGGTCAATCACCCGACCTTGGGGTGCGACACAGTTGGGCAACTCGTGGCATCAATAGCTTCATCATTATGACGTAGTTATATGTATGGTAGGCCATTATTGTATATAGTATTTGCGACGTAATGGTCATTAACAAGTGTGGGTGTGTGCCTCTGCCAAATACAAATGTATACAAGTATGTACGTGCTCGTATAGAGAGTATATGGTTGTTAAGGCGAGTTCATTGACCTCGTTTATATGTATTTCGACGCTGAATATTTTTCGGTTGCTCCATTTGTTCAGTGATAGTTCGACGAGGAAACGGAAGTTTCCGAATTTAAAAATTCTTATTTGCTCATCCTTTTTGTAATAAAATTAAAAAAATAGCTAAAAACTGTCTGAAACAAAATGTCAAAATTTTTATAAATGTGAAGGATTCTAGATTCGAGAGAATGAAAACGAGTAATAATATATATTGGAGAATACAATAAAAAGAAATTATACTCTTGTTCTTGTTCTCTTACCAAGACAATTCCTACTACTAAATCAGCAAAATGAATATATTTCACAGCAGGGTATATTAAGTTTGCCATGAAGTTTGTAACATCCCAAAGGTTAAGTTGGAGACCCTATAAAATGTATATAAATATATAATGGGTTGTCAAAAAAGTCTTGCGTTATTTTTATGGAATTTTTTTTTTTATTGAAATTGAAATGAATTTTTGATGACTCATGCCCAGCTCTTGACCGATGCTACGGCTGCTACTATGCCGGTCTCTTTCGACTAATTCAGCGGTTTTATCGCAATTTTCGACGACAGGCCTTCCGGAGCGTGGCGCATCTTCGACCACCTCTACACCAGAACGAAAACGTTGAAACCATCGTTGAGCGGTGGAAATGGAAACTGTATCGGGTCCATAAACTGCACAAATTTTATTGGCGGCTTGAGATGCATTTTTGCCTTTATCGTAGTAGTACTGTAAAATATGCCGTATTTTCTCTTTACTTTGCTTCATGTTTGCAACGCTATAACTCACGAACGACTTAAAAGAAACGACAATCAATCAAATACATGTAAGCGCGTGAAATGAGCTTTCCAAAAAGGTATAGTATGACCCGATGCGACGAATAAAACTAGAACTACGCGCTTTCAGCGCCAACTAGAGAAAATACCGCAAGACTTTTTTGACAACCTAACATATGTTATAAATGATAAGTATGATGACCCGAGGTGGTTTAGCCATGTCTGCCGGTACTTCTGTTTAACTTATATACGCCAACTAGTCCACCAGTTTTTGAGGTATCAATTTGAAAATTTGCAGATGTCATTTTCTCCCTACAAAGGTACTTTATTTTCGGAATCGCCGATATATAGCATATATGTAGCTGCCATACCAGCATACATCTTTGGAGTGGAATATCGGGCAAAGCTACGGTGCAGTTTCCGAAGAAATTGTTCAGATCAGTCATGCAAACTAACCGATCAAAATTAAAACGTTTGTTTGTATCAACCACTACCACGCCCACAAAACGGCAAAAAACGTCATTAAACGAAAATTTATAAAGTGTCATATTAGCAATAAATTTGGATAAAGCACTGTAACTTGGCAAAGTATATGGCAATAGGGCGGCAAAAAAAATATAAAAAAATGGGTGTGGCCAAGCCCTCTAACAGGTTTAGTCTACATATCTCTTAAACCAGTAAAGCTAGAATAACCAAATTCACAAAGCACGATTCCTAGAAAAATCCGTACCGACATCGCAGAAATAGGTTAAATCGGATGATATTGCCGCACACACCCCTTATAACTACTAAAAGTGCGACAAATAAATTCGCGAGAGACATCAAATTTTAGACCGCCCACATCTCGGTGAAGAGCCATATCTCAGGACCTACTCAACCGATTTCGACCAAACTTGGTATATAATGTTAACCTGACATTTATATTTTCCAGTGCGAAAACAAACGAAATCGGACTACAACCAAGTCCTCTACCGTCTACGTCTCCGTCTGCTTCCCACATAAACAAATTTTAAATTCTTTATTTTGATCGAATAGCGCACTTAAAGTAAAACACCTTATGACCAAATCCTAATCGGACCAAGACTACTGAAGTATCCAGATACCGAATAAATGAATCAAAGTTCCAATTGCGAATCCTTTTATCGAAATTATCGGTCAATCTGTGAGATATATTATATAAATCCTGAGAGAATTCTTTTCTAATAATAATATGGCTGCATGTAAAAAAGGGTTGAGTGGGATAAGTAATTTTTTAGCCCCCATATACTTAATAGAATGCACTGTCAGTTGACTTCATCAACAAGAGTCGGGGGAAACTTACCCTAGGCTTTACATAATTTACAGCCATTGCACTTGAAGATATTTCTCTGTTTTTGATACTGAAAAGTTTCAAGAGTATGAAATGCTCGGATACACCCGACCTTGGCCTTACCTTACTTGTTTAAGTATCTTTCGAGTACATGTGAGCTTTTTTTATTTGAGCATTTTTAGATTTAGACACTTAAGCGCCCTCTTGCGTTTCAAAGTTCGCCTAAGTCCGCTCGTATGCGGATACCAACGATAGTGATGATCGGGGCTTTGGTTAATATACATATTAATGATCATAATACCGAACACTTTAAATATATTGTCATAGCAAATTGTGACAAAAAACAAAATTCGCTGAAGGAGCTGAAGGCCATCCTAAAAAGTGCTTATAAAAAGTGTTTCAAGAACTGGAAAAATCGATGGCATAAATGTAATACATCTGGTAGGGACTGCTTTGCAGGCGATATAATTAATACTGATGAATAATTAAATATTTTGCGTGTTCCTTACAATTTTCAGGTGCTTTTTTGTCCCAATCTATATGGTGTAATCTTTTTTAGAAAACAGAGTGACTATTTTTTCTAATCACAAGTGGTTTACTTTTGCTCTCAATAATATCTACACCTCTGAAAAATGTTCCAAAAAGCTTAAGTTTCAGTATCAACCATTATAATTACCAGATAATATATGAACGTACATATATAATCTTGGGAGAATCTAACAGAACAAGAAAGTAAACTGAACAAGTAAAGATGTAGTATATCGCTACATTTCCAAAATTACTTAAAAACTAAAAACATAAAAACGTTTGCTCTTAACTCTTACTTATTCACATTAGATTTCGTTTAACTTCGGCAAATTAAGTCACACGAGAACACAGCTGGTCGATGTGATAAGGAGGCTTGTTTGCCTATATTTAAGAATAAGCAATAAATACGAAGTAAATAAAATTAATATTTACCGGTTCTCTTTGGAATTTGTATAAACGGCAAACAGAGCTATAAAGAAAACAAAACAAAAACAAAAAAACAACTAAGAAGGTTGACTTAAACAGCAAAGTAAATAAACCAGTTAGGCCAGGTCATTTTTATGTGTAAATACATTTACATATATACATATTTATATATTTTCACTTAGATACACGTTTTATTGATACAATTTTATATAAGAAGTTAATATTCATTTACACAAACACTATTGTGGATAAGCACATAAAAATATCAATATTTATGAATCGATCGGCTCGACAAGGCTGCCTCGCGGATGAGAGTTCTAATTGTTTAAAATATATAAATTCAAACCAAATGGAAATTAAGTTCACAAGCCCTTAATTCCTTAGCCATCCAACTGAGCGCGATCGCGTGTTTCTGCAGTGCTTGGCGAGAGGTCGAAGCTGCCACAGTCTCTTCTCACATATTTCTTCTCAATAATATTCTTTAAAACATTCTTTTGGTTTATTATTTATTATTTTTGTTAAACTTTAATCTTAACAATGTCTAAATCTCTCTCTTGTTCTACTTTACAAAACGACGACGTAAAACGCGACTCGGCATTGAAGCCTATACTCTACTCGTATTGGCGTAGTTCCTGTTCGTGGCGGGTGCGCATCGCCCTCAACTTGAAGGAAATACCCTACGATATCAAACCCATCAGCCTCATCAAGTCGGGCGGTGAACAGCATTGCAATGAGTATCGTGAGGTCAATCCGATGGAGCAGGTGCCAGCGTTGCAAATCGGTATAACCTATACTTAATGTAGTATATAATATTGTATACAAACTATACTTAAAAATTTTTTCTTATTACTTGCAGATGGCCACACGCTGATCGAGTCTGTCGCCATTATGCACTACTTGGAGGAGACACGTCCCCAACGTCCATTGCTGCCACAGGACGTGCACAAACGAGCCAAAGTGCGTGAAATAGTCGAAATCATCTGTTCGGGCATACAACCACTGCAGAATCTGATTGTACTCATTCATGTCGGCGAGGAGAAGAAGAAGGAATGGGCACAGCACTGGATTACGCGCGGCTTCCGCGCTGTCGAAAAGGCGCTCTCCACCTCGGCTGGCAAATACTGTGTGGGCGATGAGATTTCCATGGCCGATTGCTGCTTGGTGCCACAGGTCTTCAATGCAAGAAGGTAAAATAGCGTGTTTACGTATTAAGGCCTGCGATCTAATGTAGTAGGGGTAGTTTAAAGGGGTTACGTGGATTTCCTCAGGGGTTTTTTCAAGTTGAAAATTTAACTTAGAACTTGGACGCAGAAAAAATTTGGTTTTGGCGAACATTCATCCAAAACAATGAAAATTTCGCGACATTTTTTTTTTTAAATAAATGTAATCGGAAAAAAATCTTATGTCCAAGTCTTTAAGAATTTTATCTCAAAGACCTGGGTAAAATTTCATGAAAGTCGGTTGAATAGTTCTCGAGAAATCTTACTAACCGACTTCAAAACAGAGTTTCGAGAAAACGCGTTTAAAGGCGGCGCACTTAGCCCAGCTAGCCTTTGCCTCAAGGATGTATCTCTGAAACTATTACTCGGATCAACTTGAAAATGTAGGACAATATTTTAGAGGTGTTGCGGAATTTAATAAGACAATAAAAAATTTCGATTTTGAGAAACCCGTGAACTCTTAATTTGGCGGGAAGCAGATCTAATGTAGTAAGGTAGCTTCTATTATTCAAATATTACGAAAGTCAACTATAACTTCTATTATTAACAAACTATACCAATAATTGAATTTAACAGATTCCATGTCGATCTACGTCCATACCCGATCATCTTGCGTATTGATCGTGAATTGGAGGCTAACCCCGCCTTCCGCGCCGCACATCCATCCAACCAACCAGACTGTCCACCGGAGTTGCCAAACAAATAGAATTTCCCGTCAACAACTGCGAAGCGCCGCAAAACCAAAAAATGATCGCAAACAACACAATAACAACAACAAGAACAAAAGTAGCAGCAGCACCATCAAGCATAACCGAAACACCTGGAAGACGCCGAACCCATACAACGGCGCACAAATTGAAAACAAACGACAAAATGTGGCACTTTCAAGCAGTTGAAACAAATCTGACCAAACGAAGCAACGGAAAATTGCAAATTAAATAAAGAAAAAATAACAAAAACCACAAGATAAAATTTTGAAAGACGAATTGGCAAAACCTTGAGACATATTAAATACGTATGTATATCTATAGAGATATTTAAAAATACTTGAAACTTGCAAAATTCTGCAAAACCGTTAAATGGAGATCAGTTGTAGGATAAAGAGTCCACAAAGTGGCCCACCTAGAACCGCTCGACAACTAAACAAAATAAGCATATAATAAATGTATGAAGAAATTGTGAAATGCAAACTCAAAGAGGGTAGAAAATGTGAGAGCTAATCGATCATTTGGAATGTGAGAAAGCATAAAAATTTGATTTAAAAAAATATTTGGCAACAATTGTGAAAATTATCTGAAAGATATGAATACGTATTTTATAGATTACACTTAAACACACACACACACACACACACAAATATATTATAAGCATTACTTAAAAAAGTATGTAAATCTATAAAAGGTTAAAGGAAAAAAGTTGAGATTTCGAAAATAAATTGAAAATAAATTCGAAAACAAAAAAGTAAAAATTAAAAACTTGTGAAATTATGTACGAAAAGCAAAATTAAATTCAGGGATTTTTAAGCAACTAGAAGGGAATAAGTGAAATTTGCAAAAAATGAAAATACACACACACCCACACAAACAACACAACCAGCAGACACTTGAGCAAGCCATTGACCACAACACCAAACAATAACGGTGCAAACACAAAGAACTTGTAACAAAATACAAAACACGCAAATAAAAGAGTACAAAATGCAGTAAATTAATTCATTGAAACCAAAAAGTACATAAAAGCATAAGTGAAAAACAAAAACAAAAACTATTAGCTTCCTAAAGTGAACGTGAAAATTAAGCATTACATTAAGGGAACAACAAAAACAAAATGTATTTTAATAGTTGGACAAGCATTAAGATTTTCAGAAAACAAAAACTATTAATATTAAAAAACATTATTAAAGCGCATATTTCAGACGTGGCATGCATTATTGAAACTTGCAAGAATATTTTTATTTTTTTTTTTTAATATCGATTTTTCTACTAATCAAAACGGCTGAAAAATGATTTGCTTAGTTATCGAAATTTATTTTTGCATAATACCAACAATGATTTTCAGAGAGCAAATTATATGGAATGAACAAATTTTATACAAACCTTACCGCGTAGCATCAAAAAAAAACACGTATACCAGCTGATCAAATTTGACTCGGACTCGGTCGATATAAACTGCACGCGATATCGAAATTATTTTGTATACATTTGAGGTTACATTTGGAATACCGCATTTCATTTATTATTTTGCTAAATTGATGACTAAAATTTCCCGTTTTGCTACACTTTGGTTGTGAGATTCATTCTGTAAACCGAAGTGTGACAAAATTATTTCATTTTCCAAATTTTCAATTTCAAATTTAACTGATTTCATTTGTTGTAAGCATTGCTTAAAGTTCATCTTAATCACTCCCCTTTTCATTTTTCACTCAGAATTATTGTATTTTTGTTAATTTCAAATGCGTAAAGTACAAATAACATTTTTTTTACATGATATTGTCTTAAATTTTCAATAAATTGAAAAAATCTACAAATTAAACGAAATTTTTTCCCTCATATATCAACAAACTAATCCAAGCCTTCAACCATTGAGTCAATAAGAGGACTCCACCTTGTCAAAAATATAAATAAATTCATAAATTTTGACACTTGTTTGAAGAAAATTGTTGTTGGATTACATACAAAAATGAATTTCCACAACTACTTACAATTCTCAACGCTATGTTTTTGGTCTTATGTATAACTTATAAATTTATGAGCCTGTATGAAATCCATAAATGTGACTTGTCAACTACGATGGCATTTGTTGAAATCACTCTTTTCCATTCTCCACATTTTCGAAGTGAATATGCTTAGCTTGTTGAACAAATTGAACAAGTCAAGTCGGAACGCTGAAATACTTTTGTGATGGTGACTAAAATTCAATCAATAATATAAATATAGTATACATGTAGTATCTCAAATGTCCTCTATGTATGTATGTGTACTTCAGATTAATCTGTATAGCTAAAAAACGGTTTATAACAAATTTCAATACTCATGCACAGGAAAATAGTTTTTTAACTCAACGCAAATAGATATTTATGCTAATGAAATTACATGAAATTTTATGTATTACTAAAACTAAAGAGTAAATAATATAAAAACGAAAAAGATAAAACTTAAATACATTTTCATGAGTAAACTTTCTGCAAACGATTACATAATTGTCATACAAAATTTTAATGAATAATAAAGTAAATGAATACAATGTCTTAATCCTTCAAAACTTGAATGCTGAGCGTGTTTCATTACAGGGAGTGTACGGGGCGACCTGTAAAGTAGGCAGTATACAAATGACATGACTGTCTCAAGAGAAATTTCTTTGCAATGGGTGATTCAAGTAGTGGTAATTTTTTCAATTGCATTATACAACAACAACGTCTTCAACTTGATTACAAAAATTCACGTTCCGTAAAGAATGTCTTTCACGCGTTTCGCTCAACTTAGGGTCGGCATAATCGGATTACAGAGCGTACTATTCGCAACACCATCACCCAACCTGAGACCCACCATTCATTACTCGATAATTTTCGACTGAATAGTCCACATCCAGTAAGTAGTGAAGTCATAGCTTAGAGTGTACACGAAGAGCGTAGAGAGTTGATTTGGCGACGTTCGCAGCAAATCGGCCTGACGTATTGGAACGACTTGGCGCATTCTACGTCGAGAACTTAAATTGAAAGTGTACAAAAAAAAACTTGTGCATGAACTGAAGCCGCTCGATCTTCCCAAGCGACATCGCTTCTCTCTATGGGGTCTTAAAAAGTTTCAAGAAGATCCAACGTTTTCGAGTCAAACTTCCCGGCTCAATGGGTATATAAACGACCAAATTGCCGCACTTGGGACGAAAAGCAACATGAGTTTTAAGAGCTGCCATTTCATCCAGAAAAAAACTACGGTTTGGTATGGTTTGTTGACCAGTGGTAACATTGGTCCATATGTTTTTAAAAAATGACGCCGGTGAGAACGTAACCGTCAACGGCGACCGTTATCGCGCCATGATAAACGACTATTTTATGTCTGAAATTGAAGCTCGTGATCTCGGCGGCATTTGGATCCAACAAGACTGCGCCACTTTCTACACATCGCATCAATCAATGCATTTATTTAGATAACTCTAAGGTGAGCAGATACTTTTCACGTTTTGGGCCGGTCAATTTGCCACCAAGATCGTCTGTTACCACAATCCGTTAGACATTTTCCTGTGGCGATATGTAAAGTCTAAAGTCTATGCGGACAATCCCGCTTCGATTCAGGTCTTAGAGCAAAACATCACGCGCATCATTCGCCAGTTACCAGTTGAAATGCTCGAACGAGTCATCGAAAATTGGACTCAACGTATGGATCATCTGAGACGTAGCCGCGGCCAACATATGAAAGAGATAATCTTAAAAAAATAAATGCCAAAGAATTTTCTTTCGAACGATAATAAACATTCCCCATTGAATTTGAAGAGACTATGTTTTTTCTTTAAAAAAGTAGGACCCCCCTTTAATATATTCTGTCACAGTAAAAATTTCAACAGTTGTTTTGGAAAAAGGTAAGCACGTTTGAAAACTGGATCACGTCCTTCGATGGCAATCTTGAATAATGGGTTGAACGAATTTTAAGGGTCACAAAAAACTACTATATTAATTGTTTTGAAATTATAATGGTAATACAGAAACACATACAAGAAACACTAAAAAATTTTTGAATAAAAAATTTAGTTATTTTGGAGTTACAAGGGATTTTTGAGAAAAATTGAATTTTATTGCTCTTCTGTGCTGCGAGTGTGACGAGCTTTTTTCGCTAGAATATAGTATTGATGCTGTTAATCGATTTTACTATTACTATGTATAAAAAACTTAGTGGTAAATATCAAATGAAGAATTATTCTTCAGCACCAATGGACTCTGATTCCTATTTCTGTTTTGGCTTATTAGTTACAATTTCTGTTTTCTTTTCTGTTTCTGTTCTTCCCTTTTTGTTTTCGGTTGGTTATTAGTTACCTACTGGCTACTGGTAACCAATTATGGTTTTTGATTACCTACAACGAATAATTGCATAATTTTAGGCTACTGGCGCAGGCTAGTTGATCACAGCTGTTTCCACAATATAAACAAGTGCAAACCAAAAATTGCAATAAAGTAAATAACACAGCGTAATGTGCAAAAAGTTAGAACACAAAGGTCTAAGCAGAGAATGTATTTGTTTATATGTATTTCTCTGGTTTAAGTGATAAGGAATAGGCTGATAAAGCGAAATAAGGGTCGTTGATACTTATAAGCCGACAGTTGTTAGTGTAAATATGAATTCATAAGTGTCTGAAACATTCAACAGCACAACAACATGAATACAGCACTGAACAGTCGACAGCTTTTTCAAAGCAATTGGCAAACTAAACGCATTTTGAAGATGTGCGCACAGCAAATTTCCGCTTCAGCGTCGCTCCACAAGCCTGTAGAAACCAGTGAAGGCATGAAACCAATACTTTATTCCTACTGGCACAGTTCCTGCTCGTGGCGCGTTCGGACTGCACTTAACTGGAAGAATATTCCATATGAGACGCGAGCTGTCAACTTACTTAAGCCCGAAAGCGGACATCATTCTGCTGAGTATCTTGCGATTAATCCTACGGCGCATGTGCCAACACTATTTATAGGTGAGTACTTTATATAAAATAAACATTTTATTTCAATATGTTTTTTGATGAGATGGGAAGAACCTCATTGAGTCCATTGCCATTCTGCATTATTTGGAAGAGACGCGTCCGCTGCCAGCGCTGCTGCCGCAAGATGCATACGAACGTGCCAAGGTGCGTGAGATTGTAGAAATTATAGCCTCAGGCATACAGCCGTTACAAAATCGGAAAGTGCAGAAGCGTCTTGAGCACGATAAACGATTGGAGTGGGTTCAGCATTGGGTTAATAGCGGTTTTCGCGCTTTGGAAGAAAAGCTCTCTACCACGGCGGGCAAATATTGTGTGGGCGATGAAGTTTCAATGGCTGATTGCTGTCTGCTGCCACAAATTTTTAATGCCAGAAAGTAAGTAATGAGAAGACAGAAAGAGATATACTAAATAACTCTCCTTGCATTTGTAGCTCTCAGGTTGATATGCGACAATATCCGATTATGTCACGTATCGAAAGTGAATTGGAAGTGATTCCGGCGTTTATAGCTGCTCATCCAAACAATCAGCCGGACTGTCCAACGAAGTTATCTGGCAAATAAAATTTTAGGAAATCGAAGATGATAAATACTTTGCATGAAACTACAACCGCAATGCTGAATAGGCATATTATTTAAAAAATTAATAAAATAATGTGCATTCACAGAATTCATTAAACTTTAATAATGAGTAAATTCATTTTAAAAAATTTTGGTTCCTTTGATCCCGTTGCCGAACTGCAGGATGAGCTCCGAAAAGGGTGTCTGATGAGGTATACTTGAGGAAGATTTTTAAAGTTATCAAAAAGCCAAAAATCAAAAAAAAAAATATAATAAATTAATGCTTCTTTATTGACGTAGACAGCGCTACGTGGTTATAGCCGAATAGGTGATTAAGGACTATTGAAAATTAATATTTTTTAAACAAATGGCGGCTTACAAAGAAATATTTTTTTATTTTATTCCTTCGATCATTACTTGAAAATAAGTCTAAGAAGTTCCAGGCGCTGACGGAACGATTCCAAAAACAGCGTTTCGAGAAATAAGCGCTTAACGTCTTGGAATCTGATTACCCTTGGTTAAAAAAAATCTTACAAATCGCTCAAGTCACCGAAACTATTTTGGATAATATTTTCAAATATATGTACACATTATGTCCCTTAAACCCCTTAAATAAAAGATATAGATAATAATAAAAGATATAGAAAAAAAAATTATAGAAATAGTGCTTTATAACTCATATTTGTTATCACTATCTAAAAATGGTCAATATCGGACCACAACTTACAAGATCACCAGATTCCGAATGTTAGGACCCCAACAGCTTTGTCCCGCTTTTTGCCAAAAATATCGGGTTTATTTGTGGTACTTCTAAAATAAATTAGTTATATAATTATATTGGGTTGTTCATTATGTAGTTTCGTTTGATGACAATAGCTCAAGTTATTGAATTTTTTCACAGCCTACTTCACACTTAACCGCTTCACTGTTATGCATTTGTACAGCTGATATGGTAAGGCTTGTTTGTAAAAAAATGTCTTAAATTTTTTGGAATAGTTTTTGTTTTGTCTAACGCAATAATTCACAAGCAAATGAAACGTCTAGAATTAATTTCGAAGCTTGACATACAGGTTCCTCATGTTCTTACAAATCGAGATTTGCATTAACGATGGTGATTTGCTAATCACACGTGAAAGAAGTAATCCATTTTTGAAATACATTGTTACTAGCGAGGCAAATGGGTTGTTTAAAAGTATGTAAAGCGCTAGAGGTTTCGAAGGCCGAAAGTCACAAAAAAGGTGAACAGGATTTATTCATAGAAAAAGAGTAATGTTCCAACAGGAAGATGCGAGACCTCAAACAAGTTTGATGACTCTCCAAAAGCGTTTGCAACTTGAATGGAATGTGCACCCACCCACCATATTCTTCATACTTGACACCTTCGAACTATTGCTTTTACTGCAATCTGCAGAATGTTTTTAATGGGAGAACCTTCACATCAAATCAGTCGGTCAAAAACCACTTGAACCTTTTTTTGCCTGCAAGGATCAAAACATGTGCTTGGAATCAATCTTTTGACCTAAAGATGCCAAAAGGTATTGGATTAAGATGGAGAATATATTGGGTAGTCGAAAAAGTCTTTTCGTATTTTGTCAATAGATATCGTTGCAGTCGTACATATATCTCCAGTGATACCAATCATATTGTGTCACACCATGTAGTGTTGGAAAGGTGAAATTTCATTTAACCAAATAAAAAAAAAAAAAAATGGTAAATTGAAAAAAAGTTACAGCTGTTCAAAAATGAGTGAAAATAATGAAGAAATTCGCTATATTTTGAAATTTTTGTATAAAAATGCGAAGAATGCAACGCAAGCCAACAATGAAATTTGTGAAGTTTACGGAGACAATGTTGTAAAAAAAAGCACCTCGCTCTGGTCGAACTTGCGTTGAAAAAGTCGATAAAATTATGGAAAAAACTATTCAGGACCGTCACATAAGCGGCCAAAACATCGCTAAGGAACTTAACATTCATCATCATACAGCTTTGTATTATTAAAAGGCTGGCAACAAAAAGAAGCTCGATTTATTTGCGATTCTTTGCTGAAACGAAATGAAATCTAACCATGTCTGATTTCCACTTTTTCCAAAAAGTGTATCAAATACGACTAAAATGTGCGAAAAAGATCATGGTCCAAGCGTGGCGAAGCTCAACAAATGGTCGCAAAGCCAGGATTGCCGCGCCGATAGGTTATGCTAAGTGTTTGGTGGGATTAGAAAGGAATTAGGAGGAGTTGCTCCAGTCTGGTCGAAAGATTGATTCTTCATTTTACTCTCAACAACTGATGAGATTGAAACAGGCAAACGAAAAAAACGGCCAAAGTTGATCAACAGAAAGGCCTTTGTCTTCCATCAGGACAACGCTAGACCACACACATCTTTAATGACTCGGCAAAAACTGGGAGAGCTTGGCTGGCAAGTTTTGAAGCATCCGCCATATAGCCCTGACGTTGCATCATTGGACTATCATTTCTTTCGGTCAATGCAGGACTCCCTTAATGGTGTAAAGTTGGCTTCAAGAGAAAATTATTTGTCGCCGAGAAACCAGAAAAGTTTTACACTGATGGAATAATGTCCCTGGCGGAAAAATGGCAAAAGTGGTCGACCAAAATGGTACATTTTTGTTTATTTATTTATTAGTATAAATATAAAAAAAATTTGTTGAAATTTGATTAGAAATACGAAAAGACTTTTTCGACTATCCAACGTAATTTTATACATAATAAAAAATCATATTTAATTTGCACTAAAAATTACTTAGTGAACAAACCAATTGACGCAACACTTACCTCTCTTAAACCGCGGAGCTCGCTCACCGCAAATACATATAAACAATTTTATTATAATTTT
The DNA here is from genome assembly GCF_024586455.1 of Bactrocera neohumeralis. NCBI lineage: Eukaryota > Metazoa > Arthropoda > Insecta > Diptera > Tephritidae > Bactrocera > Bactrocera neohumeralis. The sequence continues at coordinate 86,943,420 of NC_065919.1, read as the reverse complement.
GTATTTTTTTTTTGTAATGTTAAATTGTTTTTATTGATTTCATGCCCATTATGTAATTAATGTATGTATGCAATTATGTATGTATGTATATCACGCTAAGAACTAATTTTCTTTAAAATTGATAACGATGAATGCGTTTATGGGCAATACGCAAGGTTGCAATTCGCAATCAGCAATCCGCTCGTACCTCGTACACACCTCTACCACACTCGGTGCAACGCCAATCTCGATGAAGTTTCACGCCTCCACAGCTCCTCAAAAGAGTTGTAGTTTAGTTAATTGTTGTTGTTGTTTATTTTCATTTATTTATGTATGTTATATTAGTTTGAATTTTTATTTTTTACTCCGAGGGAATTTCATCGCAATCACAGTTTCTCTTTATGGCATTTACGCTTACTGATTTTTTGTTTCATTTACTACTAATTCAATACAATTATCTCTTTCTATTTGGTTTTGGTTTTTGTTTTTGTTTTTGTAAATATTGAAGTTTGGTATTTTAATTTGGGATTAAAGATTTTAAATAATCACTTGGATTTGGAATCGCCATTTGGTTTTTGTGTTTTCTTTTCTTCTTAACATTTTGGATCTATTAGATTTTTAGGTTGTCTTTTGTTTTAGTGTTTATTTTTGTTTTTGCTTGAAATATATGTATGCTTACATGTTTGTTGTGTTGTTTGAAGTTTCAACAGCTGATTTTAAAATATTTGTGGTTTCGTTCGAAGGTTTGTCAGAGTAACGCAGGTCCACTGCATTTACAACAATTCGCTAGGTATATACTGTATATATATATGTATATAGATTTATGCACTTAAATATATATAAATATGCATGGGTTTGATGTATTTCATATTTATCATATGCGTTTCAGTGAATTTTCGAAATTTGTTACTGTTGCTAATTGTAGTTGTTGTTAATGTTAATAATTCGATTTCATTACTTTGGAGTGGAAATCTGTATGCACTAAATCAATAGATTGTAATTAAGTTTAAAAATTGTAAATTTGTTCTAATAACAGTGAGCCTTGTAATAAATAAAAATTACTTGAGTGTTTTTTTTTTTTTTTTTTTTTTGTTTCAACATTCTTTCATTGCAATTGCCCTTTGCTGGTTTGCTACATTGTTGCTCGCGTTTGCTATTACTCTTTAATAAGTGTCATTATCAGCGTACTTGTTGTTGCAGTTTGTTTTCTCATTACATTTCTCTTTTGCCTTAAATCTCATTTGCCTTAAATCTACTACAGCAACTTTTATCGACAATTCAACTTAACAACTATTTAACAGCTCTGCTCAGGCCTCACCACTGCTTTCAACTGTGGTGAATTAGCCAGCAAGTACTTTGTTGCTTCGCCCACCACACTTGGTCTCTCGCAAATTAAACTATGCAATACATGAATTATTACTTGATTACTTTTACGCTTCTTCTACTCCGCTGCTTTCCCCAACTTATTGCCACCATTTTGCTTTGTATGCGCGCCCTTGGTCTCGCTTATTGAGGTTCTACTGTAGTTTAGTATGTAGAATTTCAGTATTTGTTTTAGTGTTATACTAAATAGTTCTTTTTCTTTTTTAATTTGTCTTTGCTTTACGAATTGTTTAATAACTAACCACTGAATATACAATATGTATGTATATATGTATATTATATACATATCATCTATATGTATGTATATATAGTACTATGATGCTAAAAGACTCTGCTATTGAATTTTAAGAAAAGTTTTTTTAGTTTGGTTTTGTTCTATTAAAATATTTACTGTTATTTTCTTGCTTCGCGCTTACAGTTATGCTCGTTTAGTTTTTTTACTAGTTAAATCAAATATTCTCATATTTTCCTGCATACATATACATATGTATATATGTTTGTATGTATATAATTTGTTTAATTTTAAAAATTACTCTAACAAATGTAAATAAAATGTGAAGAAAACAATTTTTCCTATATGTACGTATATATTTGTTTGCTTTATTTAATTTTTATATTTTTATTTTCATTTTTTTATTTTATATTCTATTCTTTTTAGGTTTACCTCAATATATATATGCTCTCTATATATATATTAATTATATTTGTTTGTATGTAGCTTTTTATTAATGCACGTGTGTATGTATATTTAAGTAAAATTATGCAACATGCTGTTTACAGTTAGTTTTCAATTGTTTTCAGTTTTTCTTTCAAATATTTTTCCTTCTATAAAATTACTATTATTATTTTTTTACAACTTTTTGTTAATAATTTTAGCCAAATTATAGCAATAACGTGATATTATGTTAAATATTTGCATGTTTCTCCAATGACTGATGCGCGCGTCAATTAGTGTGAAGAGAAAAATAGAAACTTCTGTGCAATTATTGTAATTTTTTGGACAAATTTCGTTTTTTCACGCTTATTGTTTAATTTATACCCCGCTCTGCTGCTAAGTCGTGTATGTGTCTATATGTACCATATGTATGTGTTTGCAAGCGAAAGTGAAAAAAGTGAATCTGCGATTTATTCCACGAATAGTAGTTGTTGTCCGGGTCCCTTCCGGTTACGTAGACCCCACAGTCATGGAAACGAGCAGCAGTCGTCTCCAGCGCTTTAGATATTTTCAAATACACCTAACATCGTCAGGTCAAAAAATTTTGCATAAATTTAGGATTTTATGAATACATATCTACTTCGACTCTTTGTATTCCAAGCTGTTTTAAAAATTTTCATGAAATGCATTTTACCGAAAATCGTTTGTCAAAATAGTCACACGCTTCACTGAGCTTTGCTATGAATTTGCCTCTTAAGAACGTTGAACCTGTTATTATAAACGTACTATGAGATTCAAAAAATTTTTCATGCTGTACATATTTTTGGAAGAATTTATTAGTTAACCAAAAGCTTTATAATTTTTTCTACAAAACCACTCTCTTCACTTAGGTATCTCAACACGATGACGAAGCATGCCAAGAGAAATATAATAAAATATACTTGTGACTTAAAGAAAATGAGCTAAGGCTGCGTCAAGATCTATGGAGCATATCTAGCCACAAAAAAGACTGTTTTCTATCGTTTTTCTTTTGAAAAATTGCATACTATACTCTTAAATCGATATTTCAGATAGTTTTTGAGTTACATGCCTCCAAAGTGAAGCCGCTGAGACAAATGTTCCAATCAGTATTAAGCTTTTTCTGCATGTTCTGTAAGAAGTTCTCCGTACAATGACTTACTAGTTTTTTGAGCTAATAAAGAATTGAATTTTGCAGGTAAAAACAATCACAAGTTTGGCCAAAATTCAAAAAAAATCAACGCTACCTTTTTGTAAGTTTTTCATAATTTTCGACCGTAGTTTACTGTATGGACAAAACTTACAATGAAAGTGTTTTATGTTTCGGATAAGAGCGGAATCATTACAAGAGTGGATGACTTGTTCTTCGGAGGCTTGAAGATCTACATATATCTCAAACAATATTTAGTTGTTTTCTTAAAAAATTTGTCTATGCATTCTTAAACTTTATACATATTCATACATAAGTATTTATATCTTCAGGAGGATGGAGCCGTGTGTAGAAGTTCACGCAAGTGAGGAAAGTTCTCCGAGCGCCATTTACTTGTGAGTGACCAGAAACGATTATTTTATATATTGCTCAAGTAGCTCACGACTTTCGGTCTTCGGCCAAGTATCCTCTGAGTAGCCCGAAAACATCCGTTTGAAGGCGAGCTACAGTGGGAAGGCGAAACATCCCCTCCACAGGGTTGTGCGCTTGGTTTGGGACCCGCCACGTAAAAAACACTTTTAATGAATATAAGAAAACAGCCTCGGATGAGGGACCCCCATTTTGATGATGACCACTGCAAATGTATTAAGTATATGTATCCCTAAGGATTTTAAAACAATTGAGATTGTCGTTTCTTCACACACTTTCACTGTATAACTAGTTGTGGCTCTTAAAAAGCAGCAGCAAAGACTCAAGTAATTAAATACCATCCGTCAATTTTTAAAATCCTTTGTATTACAATTATGTCATTGATTAATAAATCAGATACATCTTGCTAAAGTCCAAAGGGCTCACTCTCAACATTTCTTTTACCTAAGTTTAAGAAAGAAACATATTAAGAAATATTTAAGCTTTATGTTAAAAGTTTGTTAGGGAAAGTGGCCTGTTAATCTTTTTTCAGCATTTTTGATAAGGTTACTTTACTTGGCTTGCTAACTCACTCGGGCAGAGATTTGTATACACTGCTTTAACAAAAATCAAAAATTTCGACTGGTTTCAGAATCATTTTGAAACTTAGCGTTTGCTAGCAATGACTTATTGAATATTTTTAAGTTTTATTCCAAAAAGACTCGCTTAATACTCATATCGATTATTATACGAAACAAAAATTATGTAAATGTGTTTTTTTTTTCTTTGATCGTAGTTTTCATGTAGCGCGGTGACTGAAATTTGCTTCGTCGCGATTCGTATGTACGTGCATAGTACGTACAGTAGTGTAATGTGTTGTATGCCAAAAAACGCTAAGGTACTTTAAGTATTTCACATTTTGGTTGTTAATTAAGTTGCTCTTATTCAAATGTAGTTGAAGACAAACGCGCAGCCTGCAGGAAAAGACGCGGATTGCTGCTAATAACAGCGGCCTTGCAATGGTCATAATTATAACCTTACTTAGGCTACCAGAAATTGTTATGCTGGCATGTATTTGGCCAAAAGTTAGTAACTGTAACCTAAAACCTTTTACCACGCTTTTTGCTTGCAGGCCGCCAAGCCGCTCAATCACGCTGCCCGCAGCACTCTACAATGGTATATGTGTGTGTATGAATCGCATATCAGATGATCCTTTTCACAGCATTAAAATTTTGTATTTGTGGTGTTTGTGTGTTTAAAATTTCTCTCACGTTTTGCGCTCAAAAATCGAATGTTTGTTGTGTTTTTTGTTTTTTGCTTTTTATTGCACCTTAGTTTCGCCCTCCTTCTCACAAATACTTTAACTTCTCGGTGTGTTTGTATTATTTTTTTTTACGATTTTTGCATTTAATATTCTCTTATGGTTTTATGCGCAGAATAATTTTATTTTGTATTTTTGTTTCATATTTTATTAACTACATATATGCATTTTTTAAATAATATCGCATATCGTCTGCATTTGATGCATATTAATTAACATTCGCATACTCATTCGCATACTTATTGTAATCAACTTTAACAACTTCACCTTCAGCGCCCTCTCCTTCTTCCCGTTCTCCCACGTTTTTCTTTACTTCTCCACCCCTTTCACTCGACAAACATATTTCGCTTTGACTGGTTTTCTTCATGAGTTCGTGCTCATTTCTAACACTTTTCTTGCTTCCTTTTCATCAACGTCTTTAAATAATTTTCATATTCATATATATATTTATATATATATTTATATTTCTTTTAAATATATTAATTACATATCACAGATCCAGTACTTTAACTTTGTATTTGTTTCGCTTTTTCGCTTATATATCTTTTTCATTAAGCTTAGCTTTGCTTCTTAAAATTTATTTGCTTCGTTTTGTCTAAGACTTCAAGTTAGATGAAGTTGGAGCTTCACATTTTATGAATATTTCTCGCTCAATTGAAGTGGTTCGGATGTGATTTATAATTTTGATGTTCATTCGGATGCAAATGAGGATGATCTCTGATTACGGTTGGTGACAGTGGTGAATACAGTGGTGCTGATGGTGATGGTGGTTGTGGTTATGAAGGTGGTTGGAAGTTGACGGTTGGTGAAGGTGGCGTTTGGTGATTGTGGTGTTTGTTGATGGTGGCTTTGTTGTGATTGAAGTGGCGTTGGTGGATTCGGCGATGTACGACTGTTTTTACTGTGTTACAATTTGTTGTTTTTTTCTGAATTGTTAAGGCATTATAACGGCACATGGACAAAATTGCCGTTATCTGTCTGTACGAGTAATAATTGGTATATTTGATGTATGATGAGCGAATGTGACATGACTTACGTTCAACTCTGGTACTCGTACTAGTAAATGTACTCGTACTTGTATTCGTACTCATACTCGTACATATAATAGTATTCGTTTTCGTACCCGAACTTTTACTTATCCGATGCACTTTGTTCCGAACTGTTTTGATTTAAGCTGATTCTGTAAAGATGCGAATGAGAATGCGAAGTATGTATGGTTGTTGTAGTTACTTGTAACTGATCTTGTTATTGTTGACTGTGAAAACGCTCACACATACATATGTGTATATATGTGTATATGCATATATGTATATAATAAAATCACTTGTTTATGAAAAAAATTTTGCAATTTTTATGTGAATGTGTGTGTATGTGAAGTTGTCATGTGACTTTGCATTTTAGAGTTCCGATATACGGGTGCAGATGGGCGCGTGTGTTGATTGTGTGTGTGAATATGTTTGAAGGATATGCTAACAAACGATAAGAGTCGCAATATCGTCGCAATTATGGTAAAATAATTTTTTATTTAACACTGTATGCTAATTTCGCGAAGAGGCTAATACTTTTCAACATATACCAAACTTAACCGATCCAAAGACGAGCCGCATTTTAGGCATACGAAACGAAATACTCGAAAAGCGTTTGAATTCTTCGACCATTTAAAGGTATTTTAAATTTTCAAATCATATTTTTTATAAAAATCGATTCATATTGAAACTCTTTTATGAGGACTCTAATATACCGCTTGTTGGAAGGCTTTTGAGAGAGTATTTATCTAGATTATGGCTTTATCAAGAAGCGGTATATAAGTAGTCCTGTCAGAAGCATTTCTAAGCGGAATGGATTAAGAGACTCAGTTATGGATTATTCTACCAAATACCTTTAAGCTTACCTCAAATAACCTTAAACTGAATCTAACCTAGCAATTCTTCAAACAAGTTTATGTAACTCCAAAAATTATATACTCGTGGCCACGTAAACCTTACCACTCAAAATTTTCAAGTATTGTGCATATTTGACTACATTTTGTAGCGTTAATCACATGTCATTAATCAAAAATATTAAAAATTAAAAACAAAACACACTCAGCTATACCTAAATAAATTGAAAGATAGTGAGCTTTACAAAATGAGCTTGAAATGTAAGAGAATGACAAGCGATGAAAAAATAATATTTTTTTTTAAATTTAATTTAATTAAAATTTAATTTAGGCTATGTCCGTAAATGCATCATGACGCGCATCATGACGATTGCATAACAAACAGAACGTTCAGAAATGCAATATTGCAACACTGCAATAATCAAGCGTTCAAAAAAGCAACACTTCTATCAACTGTCATACATAATTTCTATCAAAAAATTGTTTACTGCATTTAACTACGATGTCTGACGAAAAGTAAGTGCAAAACTGTTTTATTTTAATTTTTGTATTGGAATTTAGTTAAATTATGTTAATAATAATTGTATAAATTATTATTTTTAATTTTTTAGTGAAAATTTCAGTAATGCGGAGACGCAGTTATTGCTGAGAGTACGGTTGAATATGTCCTCGGGAAACGACTTTATTGTTTTAATAAATGATTTGTTTTTAGGTATTTTTCTTTTTAAAGACAAACATTTGTACCTACAAATTTTTCTTTTTTACTTCAATACCCTTCTTTTTCTTAAATTTAAAGAAAATCTATCATTTCTTTGCTCACAAATTTCGTCTAGTGTTAGATTCAGCAAAATTTCCATTTTAGTACTATACGCGTTCAAAAATGCAAACAAATGTATTTGCAAATTGTCAAAAATTGTATAAGAAGTATCAAACGTCAAACTTGCAGTGTTGCTACTGTTGCTTATGCTGCAAGTCATGATGCATTTACGAACATAGCCTTAATTACACTTGTTTGTGTTTTACACATTAAAGGTAATAAATTAAAAACTATAACTATAATTAGATAATATAAGTTAGTTTACTTATGCTTACTTCAAACATAAAAAAAAAACAAAATTGAAGAAAATCCGGATGGCACGAAAAAGTCCCAAAAAAAAATTAAGAAAGTATAGTGGTAAGGTTTGCGTGGCCCAGAGTGTATATAATATTGCGTTCTAGTGTTAGCAAAAATTCTCTATCGCTACTTTCAAGAGCAAATCAACATGAACGAAAAACTTTCTGAAAACCATTATCTGATTTTTATACTACTAAGTCTATAGTACCAGCAGCCAAAATTATGAACACCAACTACCATTTGATGAGTTAAAAATTGAGTCAATGGAAAGTCCCTCTTAACGGTTCACTTTAAAGGTAAAGCCTAATTCAAAAACATATTAAACAAAAGTTTTTGCGGTTTTTGTAAAGTATAACATGATTTTTATGTTCCGACAGTTCCGAACCATATTCTTCAGCCATCTCTATTCTCTGCTTGTTGCCTCTCTGAGCATAATTTCTGACTCACTCACATACATATATGTATGTATGTATGTGTGTGCCGTATGCTTATAGACTTCTTCTTATTTTTCTATAGACTTACTGCTACAAAATATTTCCTTGCCTCTTTTGACTTTCCTTACTACGCTCGCGTCTTTACGAGTCTTTATAGTATGTTTGTAGTTGTTTGCGAAATGGAATTGAATTTGGTTGCGCATGCGGCATTTGTTGATGATCCAATTCGATGTTCCGCTATGTATGCAAACATGTATGGATATATGTTTGAATATGTATGTATGTATGTGTGTACTTATGTGGTATGCTTAACGGAGAGAATTGGAAGGTTGCGAGTAGTTCTACGTGTGCCAAAAATGGGAATGCTGGGAAATGCGGGAATTTCGTTTAAATTTTTATTTAAATATTTTTTTTATAATTTTCAATTATTTTAAACTTTATTTAATAAATCTTTTTAACTACCATTTTAATTAATTTGCCTACTAAAATTAGTACTTTCACATTGAATTATGTATGTTTGTATGTATGTATATATATTTTCGCTTTTACAACTTATTACTTACATATATGTATGTATGTATATATGTACTGATTTAATTACTTGTTACATTACATTATTATTGAGTTAATTGAATTGTATTTGATAAGTTGAATTGAATTTACATAACAGTACTTTACATTTGTCAACGATACTTTATTTTTTTTCTATTTCTATTGCTATTTCTATTAGGTAATAATTAAATTTGAATTTCGCTGAATATTGCATTGGTTCTCTTTCCTCGTCTCTTTCTTTAACGGATTTCTTGCTATTTTTCAATGTGTGTTGTTGTTTGTGTATTGCAAAAACTCGCACATTTCTACAGGCAATTAACGAGTGTATATATATATATATGTATAAGGCTGTGTTATTGAGTGTGTGTGTGTATATGTGTGCTTTACTCAACAACAACTTAATTAATCATGAAACATACTTATACAATTACTAATCATTTTCAATATTAAATATTAGAAATTTAATACATTTTAAGGCCTAGCAAAGATGATCTTGTCGAAAACAATGAAAAAATTTCGAAACGCACCAATGCTGCAGAAAAAATTACTACTTTTTTTTACGTGAATGCTAAAAAGTAAATCGCACTCAAGTGATGCATTATTGAGTTGTCTTAAGTAATAATTTATTTTTAATTTTCATAAGTTTTTTTACTTTTATTTTTGTCTCAAATAAAACTTGCATTTTAAACTTTTCTAGCCTACTTGCAGGCGCACTAGCAATAAAATCACCATATACTAATGTTAATTGTAACATTTTGTTGTTGTTGTTACCTAGTGAAAGCACTTTTTATAAACTACTTTCTAAGTTACATGTTTTTCCTTTGCAAAAAGTTTGAAACAAGTGAAAATAACACGCAAAGGCAATTTAAAAACAAAAAATAATAATAAAGTATTGATATTTAACAAATAGTTTACTTACTTTAAATCATTATTTTATAAGTGTATGTGTGTTTTTATATTGCACAAATTCTCATATGACAACGCGTTGTTATTGTTAATGTTAAAATATATATTTAAAGGTTATATGTACGTATGTATGTATGTATGTAACAATGACTGCTTCTAAACAACGCTTCTAAAGAATAACTATGCTCGGCAACACGACGCTGCGCATCTTTCTGGTTTTATTGCATATTTTCTATTATTATTGTTGGTGGTTTTCATATAACAATATGGATTTGTTTGATAGCAGGGAATTATTGCTGCGGCAGCAGTTTGTGGATTGCCTGTTGATTTTTGAGTGCGCGCTGTTGACATATTTGGGAGCTTTGCACGATTTTTTGAGAGTTCTGCGCAAATACTCCGAATATTCTGAACTCAAACGAGAGGAGTTCAATGTCTCAATTTGTCTACTTGGGATTGAATGCAGTAACTGTGGCCTACTTTTTGGCGCAAATGCGAAATTTGCACCATTTTTTCAAAAAAATATTTCCAACTCGCTCGTTTGAGTTCAATATCTCAAGTTGTCTACTTGCAAATGGATGCAGTAACTGTGGCGCACTTTTTGGCGCACAGTATAGTGTCTCATTCTACTTCACGAAGTTTGCAAAATGCATAGCTGTTGCAATCAGTTTGCATGTGTAAGTTTTTCTTCAATTTATTTTTATAGAAATAAAATCCGTTATTTTTGTATTTTTTAAAGGCGGCAATAATTTCGGAAATTCGATTACTATTAAATCCGACTTTATTTGATTTTCTACAGGCTTCTGCCGAAGTCATGGAGAAACTGTAGTGAACCACAATACGCCTGAAAGCTTAATTTTTTTAATTTTACAAACTTTAAAGCTTATTAAGTTATAATACTCAATGCATGCAAAACTCATTGCATATAAATTTTATTAATTTCTTTTTAAGGTACATAATAAAAATCATTGCATACTTCCAGGCGCACAACGCATTTGAAATTTCAAAACGTTGCATACATCAAGGCGCGCAACACATTGGAAACTTCAGTTCTGAAGCTATCGCATACCATCTTTTATTGCCTACATTTAGTAGTTATCTACTGCATTATAGAACAATTAGTGATAATTTCAGTTACTTTTATTGCATACTAGCTGTCTATATAATCTTCAAAGACACTTCGTCTGCAATTTCACGCTTAATTGCATGAAGCAGCAGTCCACACAAAAATCAACATTTTTCAAACCACAAAATGCCGCTCTGAAAGCATTTTTTGTGCCTGCAATACCTTGACTTTCTAGCGTACGCTTCATATCACCCATTTGTGATGTGTTTTCTATTTCTTTTAAATATTTATTTAAGTTTAACAAACAATTGTGGATCACTTCTGCGCTTTGGGTCCCTAACGGCCCTATCTACTACATCATTAAACAACAAACTGACTGACTCAATGACTCGCATTCACGAACACTATTTGCAAATAATACGTAGGTAGCTTTGTATGTATTTTAACAGCAATAACAACATAATTACACTTGTACATAGTATATAAGTTTTTGTTTTTGTTTGTTTTTTGTATTTATATGTTATGTAACTTTTACAATATGTTCAAAGAAATCATGTGTGTATGTATATATGTATGTAGTATGTAGCCCTTTATTCTTCACTTTTAACGGTTTTTCGAAATGACAAATGTCTTTATGTACACAAGTGAATGAATGGAGCTCCTATTTAACGCTACAAATGTATATATGTTTATGCTGATGTTTAAAGAAATGTGGCATAAATATATTTCTTCGTTTTATTTATGAGCATTTTCAGTGAAAACTACACTTTCTTTGTTATTTATTTATGATGCTTTGTGATCAGAGCAACCTCAACAAAAAATATATATATAACTGATTCAAAGGAACATATATTAATATATATGTACGTATATATTTATATAAAATTTTCTTACTAGTGGTGAATCTAATGAGCTTTAAAAGTACCTAGATCCGATTACAAAAAAAACTAAAAATTGCAAAATAATTATATTTTGTAGTTTTGTTACGTCAGAGCAAACGAAACAAAAAAAATTTAAAACTGATTCAAATTTTATTTTTTATATTATTTAACGGTAATTTTCCTACAAGTGGTGAATTTGACACGCCTAAAAGGCACATTTTTTTTATAAAAAAAAATAATAATGAAGAAGTTACAAAAATAAAAAACAAATTTATATTCATGGTGGTGTACTTCGGGTGTTTTATGGGAAAAATTGTGGCAAATTCTCATTGCTTTATGCCTAACGGATTTCGACTGACATTTTTTGAGCAGGGTGTTGGTGATGGTGATACTTGATACTTGAGCTTAGGTGTCGGTGGTGAATTGTGATTGGTGGTGGTTGTGGGTGGTGTGTTGAAAAGTGGTATTGCGCATGGTGACTTTTAGTGGTGGAAATGTGATGGCGCAGAACTGATTTGTCGATTGATACCCGTGATTTGAGGATTTTTCGTTGATGATATTTTGTACAAACAGAAAAAAGAAAAAATTAAATACGCAAAGATATTTTTTCGATTTTTCATTTATGTAAATATTTATTTTTGATTATTTCATTTAACATAATTTAAAGAAAAGCCATTTAAAGTATAAATGTAAATGTATGTATACGCTTATAATTTTGTTAATATTTTTTATAGTATGCACTTAAAGAATTACAATTTATACAAAAATGAAGAGTACTTAAAAATTAGGTGTTTTAATAAAAACTAAATAGTTACAATTTTTATGAAAATATTGGTGTTTGTTGCTTTCTTTTGTGGAAAAAATGTAAAGACATTTAAGGAAAACGGAAACTAAACTAGAATTTTGAATGAATTGCTATGAAAAATTATATAAAAACTTATGAATTGCATGTGGTACAAGTGGGGGGTCACGAAGTGTTTACATAGAGAGGTAACAAAAAAATTGCAGTTTTTCTTCACTTAAATTTAATGATCTTGAAATATTGAGTTATTGAAGGAATAATGTGCGAATATGCGTAAAATGTTAACTTTTCGTATGTTTGAAATTAGCAACGCTTCGATAGTCAAACTCAATGCAGAAAGTCGTTTCGAAATGTTTTAGTGTGGAAAATGCATTTTCATATGATTTATTGTCTTTTTTACGCATATTTGATCACTTATATGATTGGACTAAATAGATTTGATTGCAACTTATTGAAATTAAAATTACAAACACAATGCTAAACGTAAGAGTAAACCTGAATTGCACATTTTCTTTTTTGTTTTCTTCGATAAAATTAATTACTTTTTAACTAAAACAATAAAATCAATAAATGACACATATAAAAGTAACGAACGCTATGAAAACAATATAATCTACATATGTGTTTATATGTATGTGAGTGTATAATTAATTTAAGTGTCACAACTGTAACGGTAAACAGCATAATAAAAATATGGCCTTACACCGAGCCGAGCTGCTGCGCCAGTTTGCGCTTTCGCACGCGATGAAAGCTCACATGTAAACAATGAATGCTCACAAATCACCGAACTTAAAAGCTAGAGCGACCTCCGCGCGGTTTAGCCAACAACTTTCATGAAAAGCTCACGTAATTATCAAAGTTTCACACGCCTGAGTGTTGCCTTGTTTGTGAGTTGACTTCGCTGTGTGTGCTACGAACTCACGACTCATGCAATGGTGGTCACGTGTACAATGCACTCGGCTAAGCGTGAGCAACAATTCAATTAAATTAATGTGCTAACAGCAACTTGTGATGTAATTAACGTTTTTTTTTTGTTTTTAACTAGTTTAGCCACATTTTTTAAATTAAAAAGTAGCATAACTTAAAATCATAAATAGTATGTATGTATGTAGTAAGTATACGAATGTATATATGTATATAGTTAAATTAATTTAATAGACATGAAAGCTTTCTTAGTAAATATGTAACTTACACTTTATGTAAACTAGGTGTGTACAAGGGCAATGTTTCAAAAAAGGGAATATTTTCCGGTACGAAAATTAAAAACTCAAAAACAATGTGTACAAATCGAATATAAACAAATAACATAAATAGTCTTAAAATTGCAAAAGTAATAATTTGTATGTGTAACGCGAAAAAATCAAATTGTAAGGAGACTCAGAATGCGCGCCACACATTTTTACCACTTTCCATCAACAAGGCGGCCGGCCAAACAACCACCGTATCATCCGCCACAACGACAACAACAAGTTGTACATCCGCGCATTTTCTTGTTGTTGTGCCATATATCACAAATCAAAACGCCAATGACGCCCGTGTAGTCACAGTAATTAAAAAAAAAATCATAAACAAAAATGTATATGCAAATAGTTTGTCAGCAACAAAAATCGGGAAGAGGAAGGCAAAACGTAGAGAAATAAGTAGTAAAAAGGCTAGCATATGGGCTGGACAGGGGAGTAAGCGAAAATCACAAATTCGTGCGCCAAATTCGCATTTGACGCAAAAAGCTTTCACCGCAGGCTTTCATCTTAAAGCTTCACATTATACGCTTATGGACGCCTTCTATTAGTAAACAAACGTACGTTGTTATGGGCTTGTAAATAATAAAAAAAACAACAGGGAGATCAATAAAAATTAGAAAATAATGCAAATTATTTTAAAGCAACCACGTAAATTACTAAGTAACTGTTAAAGCTAAATATTTACCTTCTAGAATATGGGTATGCTGTATGAAGGGCGCAGGCGTGGGGTTTTACTGACGTGGTTTTCAGTACTGTATACATATATATTTTTTGTTTGCTTTTTAGTTTTTCTTGCTGCAGGTTGTCTTTTTTAACGCTTGTTCGTACCAAACTCAAACCACAAGTGCTTAAAACAATGCTGTATACAATTGTATGTTAAACAGTGTAATTATTTGCAACGCTTGTAAACGAAAATTCTTTTATATCACTGAAAATGCTCAACAGGCGTTTCAAAAGCAACAAAATATAATTTTTTTCTATAAAATTATCAAAACAAATTAAAAATAGTTAAAATTGCAAGAAAGCTTAAGGCCTTAAGCCCAATAACAAGCGCTTTAGTTGAAAGCAATCAAAATTAACCGCAAACATAATATTATATTTTATATTTTTAACAACTCTTTCAACATAATTGCATAGATAACCAACCGCCATATATGTATGTATGTATATAAGTATGAGGCGGTGGTATACAAAAAACTCTTAGAACGCGTTTTATATCAAATTCAGTTAATTTCGAACTGCTTTTCAATAAAGTTTCCAATAACAAAAACATACGTAACAAAACAAAAACTGAAGCGCTCAAAAGTCGAAAAAGTAAGCTTTAAAATTATACCAAATTAGGCACACCAAATATAACAGATTTTGCGTAGCTAACACTTTGAGAACCAAAACTTATTGCAGTGCTAGTATATAATACTAGAACTAAGCATTGGCGAATTATTTTTGCCAAAGTGGACATTGTGTTTGTCCGGCATTAAAAGTGCTCAAAATGTTAAAGAAACCAAAAACTATTTTTTTATTTAATTTCAAATTAATTAAAATTTAATTTTTTTTAATTTTAATTTTAAATTTAATTTACTTTTTAATTTAATAAAAAAAATTTGAGGTTATTTTTAGAGAAGCCAAAATATAATAGTTTTTAAAGTTAAATAAAAAAAATTAATTTTAATTGTATTTTTTTAATTATAATTTTTTTTTAATTATAATTATTTTTTTTTAATTATAATTATTTTTGTTTTAATTATAATTAATTTTTTTTTTAATTATAATTAATTTTTTTTAAATTAAAACTAATTAGTTTTCGGTTTCTCAAAAACAAACTTAAATAAAATAATCGTTTTTGAAATCAAAAAAAAATTAATTATAACTTTTAGTATTTTTTTATTTATTATTTTTTTCAATTTTTTTTAATTAAAAAAATTAGTTTTCAGTTTCTCTAAAACTAACTTAAAACCGTTTTATTAAATTAAAATTTAAAATTTAAATTAATTTTGAATTAAAGTAAAAAATTTTTGAATTTATAAAAAAAATAATTTTGTTTGCTAACACGCTTCACAGTTATCTACTGACTTAAACAGCAAAAAAAATGATCTTAAAAATTTTGCTAATATTTTTCAAAACCACAATTCCACTTAGGTGCGTGTGTATGTGTTTGTGTGTGCCCAAAAGTGCCTCTGTTAATACCTTTTCTTTAGTTTTTTTTTACTGCAGCGCACAAGTAGCAAGGTGTGTAAAATTTATTTACTTATTACTTTTATATTTTAATTCTAACAAACGCAATTTATTCTGAAAAAATTTCGATTTTAACTACAGGAGCGGAATTTCGTTTAAATTTAAATTTCTATATATTTTCAGCGCAAACAATTTGTGTCTTTTATTTCTCTAACTTTTTACAATTTAGCTATGTATGTAAGTGAAAAACGTATTTATATTTGTATTTGTATGTGTCTGCTCAGGTGTTTGGCTTGCCTGCACTTTGCTTCTCGCTTGCGCTAACTTAATTGCTTTTAGCTTAACTATTTTGCTGCAAGTAAATATTTCGCACTTTTCCAACTACAATTAACGAAGTTAACATTACTTAACAGTGTATGTTTGCTTTTGTTTTTGTTTTGTTGTTACGTTCTTCTTTTTTGCTTTTAATTAGTTAAATTTTCGCTATTAAAAATTATAATAAAACTCAGCCTAATTATTTGCTACACTATATGTATGTATGTATGTTTGTCTCTCTCTGGCTGCATTATTTAATTACTTCAGTTGCTCTTTTTGTTTTTGTTTTGCTTGTTATTGTTCTCTGCGTGCTGAGCGCGCGCTTGGTTTCGTATGTGGTATATAAATTGTTCCTAAATTTCTTGCTTTAAAATCTCTACTTTCATATGATACAATGTACGCAGCGCGCTTCTCTCTTCGCCTCTCATTTACAATGCTCTCTTTTTGTATTTTGCTATTTATTTTAAAATTTATTTGCGTTTTGTTGCTTTTGCACGCTGCCATCATTCGTGGTTTTGACGGCACATATTTTTGTGTTTTCAAAACTTTCATCTAAATTTGTGATGTGAAATTTTAAACTTTATGAATTTTCAACTTTTCAAAATTAACTATTTTTCGCCTCTGCTCTTTTCGTCTTCAGCATTTTAATTAATATTTGCTATTTACATATTTTATAATTTTATAACTTTTCGTTTCAATTTTAATTTTAAGGTTATGGTTGTTGTTGTTTTTCTCTCTTCTGTATGCATTATTATTATAGGTTTTTTGTTTTTCTTTTTAATGTCTCTTAAAATATGTTCTTTCGGTTATATATTATGTTGTTGTTTTTTCAGTTATTATTATTATGTTTTTTGTTGTTTTATTTTGTAATTTTTATTTTGTGTAAATGGTTTTTCGCTTTAATTCACAACAGTGGTTAATGGAATTTGTCGCGCTCTCTTCGTCTCCTCGTCGGTGATTTTCTGTTCAATTAAATATTGCGCTTTGGCAATGGCATTCGGCTGACCAGTTATTGTTACAATTCGATTTCTAGTGCCCGGTGCGAATATGCCCTTTTTTGAAATTTGCACATTTGCGCCAGAAACATGTTGGATTTCAACTAAACTACGACCATTTGGACCTGTAATTTTAATGTTCCATTATAATTGATTTTTATACACATTGGCATATACAAGTACATTGTCACTATATAGTAGGTATAGATACATAGATAATATGTATGTATTGTTGTTGTTGTAGTAGTATACATAAGAGGGATAATTACATACATATAAGGTACAGTTGCTCAACTCAAAAATCATAAGTGTTACGTTAGGGTGTGGTTAAAATTGATTTGCAACTAAACAGCACTAAGTAACAGTTAATAAAATCTGGCAATATATGTACGAATGTATAGTATAAAAGTAAATATTTAAAATAAAATAAAAACTAAATTTTTGAGGTTAAGAAACTACTAAGTCGTCTACAAATAGCATAAATTCAAACAGTGTGGTTTCCATAACAATTTGCTAAGCTAGAATAAATTTACATATTAGTAAGGCATAATTTTAAGTAAGAAATTATTTTCGTGTTAGCCAAAATAATTAGCTTAGAACTATTATAGGCATATTTAGCTGCTTATAAATGTTGCTGTTCGCTAAAATTAACTTGTGCATTTTTTTATTTTATTGTAATTATGAAGATTAATTAGTATACATATGTATGTATGTACTTGTCTATGTACAACGCAAATGAAAAAAAAAAAAGAACTGACGAATTAAGAAATTGTATATTATGAGGTATTTACGCTGCTAGGCACTTATATTCACCACGATGTTAATGGTTTCTATGACTTTGCGTGTTGGA
Organism: Bactrocera neohumeralis; assembly: GCF_024586455.1. Classification (NCBI taxonomy): domain Eukaryota; kingdom Metazoa; phylum Arthropoda; class Insecta; order Diptera; family Tephritidae; genus Bactrocera; species Bactrocera neohumeralis. The sequence goes on along the minus strand of NC_065919.1, from coordinate 86,925,302 downwards.
AATTTCAGCCGTGAAAGCTTACTGCTTACACTAATGAAAGCATAAGTAATTGTTTTAGCAAAGAAAATGAAAGAAAAAGTTTTTTGCAATGGCTGCCGAAAGTGAAAGCTCTTTAAAAGCTTTCAATTTAGCCAACTGGGCTTACACTAATGAAAGCGTAAGTAATTGTTATGGCAAAGATAATTGAAGTGAAAGCTTCTTTGCAATTGTTTCCGAAAGTGAAAGCTTTTTAAAACCTTACAATTTAGTCAACTTGGCTTACATTAATGAAAGCGTAAGTAATTGTTATGGCAAAGATAATAGAAGTGAAAGCTTCCTTGCAATTGTTTCCGAAAGTGAAAGCTTCTTAAAACCTTACAATTTAGTCAACTTGGCTTACATTAATGAAAGCGTAAGTAATTGTTATGGCAAAGAAAGTTAAAGCAAAGCTTCTTTGCAATTGATACCAAAAGTGAAAGCTCCTTAAAAGCTCTCTACATCAATTAAACACAAAACTATTGCAGTTTTTTTTGACGTTGAGCTTATGACGGTAAAAAATGTGAATATTACTTTTTCTATACCTCCAATTATTCACCAATTCTAAGGATATTTTGGAGAGAATATTTCTCTCAGAGAATTGGTATTCTCAGTGTTTAAAAAGTAGGTTTATTAAAAAGTATATTTTTTTCTATAAACTTTAAGGACAAATTTTTTCTCTCCGAGCAAAGCTTTCACTTGCTTTCAGCGTTATAAGTTTTGCAGCTGTCTTGAGTTCAAACGTGGAGTTTTGCATGAAGAAACTAAAATTAATCTAATATATCTAACCTTACCAACAATAGGTACATAACCAAGGGTTAATTGAAAAGTGAAAATTTTATATGATTTACAAAAAAATAAATTTAGCACTTGTAACCGCGGCGCTCAAAACTGCTTTACGAACAAATTATCACACGAAATATATGGTATATACGAACATACACCAAATTGGTGTGTGATCACTCCATTCAGTTTGGCAACAAGAGCGCTGCGCGGTTGATGCATTTGTAAGGCACTTTACTAAATATTAAAACCTACAAGTATTTATGTATTATATGTAAATAAATGTTTGTTTGTATGTATAACAAAAAGCCAAACCCTTCATAACAACAAATATACCTACGCCTATAGAAGCTTCTATAAAATATGAATTTTTATATGATTTTTTTTTTGTGTTTAAAAAAAAGCGAAAAAAAAACAAAAGAAAACGACTTTTAACTTATGTCTTTCTATGTCACTTATAATATAATATACCATATACATATGTAAATAAGATATGTGCATACACGTTATGTGTGAGTATGCTTGTGTAGTTGGAGTTCGGTGTATGTACACATGGAGTGCGTGCGGTTTGTGGCACTAATCACTAGATAAAGTCCCGTACATGTACGCTACGAGGATAATTGGTTGCACAGTCAATATGACGCACTCTGTCATTTATGCTAGAATGTCTGCGCTAGTGCTAGTAAGCCGGGAATGTCGAGGTGCAGGTGATTAACAAAATAGGACTAACAAAAGCGTAAAGCTACGCTGGTCAATGCAAGGAATGCCTTTATAATGTATGCAGATTGATATGTATGTGTGTGTGTGTTGGTGTAAGAAAGTCTTGTGAAAGCTCTAGACAAAAAGTTTAGCCTGTAGTGGGATGGTACATCAGCTGGAGTGAAATAACAGTGATTTTAGCGGTATTTACGCGTAAATTAATGAAAGTGTAAAGATTAAGCTTAAAAGCTTTGTTATGAGAAGAAGTCTGGAATGCTCAGTTATGAGCTAGCTGAAACTTGATATCAGCTGTGGTTTACAGATTGATTTTGGAGATTTATTAAATGAATTGAGCACAAAGCTGCATAAAAGTATTTACCGCCATTGTGTGGCTGAGGGCACAATAGCTCTAAGTTCGCGGTGCATCCTCAGCTATTTATCTTTTGGCTGACTTTATGTGCGTGTAATTTATAAGCGCGTTTGTATTGTATGATTCGTGTCAGAGGTGCGCAGTGTGCTGGCGCATACGAAATCTCAGTTACATCGTTTCACATATGTATTTATATGTATGTATGTACTATCATGCATCTTAGATTCAGCAGGCGGGTGCGCATGTTCACTTAAGACTCTCGTTGGGTGAGCTTGTCTGCTTATGTATTGGGTATGTGGTTTGCTTGAGATTTTTTGCTTTGAGAATTTTCAGTTTGTGATAAGCGAAGGAAAGCAAATGTTTGCGGCAAGAACTTGACTAGATAATACAAACAAAACATTGAGTATCTCAAAAACAAAATTCAAATGTTTTTCTATTTAAAAAATATGTGTGTATGTGTTTTTAAACACTACAGACGTTGGAATGTACGTAGATATGTATAACAGCACGCTCATATTGACATTTATGGAGAATGGAATTTGAAAGGTATATATGTACATAGCGGCAAAATTAGGTGTTTGAAATTTTTGAAGAAAGTATAGCTCTTTAATAGATGTAATGATTACAATAAAATGAAAATGATTTTAATTATGTGCGTATACACTCGACGATGAATAAAGTACGCAGTGGATTTCGTACATTTGCTACAGTGGCACTCAAACTTTCACTACATTCCAGTCTTAGCAAGGCTCTGAGTAAAGTAGTGGAAATTTAAAAAAAATATTTGCGGAAGATATATTTTCAAATGGAAAAAAATAGTTATGGGCATAATCATTCAAAAAAATTAACGTTTCGATTTTTAGAAATACATTAATAGCGCCCTTGCCATACGAAATCCACTGCAGATGACTGTTTTAATTAACACTTTTTCTATGGCAATAAAATATTACTCGTACAAAACTAAAATATCATAAAACATTCCGATGTCTTGCAATCGAAAATTAGGTGGAGTATAATTGTACCGCAACACGTATTAACCAAACAGTACATATCAAACTTAAAGGAGTGATATTCAACTAAACATATAAGTAAGCTTCGGCGCACGCGGCAAACTACGTATGCTTGTGTTGGTTAGGATATAGTTACGCAACATATATGCAACTATGCAACTATGCAACAATAAATAATTGAAATAATACAACGTTTAAACTGTTAGCAGATGTGTTAAGCTATTTTTGAAAATTACTCCAATGCGCTTAATATTTGAGCAGCATAGTTTTAGGCGCAACATTAATTAGGCAAACGGTTTTTGGCGCTCGCACAAATTATAAGTGTGGGAACATTGAACATTCTAACTGTGTCTGTGAGTAGCATTTAGGCTTCGTATGGTTTTCGCGTGATTTCACCGACTATGTTTTGGTTTTGGGGTTGTTTTTAGTAGGGATAATAAAAGCGTGGCCCACCTAAGATAGCGCCAACAATCACTTCTGGAATTTCAACATTTTTGGTATCCTTAGCACCCAGATCGCCCGGTGTGGGACTCTTGCTCAAGCCGCTAAGCGTATGCGTTGCGGCGCTGAGGCTCTGCGCCGTTGTGCACGTAGTACCGGTGGCCGCAGTCAAGCCGAAACTATTGTTGTTCAGCGATACCGGTGTGGTGGCCTGTGCCGCTGTGGCTGATGTGCTCAAATGACGGAACGGGTCGAATTGCGCGGCGGCGGCCGCTTCCAGGTGCGACTGTGTCGGACGGCTGGCAGCTGCTGCAGCAGCAGCAGCCGCTGCCGCTGTATACTGTTCCAAATTAACTTGACCCACAGCACCGAAAACATTACTGGCAGTAGCTGCTGAAGCGGCGGCAGCTGTCTGCTGATCCAACGTCGTAACACCCAGAAAACTGCCGAGTGTGGTGGTGCCATTGGCATGCGGTACACCGACGCCCATGCCCAAAACGCCATATTTGGCGAGTACGCCAAGTGCGGCGCACACTTCGTTGGTGGCGGTTTCTGAGTAGCCGGAGCCGCGTAGAGCAACCTAAAAGGTAAATGTTAAGATTAAAAGATTCAACCTAAAAACAAGCGTCAGCAGGCAAGTACCTTGATGTGTTCAAGCAATTGTGTGGCCACCGCCAAGTTCGGAGCTGGGTTGGGTGAACTCAGGTTCAGCGATAGATTGATGCCGGTGCCGTTTATTAAAAGACCCGCAGCTGTGGCTGCACCGCCAATATTCTGGCCCAAAGTCGAGTTCAACGAAGCGGTACTCGTATTTATGGCATTCTGGTTGGTGGCATACGGTGAACCAGTTGGGTTGAAATTGGCAACTGGGCCACTAATATCGGCATATGAGACATTAAGGCATGTACCGGATTGTGGATCCTCAACAATCTTGGACAGTATCATCTTGCAGGCGGCCTTATTATTCTCCTTATCGCCAATAATGGTAATGCAACGTTCCTGCAACGATATATCCTTGGGTTTCTGTGAAATCTGCACATACGAGCCGCTCTCCTCCTTGATCTGCTTGATGAAAGCACCACCCTTGCCGATGATCATACCAGCCGTTGAATTGGGCACCAAAATTTTCACCTGCTTATCACGATCCTGATTCTGTTTGGAGTCAGTGTCAATTATCTTAGTGGTAAGATCGGGCTTCTCACGTATTTTATCCATAATAAAGTCCATAACCGACATAATGCCATCCACGGAGCCGGTAATGAGGCAAACGCGCTCCGTAGTACCTACACGCACAAAGAGAAAGAAATCGTTGGTATTGTGTTCAAGTGCAATTGAGAGACAAGCTTATTACCTGGATAGAAGTCGTGCGACTTGGACATCTTAACTCTAGCACCGGAGTCTTTCTGCAAAGAGGCGATGGTCTCGCCGCCCTTGCCTATGATGGCACCGGAGGCCACGGCAGGCACTAGGATCTTCATGTGGTAGGAAGAGTCGCCTGCGCGCGCGAACGTGTGCGTGAAACGAGACAAAGCGTTACGTAGAAAGAGAAGGAAAAAACGGAAAGCACCGTGTTGCATTAATAAAATATTTGAGCAGACAGTGTTGGTTGTGTAATTTGCCTTTTACAAAATTATTAATATTTGTTTTTATATAACCGCCACGAAATACACTTAGCGCGTGTACTTCGGCTTTGGTTGCAGGCATTACATACATAAGTACATATAAGCAGTTTACTTTTGAAACACATAAGTATCTATATATTGTATATATATAGATATGTAGTTATATATAAATACATATATTTAATTAATAAATCGTTACATACACAGAAGAGGATTTAAAATTAAAAATAATAACAGTTGCGCTCTCTTTCACTTCAAATGAGTAATTAGATGATTTGTTTTTGCTTGCAGTTTTTGCTTATTTGCCGAGCTGTGCTGAAATGGGGCGACAAATGAGTTGGTGGCTGCACGCAGTTTATGGTCTTTGTGCTGCATCAAAATGGCATGAGGAGAATCGAAATGAAATGGCGAGCGAATGAGCAAATGAGCAAACGAGCATCGACGAGAAACGCTGAGAATGCGCAATGATAATGAGATGCTTGACAAATGATGTGAGAATGAATGATTTTCACCAATTGTTATTAATTTGTTATTGTTGTAGTGGTAAATACAAGGAAAGCTGTTATTAGTGCCGCAGTAAAAATTATTTATTCTACGTTCTTATTGAAGACTCGAAAGGGATTTGTCAGAGCCAATCAGCTATCTGTTTAAAATATGTATACTTAACTCTGGGGATATGAAAATCATTAGGCAGAAATCGTGGGCTATGAAAAGCCTCAAAGTAGCTTAGCTACTCGTAAACATAGCATGAGAAATAATGGAATTGTACTGTCGTTATTTATATGGAAATTGGTGCCACCGAAAACACGGCTAAGCTTTGATGGTCGGAGTAATGTTTTAGAAATTATGTGAAATTATTAAATTCCTTTACAGTAATAAAAAAAATATACGCTATTTTCAGCTAATTTCCAAGGCTTAGTGGCTGTGCTAAGCATATTCAAGAGAAATGAGCCCTAACCTCGAAAAATAGTTATGAACTTGCGAAAATTCTTAGGACTGTTGAATACACTATTTTTAGTAGACTTTTATTATTTGTTATTTACAGCTATTTAATGCCTATTGCAGTTTAATTGCGCCTGCATTGCAATGATGCATACGCAACGCAGAAGTATCGAGATCGTGAAAGGAGTATTTATACAAAAAAATAATACAAGATTAATTTGGGTAAATAAGAGCATAAAAGGCAAAAGAAAAGTGTAAACAATTTTTGTAGGTAAAAAAGGCGAAAGCTCCAATAAACGGCATATTAAAAACGGTTCGTGTTAAATCAAAATCAAAGCATTAATTGTTTTTATTTTTGTTTTTGTTTTTCAATTTCAAATTCAAAATTTTGTAGGCAGATGAAAGTCGGTTGTAATGGTAGTTAATGAATAATGAAAAAGCTTACCATGAGAGAAATTGTTATTATTTTCAATTTCAACCTCAATTCCCGAACAAACTGACTCACCTGTAACGAGAAGAAATGAAAAAAATATATATAATTATTTATTGTAAATTTTTAAAAATTAAATGTTAAGCAATAAATTTATATTTTTATAATTTTTAAGAGTATAAAAAGAATGAAAGTCAACAGTAAACTTATTTTGACAAAACTTGAGTGCAAATGCCGCTGATGGTATGCGGCAGTCGCTGTCTTTACTATTGACATGAAGTTGGTTTTCAAAAAATTTGATACACATATTTCACACAGGTGAATTTGATGATTTAAAGATTTATGAAAATCACGAAAATAGTTTTATACTTGTAGGAACTTCTATTGAAATAACTAACAAAGATATTGGTAGTCAAAAAAGTCTTTTCGTATTTTGTCAATAGATGTCGTTGCAGCCGTATATCTCCAGTGCTACCAATCGCATTGTGTCATACCATATAGGGTTAAAAAGATAAGATTAATTAACCTAAAAACAATAAATTCAGAGAAGTTCAAAAGAAGTTACAGCTGTTCAAAAATAAGTAAAAATAATGAAGAAATTCGCTATATTTTAAAATTTTTGTATAAAAATGAGAAGAATGCCACGCAAGCCACCAATGAAATTTGTGAAGTTTACGGAGACGATGCTGTAGCAGTTCGTGTATCACAACAGTGGTTCGCTCGCTTCCGTTCTGGAAATCTCGATTTACACTAATGGAATAATGTTTCTAGCGAAAAAATAGCAAAAAATGGTAGAACAATAAAAATATAAAAAAATAAGTTGAAGTTTGATTGGAAATGCGAAAAGACTTTTTCGACTACTCAATATAAATGTTTCTGTTTTCATTTTATATATCTCTTTACACTTTACACCTACATATGTATATAGTTTTCAAATAAAAATTACTTTGCTTCAATATTTAAAGCAAATGATATGAAATTAATAGTCTTTTAGCGTTTATGTTTCAGTACAAAAGGAGCTTAGTGTAAGAAAAGTGGAAAAGTCAAGTGTTTTAGCCTCTCACTTTCACTTTCACTTGCAAATCAAACTTGCAACGCTTTCAAAAATGTGTGTATTTGAATGTAAGCTTGTGCAACTGCAACACACACGCGTATACGTTTCCTTAGCTGAAAATCGGAGGCATTCGCAACTTCTAATGTTGTTTTCTGAAGCAAAGGAAATTTTGATAATTATTTTATATTTACAAAGGACGACCTTTTTGATGACCTCAAAATCACAATTTTCTGTAGTTTTTTAATCACACACACAATCATACGAGCAACACATACAAAGTTAACACTAGCAGACCCCTAGCCATAGTTTATCATATACTTGTAAGTAGATGTGTGTATATACATAATTAGGTCACGACTCTGCACAGCGTTCAGGTCAGCGGGTCGCAAAAGCGATAGAGCAATGAGACAGTGTGACACCGAAATTTTGAGGTTTGTCATTGGGTTCATAGGTGTCAGCAGTTACATATGTTGGAAATGCTATATACTTTCTAAGTCTCACGTAGGAAAAGTTTCAAAATTAATAAATTGGAAATAAAGTGATAAAGAAGGGTTTCAAAATAAAATAAAAATGTTTGTACCACTTTTCTTGCTTTATTATTATTGCTTTCATATTTTTCTATATACTTTTTTTACTTTTTTTTTATATATTGCCGGCGCAATAACATTTCGAAACTTTTCTTTATATTTCCCTCTCGGCCTTGCTGCCTTGCGGCATTTCCATTTTTGTTTCATTTCTTACTTGTTCACATTGCATTTCTAATTTAGTCGCCATCCCGTGCTCTTTCGGCTTCTGCATTTCGTACGTGCCTTTGCATATGTGTTTGCGTGCCCTTCAGAATTTTATATTTGTGTCTAAGTACACCTCTATATTCTCTTTTTACTTTTACTTTTTGATTTGCGTTTTCTTTTTGCTTTTGTTGTTGTTGTTGTTTACTTGCGCTACATCGTTAGTTTTTAATTAGATACAAGTTGCGAACTGAAACCATTTTCACACACAGCCCACATACACACTCGTACATTCGTGTTCAAATGCGACAGAGCCGAGCGAGGACAAAATGACATTGCACAGATACCCAAAGACCCAAATAGCAGAAGTGTCGAGTGTGCTCCAAATAAATGTAGGAGCAGGCCTAAGAATTGTAAACACGCTTACATATCTACTTATATATGCACGTAGAGGTTTATAAATATGTAAATGATTATGTAAAAAATACGAGAAAAGCCTTTTAGCAAGCGCGCAAAGAAGTGCGAATAAAAAATTGCTAACGCAGACACCAATAATAAATGTATGTACATATGAGTGTATATATAAATACATATGTACACACCTTAATAATAAACACTAAAAAAGTAGTATTGCATATGGTGCACAGTTATAGCCTGTAATTCAATTAGAGTAGAGCAATTTCTCGAAAAATGTTTGTTTAAAAACTTAAAGTTTTTGAACTAAGCAGGAAAACATAAATTTAGTTCGAGACATTTTGACTGTAAAATAAGCAGATGTTTGCCACGACTCTTGTAAGAATTTGTGGCATGCCAATTAGCATGAGCATTGCAATTTTTATTTTAATTTTTAATTTTTTAATTTTTAATTTTTCAGTAAATTATAATAATCAGAGCGACGAAATATGCACCTTGGATTTGCGATTTTGACATGCTCTGACAGTTGACATCTCAGTTGATCTTAGCTGACAGCTGACAGCTGATTTGCTTGACTATTTTTAGTCGCTTTAATCAGCAGAATGGCTTGCGAGCGATATGAAGGTGATAAATATATGAAATTTATATTCAAAAACAATATTTTTGGGTTAAAAGTAATTATTTTTCTATATACATATATAATAATTAAATACATTATTAGGTACTGAATGCAGCATGTATGCACGAATTCTGCAATGGAAAATTTTATTTCTAGCAAATATTTCGTTGAAAGCAAATTATAAGCACATAATTCACTCAATCAATCTGTGGCAATATTACTGGATGCAATTACTTATCAATTTCGCAAGATTCACAATATAAAGACTTATGCGATTCTTGCAAAATTGAGTATAAATTGAGAGTTGGAGGTCTAGTGCGTCGGTAGACAGCTACTTTACCTCTCTCTCTCTAATTAAGCAAGACAAAGGACTGACTCATAACCTCCTCACGAGTGTATTACCAAGTATTGTAAATAAGACTTTTCCACGCAACCCTGACTCAGTGTAACTCACTTTCTTTTGATAATTGTCAAACCCTGTTATAAAATTGAACAACTTCATTAAGCGCAACAAATATTATCAATTATATTAAATACAATCTGAGAACATAATTAATTTTTAAACTAATTTATTTTACCTTCAGATTATGTTAATTTGTTAATATCAGCGACATAAAAAATTGATGAAATATTTCATAATGTTTCTGTGTACAAATAAATGTAGAGAACTTGTTGTCGGTGTTGTAGGCTTATGCTTTACTTCTTTTAAATATGTTCTCATTAAAAAAAATCACAAAAGCATATATACATATATATTTATATATATAGTGATCTACGCAGGCACGTGCACGTTGACACAGTTGTTCCAAAAATACATTTTTCGTTCACGCAAAGCTAAAATCCTAAATAGAAATGTTTAAGGCACTCAACATATATTTTTTTAATATATTTTAGCGAATGTACATAAATACATACATTGAAAGAATGATTAATACATTTTACGCCGCCAGAAATGTAATTTCAAAAATTCTTCTTTGTGAAATAAATATTGAGAAGAGAATAAATTGCTTGCTCGATCTGATATTTTAAGAGTTTGTTAGAAGAGAGTTCGAAATTCTCAAAAAAAATTAACAAACATACATATGTACATATATTGATGAAATTCATTTTATTCTAATATCATTGTATGCATAAGCGAATATTTTGGAAACATTATAATAAACTTTGAAATTTGCTCAAACAAAATCTGGAGATTCATAGTTTTTCATACCTAAAATCGAACTAAATTTATCCCTTATAGAGCTAAACAAGTGTGGCACTTTCAAAAAATTCGATTTTTTTTTTGGCTTTTTCGATAGTTTATATTTTCAAAAATGTCCTGTGAAATCAGAAAGGTTATATCTTGAATAGTTTTTGAGTGGCAGCGTTCTAAAAAGCGACCGCTCGTAGGTATTTCGCAAATAGTTGAAACTTGAAACGCGTTTTTCTCGAAACGACATTTTTTGCTGACAGCATAGCTCAACGAGAAATTGACCGATCGACTTTAAATTCAAACTGAGTATTGAGTATATTGACTATACAATGACCTACGATCTATTTGATTGGTTGAATATTGTAAATTTGACATTAAAACGACACAGCACATAACTCCCTTATTATTCAATATTTTTGTAAAATGAAAATCTTAAAATATAGTTTAAAATATATCTTAATATGTCCAAAGAACTTCGAAACATTCGAACAATTACTTTCTTTTAAAAAAATTCACGAAAATCGCCTAATTTTTCTTGGGTTACACTGGTATCGCCCCTTAACATAACTAGACGATGTGGATGACAACATTTGACGAGTCCGCGTTACGAGCTTTCGAGAGAAATGTTCTGCAAAAGATTTATGGTCATTTGCACATTGGAAACGGTGAATAGCGCAGTCGATGAAATGATGAATTGTACGAAACATAGGATGGTATAGACATAGTTCAGAGACAGAATCTACGGTGTCTAGGTCATGTCGTCATAGTAAGCTCCACTCCGTTGGAAAGACCAGGTGAAAAAGGAGCTGACGGCAAACAGTAAAAAGGCGCTGTTGTAAACTCGGTTATAGCGTAAGCGGTGTCTACGCCAGTAAAGAAGAAATTGATGTGTATACAAAGTTTAAAACTTCATTAAAATGAAAAACGATTATACATATTTCTATATACCGAAATCATAACTTGTCCCGAGAAACAGTGAAAAATTAATAAACTCCTTTGCTAATGACGTGATTTTGAATACACGTAGTAAATCGATGAAACGTTGCATTATTTATGGTTTCTTGGGAAATATGTCTACAAATCCATGTGACTTGTCTAGTTCGTCACGAAATCGCCTGCACTTCAGAGTTTATAAATATTCAAAAATGTGTTTTTTCCAAATGTACTCAAAACTATATAGAAACGCACGCATGTTCGAGTACATTTGTACATTTTGACTAATCGTTATGCTGCACGCAAATGGTGCAGGTAAAAAGTTTGAATGGAAAATAGAACACCAGCAAGCGGATAATCAAAATAAATTGTGCGAAAAGAATGCGCGGCAAGGCAAATTATGAAATGGAGCAACAAGCTTGCCGCCAGAGCAAGCAAATATTTACATATTCGATAGCAAATAACAGTTTTGTAGGTAAAAAATGCAGTCTAAACTAAAAAAATTAATATTTGTTGGTATAAAGCACGAAGCGCCAAATGAAATGCTGCTGTGTAGGTGCTAAGGCTCCAATCAAATGAGATCCCAAACAAATGCTTACAGCCACGCCTGCTTCACGTGTTCTCAAATTAATAAAATATATACATATATGTATACATATTATATATATTTAATTCAATTTTGTAAGAAACATATTTATTTGCATAATTATCTGGCATGTGTTTTCTTTTGCGAGACTACTAATCCATATCCCGGCTACCGCAACCGAGAATGTCGCAATGGCGTGCTGCCAAAGACAATGAACTAAGTCGCCACGGGCATACACGCACACTACCTCATACATTTTCACATGTATTGGTTTCTATTCATCTATGCTTATGTGTGTGTCGTACGTTTATCAAGCGCCTAACGGTTTTTGTTTATTTGTTCGAAAAGCACATTTGCTCGAGTATAAATATATTTAATAGACTTTGGTTATTTGTTTGTTTCTATGCCAGCCAGTCTAAATGCATGTTGTTGCTGTGATTTATGAGCTTCAACGACATGCTGAGTTATTTGCGAAATTTAAACAAATTCTTTATTCGCAAGTTGGAATATGTACTGTTTAACACACCCAAAGCATTAGGGTTAACATACAATTTTGTGTAGAAATTTTTCAAAAAAATTTGTGTTAAGAATTGGGGAATATTGAAAACAGAATTAATTGAACGTCCATGCAAACATGAGTATAGTAAGATTTGAACTCACTGTCTTTGAGTTTCAATTCCTACAAAAGACAAATATAAGATTCTCCCACTTCTGTCCATATTAAATTCTACAAAACCTCTAGAATATTGTCCAAAATTCATCAAGTTGATCCGAGTAATAGTTTCGGAGATACAGCCTTGAGCACTTAACGAGTTTCTTTTCGAAACTGTGTTTTTGAAGTCGGTTGGAGAGATTTCTCGAGAACTACTCAACCGATCTTTGTGAAATTTTACACAATACTTTGAGATAAAATTCTTAAAGGCTTGGACGAACTTTCGACTACAACTATTTGAAAAAAATGTCGAGATATTTTCACTGAAATTTTAATTTTTTTTTTGTAAAAATGATTGGCAAAAATCCAACTTTCAGTTTTTTTCCTTCGTCCAAGTTCTAAGTTTAGGTTTTAACTGAGCTTTGTATTTTTTCTCTTTAGATGATCCTGTAAGAAGTTATCCTGCAAACGCGAGCACATCTTTTTTCAAAGTGTTCACCGAAAATGGCTTCGCAATGGCCGAGTTTAAGATATGTTTTTCCAAAAATTTCAGAATTTCATTTTTTACGTGAGAAAAATTTGTTCAAAAAAGGCTGTTTTTTACACGAGAACACCCATGTAACAGCTTAATTGAAAGGTAAAGATATTGGCGAATTAATGAACTTTAATAGTTTTCATAAAAAAATAGCAAAAAATCTCTCAAAATAATTTTTAAGATAAATTTCGCATATAAATATATAATAATAGGCAAACCCAAGTGAGCTATTGTTGCTCATGCCTGCAAACAATAAATTAAAAAATAATTGAAATACCACTTAAATTTTTTTTTTTTTGAAAAATTATGCTGAAATCTACAGAAAACTAATTTTCGAATTTCTAATTAAATATGAAAATTTAAAAATCAGTTTTAAAACCCTTTTTTATTAAAAATAAAGTTCATATATATTACTCCAATTTTATAATTATTATAATATATATTATAAATAATTATTTTCTAAATATTTAATTCTGATTAAAGGATCGATTTTAAATATTAAAATATTTATTCCCCCTTTTTCAAGTAGAATATTCGCTACGCTACTAACAGTTTATATTTATTTGATTTACTCTTAATTTATTTAAACATTCATTTCTCATTGCCTAGATATTCCCTTTTTGGCGAACTCAAGTAATTTCTAAATGCAAACAATCTTATTGAAAGATGTGCCTTAGCGAATGTTAGCAGTGAGAATACAACCATTAAAGCCAACAAATATTTAGACAACTTTTCAGGTTTATTGCTGTTTCACTTGTTCATGTCTACCAGCGCTATAAATAATTCATTAGGAAATACAAATAATATTATTATTTAAGTGGGGTTATGAATATCTTTGAACACACTTCCATTTTCATTTGACCTGACGCAACATTATTTCCTTTTTTGTCAAAAGTTTAGCGCCCAAATTTACCAGTCACCACTTTCTCAAATAATTGAGCAAGCACCCACGTTGTATAACCAAATAAATAAGTTTACCGGCGGCACTCGACCTAAATTGTTTATGTTGTAATACATGGCGAATACGCAACCTTGAAAAGGTTGGCATATACAGGCACATATGGTAAATGCGTTAAATGAAAAAGACTTCGAAGGAAGTAATATTACTAAATTTTTGTACGAAATAAATAAAGAGAATATTTAAGTGGAGGGAAATAGTTTCAGAAATTATGTTAGCTTTCATAAGAAACATTAAACAAACACTTGGAAGAAATTAGCATACAATATTCTTGTTATAAGCGCTTAATTAATGTTTAATAATGTAATTTATACATTTGTATAAATATAAGTACGTTTTTAAAAACCTTGTTGAAGGCTGCATGTGTAATTTGTGTGCTATGTTGGTGGAATTTTCAATTTTCGAAGTCGAAAAGCATTATCAATATGAAAAACCAGGCCAGAGCAGGCTTATTCGCCATAAATTAAGTATAACCAGTTATACTAATGTGTAGAAAATCTGTCACTAAAGGTATATCTAACAGCTTGGAAATAGAAAATGAGATATCACACCATATTCGACCGGAATCATATATCAATTAATATATGGCAAATAATAAACATGCGCTCTAAAGTGTCCAAATGTTAAATTCATTGCACGGGTACATATATGTATATATGTATGTATATACATGTTATATATATATATGTCAACATTTATGACCACATATCACGTGGTGTTGTAAGCATTTCAAAAATATCTTGAATGTTATCTCCACCTGCTCATAAATTCTTGTAACCAAACACACACGCACACAAACTCAACATAGCAACAAACATTGCGCGCGCCAAACAGAAGGCGAATACATATTGACAACTTAAGATATGCCAAGGCGACGAAGGTGCTTTGGGGAAAATCTGAACAGCTTAACAAGCCTTCCAGTGAGACTGCTGTTATGCAACGACACAGAGTGTATATAAACACACGTAATTATATAGATATATATTTTTATTATATACGCAAGTATATATACTAATATTTATGTGTGTGCTCCCGTGTGCCCATGTGTCTACAAAAGTCTGCGGTTTATTTGCGTTTGGCTGCAAGGAGTTTAAGCAAAGCACACCTACACAACACATACATACACACATGAGCACATATATATGTACATCAATGTATATGTGATGCTATGGAAATTTCAAAATGTTGGTTAATTTCATTAGATAATTTAAAACTAGAATTATTCTTCGTGTTTTTCTTGACATTTAATTTCCTTAACAAAATTATAATTTCTCCACGTCTTTCCTTGAAAGTAATATACTAATAAATTAGAGTAAAAATGCATTTTCGCGCTTCCCACTTTTTAAACTAAAAGAAACAAAAATCGAAACCCTGTTTATTTGCTAAGCCTAAACAATGGAGCGAAAGTTAATCAGCGCGTTGATGAGATGAGGCCAGAGCAAATGTTGCGAAACACACGAGCAACACGACCAATGCGATGATGTTGCGGCAACAGGCACTGATGGTGCTGCTGCTGCTGGCGGTGTATGTAATGCTTTGATGCTTTGGTGGTGCTTGAAATGTTTCATTTTACTGATTTTCTGATTGTTATTCTTTTTTTTTTTTTGGTTTTTGTGTGTTTAAGCAAAAGAGCATTTGGAAACGGAACTCACCATAACACCAACAGGAAGCTGAGCTTGGCGGCTTGAACGGCGATGTGCTGTTGCCGTGTTGATGATGATGATGCTGGTGTTGCGCCAAGGCGTGGTTGTGCTGCTGCTGCTGCTGTTGTTGTTGGAGCTGATGGTGTGTGCCACCGTTGGGGCTGTGACCGCCGGTGGGCGTGATTGTGCCCATGGCGGTGGCGTTCGAGAGGCGTTCGCCATTTGGACTGTTGTTGTTGTTTGTTTGGTTATTGTTGCTGTTGAGGCCACCGTTGGCCGCTTCGCGCTCGCGTAGCTGCTGCTGCAGTTGCTGCTGCTGTTGTTGTTGTTGTTGTTGTAAATCCATCTGGTGATTATTGTGATGCAGATTAAAATGGTGTTGTGAATTGAAATTATTTAGGATGGTTGGCGGCGACGATGACGGCGGCGACGTGGTTGTTGTGCTGGTGGCGCTAACGGCACCAGCACCGACACTGCTGGCCGCCGCAGCCACTTGTGTGAGTATCGATTTGGTTGGTGATGTGATTGGCGATGATGTCAACGATATGGAATGCTTATTGCCTAAATGCTGTTGCACCGCTGCCGCTGCTGCTGCGGCGACATGTTGTTGCTGTTGCTGTTGTTGGTGATGTTGTTGATTATAGTTTGTATGTAAATTATTGGTGGTGATTGTGATGTTGCTGTGGCTGCTGCTGTTGCTGCTGCCGCCACTGCCAAAGTTGGTCGGCGACGTGGACGGTGACTTGGCCATCAGCGATTGTGAGTGCAACTGTTGTTGTTGCTGCTGTTGCAGATAGTTCAACTGTTGCTGCTGCTGTTGCTGGCGCTGTTGTTGGGCATACAAGTCCATGTGATTCAAGAACTGCTGCGCGGCACTCGCGCCGCCAATCAAGTCGAAGGCGTTGCTCATGAGGCTCTCTGCCGAGCCGTTCGCCTGCACTTGCAACTGTTGCTGTAGCGTTGCAGGTGAGTTGGGTTGGGTCATGTTGTGCGCGTGCTGTGGCAACAACAAGTGTGCCGTTTTGCTTTCTCTATGCGTATGCGAATGTGTGCGTTTAATAGGTACTAATGCCGTGGCTTCTCTGAGCTTTCAGTCTTTCAATTAAATATATGTAAAGTTTTTTTCTTTAATGGGCGTAGTGTTGCTGCTAATGGCCGGAATTATGTTGATAGCTTTATATTCTTTTTATATATTTTAGGTTTCTTGTGCTTCTCTGCCACGTGGGTCACTTGTGACGGTTTCTCCACTGCAATACTTCAAATTATTTGCTTTCGGTTTAATCACTTTTTCTCTTATTTCCTTTTTAATAGGAGTTAGTGTTCTTTACAGCGTTTTTGTGTCTTAGACGCTTGCGCTGTTGCCAATTTTCACTTAATTTTTACCGCAATGGTTTTTGTCTTAGCTAGACTCTTATGCGCTGTTGTCGTATTTCACTACTTGTTGTTAGTTAGTTGTGTAACAATATACGTAGTTGTTGTTGTTGGTTGTTGCACTAACAATTACGCTTTAGACGGGTATGCGTGAACCTATTTTGGTTGTTTTATACTTTTCTCTTAAACTTTTTTGTTTTGTTTTGTTAAATCGTCAATCGATCGAGTACGCAAGCGAGAGAGAAAGAGAGGGAAAAGAAATAGAAAAACAAAAATAAAAAATTACTTTATTGTTGATTTTTCATTGCTTATTTGAGTTTTGCGATTTCGTTACACGCACAATGAATTTGACTGTCTGACTGACTGTTGTACATAGATACATACAAAGATGTTTTTTGTTGGTGGTGGCAAACGAGATTAGTTATTTACTGTTGTTTGCAAATGCCCATGATTATTTGATGCATAGAAAATAGTGTGTGAGAGAGAGAGCACATTGCGAGAGTGGCGATGATTTATTGATGATCAAAGTGACGATTAGGTACATTTAATGAGTTTGATGCTTTCTAGAAATAAATTCTGTTCGTGCTAGACATTCCACTTCGAAAGCGAGTTGTTACTATTAGTCTTATTTTTTTCGTAAAACCTATAACTTATGTAAGGCCTTCGAGTTGGTTAATGCTCTTCCTTTCCTTTGATGATTTTATGTTGGCGTGTATTTTTATCTAGTCATTTTTTTAATTATATTATTCATATATATATATATATATAGAGATATAGATATTTTTAGTTTGAGTATAAGCGACAACGACAACAACAACAACAACGATATGTAAATATTTTAATTTTTATGTTTTCTTTTTATTTTGATTTTTTTCTTTACACAGCAGCAGCGAAATGGATCTCCATCGATTTGGTGCGAGGCGATTTTTATGTGCGAATATGTATGTAACTAGTTGGTGAGTAGTTACGTCAAAATTAACCCGATGTTAATGGCGTAAGTGTTCAATAAGTTCGATATTTGCGAGTAGTTAGAAGAGTAGTGTATGATGAGCATATGTACAGTTACATTCAAATATATACGTATATGCTTACATATATATATAAAATAAACACTATTAAAGGTTTTTAGCTAAAGTTCATAGTAAATATTTATATAAATTTAAACATTTATAAATCCGTCCTAAATTCATATAAACACCTTTTGATTAAAGAGATATTTTAAAGCACAGAATATTACATAGAACTGTAAGTACTACAGCGCTGTTTATTTAACAACTGGTTTTAGAGATATGTTAAGTCTGTTTCTGTTATGCTTCTGCGTGTATTACTTTAATGTTAAAACTGTTCGTATTCTTTTTTGAGCGCGGTGCAACAGCTTTTATTTATATTTAATTATTTCTTAATGACTCCCGTTACTTATTATGCGAAGTTATGTGCGATTTATGAGCGATAGTTTATCATGTACATGTGTATGTATTCAGGCATGTATTGGTTTGCATGACGTTTGATGGTAATGGTTATGTCATTTGACGTTACACAGAAATTTCGTTTGGCAGAAAGTTTTACTACATTTCAGCGGCTTGTTCATTACATGTGAGTAAGCATATGTTTTTATGATTTATATTTTAATTTTTAATATATTGCGATTTAAGAAGTCGTAAATATGTATTATTTTTCAAATTTTCTGTTTTTTTAAACAAAGAATTATAAAAAATAAATTGTTGATTTAAAATCGATTGTTGATGAAAACTAGTGGCACACTTTATTGAAAATAAAATCAAAATAATTTTGAGCAGTTTAGAATTTTTTAAACAATACTGTTATGCTGAAAAAAAATTTACAGCGCAAAAGAAGTTGTTAAAGAGATTGTTTTGAGGTTATGTGCTCTCATAAAGTCATTAAAATATTACATATTACTATTTCTTTGGGATTATTTGTAAAAATTAAAAGGCAAAATTTAGAAAATAGCGTTTTAATTAAGAGAACATTGCCTAGGATTGGCATTATTTTTGCTTAGTTACTAAAAATTTTTTGAATGTGCCACCAAATAAAAAATTTGAGAAGTTAAAGTGATTTCTAGGTTTTTCAAAATGTATATATTTGACAAATTATTAAGGCCTAAATTTATTTTACACAATTTTATTTTCAACACAGAAAAAAGTTAGCAAAAGTTTTACAATGTTGGCAGAATAATGTTTTAAAATAGCAAAAAAAATTATTTGACTATAATTTCAATTTAAAAAAATAAAAAAATTAATTTAATTGAAATTTAAAAAAAAAAATTAATTAATCTTATTAATCATAATGTAACTATTAAAATGTAATTATTTAATTTTTTGAGCTAAAGATAAAGTAATTTAAAGTATTTTTTAATTAATTTAATTTTTTTTAATTTAATTTTTCAAATTTGAATTGAAAATAATATATTTTAGAAAATTGTTTTTTCAAAGAGTGAATTTAATTCAAACAAGAACCGCATGAATGTGTAGTAAAAGTTCCATTTTGGGGCACAAAACATCCATTTACCGTTAAAAAGAACACTTTTGTCCACTTCTCGTTGTCTGCAGCTTATGCTCTCTGGCTTTATTGGCTCAGCGCTCAAAAATTCGCTCGGCTACACTCCAACGACGTGACCGTGTTCTTTATTTTACTCTGTTCTTTCTTGCCGTCTTTGCAGAGAACTGAGGCTGAGGCCAACTGACTGACTGACTTACTAACTGACTTAGCGCTAGTCAATGCGATGCGTTTGCTCAGACGCCGCAATTAGCGTGCGATGACAGATGCAGTGACGTAATTGTTATTGGACTGCCAACTAAATGACTCGGCTGGTCTTGGGTGCGGGTCTGTGCAAGTAGGTGTCAATTCGCACACTTGCTGTGATGTCTGTATGTATCGATATGTGACTGACGTTGAACGCAGTTGCCGATGGAGATGTTGCCGCTCTTTGTTTTTTTTTTGTTGCTGGATGCCTCGATCGCTGTATTAAATGTCAAATGTCAGTTGCGATTTGGTGAGTTCGATGAGAATGCTTAAATAGTTGTAATCGCTCTATGTTGTTGTTGTACTAAATAAATAGATGCGCGTTGTGTTGGCTTGTGCTTGCTGCGCGGGAGGTGCGGATGCAGTTGTTATACATTGAATGAAGCTGATGTTGGCGAATATTTGTAAAACACACCGTTATGCGCATAAATGTACGTATGTATGTGTGCAGGTAATTATGTTTGTACACACACGCTGAGAGTTATGGATTTATTCGCAAGTGCTTCGAGCGTTTCGTATACATAGATACACATATGTTTGAGTTTTTTTATATTTATAAATGTTTTTTACTTTCGTAAAACTGATGAGTTTATCGCGATTTCGGTTTGCTGATGAATATATTTTTTCTGAGCGATGAATTTTGAGTTTTTCGTGTTTTACACGAGTTCTGATGCACTTTCAATCACATTAAGCGTAAATTTTTGAAATTATTTATAAATATCACATTCGTTTTGTTTGCATTTGATGTGAATTCATGAGTTTGATGTGTTTGTTATTGGCATATGTCTTTTGTTCCTCGTACGGAGATTTCAATGCATTGGTATTTGTTGTTGTTTTTTACACTGGGAATGTTTTTGTATGAGCTGCTTGTTAAAATAAGACACAATTTTGCGTAAACTCTCGTGTTTATACATACATATGTACAGAAGCGCATATGAATATATAAATGTACATATGTATGTTATGATTTTAAAAAATTCCAAATATTTTGCATATTTAGTTTATACAGTTTCTAACTATTCTTTAGCTGAAAGTGCAGATTTTTGTGTTTTTGTTTGTTTAACATTTTCTTTTGCTTTTATTTTCGTCATATGCATATATTAAAATATTTTATCTGTTTCGCTTATGTATGCATTGGAATATTTGATATTTTTACGTTATTTATATATATTTTTAATTATTTATTTATTTATTTACTTATTTATTTATTCATGTATTATTTATTTATTTGTTTAATATTTTTTATTTTTTTTAAGATAATATAAGATGCAAGCGTTTAGTATTTTTAACAGTCAACATAAGCTGAATTAATAAATCAAAAATAAAAAAAAAAATATTTGAAATATTTTTTATTGAAATTAATACTTGAAAAATTAATTAAAATCAATGAATAAAACTATATACAAAATTATTATTATAAACTTTTAAATGTTTTAATATGTGCATTTAATTATATATTTTTTTATAATTAATGTTTTTTTCATAACTAAAAAAATATTTGAACTAATTTTTATTGAAATTATACATGAAAAAAAATTAAAATTAAGGAATGAAAATAAATAAAAAATTGTTATTATAAACTTTTAAATTTTTTTTCAGTATATGCATTTAATTTTATAATTTTTATTTATTTCGTAAAAAATTAAAAACTTTTTTAATAATATTATTTTATATATTTTTATTCACTAATTTTATTGAAGTAAAATTAAAAAATATATATAATTTATTTTACATCATTTATATTATTTATGGTTATAACTATTTATTACGTTTTATCGTATCATTTCACTCGTTTTTTTTGTTTATTCAATCTTTTTAGTGATTAAAATAATTTTTTTTTTAATTTTCACACTTTTAAGTTAATATTTCTGCTTTTTCGAAATAAATCGTTCATTTTTGTTAAATATTTTCATATTTTTTTATGTAACTATTTTTATTGAATATTTTGCTATTTTTTATTTAACTAATATTTTATTTAATTTCTCCACAGTTTCACATCGCTGTTATATTTTTTTAGAAACAATTAATTCAATTTCGTGTTTTCCTTCCCCTAAAATTTTTTTCGGCATATTTTTAGGCTAGAAACAACTTTGATGTTTTCTTTTTGTATTTTATTTTTTAAAAATGTTATGTTACTTTTATTCAGAATAATATTATACACTTCTTATAGTTATCCATATTTTAAATTGCCTGATTTGCTTTTTTATCTCTTTATTTGTAAGCAAAAGACTCTGAACACCGAACCGCAACAACTGATAACTCTGGCAACTCTAAGTTTTATACACTAAACTTCTTTTTAATTCTGACAAAACAAAAGTTTATACGCTTACATATGTACATACACAAATATGCATTATTAATTTTTTTTTCCAATTTTGACATTCTAAAAACGAAATTTTTTTTTAGTTTTAGCTTGTATTTTAATTTAACTTAATTTTATTTTATTTTATTTTATTTTATTTTATTTTATTTTATTTTATTTTATTTTATTTTATTTTATTTTATTTTATTTTATTTTATTTTATTTTATTTTATTTTATTTTATTTTATTTTATTTTATTTTATTTTATTTTATTTTATTTTATTTTATTTTATTTTATTTTATTTTATTTTATTTTGTTTTAATTCATTTTATTTTACTTTTTTATTTAAAGCCTTGAAATAAAATTATTATAAATCCATTAAATTTCTTTAACAATATCAACTTTTTCACTCAAGCTACATTATTATTATAATTTTTTTATTAACTTTTTTTTACGCCAACTACACTGATTTTTTCCAAACATTGTGCTGATAAAGCGAAATTATCGAAACCAGGCGCATATTTTTTCAAATATTTAAGGCAAAATTTTTAATATTGAATTCTAAATTACGCCAGTGAGTGCCCGCCTGTTTCATATCGTGTTGGTTAATGATAACTTGCTGTATGCTTGCATATACATACATATTTTCTGTGTGATTATAGCTTTCGTTGCAATTATAATAATATTCATTTTTTCTTTTGCGATTTATTGTAGCATGAATGTCACAGCTTATAAATAGCCGCTGTCCAGTATTTAAATAATATCATATTTACAGCTTCTGCGCGTGTTTGTGTGTGTGTGTTGCAATTAAAAGAAATTATTATTATTGCTTCAATTTGTTTCCACTCAGTGCACGCTAATTATAAATCGAATGCGAAGTGAGTTAGAAAAAAGCGCACACACATATACATACACATGCATATAATTAAAACACGCGGCCCAGCGGAAAATTAACAAATATTTCACGAAAATCCAAAATATGTATATACTTTGTGCACATTTAGTTGAATGCATGAAATTTTGTACAGAATGAATTTGTATGTCTTTCGTTGGCGCATTTTGGAGTTTGAATAAAGAGAACCAAATATGAATTACACTTGTATTTGTATGTATATGTATAATTATCTTTCAATAGCGCTTAATTATACAATAATTATATGCATGTGTATATGTTTGTCTTCATTATATATTTTCAATGTTAAATAAACGAGGATTTTTGCTTTTTGAATGTCAAATTGCTTCACTTCCGCACGGAAATCATTTTAGAGGCACTTTGAAGACAATAATGATGAGAGATTTGATGATGTTTGAGTGCAGGCGCTTTATGTCTTACAGCCGTTTGAAAGTATAAACAAATTATAAAATCAGAATATTGATTTTCCACACAACACAATCAATAAAAAAACAACAATAAAGCAGCGCACCAATCACTAATACCAAACCGATGAATTTTGTAATAAAAATAATGAAATGTGCGACTTTTTTCCGCGCGCTCTTGTGACGGCGAGTAATCACTTTAAAGTCAAGGTCGCCTTACTTCAATGCCGCGCACACTCAAGCCACTGCGCTTGATCGTAACTGTATATGCGCCTTTAGTGTTGTTGTGTTGCTTATGCTCCAAATGCGCACACGAAATTGTCACTTGAGCTTCACTTCGCGCCACAACACTTCAATTGTTGACTGACAAATGCTAAGCCACGCTGCGCCACGCCGACAAGTACCGCGCTCAGCTCACAGCTTTGAAACGATTGAAATGGGCAGCGAGTCTCACTGAATCGTGTTGGTCGGCTACGCTGGCGATAATGTGAAAAGCTCAAGTTGAGTAGCACGCAAAAGCGCGCGGAGCGGCCAGTGGAGAGTAGCAGTAAAGAAGGTGACTTCACACACACACACACGCACACAATGAAACTGAACTGGCAAACGCACTCACACACTCACGCTGCCGCGCGCGCACCGCAAAGAATGTTCGATAATTAAATTGGTATTTCGTTCGGCGCTGATACTCGCCTAAGCAATTCGTGTAAATGTTCACACAAAGCGCGCACACGAACAAAATGTCAAATACGCCACATATGTTATGTACATGTGTACATAACAAGAAAAAGGCGCCAACGCAAACGCTGCGCTACGCACTCGCACTTGTTTTCCCAAGCGCAGCGCTAAGCGCGCTCCGCCAGCTGCGCGTCGGTATTACCTCATCAGC
The DNA here is from genome assembly GCF_024586455.1 of Bactrocera neohumeralis. Taxonomy (NCBI): domain Eukaryota; kingdom Metazoa; phylum Arthropoda; class Insecta; order Diptera; family Tephritidae; genus Bactrocera; species Bactrocera neohumeralis. The sequence continues at coordinate 86,901,039 of NC_065919.1, read as the reverse complement.
CAGCAGCGCGCAGACAGCACCCAGCGACTTGAGCCGCGCACCAATAATCTACCTGTTGGCGCGCAGCTGCCGTTCAACGGCAACAAAGTGGCGAAAAAAAAAAACAAAACCGAAATGGAAATAAAATTGAAATAAAATCAAAACGGAGTGAGTGAAATATTTGGTAATAAAGGCACAGAATATGCAAAACATCCAACCAGTTAGTCGGGCAACAACAATAAGAACAACAACACATATTGCGTTACAGGCAGCCGATCAAGCGAGTCACGATCAACGCAAAGCCATTCAGCCGCGCTTGTCAGGCTGTCAGCCAGTTAGTCAGCCAGTCAATTAGTGTGCCAACGCGCCAGTCCGCTATATTTGCGCGCCAGCAATTCTATTTTTTGCTGGTTCTCTGCTTTGCGTTTTACGTTTTTAATTTATCTAACCACAGTGCCGCACGTAAACTTATTTGACAAGTACGAGCACACAGTCAGACACAATAGTGTTGAATAATAAATAAAGTGGGGGAAAAAAGTAAAAACAATGTAGAGATATAACAACACAACAGTTAATTGAAATACCAAAATGGCAAAAAACGTAGCGTGAAGATATATATATATGCGCATATATACGCCGCAGCGAATATGTATTGAGAATATTTATAAAATAATTGAAGTCCTCACGAAACATTGAAATGGAAATAAAGTTGGCACGTATGTACAGTGGGTCAAAGGTCGCTAAAATGGCTTCTTGTATAATTTTTGTTCAAATCACGAGTCTTCAAAAAAATGTTAAATTCCGGAGCTATAAGGAAGTTTAGTAGAGGAACACCAAAGTTGGTAGAGAGCGAGTAGAAAGCATTTCGCTTTTTAATATTGGGTTTTCCACACTATAGAATGTTCAGTGTGTAGATTTTCCAAGTAGTGAAAGTTGAAGTTCATTTAAGCGATTATTTTTATTTTAAAAATGTTTTTTGTGGCTTAAAATTGTGTTCTATTGAAATTATTGTAAGTCATTTTTCTAATTTTTTGCTGCGAGCCAAAATGTAGGCAACATTTTTCAAACTGTTATTACTCTAGCTTGTAATATCACAGCAACGAATGTTTTCGTACAAAATTTCTATAAGCTTTTCAGGCGTTAAAATTGTTCCGACATATCTACGACAGATTTTCTATTGAGAGGGCCACAATTTCAGTTTTTCTCCAAAAAAATTGAACAAAATTTTTAGCTGCGAGCCAAAATGTAGGCAACATTTTTCAAACGGTTATTGCCATACAAAATTCCTTTGAGCTTTTCAGCCATTAAAGTTTTTTCAACATATCTATGACTGATTTTCTTCCAAGAGGGCCAAAATTTTAGTAATGATTGGTTTAACGCAAAAAACAGACACCTTCTCTGTAATCTCTCTTCAGTCAAGAAAAACTTCAATATATGTTGTCTCTGTAATCTCTTTTTAGTCAAGAAAAACAACATATCTAGAAGTTTTTCTTGACTAAAGAGAGATTACAGAGATGGTGTCTGTTTTTTGCTAATTTTCTATTAATAATAATTTAATAAACAAAGCAAAACTTGAAAGCAGAAGATCTACTAACGTGGGTTTATCATTTTCCCATACAAAATCACTTGAAAAATCATTTTCTGAAACACCTACACACAACACGCCATACACATTTCGTTGTTAATTTTAATTTTAGTTGTAATTTTTAATATTTTCCCTAACATTCACACTATTGTTTGTTTTCACTATAACTTTATTGAATAACTTTTTAACACCTCCTTTATTGTCTCTAGATGTGTTACAACAAAATATCAAAACAAGTTGATCATTAGCTGCAGCACAGACACACACTCGCTTGAAAGTTCCACTGACGCATTAAGTTGTCGCTACCTTCCAATTCCTAGATCTGCTAACTTGCGTAGCAAAAACTAATAAAAATAAAGTTATGCGCATAGAAAACTCATGGCAAACATCTGTGTCTGTGTGTTTTTCGAAGGCAGTAAAGGCAGCGACAGCGCTTTGGTCAGTGTCAAGAGCGCGTTGTGTGAGATCAGCAAATCAGCTACATGTATGCACGCATATATGTATGTAGGTATATATGTTTATCTGCTTTTATGTTTTATACTTGAAATTGATATTCAGCGATTAGGTAATTTATTAACAACAACTAGAAATATTTGTGACACTATGAAATTCATTTCAGTGGCCGCCAACAGCATCTTCGCCTTGAATACACAATAGATATGTTTAACATGAGCTCATTAATGACGACGCCATTGAATTGTGAATTTATGATTATATTTTTGTTTAAGTTAATAAAATTCAAATTTGAATGACACGCTTACAGATCTTCGGCGCATTGTGCGTGGGTGTGCAGGTGACACGAAAGCATAAATCAAAGCAGTTTACGATGCCAAAGCGGCAATTGCCACGAAACAGCACACAAAAACGAAAATGAAGGGGGAAAAATATTACTCATACGCAGTGTGCACTGGCTGAGCGTATTGCATTGCTGCAGCGAGCGCTGAGTACGTAGTCCAAAAGCATCAAATATTTTATGCGCTTGAGTGCGCGTAACTGTTAATTACAGTACTCTTTAGTTAATTATCTACTTAAAGTACAGTTAGCGCCCTTTGTTCCCGGTTTTTAGGTCGCAGCGAATTAGCGTGCAATGAAAGTGAAATAAACTGGTTTTTTACTATGCGGAAAGCTAAAATTAAACTAAATGGCGGCTAATAGAGTTATTTGTGTGTTTATTTGCACATTTAAGCGTAATATTCTAATTACTTTAGTTCATTTAACATTTGTATTAATTTTTTCTTGTTATGAAATTTATTTTTTTTTTCACTTGCTTAGCGCTTTTGTACTTATGTGGATATGTAAACTGTTAACCGTTTATTATTACTTTTAATTTTTATGTATATGGCGCTTTAATAGCCAAAATGTCGGCCAGTTTTGTTATTACAAAAATTTAGGCCCAAAACAACAACACAACATAACGTAACATAAACAAAGTGGTCAGTCTAAATACTTCTATATATAATATATGTATATGCTTGTGTACATAAGCAATATCACACACATGTCCGTATGTATAAGCACAACGGTAGTGTAATTACAAGCTGAACGCAAATGAAACCTTGATAATTGCCTTGGTACACAATTAGGCAGCAACAAAAGAAACAAGTGAACTCAGCCCGCAGTCTGCGGCGTAGCAGTCGAAAAAAACTGAAAATTTAAACAATTAGAAAACACATACATACATGTGCATATGTACTTAATCGGAAACGTTGCGCTGCGAGCGTGTTGTAGAGAAGCGCTGCCAAGTAAATTAGCTGGTTATTTGATACGGTTGTAAAAATGTGCACTACGCTGTGCACTGTGGTGCGGAACGAAATAACAAAAAAAAAGAGTTGAAAAACCAAAAAATAAAACAACAAGAAAAAACGTGAATTTCAGTTGCACCAAAGCTATAAAAGACAAAAAAATAATAATTTTAGTACAAGAACTTTATACCGATCGTTCAATTTGCATGTATAGTGTGGTCCGATCTTGACATTTTGTTCGGCGCGGCTTGCAATGAAGATATCTTGTCAAAGTTTTCCATAAAAGGACTTGAGTTTGATTGATCAGTTTGTATAGCAGCAATGTCATATTGTGGTCCAATATCGATAGTTCCGACATATGAACACCTTTTTGGACAGAAAAACGCGTATGAAAATTGTCAGGTCGATATCTCAAAACCCAAAGGGACTAGATCGCTTACGCATACATACAGATAGAAGAACATGGGTAAATCCGTATGCTTGTCATGCTGATTACATATTTATGTATATAATTTATGGGTCACTGAGGTGTTTTTCTACGTGTTATAAATTTTGTGGCACCCTGTTAAGGGTATAAAACAATAAATAAAAAAAATTTTAATACACTCATAGCTTTAAAAGCCTGTGAATAGTCAGTAAAACTACATACCCAAAAATTATTTATTTTTTTTTGGAATTTTCGATTTTAATTTGCATTTTGGGGAATCAAAAAAGTATGCAATAAACGAAAAAATTTCGAATATTAATTATTTTAAGGAGGGAAAAATTTAAGAATTAAAAAAAGGAATAATCAAATAATCTAAAACTAGTAAACCGCGCTTATAAAAAAATATTTTTTTTTTTCAAAACTATTTGCAATTTACAAGTACTTGTCGCTTACAGTAAATCAGCGTACAACTGACACATAATTGCGTGATACAATCGGCTCCTCTTCATAGTGCGCTGATTTATGGCAATTCATAAATTTTTATGGCTGCGTGCATGTCAGTGTGTGTGCGTCTGTAAAAATTTATAATTGGGTGCAACTCTGCGCTTTTGCGCCTTTCATCTTGTGATTATGCAATCAACTAATCTAGCAACTAATCATGATGAACACAAGCTCATTGCAAAAACAAAAACACGCACGCATGAACACATTCACAACACACACGGCACTAAAGCGAGACGCGTTCACATAAACGGCTATAAATAGCCGACAACAACAAAGTGAGGCGGCGTAAAAGTTAATTTTTTGCATAAATAAATAAATACATTTGAAGAACAAAAAGGAAAGACAAATATTATCAATAAATTCAAGCAAAGGCGAAGAAGAGTTGACGGCGTCACCACAAAATCAGGTTAAGGCAGACGCATCGCGTCGACAGATGAGTGAGCGGTGCTCTGACTAACTGCACAAATGCCATGACGTTGACGTTGAAGCTGACGAGAGTGTTCGTCCACGCAAAGCGACGCAAAATTTCGCCAAACACGCAACGGCGGTGCGAATATGTCTGCGGTTGACACACATTAATTGGATCGAGTTGTGCGTTATGGGCGTGAAAGGTGTCAAGCATTTGTTGTTGTTGTGAAATGGTCAGGCATTTGTGGCTACAGAAAGCGCAACAGAGCGTTTGCCACAAATGTGTCGGAAATTGTGCTTGAAATTATCTCACTCTCTCGTATTCACTATAAACTAAATGAAAGTCATATGCGCTTCGTGGAGTTAGCTTTAGGTTAGCGTAAATTTGTACTGCAGTGTTGATTGCGAAATCATGCTGAGTTATGACATTTACATTGGTCAAAAGAACGGGGTTTGGAAAAAGTTTCATTTATTATATTCTTATTAATCGCTAAATAATGTTTGAGTTGAAGGATTGAACTGAAAAAATCACAATTTTTTCTCTTGTCATAGCTCGAATAGGGTATATTAAGCTTGTCACCCAGAAGGAAATGTGGAAAATTCTATATAACGTAACATCACTTTTCATAAGTTTACAAGCGAAGGAAAAACGTTAAAATAGAAACTACTCACATTGAAAAAATTTAAGCTTTGGTTATATATTTGTTATATATTGGTTATCACATACTCATATTGAAAAAAATGGTTATAAATTGGTTATTATATCTGTTATATATTGGTTACCACAGACTCATATTGAAAAAAATTTGAGTTTTGGTTATAAAATGGTTATAAGTATATTGCTTATTATATCCGGCAGCAATTTTCGATTTTTTTTTTGATAATTCGTTGTTTTTCATTTTAGTTGACGATATGTAGAACCGATTAACGTGCCGAACTGAGGCAGTTTAGCAATGTCCGCCTGTTTGGTTCTCAGTTTTTGAGATATCGATGTGAAATTTTCGACACACCATTTTCTCTTTAAGAGAAGAATGAGTAGCTTCAACGATACCGCCGATTTTAGACCACAAAAAGCTGCCACAAAAACTAACCGATTAAAATCAAATCCGTATATGAAAAAATTATTTGAGAAATGAAATTTGGCACAGATTATTGTCCAAGATTCACTAAAGTCTCCAAACGGATTGAACTACTATGGCATGTAGCCATATAAATATGCTACGAAAAGGGAGCTAACGTGCGAAAACTAGTTTTCTGGGAGAAACTGTTAAAAATAATCGTCAGTTTCTCGTTATCTCATTAATTGTACTCCTTTTTTTGACACCTAAGCCCCCTTTCCGTAGACCAGGTCACATATGATGTTATGCTCTTTTTTGCTATGAGAAATATTGCTTTGAGTGCCTTTGAGTATAGTTCCCATAGCTTCCCAAGTTAAAGGTTTTTTAATAAAAAATTCCACGCCATGGCATTGACGTTGGTTATTAGTGACCCTAAATTCACACAGATTTACATTTCTCTTTGCATTTTGTAAGTAAATGCTAAATATTAAATAATTTTAGTGTCCATATTAATAACTATCGCTTCTGCACATAATAAAAATATTAAAAATAAATAAAAGTACATAAAATTAAATAAAATCTTTCGAGTTCTGCACAAAATTGCGCGAATCACAATGTCTCGGTTCAATAACTTTTACACAACTTTCAAATTCATTTACTTATATTCCAGTTTTTTGTTTAGTATGTTGTTGTCTTATTAACAGCTCCATTTTCAAGGCGAAGTACGACCAAATATTCCAAAATTTAGAAAAATGTACACCCATTTCAAATACTTATTCAAAGAAATACCCCTCAACCTAGCACATTTTAGCACTGTATGGCATCAGCATATCCTACATACATACATATATGTACGCACGTGTTAGTTATGTGCTGCACTCGGTTTAGTTGACCCAATTTATTAGACCGACTGCCTAAAATACCTGAATGACCGAGTTTTCTTTTCATTTTTGACTTATGTTTAAATTTATGTTTTTCATATTTATGAGATACGTATATCTCATACACACACCTCTGACATTTCATTCGATTTTATTTTCATGTTTTTGCTTTGCTTCTTCCACTGACCCAAACAAATGCAAACTCATAATTCAAAGGCAGTTTGTGACACTGTGCTGGCGTTTCACCTACACACACCAAACATATACACATATATGAATGCTTAGTATGTATGCGTGAGTATGCGGTATGCTGTGCGGCACCGCTGCGACGCCGCTGACATTGAACTAAATTCATTTTGAAAAGCGCACAACAAATCATTTTAAATTATTTCTTATAGTGCAACAAAAATAGCAGTAAAATACAAATAAAAAATTATATTAAAATACATTTGCATGGAAAATGAATGCAAGTGAAGAGAAAACCGTAGAATATAACGGTAACTAAAATAGCATGGCTTGCTGCGAAATTTGCAAGGAAGCATGCATATATATGTAAATATAACGTGTGTGTGTGTGTATCGCAGTAGGGAGGGGCATATTTGTACCCAATTGTTTTGGAAAAGTGGGCGTAGTATATATATTTAGCCGTTTTTTTAAGTCAATTTGCATCGGATAAAACAACACACACACTCTCACGATGTGCTAGTGGCATATCAAATATATCGATGCACCTGTCCGCTTTTTTAACGGTATGCAGCATTTGACCAATGACACTTGTCAATTACATGCCGTTAGCTTTAACAGATCCTTTTATTTGTAAAGCTGTTATAATTTTTTTTCTATTTTTTTTAATTACAGATTTCTTGCCAAATCAGAAGGGAAAAATTAAATTATAAAATTATAAATTATTATATATTATTATAATAGCGCCGAGAAACAAACCCACACGCATATGGCACGCATTTATACAAAAAAATAAATAAAAATATTTATAGTTAGCGCATCGTCACAGAGCACAGCGCCCGTGGCGGCTTGACAACAATAACCGAATAACCGAATAAATAATCAAACATGTGAGCAGTGAATTAGTGCGCTCTGATTAGCATCTTCTACCGCACAAGCAAGCACACATACAAACATGCATATGTATATATAATTTTGGCTACGGCGCTTATCTACATAGCAAAGGCAACTCTGTGTATATACATAATGCTTATAAGCCAATAGTCGCGAATACTTTTATGTTCAATCTGTTTGTGAATGGTGAAAAAAATTGAAAAATCATTAATTTGACCATCGCAGGTAACGTTATTACGCTATAACGGCATTACGACACTAGTAGTGCTCCAGCAAAACGCTGGTCTGCTTATCTATAAAAAATAGTTTTTTTTAATCGATTTTCTGTGCTAATTTTTTGCTCACAAAGTATTTCCGTCTACAAGATAACTTTTTTGCAAACGCAACTCATTTTAGTCCCCACATTGATGAGTTTTGAGTGCTCACTTATCGTTTTCCGTTGAAGTTGTGGCAAATTTTCAAGTATTTTGACATACATATAGCATTATTTGTGCTTTTGATTAGCACTGACATATGTGCGTGTGAGTCAGTGCACAATTATGTACTTACATACTGCATATATATGTACATATATACTTGTAGCTACACTTATGAACAATTTGTGCTGTATGTGTATATATATTTGCGTACGGTTGCACTTAGCGGTATTTTAGAACGAAAATTCATTTCAATCAAAAATTTTATTACTTTTAGTCCAATATTTGAAGTTCAGTGAGATAGTTATTCAAATAAGTCATATTTCGACCCTGATTATACTAAAAGTGCAAAATTTAGAAAGCATTTCAAGTCACTTGATCGACATTAGGTGTTCGTAGGGCCTGCAAGGCTGAAGATTTCAATATTTTTAAAGCTCAAAGATCTTAGAAAGTGCAGCTGCATATGTGGAAAGTCCAGAATTATAGTACCACAAGCTTGGTGGCTAATAATGCACTAAAAAATTAATCATCAAAATTTTTAATAAAAATTAATTTTGCACTAGAGCTCACACGGAGCCTTCAATCTTACATTAACATCAGTTACATATTTAAACAGTTTATATTTGATCGATTTTTAATACTTATCTCACGAAATTGGAATTAAACATAGAAAGTCTGATATTTAATACAAAATATGTGGGATTAAAAATTGAAAAAGAAAACAAAAATTAAAAAATTTTAAAATTTAAATTTTTTTTTTAATTTTAAAATTTTGGAAACTCTAAAAATTTTTAACAAGAATTGAAAATTTGTAATTAAAAATTCGCGATCTGAGCATATGAAAAAAAAATTCTGATCGATTGCATTTCTTATGAATGTGGAAAGTTGTACATATTAGAATAAATTTTCAACTTTAGAGCTCTAGAGGTGTGAAAAGTTATAGATGAATAATTGAAAAATACAAACCAAGCTCTAAAAACTTCCAAAACTACACGAATTTACCTTCAATTAAAATTATTAAGTTAAGGCAAAATGTCTATATTTAAGGAAAAATATCATTTTGCACACTAAAACTAAAAATTATTTCATAACAAAGCAAATTCAATTGCATTTCTTGTGTTTTATTCAGTTGATTAGGGCACTCAACGAATTCCCGAAAGCTAAACCTACACACAAGGCCAATTGGAAATAACAAAACTTAAACAAATACACACATACACAATAGCAACAACAAGCACTTTATATTTGCATTTTTATGTCAGAAAAATTTTATGCATAATATAAGCCACAACGCACCGCGCCCCCGCCCAGCACATACAAGCAATTAGTGCTTGAGATTGTGTAATTATAGCACAGCCATGCAAGCACATACACATACACACACATGTGCACATAGAAGTATACAGTGATTGCAGCCCTTAAGTCAGAAGCGAACTATCAACATCTAACCTTGACACCTGCAGCCAACAAAGCGCTCATCATTAGTGCACGAGCGTGCGGCGCTGAAAAGCAGACTACACATTTTCCTACAAATCTATGCAATTAAACAGGTTGCAAACAAGTGTGCTTGGGCGCATATCAGCACAACGCTACGGGGCATTTGACAAAGGAAAATCCATAAATATTTAACAGCGTGAAATATGTGCACGTCTCTGGGTGTGTTGTTGTAGCTAGTGAGGCGGCGAGGGTGCCGAAAGAGGCACCACAAGAACGAACACATAAGAAAAAATTGAAGGCGCTTGTTCGACCAGCATGTAAATGGCGCACATGTGTTAATAACTCAAATTCGAACGCCAAACAACAAATTGAAGAAAATTTATATATTTTTTTTGAATAATTCGAAATCGAATTATATAGCAACTTAGCAACGCTCGCCGCTACACATACACTACAGAAGTGGCGATTGCATGAATTATTCATGCGCTGGACGCACAAGCCACACGAAATTAGCGCATACAAATGCGAAACAAACAAGGGAAGCGAACAAGAGAAAAGAGAAAACAAGGAAAACTCACGTGCTTTGTGCCCACTGTGCGACAGCTTTCAAGGTTAATTCGCATGCGATATTTGAGCAGCAAAAAGCACGAATTATTTTAAAATAGTTGGACGAGGGCGACACGAAACTATGCAGCGAACGGCGAGCAGCCAACAGCCAGCCTTTAAGGGCGGCAAATGGGCGTCAAGTAGGGAGATGTACCCTCAGATGTATCCACACACATATGTACGAGTATATATATACTTGTATATAGTGTGTGTGCAGTTTTAGTGTTGGCTGCCAAAAGTTTCGTCATGAGACAAGTGCTAAACCTAGATAGCTAGGAATACGAAAATGGGCACGAAAATAAAACGAGTGCAGAAATGTGATTTTCAGAAGCAGCAGACAAAAGTGAAAACGAAAGCGAAACGGAAACGGCGACGATGACGGCAGCGCACGAATGAAAAGCGTAAAAAGCAGCGCGACGTAGGAACCATAAAAATCAGTGGGGTGAGCAGCGGCAAATTGAAGAAAAGTCTTGCTGAATAAAATCGAAACAAAAAATGAAATGTGTAGCAATTTTGACGAGCACATTTTGGCGTTTATGCCGAAATCAAAGCGAATTTTTAAAACATTCTGAAAAGCGCAAGCGAAGAGCAAGAAGCAAGAGAGTTTAAAAGTTGATTTTGATTTTACCAACAAGTTGAGTAAGTAAGATGAGTGCTATTTGAGGTTATTTATTTTATTATTTTTTATGTTTCAGTCAGCCTTGATGGCATTTACTATTTAATATTTTATTGGATTCCATTTCAGTTGTGTTATTATTAACTGGAATATTGTTTTTAGATTTGATTTCAACATTTTTACTGCAAACATCTGCAGCCGTTAATATAATTAAATTAAAGTTACGGAAATTCACGCTAAATTTGCTAAAATTCAAAATTGCTATTATGCCCTCAGCAAATCCATTGTCACTTCATTTAAATTACTCATAACATAAGCGATTTCGTTTAGTATGTATGACACAATTCAGCACTTTTATGAAATTTCAAAATACACTTGAATCTATTTTTTCCAACACTTTGGCATACATTTCGTTTCTTCTCGAGTTGTTGTGGTGTTTTTTCTGTTTTACTGTTTGATGATAACGTGAACCGGATGCGGACGCAAAACGCAAGCGACGGCAACAGTGACGGATACGACGACGAAGAAGACGACGACGACGACTACGACGACAACGATTATGAACAACAAGCGATGTGAAACGTTGGAATCGCACTAAAACGCCGAACTGCCGAAAAGGCCAAAAGAGTTGGAGAGTCAGTCAGCCAGCCACATAGCTACACGCACACATACCTCCTTAAACGTATGAGCACACATACACACACACATATATATATTCATATAGTTGTACATAGTGATGTAGCTGACTAGCTAACTAGCCAGCGAAGCAGCCAGCTAAGCATGCAAGCAATCAGTCAGCGAGCCAGGTCGGCTGGCCAGCGCCGATTGCCGATGAAGCCACAATCAACACTCGCACAATGTACTCACATACATATATTTAGGTGTATGCGTGTGTGCTTTGTTGTTGTGTGCGCCAATATATGCAAATTGTTGTCACTGTGTACACTTTGTAGAGTTGCTGCTACACGCTACTGCTGCGCCGTCGCCGCACCGTTGCTGCTGCGTAGTGGATGCCTGACGGCAGAACTAACAAAGCAACAACAAGTTAATAAGTGCAAGCAGTAATAGAATTTTAATTGGGAAATATTTTGTTACATATGTGCGCACGTAATCTTTTTGTGGCCAAACAAAAACAAAAAAAGCGTGACTGCCTCCAGAACAACAATACACACATGTGAATAAGGTAAGGGACGGTGTAAAAGCGCCACGTTGAAGAATTCTGAGAGAATGTCGAATATAGTTTGCAAAAACGGGAGATAAACAGCGGGACACAGGTAGAAAAGGTAATAAAAACAATCGTCATCAAAATAGAAGTTATGCTGCTGGCAGAGCGGTGGTAAAAATAAATATTCAAGCGAAAGCAAAATTTAAATTTGGCATCAGAATTAAAATCACAACTAAAATTAACATTAAAATTTGAAATTAAAAATTAAGTAAATTTAAAAAAAATTTGTATTAATTTTAAAATTTAATATAAAAAAATTAGTATGAGAAATAAAATCAAAATTAATATTTATATTAAAATTTAAATTTAAAATGAAGTAAAATAAAAATAAAATTAGTATTAAATTTAAAATTGAATTTTTATTAATTTTATACAATTAATTTTTAAAATTTAATATAAAAAATTAGTATGAGAATTAAAATCAAAACTAAAATTAACATTAAATTAAAATTTGAAATTAAAAATTAAGTAAAATAAAAATAAAATTAATATCAATTTAAAAAAAGTAAATTTTAAAATTTAATATAAAAAAATTAGTAAGAGAATTAAAATCAAAATTAATATTAATATTAAAATTTGAAATTAAAAATTAAGTAAAACAAAGATAAGATCATTATACATTTTAAAACTCATTATAAAATCAAAATTAGTATGAGAATTAAAATCAAAATTAAAATTAAAAATGAAGTAAATTAAAAATTTTAATTAATATAAATTTAAAATAAAAATTAAATTTTAAATTAGCAATAAATATTATTGCAACTAAAATTGTAATTAATTATTATATTATATTACATATTAATTATAGTTAGAATTAAAATTAAAATTGAAATAAAATAAAACTGAAATTAATATTAATTTTCAAATTCAATATAAATTCAAAGTAAGTCAAATAAAATATTTATTTGCGGAAATTAACTGTGAGAAAAAAAATTAAAACCGCAAAAAATATATTTTTGTATTACAAAATACTTAATAAATTTAAATTAAATGCAGCTGTTATAAACAATAAGAAAATTAAAATCAATAATTATATAATAAAAAAGTGTTACATAAATGAGGTACATAGCATAAGCACTGGCACAAATTAAATTCAAAACTAAATATTCAACATCTTCCAAGCAATCAATATTTTGCCTCCGACTCCGACACTCTTATCTACAATATTTTTCCACATTCAAATGTACACTCTTTATGTATGTATGTAAGTGTATATATGTGTGTGTATGACCAGCATTAACGCGTATCAAGTTTACCGTGTTGTGGTTGTGCGCTTTTACGATTTTGACAAGATTGTGACACGCAGTCAAAAAGTACACACCAACGGCACTAAATCACACAACACATAAACACACACACACACGCTTATATAGCGTATTCAAATATGCCTAAGGCAACACAACTCCGACCCCCACATTTTGTAAGCTTCCTTCCCGCGGGCACCACTACACTCCTACCAACGCGCGCTTTTTTCTCGTTTCATTATCTGTTTACTTTGTATTTCGTGCGCGCCTTTTTCACGCTGCTTCGTCGACTTAGAAATTCTTCCGCGCTACTGCTCCATCTCTAACTTCCACTTTGCGCTATTCGTCTATTGCATGTTACTCCACATCCATCCAACCAAATACATGGCAGCGGAGCACAGCATAGTCATGTGTATGACGTAAGCTAAGAACGATTTGCTGAGGCTTTTGCTGTTGCTTTTGCCAGCCCAACTTGTAGAAAAGTATGTATGTATGTATGTGTGGATATATTCATACTCTTAAAAACTGTGTATTTATTATGTACGCAAACAGCTTATTATTATGAATTTTAAACGCAATTCTCAGATAGTGTGCTACAGCTATGTATGTGAGTGTGTGTGTGCACATAGACGTAATTGTGTATTAATTTTTTGTGTGAGTTGTTTGCGTATAGCTTAGCGCTATGAAAAAAACAACCTGACAGCCGCTCACTTTTAAATGGATATGTAGAAACCTTTGTAGCTAATCATTTGAGACTCTTAAACGCGTCTTAGCCAAAACGCTACTAACTAAAGAGTAATAAACACTTCCAAACAGCTTTATTAATTGAGCTTGAAAATAGCACAAAAACAGCAAAGCAAAATGGTAGGAAGTCAATTTTAAATCACACAAAGGCTTTATTTATTTGGGAAGCTCGCTTAAAAGTTGTTTTGTTTGTGTCTGCACGAGGTGGCTTTAAGAAATAGCAATGAATATTTAGTTATTATTTTGAAGATAGAATGAGAAGCTATTTACAGATTTCTTTAAGAGTTATTCATAGTCGTTTCCATCTTCAGAGGTCTGATTATCATTATTATTAAATTTAAATTAAAATTACATTAATATTAAAATTAAAGTCAAAATTAAAATTAAAATTTAATAAAAATTCAAATAAAATTTAAATTTAATTTCATTAAAAAAATAAAATTGAAATTAGAACTAGAGTTATAATGAGAAATTAAAGTTGAATTAAAAATTAAATTAAAATGACAACTAAAATTTAAATTAAAATTAAAATGAGAATTAAAAAATTGTTTATAAAAGACAAATTAAAATAAAACTAAATTCAAATTGAAATTAAAATTAAAATATTTTCAAATTAAAATTTGAATTTAAATTTAATTTAAAATTTTAATTTAATTTTTTAATTTTAATCAAGTTTAATTCTATTTAAATTCAAAAAAGTTTAATTTCAATTTGAATTTTATTTAATTATAATTTAAATTTACTTTAATTAAATAAAAAAAAAAATTCAAAATGAAATTAAACTTGAGAAAAAATTAAATTTGTATTAAAATTAAAATTGAAATTAAAAAAGAACTCAATTTTTTTTTGTATAAGGAAATTTAAAATTAAAATTAAAGAAAATTAAAAATGAAATTAAATTGACTTAAAAACTAAAACTTGTATAAAAGTTAAAAATAAAAATAATATAAGAATTAAAACATTTTTTTAAAGCAAATTAAAATGAAAAATAAAATTAAAATTGAAATTAAAATTAAAATTAATTTTTTGAAATGAAAACTAAAAAAGAATTAAATATTTTTGTATAAGCAAATTAAAATTAAGTTAAAATTAAAATTAACATTAAAATTAAATTACAAATAAAATAAGAATTGAAATATTAAAATTAAAATTAAATTTTTTTGTTGAAATGAAAACTAAAAAAGAATTAAATATTTTTGTATAAGCAAATTAAAATTAATATTAAAATTAAAATTAACATTAAATTAAAAATAAAATAGAAATGGAAATATTAAAATTAAAATTAAATAAAATCAAAATTTAATTAAAATTTAATTAAAATATAAAATTTGTTTTAAAATAAATAATGAAATAAATATGAAAATAATAATTAAAAAATGTAATTTCTGTCATATTCAGAGGCCTGAATATCAAAAATACTATACAACTAAAGATTAGCAAATAAAGTTATGCAAATCGGCCAAAATCGACCAATAGTAGCACATTTTTGCGAATAAAACTCATAACGATTGGAAACAAAGAATATATTTCTTATTTTTTTTAACAAAATTGTACTTTATAGAAGTAGAGCAAAAGTAATTTTCTGACAGACTAAAATTTGCATACGCAACAAGTAGCAAAATAAAAAATGCAAATAAAAAAATAAAAAAAACTACTTTATATATTTAATTAAAGAATAATTTGTATAATTGCCTTTTAATTTTATATTAAAAAAATTAATAATTTTATATGGGCACACTTGCTGAAAACTAATTTAGAAAAGTGGTTTCGCTGCAATAGCGATATGAAATAATTATGGAACTCTACAGCTACGAGCAGTAATTATACGTCGATATGCACATTAGACTAGGCTCCAGCTACAAAGGTTAATTTTTACTGCAAGTAAATAACTTTATCACGCAAAGTGCAACTTAAAACGCATTAATATTATATAAATGTATAATTACTTGCAATAGAAAAAGTGGAGTTTGCATTTTGAAGTAAACAGATAATGCAATTGTGGGGAAATAGCTTAATTAACTGGTTTTATATAACGCAATGTTGATTATTTTTATATGCCAGGTGGAGTGCAATGAAGTTAAAACGAAATAAATAGGGAAAATAAAACTTTATTATCACCTTTTTCGTTGCAAAGTCTGGTAATAAGTCAAAACGCACCATGCGCCGATGCATAAAATTATATCTATCATACAAGCCTCTATGACCTAAAATTGAAATAATAAATCATCAGTGCGATCTAACTGGCACATACGATACTTGCATTGACTGGGAAATTTTTTTGCGTTAAAATACTCGAAAATGCGCTATTTAGGCCAACAGGACGTATACGTATCATTGCTTTTCCTTTGTGCCGACGTGGCGTATGAGTGATTTTAGCACAATGCGCATAAAATAGCAGGCCATTGATATTCTTGTGTGTGTGTGTGTCACAATTGGCCAAAGTATATCGTCGATAAGCGCCTCAAATCCACTTCACCTTGCCAGCTTCGACTTCTTCTTCTTCCCACCCACGTACCGCAGGCTGGCGGAACAACACTGTCAGTTTCAAAATCACAAGCAAGCGCTAAAAAATATGGCTTGGCAAACGGAAAGAAGCTGCAATGAGCACACAAACGCACAATGCACAAATACGAGCTTGCGAAAGTAAGCAGTGAAGACCTTCAGTCGGTAATTTATGCTTTATGACCAGGTGTGTGTGTGTGTGCGTGCGTGCGCGTTGCAGTTTTCAAGGATCCAAATCCGCACTGCGCAAAACCACGGCTAGCGCGCACATGTCTCGGCATACGGCTACATACATGCTTACATATGCGTGCGAATGTGTGCATAAGCACATGTGAAGTGCTGCAAATGGAACGTAGTAAGTGCCTCAGCGCATATGTGTGCAACACTGCAGCTAAAGCGTAGACGCAGAGAAAGCAGAATGCCAAAAATCAGCTTTCAGAGGGAGAGAGGAGCGCCTTATATACACAGAGAGCTATGCGTAAATGAGATATGTTGCTGCTTTGTGGTCAAGCGGAAGCTTCAAACATGGCAACATGCAGTGTATAAAGGTTGCAATGCATGCAACACGCAACTACAACAACAAAGCTTAAAGATATCGAAGCAGTCTTGTCAAAATTTAGGTTGACCAATAGCCAAGAACTCGTATTTAAAGCGCGATGCATAGTGTGTAACTGCAAACGGTGGCACATTTGGTGGCCCCCATACACACACACATGCGAATACTCATTTCGTTGGACATTTTTCATAGACACATTTTGTCGCATTACACTTGGCACCACATTCGCATTGGGCGCTTGCAGCTTTGCTCGTTTTGCAACCATGTGACCTACTTATGCTCGGCTGCAGGCGCCTAGTGTTGCTGGACGAGGGGTGAGGTGGAGCGCATGTTCTATGCAATGCAGCGCGTCGTTGGTGGCTGCAGCCAGCTGCACACGTGGCATTTTCCGGGTCTCCTTTTTGCGGCATTCGCGTCCTGCGCATAAGAAAATGCACAAAGCAAACAGAAGTGAGCGAAAAGCGCCAAAGCAAATGCGAGAGGGAAAGAGAGAGTGTGTGCAAATGTTATCATATGAGTTTTAGCCGTCTTGTTCTGTCTCGCTTGCTCGGTCGCTTTGGCAATGGCAATAGAATTGTAGTCGCAATGTCAAATAGCAGCGACGAAAATAGAATTGCAACAAAAGCAACAATCAACAGACATACATACATATATCTAAGGGCTTACAGCGGACGAACTAGCACACGTTGAGGCATGTACATAAACATGGGTGATTGTGGCAATGCATAGCAACGCGCATTGCAATTAAAAGAGACCCCGCAGTTTTCTATATACAAGATTTATATAGGTATACATGTCTGTTTGTATGTCAGTTCCTGTGCAACGTTGCGTGTTGCGCAGCCGATTGCTTTGCTGCAGCCATAGCCAACGTTGCTCTGCCTTGCACACCAGAGCAACCACTTTGTAAACGTCCTTGAGCACACGCTGCCGCCCTCTCCGCAGGCTCTAACAGCCCGTCGGCGCTTCGTATACAACCTGCTCTTACACGCTAATGGAAAATAAATCGGTGAAGCAGCAAAAAATAACAACATATACAAAACACATACATACATATATATAATAAAACTTGGAAAGAAGGGCTGCTGGGGGAGCTGGCAGGGCTGCAGAAATGTTGCAAAGCCCAAATAGCTTTGGTCACGCATACAAATGTTAATAGCAAGCAGTGAGTGGCATGCGACAGGCCTTGCCACGTTCCTGTGGCCAACATATGAATATCGGGCATTATGCCAGCTCTCTGCTGACCGTTAGCCCAACGACTGAAAGGCGAAAATATTTCATTATTTATGAATGTAAATATGTGAGCGTGCACTCGATACAACTGCTTGTTGTTTTTTAATGGATTTTCAAAAAGTACGAAAAATTTCCATTTTAAGTTTTCAACTTTTTCAGCTTAAAAGTAAAGTAAATTTCGATGTTACTTTTAAAGTATAACATACATATGTATGTAAATATAAATTTGAGGTTATGAGTAGATACATAAATATGCAGAACCGAAATACTAGAAAATATAGCAGAGCTCAGTATAAATAGTAAGTAAAACATCGAAGCAATGAAGCAAGAACTTTAAGAGAGTTGCTTCTATATAAACTAAATCTAACACATAGAGTAGACATGTTAAAAGCAGTATATCTCAATCACGCTCCCGTTTAGTTCTACTATCTTCCTTAGCTGTAGCTTTGCAAGCCCGAGTATACTTCCTTGAATTATGAAAGCGCTTTACAGCGATATCCAAAACCAATTTCTCCTTCTTTTCTTACAGAATTTGAAAGTAGTTTCCATTTCTAAAAGTAGAAATTTTCAAACCTTTTTAGCGTCAATTAAATAGAAAATATTCCAAAACATCATTGCTTTGATTTTGGAAAGAATTCGAATCTATTACCGAACCATTAAAAGTCTCGTGTGACATTAACCATGCTACGATTAGCTCAAATCCACCAAGTGTATAAAACAATGCTTTAACGAGCACCAGATTTTGTTCCGAACGCAGCAGATTCTAATATTCAAATATATCATACATACATAGATTAGACCTCGGTTACCGCTATGCGACTTAGCAGCACACCTAAAGGATTTCGTGATTTTGCTTTCAGCGTCAAACAAAGCGAATGCAATATAAAATACTTTCATTTCATATGAATTTTAAAGTTCTGCTGAGGCGTTTTATTATTCGCATTGCTTTTGTCGAACTTAGAACGTTCATATATGCTCTTTAGCGCAACGTTTTTCGCTATTTTTGCGATGAAAGTAAAAACTAGAGAAGAACTTGTGAAACAAAAACCTTTTATGCATTTTTGCAGCACACACACATGCACACACGCAATTATTCATATGCATTCAAGTATGTGGCACAAGTGGCCGCACTGAAATAAAGTGCAGAAGCAGAAGAAGAGAACAATGAAAATAACTTGCTATATACATACATATTTACTTGTATATAAAATCGCTGTCTCCTTAGCAAATTTGTTTGTATGCCAAATACATATATGCATATATACATAAGTATATAATATACATATATACATATACATATGTACATATGTGTATGTATGTACATATATATTTACATTCATTGTTTCCCTTCGCATTTGCATACTATTCCAAATCGCGTATTGTATATTTACAATTGTTGTTGTTTCTAGCATCTAACGCGTCTGCAACAATGCAACTTAAATATACATACAAAGAAAAATTCATAAAATAAAATAAAGCCACAAATGGAACTGCTTGAAAACGATTGCTCGAAAATAATCGAACTGTTATCTTCAAGTGTTCGGCAAAAATATTTTTATGTAATCATTTTCTGGAAAATAACTGCATTTTTGTATTTACAAATTATTTAATCAAAGGCAAATGGTTGTTATTAAAAGTGCTCAAATTGTTATTAAGTTGTTGTCACTTTATCATATTTTATTTTATTTTATTTTATTTTATTTTATTTTATTTTATTTTATTTTATTTTATTTTATTTTATTTTATTTTATTTTTTTTTTATTTTATTTTATTTTATTTTATTTTTTTTTATTTAATTTAATTTAATTTAATTTAATTTTATTTAATTTATTTTATTTTATTTTATTTTATTTTATTTTATTTTGTTTTATTTTATTTTATTTTATTTTATTTTATTTTATTTTATTTTATTTTATTTTATTTTATTTTATTTTTTTTTATTTTATTTTCATTTATTTTGTTTTATTTTATTCTGTTTTCTTTTATTTTATTTTATGCCGTTACTTCCACTTCCATTATATTTTCCTTGTTATTTATTTTTGTATTTTTCCAATCTCGTTGCCTAATATTGCAACAACATTTCTGAATTGGTTATTCTATCTTATCAGCAGATTTTCACACACACACACGCGCACGCGATTAATTTCAACTACACCGGCCCATTATCTCGTCATGTCAAAAAATTTCACATCAACTACACAAATATACGTAGTACATACATATAGTATATTTGCGGTATTTAATTCCTGACATTATCTCCGACTACTTGTGCTAGTTCGGTTTAAGTGCCTCAACTAAAATCAGTCCCATACTTGCAAGTCATATCTCCTTGGTGTCCCACTTGACAAACGCTTCAGTGCCTACAACTAGAAGCGTTATTAAAAAATACATACACACATGTATATATACTCGGGTAGTGTGGTTATAGGTCTTATCAAACTTTGAGGTCAATCGCGTTATATCTCGATCTTTTTCTATTTATCACCGTGAGCTTGCAAATACACTTTGTTTGATAAACAGTAAAGAGGAAGAGAGAGAGCGCGCTAAATACCGTTTTAATAGCATGCACTCATGGTTGGATAAAGAAGAAGGGCGTTTAATGAGTTGTTGTCAAGCTTTGATGTCTGGAGTAAAAAGTGATTTTATTATAACTTTTTTTTGTGTGCAATGTGACAAAATGTGTTTGCAACTTTTTGTGTTGGCGCTTTTCTCAATTTTAACGTTCGGCAGAAGCAATTGTAATTTTGTAAAGCTGCTTTAGGAATGAAAGCGGAGCGTAATGTTTCAATTTAATATTTGACAATGCTTAGCCAGTAGTAGACAATTTGTAATGACTTGTTAAGGTATTGGTCGTAAATGAAACAATATGAAATATTGGGTTATAAATCAAATTTCATTTTTGTCATTTGAAATATTTAAAATTTTTTAGTTCGAAATGGTCACATCTCAATTTCACAGCGAAATTCGTTATATGTCTAAGTGTTATTGATTAAGAATTATCATTCAAAAGTCATGTGATATTCGGTGTCGATTAAGCACAAGACCAAAACTACAATCTAAATACCCATACAAAGGTGATTTGGTTACAATCAATGAATAATCATTACACTGTACCACACTCGGCAGGGTATGGCACCAAATCCGAAAAGAAAATTTTCTCTTTTTGGTAGTACTCCTTTAAAGTTGAATTATATGACTTCAGATTTCGAAATTGAGCTTTTTGGAAAGATCTATATTCATTACAGTACGTATGTTCCTAATAAGGAGCATGGACACCATTATCGCTTTCTTCTCATTTCAATGTTGTCTAACTTTTTCAAAGGGTTTCAAAGTCGAGCCAATATCTTTCAAATATAACTATATATATTATCGAAATTCTGACACTGTTGAATTGCATCTGAAAACTTTCTGAATATCGCCAACACCATTATGTCTCCAATAAAGTCGATGAAACACAATTAGACATATTTATATTTTATATTGACATCATTTATTAGGCATTGAATGTCGCTAACGCAAAGCTAATTTTATGCATGCCATGACAATAGAGAGGCACACACACACCAACTGCGCTAAGCATTCACCGGCCAATATCGTCTAGTTTTTGCCCGCCACATCAAGAGTCTGAACTTGACCCCCAAACACGATATCTTTATAGTACAACTTGCCACTCACATACATACATATGTATATAATTATGTTTATTTAAATCCGCGTATTTGCATACAAGTCGCTAATAAGCAGCTGTATGCATGTTTGTATATATACATATATACACGAATACCTGCGCTTGTGTGTGTATGCGAAGTAAAGTGCAAGGCCTCCAGTAGCAAAACTCGATAAACTTGAACTTTGTAAAATGTGCAGTCATATGAGCAGAAAATAACAGCAACAACAATTGTTAAAAAGCAAAGAAATTGCAAACACTTTGCATCACGAATGTCAGCACGGCAAAAGAGCAAAAACAACAAAAAAATACCTAATAAATAAATTAGTGGCTTGAAGTTGAGGTTTTTATTGAGTTTGCCACAAAGCATTTTCAAGAGCACTCGCTCGTATGTATGTTCGTATGCACATATAGATGTGTATGTATGTGTAAGTATTAATTCGAGCGATAATTCGCGTACAAAGTGCAAATGATTGGCGAATCAAAGCAAGTGATTAGGCGTATAAATATTTATAGATTCTCACTCGCTGGCATATAGACTTATTTAGGTATATACATATGTACATACTTATATATATATATGTAGACAAACCAATAGTGAGTGTGCAATATGCATTAGGAATGCCTTTATTGATAATATTTTCGAACTTTGTATGCAATGACTTTATATTATTTTTAAATGTTATAAAAATTATTAAAAAATCATGCTGAGGAAAGAATTCAAAAAAATTAAAAAAAATCACAGCAAAATTGGAAGCAGAAACAAATAAAAAATATATTTTTATTTCAACTCAATTTTTATAAAAAATGTTTGACTAAATTAATCGACAGTTGTTCAAATGAATAAAGCACGACGGGCGTGAAATGCCGTGTGCGAGCAGGTTTTTTATAGCCACAAACATGCACACACGTCTACACATATGTATGTATGTGTGTACAGCCATGCATAGCAATATCATTGTTGCATCATTTGTTTTGCTGGTGGCGAAATTGAAAACGCAGTAAAACAAGTTGTGTCGGATTAAACATTTTTTTTTCATAAATTACATATATTAGTATTAGTTTATTTATATTCATATTCGTTCGTAATGTGCAATACTCGTAATGAGTGAAGATGTACCAGTTAAACTGGCTGCCAGGCGGACATTCTAAAACGCAATAACTACTGAAATTAGCGAAACTCTAATGAAATAGAATCTGAGCAGAAATCAAAACCAACAACAACGTAAGAAATGCTGTGCAAAAGCAACAAACTGAACGACAGTATTGAGAAAATGACATCATTATTGAAGCGCTGCAAACGATGTTGAAAGAGTAGTCATCAGCAAGAAGCCCTGTAGGAAAAATTTACTTTTTTATAAAATGTGAGGAATATTTTTTTCGTTATTTTCTCTCTTGTAACTGGACTTTTTTGTGCTTTTAAACATATTTTTTTATTTGTATAATTAAAAAATTAAAACAAAATATACATACATATATGTATGTATGACAATAAAGAAAACATTTTTTTTTAATAAATCATCAAAAATACTAAACTATTTATGTGTTTTTAAAATATATTTTTTTTATGATATTTCACTTTTAACAATGTATTAAAATAAAAAATAGTAATGTTTTTAAAATATTTGCTATTTCATTATCTTTATTTTTAGCAATGTATGAAAAAAAAATAACTTTTTTTATTTGTTATCCGTTTCCATGAGTTTTTTTAAATTTATTTTTTATATGTAATACTTAAAATTTCTTTTAAAAAAATTTCCTTAAGTTCAGTATAAATACTCAGTGTGCTAAACTCGAATGTAAATTTCTTGCCGATAATTAATTATTTTTTTTTTGTAATCCTTTTACTAAATTTCTATTATTAATTATTAATTTAATTTTGTTTATTAATTTATTAACTTCATTAATTTTTTGCTGATAATTTATTTTTCATTTTATTTTTTTTTAATTACTAACATGAGGAAAAAATGTAAAAACTGCATTTCGCAATAACAAAATTTGCTAATTTAATGAATATGAAACATGTAACAAATAATTGTAAGAATTTATTATGTTCACAAATTTTTTCCATAAATTCACTCTAAATACTGAGTGTGATAAACTAGAATAAAAATGATTTGCCGATAACTATTTTTTTATTTCAATTTTTTTTATTAAATTTTTATTATTAATTTAATTTTTTTATTAATTTATTAATTAATTTTTTGCTGATAATTTATTTTTTTTTTATTTTAATTTTTTTTTTAATTATTAACATGAGGTAAGGCACATATGTATTAAAAATGTAAAAAAACTGCATTCGTTAATAAAAAAATTTGCTAATTTAATAAATATGAAGACGCAACCAATAATTTTAAAAATTTATTATATTCAGTACTTTTATGAGTAGATTTTCTCACATATATTGACTAGTTGGCATGTAGTTACAACAGCCTTCATCAATAATAACAACAATTTATTTATCTACAACGCATAACCCATAAGAAATACAAAAGAGCCTATAGTGACTACTTTTTCCTGCAGGGTAGCTTATAGTCCAAACATTTGCAGTAGCATCAACGGACTACTAATCGGCAATACACATAAAAATTAGCTCATTAAGCACATATAAATACTCATATAAATAAAAATATATGCAAGGGACTTAAAAATAGCCACGAAGCACTGATAATCCAGGGTAAAACAGCTAATCGCTTCGCAATGGCGTCTTTGGAGGCAGACAATAAATGCGATTATTGTAACAAAATTTATTTAAATGAGCAAGAGCAAAAAGTTAGCATGTCGACGCGGTGCTTAGTGCACCAGTCAGGCGGTCAGTCAGTCAGTCAGCCGATCGGTCAGTCCGTCAAGCAGTCAGTGGGTCACTCAATCACGCGTTTGCTAAGTTGTCAATAAATGCATGTCAGGTGTAATGTGTGCTTGTATGAGTGTACATTTTTTTATAGTCGTTTGTGCTACAACTTCATTACTAAAGCTTATTTAAAATGAAATAATCCTCATGCAACGAAACCGTGAAAAAATACAAAAAGAAACAAAGCAAGTTGAAGTCTCGTTTGCCTTGTTAGAGTCTCGATTTAATTACTCATTATTGTTTTATTATCGATAATTAAAAAATTTCAACCGGCATTGAGCACGTAGTTACTTATTTTAATTGTATTCATTCATGTTGTTAGAAAATAAATAAAAGTCATGAAAATTATATAGAAGAGGTGATATATAAATATACAAAATTATATATATAATATATACATATTATATATGAATCAGATTGATATATGTATATATATTATATAAATATATATGTGGCTGAGATTAATAGTTTCCAAACTCTGATCCTAAGACCGGTGCGAAATCGCGTAGCACATTTTTCAATTAACAGAAAGATAACCTAAACTTATACAGAGATTACCCAACCGTGATATCGAAAATTGAATCGGGCTGCGAAATTTTGTTTTTGCAGTCAAGTTTGACCCGTATCCTTAGATCCACCGGTCTGAAGAAAACACTGTTTTGAAAAAAATTAACCAAAGCCATCTAATAACATTACCAACAACTTAACTGTCAAAACATATGCCATGATGAGAATGGATATTTCCAACTCATTTGGAGAATTTTGAGCGAAGCTGGTTTCAGTTTTCACTTTTATACTAGTTTTCAACCTTTTTATCCATTTGCACTATCTTTACAGAAACAAGCATAAAGTAGCAAATAGGATTTTCAAATTTTTTCCCTGCAGCTTTTAGTTACTCAAATCCAAATCTAAATTTACATTCTCCTATTCTGTAAGCACAATCACACACTATAGAAATCTCACTTTCAGCACTTCAACCATTCATCTTCACCCAAAAATAGCTGAAAAGCCTTAACCACAGCGAAGAGTGTCCACTTCATTCACTTTTCTATGGCACCAGAGCAACGTAAGCTTTCGTGGCACAGCTATAAGGTGAAAAAAAACAAAGCCGAAACAAAAGTAGAATAGAATGGAATATGTTAAGTGCCTGCGAAGGTATGCAAGCACTTTTCGTGACAACAATGGCAGCATGAAAAAAATTAGATGGCAACACGTGATATGGAGGGTGACAGGTGTTTGGGTCACACAACAACTGGAAAATGTAGTTCTATATTAGTGTGTCTCCAGGGTGTACATATGATAGCAATAAGCATCACATGACATATTTGAAAATTTTATGCCACAAATGTATAAATATGTGGCAGCACCAACAGCGCTAAGTCATGTCACGAATGTAAATGCGTGGAATTTTAAATAACTTAACATGCAACTGACTGACCCAGAAAATAATATAAATTTTAAATGAACTTTTGAGCTTTGAATTATACCATATCAAGCAAAGTTATTCAATAACTAATTAGTGCGCTGTTAAGCGTTTTTATGCCAAGTTGAAGTACCTTCAATTATCATAAATTAGTCACCAAGTTTTTAACACTTGCCTTCTATGTCATTAGAAAATATTTTTTCGTTGCTACAAATTATATTTTTATTTGCTTACAATAAGATTTTCTTGCAACAAAACAACAACCGACCGATTTTCATAGCAGCCTCCCCTTTTTGCTGTGCTTCACAATAACTCGCCCTTTCCACATTGCACTGACACTTAATTATTCTGTTGCCTCCATTTTCAATTGCTTATGTGATGCCTTCAAATATTTATTGTTTTTAATTGCTCACTACTAGTTGTTAAATACATGGCAACATGTGAAGAGCATTGTTGACGAGCGTGTTCTCGTTGACTTTGAAGAACACCGAACGTCAGTCAGTTAGTAAAAAATGTACTTTATTGCATGCATATATTCTTACATATATTTTTAAGTATGTATACCACACATGTATTATAATATTGACACTTCATACTCTAGAAACAACAGCGAGCGAGATAAAACTAACTAGTACATTAACTGGTACATTTCGGTGTAGTGCTAGCCGCTGTCAGTGCTTGGCAGCTCTGGTGATATCAAGCTTGTTTTTAGTGTTCACGAAATTATCTTTTCTCATTTGATTTATGTGAAGTCGATACTAGACACTTTGGACTTCACATTTTTTAAGCTCATACCAAAATTGTTAAAGGCGCATTGTCAAAGAACTGTCAAAAAAAAAACTATGCCAATAATAATATATAACAACGAAGCCTAGAAAACCCTGCTTCCAATTTAACAGCGCCTCATGGATTGAAGTTTTTAAAATTGGAAAGCAAACCGCGACGCTCCAATTTTAGCACAAATAATTAAATTATTTTACCTTCGCAGAAGTACGGCAACTCTACCTAAATGCGCACTGCGTTACCCCCATTCCGCAAACAACATAAATTAAAAATATACACATTGCATAAAGTTCCGCATAATTAGCATTAAATTTGGCAACCTAAGTATGTCAGCACTGGTCGCCTAAATGCAAGTAGTAAAAGACTGCAGAAATTCATTCTTAACCCCTATTGCGTACGACATTCGGACAAGCGCAGCGTTGTATTTGTTTCCAACCAGAGAAATGTGGAGAAGCTTTTATTGCTGCTTTAACGCACAGAGAAAAAGTTAGAGAAAACATTTAGAGCAGCAGGACAGTATTTTTAAAGACAGCATGTGAGGCAATCAGAGCTAATTGGGCAGTGATATGGAATGAACACTTTAAACCAGCACTATTCTGTAGTACTTGATTAAGAGTAAGCCATCAAATCACTTACTGACTTATATACTAAACACAATCAAAACAAGGCAATTTACATATGTTCCACGAGTATCTTCGTGTCGCACAAATCTTATTTACAAAGCATTAGAAGTTTAGACAAAGCAAGCTTTTTATATTTTATATATCTCTAAGTATACACACATACATATATTACAGGTTAATAAAATTTAATTCCTATTTAGAAGAGTACCCTATGTCGTATGCTCAACTGTAAATACGACGAGTTATAAACCCGATTGCATTTTAATATTTGGAGGCATTTATTTCCACAATGCCGTTATAGCCATAAATCATGTAAATAATTTACGTAATTTATGCTTGATGAAGCGTTAAATTATGTAATTAATTATATATATTTCTTACATTATATTAAAATGAGTTATTTCATTCGAGTTATACACACACAATGATATTAAGGTAATGTCAGAAAATTAAGCTCACTTTTTGAATGGAAGCAAGTTTTAGGCGTGAGAACATCAATTACTTATAACTCACAACATTTTATAAAAGACAAGAACCTCACATCATATATGGTAACGAATGATTCCTGAGCGATATAATAAAAACCTCGAAAACGTGCCAACGCAAGCATTGAAATTTCAAATTTTAAATAAATTTGTGCCCAAATACACCGTTAATTTTCGTAATACTCCTAGCGCTGAGTTAAAACGCTAGAGAACACAAGGCCTCTAACGAGAGAGTCGATCTTTCGTCGCACTTCGTATTGTTTATATGCAATGCTATGAATGTTTGTAAGAGAGCGCGCTTTTATGAGTGCATTACAATGAGGCGTGTGAAGGCATCACATACTTATGTACATACATACAAATATGGCGGCAGTATGTATGTTGAAACGTTAAAAACATTATCTACATAAAGCTGATCTGCGCCCAACTCCTCGAAACAGTTTAATTGCGTTGAGATGGAGCGCATATTTTTGTTGACAAAACATATTGAAATGTTGAGAGTAAAGGATAGATAATAAAAGCGAGAAAGTAGGTGAGTTTAGATGTGAAAACAAGGAGCAGACATGAGAGCAAGAGTTCTGAGAAACAAATGTTGAAGTAAACCTGATGTGACAAACAGCGAAAGAGAGGGAGAGAGAGAGAGAGAGAAAGGTATAATCGTTTATGGGATTTCCTAACTTTAACGTTCTGATTTCTTACTTTTTTCTAGTTTAACTTGATTTGCTTTATTTTTGGTGATTTTGTAAATGATAGAGGCAATTTTATAAGAGACTTACCGGAACTGAAATGTGAGCGTTTGGTTTGTTCATTTTCCGGATCGGAATCTAGTGGCCTTTTTCTAGAATCGCCGATTTCGGGGCTTGGGCATGTTTCCATAGCTGCGTCTTCGGCCATTTTAACCTGAATTTTTACTACTCGCACTACTAACTGCTCTTGAATGATTTGGTATGTGAGTGTGGTGGTTTTGGTTTGGTTTCGTTACTGCTTATTTTAACTGTTAGCTTTTGTCTTAATGCTTTTTGCTTTGACGTGCGCCTACTTTTGCTTGATAATTGTTCAGCACGTGCAAACTTTTTGCTTTTGTTATTAACTTTTCTTGGATTTGGTTGATTGCTAATGATTGAACTGAGGTGTTTGTTGTGATTGCTGTTTTCTTTCTTTGTTTACTTTTTGTCTTTTCCAACTTTTCTATTCACTGCTCGAATATACGATTTCGGAACTGCGTACGATCTTGCTATGGAACGATCTGCTCTGACTGACTTTGACTTTACTTCTACACGCTCCTTACACGCTCGATCTCTGCTTTGACTGCTTGACTGTTTTGTTATTTTTATTAGTGAACAGCTCGCTCTCTCACGCTCCTAAAGATGTGTGTTCAAAACTCGCTTTTGCTTCGTAAGCACATATGAGCTGCTTGTGAGTGAGGGTTTTTTGTTTTCAAATTTTCTAATTAATCGCCCCCTTGGCCTGCCCAATGTGGTGTCGCAATGATGATTGTTTGCTACTTGAAGCAATTTTGTGGATGCAGAGAAATGCAAATGCGAGACGATTTGACGAGTGATTTTTGCTTTGTTTTGTTTTCGATTACAAATCGATGCGAGACGATGTAATGCAGTCGATGCGTTTAGTTATCGCACAGATCGATCAGATCGGCTTCGGATACTCTTGTTTTCAAGCGTTACAGCTTAAATACCGAGCTTTTCGCTTTTTCTATTTTCTTGATTTGTTTTGCGCTGTTTCGCACTTTGGCTTACTGTCAATTGTTTGGACTGTAACGCATTTGCTTCGTATCTCGCACCGTTATTCCGATCTGAGTGCGTTTTTATGCTTTTGTTTACGGACAGCGCTATGGTTTTTGGATGCACTGTTTACGATTGACTTGGACTTGGGTA
Source organism: Bactrocera neohumeralis (assembly GCF_024586455.1). NCBI lineage: Eukaryota > Metazoa > Arthropoda > Insecta > Diptera > Tephritidae > Bactrocera > Bactrocera neohumeralis. The sequence goes on along the minus strand of NC_065919.1, from coordinate 86,871,078 downwards.
ACTGGTAATTTTGCCTGGTCTGATGACTTTATTGTGATGGCTGATTTGTTTGGTGGCTGTGACGTTCACTGAGTTCTTTTTAACTACTTTTGATCTTGTGATCTTGTGATGAGTTCGTCGGCTCAAAGCAAATGCAACACGCAAACGTTTATGGGATGCTTTTATTTGGTCCTTTATTTTGGATGGTAGTGGTAGTTGGTGGTAGTAGTAGTTATAGTAGTATATAGTAGTAGTAGTAGTAGTAGTAGTAGTGGTAGTGGTGGTGGTGGTTGTGGTAGTGGTGGTTTTGTGGTGGAATTGAATGTGCGAATCGATTATTTGATTTTTGTTTGTATGAAAAAAGAAAAAAAGAAAAAAATATTTATGAATAAATGCAGCATAATAATAATAACAATAATAAGAATAACAATTAAATACAAGACAACATTTAATAGTAATAAATCGCTGGCGATTTATCAATATTTTTCCGTACGATTATTCATATAAGTAAGTATGTAATTTATGTAATATAATACGATTAATGGTAAACACATTCGATAATCGAATAAATTTGTACAATGAGCTGAAAAGAGGCAGCAAGTAAACAAAAAAACAAGCCGAACACTAAACAGCAAGTCGATTGATTTATCGATTAGATGACTGGATGGACAAAGCTGACTTAAAAAATTTACATTCTTATGCACAGACAAATAGTAAGAGAGATAGATACATGTACAGAGAGAGGGAAAAAGAGTAGCGAAGTAGATTTTGTCATGAATAACTGCAAATATGTTAGACTTCCGATCGAGCGAAAGACATTAGAATACACCATTTGTATTTGTCAAAAGCTTTTTGGGTTCATGTCGCTAAAATATTCAAAATTTTATTCAATTGAAAATCCGGGGCTCAAAAAAGCACTTATTGCTTCATTTCTGTCTTAATACTCTTAGAATTTTTCGAAAATGAAAATATAAAAATTGTTTTCTCTATTTTTAAGTATTTTTTCTTTTCAAAAGTTTTTGAATTCAAAGTGATTTACTAAATATTTATAAATCTTCTATTATTTACCTGTATTTACAACTCAAAAATAAATTTAAAAAAATATTCTCTCCAACATTTCTGACCAACGATTTAAAACAACCTCGAAAATAAATATTTTTTTTTTTTAATTCTGAACAATTATTGTTTTACTTAAGAATATTATCTAACTTTTACCACAAACCATGCCTCCAGTTAATTTTTAAGCAATTCGCTAATTGCCTGAGTTAAAAAACTGTCTGAAACACTCATAATATATTTAAGCCACAACTTTCCGATTTATTCTAAATGTTTTGGAATGAGAGTTATTTTGAGTTATACGTATGTATGTATGTATTTACAACAACAAGCAAACACAAAAAGCTGAAAACCCAATTTTAAATTTTGAAAATGTTTCATGCCAATGAATGGATCACCAGTCCAGTTATGAGCGTGTATTGTTAATGCAGTTTCGAACCATTTGTTTTTGAGCGTTTTCGAAAGCCGTTTAGAACTTTCCGTAAAACACGAGTGCGTAAAATTAAAATACTTCAGGGCCTTAACATAGTAAGTTTATATGAAAAATAATTACCGATCCAAAAACTAAAGCTCGATAAAAAATATCAGTTATCGATATAAGTTTATATGAAAAATAATTACCGATCCAAAAACTAAAACTCGATAAAAAATATCAGTTATCGATATAACTGATATATATATATCGATAACTCGATAAAAAAATCAATTTAGTTTTAAAAATATTCGGAAAAGCGAATATAAAAAAAAATTAATTCTAGTTTCGAACCATTTGTTTTTGAGCGTTTTCGAAAGCTGTTTAGAACTTTCCGTAAAACACTAGTGCGTAAAATTAAAAGACTTCAGAGGCTTAGATGAAAAATAATTACCGATCTAAAAGTTATCGATAAATAATACTCGTTAAAAATATCGATAACTATAACTCGATAAAAACAATTTATTTTTTAAGATATGTAAAAAATTAGTTATTGTTATTATATATCTAAGTGGTTCCAGCAATTAAAAAAAACTTCTTTCAAACTTAACCTTTAAAAGCTTTTTTCAATTTTTTAGAGGATGACTTAACCTTGCAGCTTCTTAACCCCTCTTCCCCAACTCGTCGCTCAACCACAAAGTAACTAAAATTCAATGTTTCCGGCTCAGCAAAAAAAGAATCGTGCGCCGAAAATAACAACAACTAACTACGAGGGCACATTACAAGTGTCGGAGCAAATGCCAGTGGGCGTTTTCTAAACTTTTGGCGTACGCGAGTATTTTTTAACAAATTTCGAGTGAGCTAACGCTGTAGAATTACACGAGCGGTGATTTAATTGCTATTATTTCTTTTTTTTCCAAATCATGTGTGGTTATTTTTTCAGCTTAAATGCTCGTATGCAAATTACTCACACACCTAGTCATAAGAACTGGTTTTTCTCCGAAATAAATACCCAGCTGTCAATTGATTTTGAGTTATCTACTTGTAATAGTAAACAAAATTACAACAATTCAGTAACAAATCCCCTTCGGCAGCGCGTATTCAAAATTGGAGGGCGATGAGACAAGCATTTTTAAATCAACATTTGTATTAAGAAAAATAAATTTATTCGGTTGAATTCTTATTCGAAGGTTTAAACCGGTCTCTTATATATTTATACTTCATTTTTTATTGTAATTAATTTCATAACTTTTTTTTTATTTGTTGCTGCTGTGCGCTCGCTCGTTGCTTGCTTGATTTGTTAAAATATTTCTCGCATTCTGCTCGCTTGCCGCTGCGCTATAGCTTTGAAATGGCCTTGACCATTGCAAACGACAATGCATAACAACAATAGCAAAAGCTGCGTTGAACTTGTAGAGAAAAATTGGGCTTGCACGAAAAAGAAATGTGAAGATTGCGACTTCGACAAAGAAAACGAAAACAAATTACGCTTGAGCCAGAAGAAAAACTGCTTTCAAACTGCGACAAAAGCACTGCGGTCATCTTAAAATTTAAGAAATGAAGAAAAGTGCTCTCTACAAAGTGGAATCGAGCACATGAAAATGCCATTACAACAATAAAGCTTTTAACTTATTGACTGCTTTTCAAGCGATTTTACAATCGAAATGCTCTGGATGTCAAATATAGAGTTACGCTCTGCTAGTCATCAGAGAATCACAATAAATTATTTTGCATCCAATTCCAAAGATGTCAGTGAATGTACTGAACATTTTCGTAAAATGTTACAGTGTTATATCATGTATTTCGTTAACGTGTTAATAATTGTGTTATCGATTTCGATACAATTTTCGATAACTTTGTAAGAGCGATAAAAGAATGAAAAGATATGCAAACGGAAAATTTTAGTGAAGTATATAACTGGCTTATATCATGTATTTCGTTAACGTGTCAATAATTGTGTTATCGATTTCGATAAAATTCTCCATAACTTTATGATAACCATTAAAAGCGAAAAAAGAAATGCAAACGGAATATAAATACGGAAAGCTTAATCTATTTTTTCATTAGACTTTATATCGGCTATTTTTTTTAATTTTGGTTAATTTTTTTTTTTAATCATCAATGGATAAAGTTATAGTTATTTTAGATTTGCAACTTGTATTTCAATATTTTGATAGGTTATGCTTTTAAAAATTAGATACTAAATTTTTTTATAGACAGCTCAGTTAGTTTTAAAGTTACAGCTTTCTAAATTGAAGCCAGAGAACTCAATCAGCACAAAACTGTATATGTCAAATTGTCTTTAGTGATAAATCGAAGACTTATTCGATCAACTTCAAATTTTTTCTGGATATTCCGTATATAATTATCCCTACAATGATATAGTGATTTCGGCAGGCCAAAAACCATCAAAATTTTGGCGAAAATTTAAGCCATTTTGTAAAGTTTTAATTTTTTTTATAGTTGCTCATTGTACGGCCAACATCTTCTAGTAAAATTTTAGCATGTTTTTTTTAATTTTTTTCACGTAGAAGACCGGAATCGAGGGCCTTTGTTAAGCGCTCTCAGAGTTTCAATTTTTTTCCTCAAAAGCTTTAATACGTATTCTTTAAATATAGCCCCAAAATTTAAGCATTACTTGAAAAGCATAGTTTCAGCTTTAAAGTAGTGTTAAAATTTTATTGAAACAAATGGGGTAATATATCGATATCGATTATTGCTGATCGCCTCAAATCACCGACACGAATTCAATATAATTTTATTTGACTTTAGCATTTTTAAAATAATAAATAATTTTTTTTACATTATTTTTTTGTACTGGAATAGTTACATTTGCGTTCCCTAAAATGTATGTATGTAAATGTATATGTAAAGCTAATCATCTCTAGCACAATTACAAAAACTATTTATTACCGCATTTACAGCAGGGACCGGAACCGCAGCCGCTGGTTAGTAATAAATTTTCTTGAACGCCCCTCACTAATGATGCTACTAAATTTTGTGCACCGTAATCTTCGCTTTCAAAGTCGCAATTCAACATGCGATCATTAAAGCGGACTGATCATTAATTTATACATAAAAATGACAACCAGTTTCAAGTATTCAAACTGCTTTTATGAATTGAAAACGAAAAACAACAACAAAGAAAAGCAACGCCGACTTGCGCACTTGCTCAAAAATCACTAAACAACCGATTAGCATTTCAAGCTTTTCAAAAACAGCGCGAAGATTTGAAATAAAAGCAATACGTGAATTGTTCAATACTGCAAAAGCAGAACCTGTGAGGTTATAGCGGTAAAACTTGAATGCACTGCCAAGCTAATGCCATAACAAACGAAGATGAGCTCAGAGGTGTTTAACTAAACGCCATCAAAGTATGCTTAGGAACCGTGTAAGCTTAGTAATTGGCTTCGGAAAGACGATAACAAGTAAATATTCAAATTTAAACCAGTTGAGCGTTGAAAAAATCTTTTCAATTAATAAGCGCTAACTTACATACTCGCATACATATAAATGTTATATAAGAACACTTGTAAGCACATATGTAACCGCAAATAATAAAATAAAAAAGGCACACCACTTGACACTCATCGCTTTGGCAAGTTGACAAAAAGCGCCAGCAGTAACCAAAGTAAAATTGATAAAAATAAAAAAGCCAACAATATACCTTTTAGCAAATGCACATTGAACAAACACAGTGAAATGGTTGCTGTGGCATGCTGTTGACAACACATTGCACCAGAATGCAGCGGTGCAAGCAGCTAGGCCAGCCAAGAAATTCCATGAGCACCACAGCCGCCAAGCTTCCGCAACGACGAATAATAAGCGCACTTATGCACACACGCACACACGCCGAAACACATACATATGCTTATAGGTAAGTATGTGTGTGCTTACGCTCGTGGCACATTTTTCATACTCTTATTACAACAACAACAGTTCGAAAGTTGCAACGCTGGGTGTTGGCGCCCAATGCTGCGGCTGCCACAACAAGTTGTGTCCTTGAAGCCACAACTCAGCCAAATAAATATTTTTCGTTGCTCTGCGGCTGTCACAGCCAAAAAATGATTGCAAATATTTTCCCATTTTCAAAATATGCGATGCAGAAAATTTCTACAAGTCACAATTCAAACTGAACAAAAAGTTCGCGCTTATTAAACGAATACACCTACATACACACACACACATGCATATAGTATAATGAGTGAGTGTGTACGTGTGTGTGTCTGCTGTCGGCAGATGGCGAAATTGATTAGCACAGAAGCGCCAACTTATCCACCTGACGACGGCATTGCCCAAATTATCGCTTTTGCTTTCGTTTTTTCAATGCCCGCGCATTGTGTTCGTCTGCTTTGCGTTATGATTTGGCTAATTTTCAGCGGCTGTCACAGCGCTATAAGCTTTGTTACAAATGAATTTGTAAATTATTAAGATTTTTCGACACATTACAGTCGCACATTACATAATAATTAGAGAGTATTTGAGTGTGTTTGCTTGGGATAAATATAACTTTCAATTTCAGCGCTCTCATTTTCGAAGTCAAAATGGCAAAAAATTAGCATAATCGCAAGCAAATGGCACTAACAAAGGGCCTAGCAACTGAAATGCGAAATCTGCATATATGATTTTTATTGTGTTGAACCACAAACCGCCAGTTAAAGCTATTTTATTGCTTCTTTTTATAACGAAAAGCGACAGCGGCATCCTCTTTAACCCTATAATTTTTGACAGTGACATTTCCGAATTGCAAGAAAAAGCATCCAACTTTCAAAGATGTAAAAATATTATGAATCAACTTGCTGCCTATAAACACTTAGTTGAATGAAATTTAAGAATATTTGACAACTTTGAGTTATATGTAAATGCATGAAGAAAGCTCGTTGGCCTGAGAAAGTTCTACCGCTATATATGGCATCCTCGACAGTATCAGTAGCCAAGTTTCTGCAGTAAAACTCCTCAAAAAGTCCGAATAAATTCTCCAGATATTAAATCATTTCAAAGCCAATCAGACGAAACAAAATTGTAGCAACTGTACGCTTCCAACTCGCTTTAGGCTGTGCATATAGTGAAGCGAAGCGCAAGCAAAATTTTCGTATAAAAAGTAATGTTTCTAGTACTTATATAAGGAAATGTTAAGTTATTTGTTTCTACTTTTTAGCTAATATTTCTCTTTCTTCTATCCACTACTTCACATCAGTTAGCCTACAAAGCTTAGGTGCTTGAATATTGTACTTTTTTATTGCCTAATGAAACTTATATGCTTAAAAACGTTATCTTCTCGAGAGTGAGGTGAATTAATATTTGAAATATAATGTGATAGAGTATGCAGGGCACTTCAACAGACATGAATACAAGGTTCTTCCCCAAAAGTATTTATTCAGCATGGTAAATAACGTCTGGAATAGCCAGATCACGCACCCTATGCAACACCTTGTATTTTACATATTATCAAACCCAAGCAAGTAAGTTTATTCTCCATTTTAATATTAATAATTTTGTACTCTATATTTACTATAATGTTTTGTACGATCATTCTGTGGACACAGCTTGCATATATTCAAGTAAAAGTATATATCGTCACCTAAAATGTAAAATAACATAACAACACTTTTCATAAGTTACAGAAGAAGAAAAAGGCGGTATAAAGCCGAAAGTCTTCTTATTGGTAAAAAATATTTGGTTATATCTTGGTTAAAATATTATGTTATGTATTTTCTGGCAGAAAGTGCAAATTTTGTACATAGTATGTGTATGTAATACCTATGTATGTATATTCTAGTCGATCCTAAACAAAACAAAAAGGCAATTTTGATTTTTTTGATGTTACGTTGTTTTGCATTTTATGTGACTATATGTACATGCCCCATAAAAAAAGAGTAATATATAATATAAGTATGTATGTACACCTTAATATATGCACATATGCCTTAATATTGCAATAATATTTAAGCTTTTTCTCTGAAGTCTTAGAGGGACTTTGATAAAATTTATGACAATATGATAAACCTTTGTCGTAAAAGGTTCTTAAGAGTATATATGTACATAACAAAAAATATGAAAATTTTGCAGAGAATATTTTAAGTATGTAACAACTGTTTAATACAGTTCTTTGTTTTCTTTAAAAGAATTTAAAAGCTTTATTTTGTTTCAAAGCTCATTTTTCGCATTGGGTGCTTTTAGATTTTTAATAAAATTGCGAAAGAAATTAAACTTATATTTAAAAACAGTTCAGATAACTATTTACATATATTCAACAGTAAATTTTTGAATGGAGAGACAAAGTGATCGATTTTTTGAGGTTATCTGAATAAAAATTTTGTGTTTTTGCATCGAAACAAAAATTGTTCGATTTTCTGAGGTTAACTGAATAAATGTTTTGTGTTTGAATGGCTTCCCATAAGGTGTTATTTTCTCAAGCAAAAAAAAATGTCTAATTTTCAATAGTGTTTTTTTGTCAAATGAAAAGTGAAATATTTTTTTCAAATTTTTTATTATTTTAAAGATATACGAGTACTGTATATAATATAAAGATTTTGTGAATTTTTTTAAGAAAAAAACTCACTACAGTCCCTTGAAAAAAGGTGTCTCACCTTGCAGAATCAAATTCAGTAAAACGAAGCTTAATATTGGACGAAAGAAAAAAAGTTAAACTTATATTTTTAGCAACTAAAAAGTGGAAATTTTGGTTGAGTAGTTCGCAGCAAATTTTGACAACCAAGTTTGAAAACACAGTTTCGAGAAAGACAGCACAGCACAAAAACAGTTTGAAGTGACTATATAATTGACCTCGAGCCCGCAACTTTTCAAGGCTATTTCTTCAAAACTATTACTCGAATCAATTTAAGCATTTCGAACAATATTTAAGAGATGATATGGATTTAAATCAGGCAATAAAAATAATTTTTATTTCCTTAAATTTTTCAAAATAAAATTTGAAGCCGTGAAAAACTAATAATCCCTTTATAATATACATAATAGTGCTCTTAAAATTATTCGAATAACCTGAGAACCGATTATTCGAATAACCGGTTAGTAACCCTTCGTATAAATATTAATCGGTGAATACTATTCAAAATATGTATACTTACTATTCGAATAGTCGACAACGAATGGTTAGCCGGATAGTCGAAAGTGAGCGGGTAATCGAATAGTCGACGATTTAGCCGAATACTAATATTCGAATAATACGATATCCGGTTAGTCGGTTAGTCGAATACCAAGAGCCCTAATACATGCTATATACATACATACATATGTACGTATATATAATGCGTATATACTATACATCCAAGGGTATTAGGGAATATTTTTGAAAATGTGAAACTCCCCGAGCTGCCCCACACAAATTTAACCTAATTTTAATTATAATATTAAATGTTGACAATGTGTATTTACTTGCATTAATAAGGTACATACATACATACATATATAGTATGTAATGCATATATATTTACATACATTCTTGCTTGAAATAATTTTCTGACTGCGATGAAGTCGCGCTATCAACGCTACCTCGTAATATAAGTAGATATGCGTGATACTTACATGCACATACATACAAACATATTTTATATTTTTGATAGCATTTGTACTTTACACATACATATAGTACATACATATGTATATGCATGCGTCAAATAAGACAAAAAATACACTCAAACCGCTGCGAGTTTCGAGCATTTCGATAGACATTGATAACTTTGCCACATTTAGTTCTATGTTATGTATTTGTTGTTACTGATTGTTTTTGTTGTTATTTCGCAGTATTGCGGTAATAAAAATGGAGTGTGTCGCATTGAAGTCACACAGTGATTTCCCCCTTTTTTTAGTTATTATCTTTCAATTTCTTTTAATTAACTGTTAAATGCATAAGTACAGCGCGGGGAGGGGCGTTGCAAATAGGGGTGGATCGTCTGTTTAGAGGAATTGCTCTTCAAGTGATTGTTTTTGTTGTACTTTGTTTTTCAAGTATTGAATGTTAAATGAAATGAAATATTTTCAATTGGCAGAAGTGGCGATTAGAAGAAAAACTAAATGAGAAAACATTGGAGTTTGAAGAAATTGAAGAAAACGGCGGCTTTGTGTTTGCTTGTTAATGGGCGCAAATTAATTAATAATAGACAAGAAGTCTGACAGTTAAGTTAAAGGCGGTTTTGAAACAGAAACTTCTTGTAGTTTATTACAAAACTGAAAAACAAAATTTTATTAATTTGAAATTTTTTTGTTTAGCATACTTTTTAGCGCAAACGTTGCACAAGAAAACACGTTTAGGCCTCTTATAGGCGTTTAACTGTTTAAATAATTTATTTTAAGCTATAGAAGGTAGTTAGTAGAGTACTTTCGAACTTTCATAATTTTTATAAATTTGGTTATTATTTGTTTTCGTATATTTTTCTACTTATTTGCATATAAAAAGTGTTCACCAAGTATTTGTAGTATGGTTTTAGGCGTTGTAATTTAGGTAAGACGAAAAAGGTGATTCAGTGCAATTTCAGAAGTATAAAATTTGTGTGAGTAATTCAGACATTATTTTCTTCATTAAAAATTTTGATTTCACAAGTTTTCAAAACATTTAAACAAACACATATTCAACGCCATCTGAGTAAAAGCAATGCCTTGCTCATTACACCCACTTGCCTGTACTGGCATACATACATACATACATACACACATAAGTATATGGCATGTTTACATAACTAAACAATGTATTAAGTACTCGAAAACATACAACCAGAAATTACTTAAGCAATTTTATCCGTTTAGAATAACTCTTAAATTAATTTACGACGCCATTAACGTCATTATAACAACAATAACAATAATCGCATAAAATGCATATATTTACATGCAAGCAAAGGAACACACGACGAATTACTTATGTAGCTTACACCCACAACGCACACTCCGAGCTTCCACTAAATCCACTAAATGCGACAGTTAACAATTTTCAAATGCACACACACGTATATTTTTTTTTCAAAAAATTTCTATAATATGAACCTATTATTATACATATTTTATTTGAAGATTTTTTAAATATTTTTATATAATTAGTTAAGAAATAAATTAGGCGCTTTAAACACACATTTATTGGGCAACTAAATTTCGTTAATTTTTTTTGACAAACACACAGCAAATCGTACACACTCGTATCGTGACGTGACGTTAAACAAAAATGTAGAGGAAAACGTGAAATGTCTGACTTACAAAATGAATTGCAATGGAATGAAATTAAATTAAACGAAAATGGTGAAGCAGAAAGCATTAAACAAATAACGCTCGAAAATAAAGTAGAAATGTTGAGCGCTGCTCTCACAAGCGCTCTCCCGGCGCTGCACTATTGGTGTGGTAAGAGCGCGCATGTGTACGCGAGTGTGTGTGTGTAGCAGCAATACACTCATCTATGTAGCTGTAGGTGTATGGGTGAGTAATTGAGTGTAAATACGTGTGCCGAGAGTAGCAGAGAGCAGTTCCTGGACTAGTACTAGGCGGTTGGGAAGTAATTCGAGCAGTTCAATTTATAACAAAATTGACTTGATTGTTAAAGAGTTATGAATTTAATTTTGTTACTATTTATCGGGCTATTGAAAATAACATAAACCTTTATTTTATAAGTAATAAGAATTTTTAATTTTTTTTCCTATTAAAAATGCGTTTCATATTTTCATGTTTTCTCATTTTTTTTTTTGTCAAAAAGTTTTTTTTCCTATTAAAAATTCTCTTTATATGTATTTACATGTTTTAATAACCAAATGTTCAGATTTCCCTAAATTTAAAAGTATCAACCAGCAAGTACTAGATTTTAAGCACTAATATGTGCATGTATGATACTTTTTGTGCCCTGAACAAGATATATTAAGGGATTACATGGGTTTACGGGTTTCAAAAAATCGATTTTTTTATTAAATTCTACAACACCTCTAAAATCCTAAATTCAAGTTGATTCGAGTAATAACTTCGGAGATACAGCCTTGAGAACTTGTGCACTCGAGGCTAGTTAGGCTAAGTGCGCTGCCTTTAAATGTGTTTTTCTCGAAAATATGTGTTTTGAAGTCGGTTAGCAAGTAGTTGAGTAGTAGAACTACTCAACCGATCTTCATGAAATTTTACACAGATCTTTTTATTTTGAAATTTTAATTTTTTTGTGAAAAATGTCTGCCAAAAATCCAATTTTCAATTTTTTTCCTTCGACCAAGTTCTAAGTTTTAACTAAAATACATATTTTTCACTTTATATGATTCTGTAAGGAGTTATCCTGCCAACTAGAGCGCATCTTTTTTCCGAGGGGTCACCGGAAATTTCAGAATTTGTTAATAGTGAATGTTTGATAATAATAATTCTAATAAAATATTTTAATTTTTATATGAGAAAAAAATTTTGAAAAAAAAAACTGTTTTTTACCCGAGGAAACCCATGTAACCCCTTAAGGTTCCCACGATGTTTGCAATATTCAGGAGGAAACAGCAAAGATTCTATAAGGTATATTTATAGAAAAAGATCAGCCTGATGTTTTAGACTCGCTTGTCTCGAACTTGTCCCTCAGTTCAGCCGAAATCCAATCACTACAACATAAAGCTGACACACAAATTGATCGAACAAAATAAAGTCCTTATATTGAAAACTTTTTCATTTGACAAGAAATCCACGAAATTTGGTGTAGATTATTATCCAAGACAACGCTACAAAATCTAAATCCAAGTAAATAATTCATTAGTAACTAGTTTGTAACTAGTTCTTTAACGCGGCTGTCAACGAAAATTTCCTAAGTGCAGAATTTAATAGTCATATGCATGGTATGTGTGTTCAAATTATTCACATTTACTGATATATACATACATGCATATGCTATACAGAATGTATATGCGGATTCGAGAAAAGAGAAGACACTTTTGGCGCTTATCTTGACTCATAAATGAATAAACAGATACATATATATGCATATATGAATATATTTTATATGCATATGTGTGTATTTTGTATATACATACATATGTATGTATATTTATTTGTTTGTATATGTATGTGTGTGTGCCTTACAAAAAGCATACCCCAGAGCTTATGACATTCACTGGTGGAGCCAAACAAGTGTCAGCAGCGTGCTCACAACGTGAGAGGCACTCAAACAAACAATAACAAACACACTAAAAATAACGCATATTCACTTCGACACACATACGGCACTCGTGGTGGCTGTTGTGTTTGCTATTTGCACAGCCGAAATGTCGTCATTTCAGATTGTTTTCGTTATGGCTTTTTGGTGTTAACGCGCCTGCTGCCACTTCGCTGAATAATGTTTCAACAGCAGCGCACTCACTCACAACTTGCAGTGTTCGCCCCCAAAATTCATGACGCCGCTCTTTACCACTTCTCTTTATTTGTTTATGCGATCTCTCCTGCTCTCTTTCTACTCGCTCCAGCAATAGCCGTTTTCTCCAACACCTCCCAACGCTCGCTTGTGGGTTTCTCCACACGGACGTGCCTGTGTTCCTATTTTTGTACATTTCTTATCAGTTTGATAGTTTGCTTTTATGGCTGTTGTTCTTGCTTGCTTGCTGAAACTACCCAACAGTTTTTACAGCTATGTGTTTTGTTGCCTTTGTGTGGTTGCTTATGACTTTGTGGTCGCTTCTTGTTGTTGTTGTGGTATAACTGATAAGCGACACATAAATGAAATGCATGGAAATACATGAAATTGCGGAAGGAGGACGGAGGCGGGGTAGCAACGTAGAGGCGGAAAGTCAGCAAAAACACATGCACACACACTCCTGCATCTACACGCCGCCGACTGTGTACATGTGTATGTAGTGGTACTTGTTGATTTCATGTCACTTCAATCGAATCTTTGTAGAGTACTCCGGTAGTGAAATACAACAGTACTTCATACTGATAACGAGTGAATTATATATCACACTGATATCCTCACAAACAAGCGCACGACCACACACACACGCTCGTAAGTAAATTATTGTGGAAAAAATACACGTGAGCATTGACACAGCTGTGAGGTAGCTGACGAATCGGTCAAACTCACAACCAGGCAGCGACCCGACCAACTGCTCAAACAGCCACACACATGCTCACTACTATTCATATGTATGTATGTATGTATGTATGTATGCTTGTGTTTAGTTGTAAGGCATTCCGCTACAGTATCTACAGCGTTGAGCAGCATATTTCACATATCCATATCGGCTAGCTGCGCCTGCGCCTACCGCCGCATGCAAACCTTCACACACACACACTCAAAAACATGCATGTGTACATAGCTGGCCTCTAATCACGTTCAACTGCAATTTACTATGCTATAAAAGCAAATATAACAACAAACTCATCAATACATAAACCGTTTGTTTGTGCACTTTGTCCGCTCATTTGAAAAATAAAAGAGAAACTACGTCAAATAAATAAGAATCTTAAAGTGAAATAAAGGAGAAAATAAAAGCATAAAAAACAAGTCTCCCTAGTCATTCCCGAAAGTCGTTTAATGACCTTTATGCCGCTGCAACTCAACACGCTTAGGCTCACACAACAACTACAACTAAGTTACTTTGTTACCGCTATTGTTGTTGTCGCCTGATTTTTCAAAATTTTCTTTATCTGCTGCATCGCCTCGCGCTTGTCAATCGCTTCAGTCACCTAACTGTTGACCAACAATGGGGAATAAATACTTTCAACACATTGACGCAACTTGTTGACAACAGCCTATCTATAACGTAGATGTGCATATGTATGTGTGTGTGCGCACTACTTCCTTGCTTGGGATTATCTATTGTTTTGCGTTTTGACAAATATGCAACAATTCATCAGCGCTTAGAAGTGGCACAGTCGTGCGGAAAGCAGTCGCTGATTAATACGAAAGATTCATGAAAAACAGTGGATCCTCCATAAAGCACTATTTACACAAGTAAATTAATGTGTGCTTCAATATAAATTTTTGGTAATACAAATATGCGCGTAAATTAATTTTACTCAGGCTTTCCGCTTTATTGGATCAATTGTTTAATATCTATAAATTTACGAAAATAACATTTTATCATTTTATTCTTATTTAGGTGTGTCCGAGACCACTTGCAATGTTTCGTTGAAGAACAGTTTTGTGGAAACCTGCTGTGAGTTTTAAACCCGCTAGATGTCGCTAGCTACTAAAAATGCTATTTATACGGCATCGCCAAAAAAAAATTAAGTTTTGGAATTTTTTTTAAAGAAACCTCATGAAATCTTGAGGAAATATTTACACAAATGCACCCAAAGAAATTCCACAAAATTATGTTTAATTCATAACGAGTTATTCGAATTATTCAAAAAATGTCCTCAACTCGGCAATGAATGCGATCTTCACTTTGGATCAAACGAAAAAACTTACACTTACTAACTCACATATGTACGGTTAATAAGAACAAGAAAAAACATTAACTTCGGTAGTACCGAAGCTAGAATACCCTTCACAAATAAAGAAGTTTTTTAAAAGAACTTGATTCGGATCGTTCAGTTTGGACGGCAGATATATACTATAGCCGGGGCGGGGCGGTCGATTGGCCACCAATATCGTGCAATACAACACCGTTAGACTTTTTCCTGTGGAGTAAAGTCTTTAGCCTATGTGGACAATCCAGCTTCGATTCAGGCCTTGGAGCAGAACATCACGAGTGTCATTCGCCAGTTACCTGTCAAAATGCACGAACGAGTCATCGAAAATTAGACTCAACGGATGGATCATCCGTTAAAGAAAAGATACTAAAGAATGGTCTTTCGAATGATAGTAAACATTCAACATTAAATATGAAGTTTCTGTGATTTTTCTTTAAAAAAGTAAGGAACCTCGAAATGGATCATCCTTTATAAAGTAGTGGTCCAATATCCATTAGAAAGGTGAGATTTCAGCAATCATAAAACCGACTCACATAAAAAAATCTGAAATTTTCTCTGGATATTTTTGATTGAAAATTAGGGTTCTTATTAGGATAATGTAACGATATAAATATTTTAAAAGAAAAAAATATATAAATATAAATATTTTTTTCTTTAAAAAAATTGAGGTATGTTTACACCACATTTCGTAAAAAAAAGAAATGTTTGAAAAAATCTCAAAAATTGGTCTTTTGAATTTTTCGTATAAATTTTGAGGTTATGTGAAAAAGTATATATGCAAAAGTTATAGATCCCTAAATTACCTATAAAACAGCTTTTTTCTATAGGACTCCTAGTTTTGCCGCAAATCGAGATAAACCATTTTTGCCTCCTCCTCCTTTTTCCGATCTCAGATCGTCCCTAAACTATTTTTATTTATTTTCTTTTAATTTTTATTATTTTATCTTTCGGTTCCGGTAGTTTTTAATCCTACGATGATTTCTTTTTTTTTTTCAAAAATTATCTACCCCAGTATATGAACTCTATAGATGGAGTCATGTGTAGAAATTCATACAGGTGAGGAAAGTTCTCTAAGCGCCATGATGAATGATGAATGAAAAAAATTGGTTTGAATAATTGTTTTTCTGCTTTTAAAACGGTCAAATGTATTAGAGCTCTTGGTATTCGATTAATCGACTAACCGGATTAACCGTATAGTGAATTGTTCGAATAACAATATTCGGTTATACAGTATCCGGATAGACGTAAGTCGCCGACTATTCGATTAATCGCGCATTTTCAACTCTCTCGTTAACCGTTCGTTGTCGACTATTCGATTAACCGCTGATTTTTGACTATCCGTTCGAATAATAAGCGTTCAAACCTATACATTTTTTCTATGTATATAAATTCATAAAAACTTTGCAATATATGCGCACAGAAAGGCATTTTCACAAATTTAAAACTTGCAAAAATCAAAGGCTGTTTGGATTTCAAACAATTTTCTTTTATTCAAATACTGTCAGTAAAACAACTATTCAAAAGTCGTAACATCCAATCATCCAAAACGGCACTGTAATCTCTCAGTTCAGAACAGATATCGCTAAAATAGAAACTAATCGAGCAAAATCTCAATGCAGATCTTCATAAAAGATTCTTTTTATTTTTCAAGTGACCTTAGGTTTTTTATATCAGACAATGTAGCTAGAACTCGCAAAAGGTAAATTTGTTTCTGATGCTTATGGAGTCTTCTCAGACATTTTTATATATAGGTATGTATAATTTGTGTATGTGCCGTCTTCTCAGACATACTTATGAATATGTATAATGTATGTATGCATATTACACGACAACTTTTTTATCACAAAGTCTATCATTCAACTCACTTAATTAAATATTTAAAAATGTTTTTTCTGCGTTCTAAAATGTTCAATACCACTATCTTACGCGCCTAACGGAACTCGTTTTTCATATACGTATTCTAAAGCTCATACATATGTATGGACGCACATAAGTGCCCATAAATATGTATATTAGTTTTCTAAATCAATTCAGAGAATATGCTAAACCGGCTGGAGGCATTTAAGCAGTCACCTGCCTGACCTTCACAACTGGACCTACATCCATACATATGTACGTACCTTCAATCATGCATGCATTTGTATATATGGTAAGCTTGTAACACACACTGTGTCGCTATAAATATGTGTCTAGGTGGAGCTGAGCCAGTTTTGTGCTAATTAATTTATAAAAAACAAAACTAAAATTAAATTTCAGAACGCAATTCTAGCTTATTTGCGTTTTAAAGTTGCGGAGTGGAATGATTTCATAGACAGCGACATAAGTTTATGGAAATGAAATCGAAAGCTAATTAAGAAAGTGAATTTTTGGGCTATGAGACTATGAGATTTGAAGTACATAAATGGAAATATGAAGATAATAGAACTGAGGCACTCATAAACGCGAATTTTAGGTTAGATTGCTATTTTAAAACTCACAATTTTTTTTTTTAATTTTAGACTTCATACAGTGTCCCCAAAAGTTTGAACTTTCGATAATTTTACTACTTTAAGCAGCTAAAGCGTTAAATACAACGCACTATTTGCCTCAGCGTACTCATTTTGGAAATCCTATATATTTTTTTTTATTCTGCCGTTATATATTATTTGATCAGGTTAACTTATGGAGCGGCGCATTTCATGAAATTGCGACCGGAATGCCTACAAGCCATGAAACAAATGACATGCTTCCCTTGCACCTTTGGGGACCACGCAAAGCGGGCATTAGACGCAAATGGCTTGTGCCGCAAAAAGTGTGCGAAAAGTGCCCAATCGTTATTATGCGCAAGTTAACCTCAAAACGAAGTAAGCAATCAGTTTCAGTCACAGGCCACTTCAGCACTCGTTGCCGCCAATCTTGCTCGAGCGTAATAAGCACACTTGCAGGAACTGCCTGCAGGCAAGCAAAAAAAAATATGAACAACAACAACAAGTAGGACTTGGTAATGAAACCCGACAGTAGCCAGCTGAGTGTTGTTTATATTTTTAGTATATACATATGTAGATACATATATAAATAGGTTATGATGAAGATGCGCCGTAACCTATATACGCTCGTTACAGAGCGCTCTCTGCTTTGAGAGTTGCCACAAGTATGTGACCACGTGTCTGTGGCTGAATACATGCGAAAAGCTTTGTGTGCATGTATTTGGCATTTTCATTTTCATGCGCACTGCTACGAAAAACACAACGCCGAGGAAACGGAAGAGATACCAAAGCGGAAGTTAAAAACGAGCCTGTGGATTTGCATGTGTATATGTACGTACTTGTTTATACACGTATACATGCCTGAATGTGGAGTAACTCATTAAGACTCAATAACGGATGAGCAAATGAGTACGCACATCCTTGAATTACTCAACGCTGCTTTTTGCACATAGTACTCTCTCTTTAAAGAAATCTTTTCTTCCGCCTGCAAAGCTTTTTAAGCGCTTTAAGAGCGAGGATTTGAGAGCGTATAATAGCCTCAAATCCACTATTCGCACTCTCTTTCCAAAAGCTTTGACTTTCATCTGCCGAAAATATATCCACGAATTTTCCAATAACCGAAATTTCTTCCGCTTTGTTCTTCTGCTTTTGCTACTGCCTTTGTTTTCGGCTCACGTGAGCGCTTTGATTTCATAATACCCACACTTGGCTCGCGATTTTGCAGCACACGTGTCAGGCCAGTGTACAAGTGATGGAACGTGCAAAAGTCACATGGATCTGTTTCGTTACTTAGCGCCGATGGATAATCCTAGTTGTGCTGAGTTGCTTCACATACTAGTAAGCAGCACATATGTGAGTATATATATACCATATGTGTACGAAAAATAAGTAAAATAGGAAAAGCGACGAGCAGCACTGGAAAGTTGCCAGACAGCGAATTCGAAGAGGAATTTGAACGCGCTGGCACACTGGCAAGCATTTGGTGGCTTCTCTGTGTTACTTAGCAGCCAAATCGGGCGGCTATACACTTCAATTTAATGCTGAAGTGCTAGAGTGCTATATGAGTGGTTATAAAATATATATATATATATATATATGTACGCGTGTACCAAAGAGTGTTTGATGATGTTATCACACTAAATTTACCACTGCTTTCATAAATATTTGAAAATATTACAATAAAGCCAAATGATTTGTTGTGCCAATATTAAGATGGATCCACTGTTGTAGCGTGTATTTAGGCGTATTTGCTTTTTCATTTTTTGATATACGTTTAACGATTCCACAGTAATTACAGTAAGCACATAAATTGTTAAATCTGGGTACAAAACAAGAAAAAACGTCCACTTTGACTACACCAAGGCTTTAACCTAGCACCTATACATAATCATATACCATATAACTAAATTTAAAAACAAGCGAACGGTGCTAGTATTTTCTAGACACGTTGTTTGATATACATACTACATGTAAACCACCTTCAAGTCACAGTAATGTTACTTAATACGGAAAAAAATCGTTTATGAAGATCTTTATCTTGATTTTGATCGGTAATTTTATTATTTTTTTTTTTTTGTAACAATTATCCAGTCTCCGTTAGGGTGATAAGGTTCGGATTAATTGTCATCAAGGTCATCCAGCGATGAACGTGCTGTTCTGATGGTGTCGGAACAAAGGGAGAGGGCTTTCAGATGTGTAGCGTTAGCTGGGCATGTAGAGAGGTGTTTAGAGTCATGCCGGGACGCCATTTACATAAAGGGAGTGAGGGAAGGTGTTTATGGCTCCACTGTGAATGGCGGTCAGTACATCTGTTGGTTACGTCCGAAGTCTGGTCTGCGTATTGTCTTATGTAGTCGACGTAGTTAAGCAAGGACCTCTTCATGTTCCTAGAACGTGGTTCTGTTTCAAGCAAGCGACTGCAAGGATGGTTTTCACGAAAACAATCTAAAGTAAACTGCTTGGAGAGCAGTCCTTTATGTTCCTTAACTGGGAGCATACGGGCCTCACTGTGTAGATGTCAGATAGGAGACATCAGGAGGGCTCCCGTTATTCTGGCACGTATGAAGCTTCCTCGTCTGCGTTTCACTGCATGCAGGCGACCATATTGGTGTGGCGTAGTTAAGGGCCGTAAAACATATCGGCCATCGATCGGTTCGGTCGGTTCGATATGAACAAATTCCTCGGAAAATGTAACGTAGCTTTGAAAAATAATTCGTGCAACATTTGGTAAAGATATCTGGTCAAGTAAAAGTTTCCCATGCCAAGGCATGGTCATAGTTTCTTGGAAAGAAAAGACATGTGCAAAATTGCAGGTCAATATCTCAACAACAGAAAGTTTAGTTCGCGTATCTACGAACGAAGGGTCAGATCGTTTATGGCCAAATCAACTCAGCTTGTCATGCTAATATTTTATTTAAAGGGTAGCCGTTGATTCTTGGGTTGTGACTTAATATACCCTGTTCAGGGTGTTAATGAACAAAAAATAAAAGCTTGGAGTCGCACAATACTCCCAAAAATTATTATTGCAAGCTTTCCAATTGTATACCGATGACAGAGTGTTATCTAATAAAGAGAAACAACCCAGAAACTCTTCGACCAATTTCACAAACACAATAATCTTATCTATCGATTAATGGTTTTTCTGTGGATTCACTAGCTCCTGAAACACGTTAAGATTAAATTAAGAGCCTAAAGTTAAAAATAATTTTTTAATTTTTAGAAATTGTCACTAAATTTTAGGGGAACATGATTTGTTTTCCGATTATGAATGGAACAGTCTCTACAAAACCGAGTGGAGAATCTAAGTAAAGGCTTTGTATAATAAATAGTTGAGAAACATTGATGCGATAATCACATGAGAAGAGTCTAGAAATACTGTAATGAAAATTTGAATGTAAAACATATCGACTTTTTGAAATAAATAACGAAAATTATCGCAAATATAGCAATGATGAGCTTTATGAACAATCCGAATTGAGGAGAAATGCTTTGGATTAAAAAAATCGAAGTGAAGAAAAACCTATAAAAGTATAACTTGACTAGCTTATTATTGAAAAAAGGCGTGTTTTCGGAAGAGAAATTACGCTGAAGGAGAATAAATGAAATGTGTTCAATGTGAAGAAAAGTCAAGTTATGCTGCAACCATTATACACCGCACTTATAGCAACACAATACTGCTATATATTTCGTAACGGAACTTTTGTCACCGGAATAACTTTACCGATTCTGCAATCTCTAATCTCAACACCGTAGTCCACGATACCCAATTGTTTTCTTTTCAGTTGAAACTCTTCTCTTATCACTCCTTTTACTTTTGGCTATTTCTTGAGATGCTGTCAATTTTCTTAAACTTTCCCCTTGTAAGGCCAATAGTGCGCGAGCCAATTTCTCTTGTTTTTCAACGCACGCAGACTGTGCAAATCTGTTATCATAATTCTGCTAATAAGATTGTCAGCGAACACATGTTTCAAAGCAAAAGCAATTACTTCTACAAACATACACATACACACATACACACACATAAGGCGTAACATGCAGCTAAATGGCGCTCAACTGCAGCGCATAAACCTAATTCCCGTTTATTTCTTCCCTTCGACAAATTAATTACAAACTGCTGCTGACAAAACTGCAAATTACTTAGTCACTTCCACAACAAGGCAAAAACTAAACGCTAAAATGAGAAATGTACGTTAAATGCCAACAACAACAAAAGAGCAGCGCATAACTTTGACGCCAGCAAACCTTTGAAGACGAGGAAGGAAATTAAAAATGGAAAATCCGTGTCAAGTGAGAGTGCTTATGCCGTGGCATAGAAATATGTGACAAGAGGATATTGAAAAGAACTGTTATGCGGCGTGTATGCAGCATGCACAGCGCACACACACACACACACACTCGCACGTTTTGTAGATGGCATAAAACGGCCAGCACCCTCGGCGGCAGTCAGGTGCATGCGGCGGGGTGGAGAATGCACGGCTAAAGACTGGCACTGTGCAACTGTGTAATGCATTGTGGCATGTAAACAAAGTGTACACAAATAGTCGGAGCTGCAGCATGCGGCCTAGAAACCAACAAAGTTGGCTAATTAGGCCAAACTCTCAATCGGTAGACAAGCACAAGCACAAGCGGAGAGGAAGCGCAGAACTCAGCTGAGTTGGAGGTGACGACGAACGCGACGAAGACGTTGCGTTGGTTGTGACGAAATTGAGGGCTGCTTAGGTGCCCACTACGAGCGTTTCTACGCACACACATCAACACATAAGCAGACATGTATAAAAATACTCGTGATAAATGAGTCGTAGTGTCGCAGCGGAGCCAAAGTGGAGGCAAGTGACATATGCGCAAGTAAACAAGCGTTTACCTTATAGAAAAAACACCTTTAGAAATATTTGTATAAATGTATGTATGTTTGCTGGCGAATAAATCATTTTACTGTAAAATCAGCAGTTGTGTAAAAGTGTCATAGGCAATTTTGTGATCAAAGGGGGGCGCTCCTTGTGCGACTTCGCTTCGATTCCTTTAATACATACTAAGGGTAAGCCATAAGCGTGCTATTGAAAATTTTTGTTGCATTTTTTTTGTTATAAAATATAAAATTACATATTTTACAAATTATTTCATCAATCTCCCTGTCTTTAAATTATTATAATATGTTGCATACCGTTCATTTTACCCACACTTCAGAAAAAAAGCACGAATAAAACTATGTATGATAAAATATATATTTTTTAAAGTGGTTACATGGGTTTACGGGTTTCAAAAAATCGAATTTCTTTATTGTCTTATTAAATTTTACAACACCTCTAAAATATTATTCTAAATTTTCAAGTTCATCCGAGTAATAGTTTCGGAAATACAGCCTTGAGAACTTGTGCACTCGAGACTAGCTAGGCTAAGTGTGCCGTCTTTAAACGCTTTTTTCTTCAAGCTGTGTTTTTGAAGTCGGCTGGCAAGATTTCTCGAGAACTGCTCAACCGATCTTCATGAAATTTTACACAAAACTTTAAGATACAATGCTTAAAAACTTGAACGAAGGATTTTTTTTCGATTTCAACTATTGGAAAAAAATATTGTCGCGAAATTTTCACTGAAATTTAAATTTTTTTGTAAAAATGTCTGCCAAAAATTCAATATTCAGTTTTTTCTTATTCCAAGTTCTAAGTTAAGATTTTAACTAAAACACGTATTTCTGCCAACGCAAGCGCATATTTTTTCCGGGTCACCGGAAATGGCGTCGCAATGGCCAAGTTTCAAATATTTTTTTCAAAAATTTTAAGAATTTCTTTTTGTTAATAGTGTAGGTTTGTAGCAATGAAAAATTCTAATAAAATATTTAATTTTTTATATGAGAAAAAAATTGTTGAAAATATGCTGTTTATGCTTGGAAAAGCCATGTAACCCCATAAAATTAGAATTATATTTCACATGGAAATCCTAGTAAGCTTGAAAATATATAACCGATATTGGTGATATATTTTTATTTTCGTTGCATACTTTGAAAATTTTAATCCCTACCAAACTTTTAGTAACAAAATTTTGCATGAGTTGATAAGAAATCAACTACCCTTTACGGAAAACTACACCATTCACCCACTAAGTCGCATATATGGACTCTTCCGAGGTCGCATGTACATATACATATATACAACTGCAGTTTTTTATTGAAGCTCTTCCGAGGTCGCACAGCACAAAGGCAGCCAATCAAAGCTGCGCAAAAGAAGCAAAAGCGAACTGCAACTGGAGCACCAACTTCTGGCAGCGCGCGACCACGCATTTCCACTCGGCTTGTCGCAGAAAAACGAGTTGCGTGCAATTTCGCTTCACTTGTTGTTGTTGATGTTGTTGGTGTTGGCTTTTGAGCGCTTAGCTGCTCACCGAATGCTGCATTGCGTTGGCGTTTGCACTTAATATAGACTTTACTGCCATTACGTATGCATGCATACGCACACAAATGCATTTACAAAATACTTATGTGTGCGTGTAAGCTCTTTAGTGCACATTGTTGCAATTGAAGTTTATTTATTTACATTCTTTTTTGCGCACTTTAGCAGCTACGGGCACAATCATTGAAGCGGCAAAGCCCCAACAGCAGCAAATCTACATATATCAATGGACAAGTGACCCAATTCGGGGGCTATGTCGAGGCAAAGTGTTTGCAATTGGCATTCCGCACAAGGTGGTTCGCGGTTGGCAATTGTGTCGCGTCGCTTGTCTGTCTGCGCGCTAGCACAATTCAGAGAGAGTGAAACGGTGAGGGCCAATGCGAAGAGCGGGAGTGGAGAGTGGATAGTGGTCATAGTGCAAGTGTTACCCTGTAGGTAAAATAGGTAATACGAAAGAGGGGTAAAGGGGTAAAAATTAAAGCTTTCTTTATATTATTATAATTAAAATCATAAAAAAATTAAAGGAAAATTTGAAATTGAGTGGAAAGCGGTTATATGGATCTCAGCGGTCAATAAGGAATACAAATTGCCCGCTTTCAGTCATCTATGTGAATGCGATTCGTTGAAAGTGACCGGATTTCTGGAGAGGAAATGATTTCGAAACTAAAAAAACCGCTTCGTGGAACGCGCCATGAGAACATTAAAGCCGGTAACAGGCACACGCTGTAGGCACTGACCATCCCGGTCGACGCCTATGTATGGATTAAGTTTTACCAGGCTTGTATTGGCTCAAAAAGAGCCTAAGGCGAAAAGAAAGAATTGTATTAAAATTCGTGATAAGTTTGTTGTCAGTCCAGGTCAAAGTCCATTTTTTTTAAACCTGAAAAATTATTTATATACAAAAATTCACAGATCTCCGCCATAATCATAAAATATTACAGCTTCCCTGTTGACATCTTCGAAGTTCGCTGTTCTATATTTCTTCTTTAAGAAATAACAAATGACTATAACCTCAAACGTCTTTTTTTCAGAGGCTTCGTTGCAACCGAAATCCTTTCAGCTCATAATTTTCTCAGCCCGCATGTGATGGCATCTCTTGACATTTATTGCTGCTACGAGTTTAGCACGCGCGCATATAGTTCCCACAGCAGCTGCAACAACATCAACAACATTGACAGCGTTGCACATAAAGCCACCGCAGCAACAGCAACCAACGAAACCAAATGACAGCGTTGGGTTTACTCGCTGTCACGCAACGTCATCAATATATTATGCAACACATTGCAACGCACGGCACAAATGCAACGACAACAACAATAAATACACAGGCGTTCGCACATGCAGTGCAACAGCATGTTGTGTAGCATTTAAAAGCGCTGCTGCAACGCGCACAACAACAACAACAACAAGGCAACGCAGCGCTCGAAGCACTTGAAGCGCCCAACAATGCCGCTCAAAAGCAAGCAACAACACCAAAACACTCACACACACAAACATACTTATACATAAATGCATAAACTTGGTCAAGTGGAGAACCTTGTGACATTATTTCATTTCTCGCGCCCCCTGTGCCTCCCCTGGTACATAGCCCTACACAACGCCTGCATTTTCTATAATTGTAACGGTGCTTTTTTTTATCACCATTCGCTTGATGGCACCCTTTGCTTTTTCTTCCCATCCTTCATTTGGCTTCTCTACTTGACCACTGCAATTCATCTGCTCGATTTGCATAGAAAAAGAAATGTTAAAATTAAATGCAAAAGCAAAACAGAAAAACAAAAGTAGAATACGAAAAATAAAAATCGCTGAAGCATGCAAATTGTTGGCATTGCATTTACTGCAAACGTTCACATTTTTAATCCCTCAGTCCCCCCTCTTCCTCTTGCCGCTAAACCTACATCTAACTAGCGCACACACTGCTCAAGACCTGCGACACTCTTTTACCCAATTTGTAATTTTATTGGATTTGGTATAGAACATATGTACATACATACATATATACAGTCGAACGCAAAATTAGACATATACGCACTTATCATTTGAAAAGTTGTTGACATTTCTAAAGAAAATAATTTCGTTAAGTGAAAATTCAAACATTGTCGTTATTTTGCGTAAAATTTATTAGATTGTCATTGGTTAAAAACCATCACAGCAAATTAATCGGCCACTAAATCTTCTTCTTCTTCTTTATAGGCGTATTCACGGCTTACGCGGTTATAGCCGAGTTTACAACAGCGCGCAAGTCGTTCTTCCTTTCCGCAATATCTCATCATCAAGCCAGCAGTCATAACTTTGAAGTCTTAGATAATTTCATCTATCTTGTAACCAGCATTAACGCCAACAATAACGTCAGCATCGAAATCCAATTAAGAAGTAAAGTCCTCTCTCGACGAACAAAGACCAAATTCTACAAGTCACTCATCATCCCCGTCCTGCTTTATAGTGCAGAGGCATGGACGATGACAACATTTGATGATGGAGCGTTACGAGTTTTCGAAAGAAAGGTTTTGCGAAATATGTATAGTCTTTTGCGGGTTGGCCACGGCGAATATCGAATTCGATGGAACGATGAGCTGTATGAGATATACGACGACACTGACATAGTTCAGCTAATTCGCTGAGACAGCGGCTACGCTGGCTACGTCATTCCTTCCGAATGGATGAAAACACTCCAGCTTTGACAGTATTCGACGCAGTTCCCGCCGGGTGAAGCAGAGGAAACGACAGCTGGCTATACATCGCTCCTAAATCCAATCTAACCATGTTACGACATTCGAGCTAACCTAACCTATTTCGTATTAGAAGTTATGTTCGTTCAATTATCCGATCAATTAGTTTTCAGCAATTTTCAGTAAATATTTGAATTTTATTTTGTAAAGAATGTGTTTCGCGCGCTTCGCTCAACTTGTTGTCAACATAATCGGCCTACTGAGCGTACTATTCGCAATACCCTCACCCATTTTGAGATCCAGCATTCATCATTGCATAATATTCGACCGAATAGACCACGTCCAACACGCAGTGAAGAAAATATAGCACCCGTAGCTTAGAGTGTACACAAAGACCGTGGAGAGTCGATTCGGGGCCGTTCGCAGCACCTCGGACTGACGTATGGAATGACTGGCGCATTTTACGTCAAGATCTTAAATTGAAAGCGAAGAAAATAAAGCTTGTGCAAAAACTGAATTCGCTCGACCTTCCCAGGCGACTTCGCTTCGCTCTATTGACTCTTGAAAAGTTCCAAGAAGATCCGACGTCTTCGAGCCAAATTTTGTTCAGCGATGACACTTATTTCTGGCTCAATAGATATGTACACAAGCAAAATTGTCGCATTTGGGACAAAGAACAACCTAAAGAGATTCAAGAGTTGCCATTCCATTCAGAAAAAAAAACGGCGAGTTGTGGTTTTTCAAAAATAATGTCGGTGAGAACGTAATCGTCAATGGCGACCGTTATCGCGCCATTTGATGCCTGAAATTGTAGCTCGTGAACTCGGGGGCATTTGATTTCAACAAAATGTCCATTTCCATTTATTGAAAGAACACCGTTAGAATTTTTCCTGTGGGAATATGAAAAATTAAAGTCTATGCGAACAATCCCACTTCAATACAGGCCTTGGAGAAAACATACTGCGTGTCACACGGCAGTTACCAGTCGAAATGCTCAAACGAGTCATCGAAAATTGGGTGGACCATCTGAGACGTAGACGCGGCCAACATTTAAAAGAGATAATCTTTCAAAAATAAAAGCCAAAGAGTGTTCTTTTGAATGATAATAAACATTCCCCGTTAAATTTAAAGTTTCTGTATTTAAAAAAAAAATGAAGGAAACCTCGAAATGCATCATGGATTATAATTTATAACATTTCCAATCGGATGTTACAAATCAATGCATTATATATCAATCACATTTCAAAGCAAAACTATTAAAAACCAATTCTTATAAATAATAATAAAACTGTGTTTCTAGATGCGATTATCAAAAACTTCTTATGGTCCAAAAATATTCTTTTGTACAGCTGTAATAACATATACATATGTATATATTGTACAAATTTGTTGTACAAAAATATTTTTTGTCGTAAATGGTTAAGCTTAAATGCAGCCAATTAGGCAATACAATTTTTGTCAACTATGAATTCCTAATTTACCAAAGTGCATAGCAGCAAAATTACCGCAAACAAATTTCAAAACCGCCGCTGTTGTCTTACAATCGAAGATATTTCGTGTTAAGCACTTTTCAAATTAAAGAAAGCCAATAAAGCACAAAGTTAAGGTCATCTTGAGTTAGTGCGACACCATTAACTGGGTCATGGCCAACATTATTGCATTTATTTGTTTTTATTTTTATTTTTATTTACTTGCATTTATTTTTTCAATTCCAAGGGAATCATATGAAAAGTGCACGAGTCAACGCAAAAGCATGGCAAATAATTAAAAGTTTGCTGTATGCCCGCGCGCATGAAAACGCATACGACTACGCTGTATGCATACAAAGCAACAACAATGCATGCCAATAAAGCAAAGCGAAACTATTTTACAATGTAATCAGCTAAGTTGAAGCAACAAAACGCCAGCGAATGCTAAAAACAAAACGCCGGGCAACAACAAGTTTGCGGGCTTCTAGCTTGTAGCTGCATAAAAACGCAGTCAGTGCGCAGTTATTGATACTCGCTGTCGCGTACATGTGTGCGTGCGTGTGTGTGTGCGTATGATAGCATGCAAGCAAATGCACTTGTTATCTGCTAAAGTTTGAAATTCATCTGCGAAAGTAGACAATAGTACCGCAAAGTCGGCGAAAATATTCGCTAACGCTTTGTACTGTACAAGTTTTGTTGTTTTTGTGCTTTACAAATTTCTTTACACACGTATGAATATCCCACAGCTACACCGCAAGTGCACGGAATTCCGCGAGCAATCGGAAAGAGTTGATTGTGCAATAGGTACATATGTACTTATATTCATATATGTATATATGTATATACATAAATATGTGTATATGTAAGCACATGTGTGCGCATTTGTAACTAAAATGACATTGCACGCAAATTAGCTTTGCACAGCTAGCTCGCAGCGGGTCTCCAATAGAACAACTTGTAAACTTGGCGAACAGCAGGCAGCGGGTTGGAGTGCACCCACACGGACAGGCCTTAAAAAGGGATTAGAATATACTAAGTATATATGTAGATGTTTGTGCGGGTACTAAATAGAATACTAGCTAAGTCAAGACTTGTATAATACCTACAGCAGAGCGAATACACGAACACTTACATATATGTACATATGTATGTTCCAATGCATGCCAGCAGGAATGTTTTAGCCTTCGAAAACTTATTTAAAATCAAAAAAATATTTCTAAAACACCATCGAAGACAAGCGTTCTTAATAAAACTGTGAAAGAATAACTCGCTAAAAATAGCAGTGTGACAAATCGAACAGGCAGCTGGCTTAAATCAAAGAGATTCTAATATCTAATATTGAGTAGTCGAAAGAGACTTTTCGTATCTGTATCAATTCATATACATAGCTCAACAATGGTTCGCTCGCTTCCGTTCTGGAAATTTCGAAATTTCGACTTACACTGATCAAAGTTTTACACTGATGGAATAATGTCTCTCTTTAGTATATATAGTATATAAAAAAAATAACTTGAAGTTTGATTAGAAATGCGAAAAGACTTTTCGACTGCCCAATATGTGGAGAATAGAGTTTATGCCACTTTAACGGGCTAACATCCCACTATTGTATATTGAATTCAGCTATCTAAACTTGTTGAAGTGACGAATCGAACACGATTAGACGCGCAAACTTAAACTCTCTCTCTCTTAAGCTTAATTTTCGGCATTAATGTTCTTTGAGAGCGTGGAAAGCGGACAACTTATCACTGCCTTAGAAAGCTGGCGTTATTTTCAATATTTATTTTATTATTATATTTGAATGGGCATTTAAGAAGTAAACAATTTACTAAAACTAAAAATCTTGGTTCGAGTAGTTTTTTGTTGCAAAACCCTTCCATTTTTTATTAATTTTATCTGCCAAACGAGATCCATATATGTTTAATTTTGGTCTGACGTTTTTAAACATTTCTCTGTCAGTTAATTTTATCCAGAAATCTAAAAGGAATTCGTGTAGTACAGTTAACTATTATAACGATTGCCTCCATTTTACAATAAAGCTATTTTTCTGTAGGATTATATGAAAAGCATATACCTATTATATAGATATGTGTACAATATACATATACATATTACATATTATTTATGTATATGTATGTAAATAATATATAAATGTTGCTTTGTAAACACAAAGTCATTAGAACTAATAGCTGCTATTGAGCTACTCCTAACTACTGCACCTACTATATTGATAGCCTACCTTTTTTACAAACGCGAGTAGATATCTATATATATATGTACATATATATGTAAATACATTAGCGCGTAGATATGTATACTCGCACTCGTGCACATACATACATATGTAAGGCCAAGTACACTTCATGCAAGTGGGTTGGCTAATGAAGATTCAGAATCATGTAACGAGTCACGCGTTTTCCAGCACAAGTACTTGTTAACAAGTAAATAATTTTGTACATATTTAAGTAAACTACGTAAATATCTTTGATACATAAGTAGGTGTGCGCTTTGCCTTTATATGAATATGTTTTTTATATATCTACATACAGAAATGAAGAACTACTTTTTATAGTCCAACACCACTAATATACACTTGTATATATATCGCATTTAACCCCCGCCATTTGAAGTTCACCTATCTGTATTTTGTTGCCATAGGATGATTATATAAATATCTGGCTATCGCTACTTCTTTGAATAGATTGAAGTTTGCGTGTTTCATTGGAATTTTTAGAGAAATGATCATCTTCTTCAAGTCTTCATTGTTTGATTTTTTCTTTGTAAATACTCATATACAAGTAAATTCAAATTTTTATATATCGTCATCCAAAATGCAAAACAACGTGTCATTAAAAAAAGGAAATTGTGTATTTTATTCACCTACGATTCACTACATGATACTATATATAACCAATACATGTATATCCAATATATAATCAATATATATCCAATTTATAACCAATACCCAAATTTTGTTCCCATATGAGTGGTTCCCATTATATCGTTTTTTCTTCGCCTATAATTTTATTAATTAATTATTTTGCATTTTAAGTGACAACATGTATAATCAAATAATTTTTAGTCAAGTGACGATTTTAGTGAAGTCTTTGCAGCAGAAACTTAGCAATATTTTGCAACATAAACCAACAAATATTCAAATTTGCCTAATTGTAGGCAACGTTTTTTGTTTTTGATTGCTGGCAAAAAATATTGCCTACATTTAGGGTGACATTTTTTTATAAAAATTAAAATTTTCCCTTGTTGAAGTAGAAAATTGCAGTAGAATTGACTAAAGAAGTTCACACAAATTTTTTATGAACTTGATTTCAAAAGCTCTATATCGTCAAAATATCGTAACATTACTTTTTTAAGTTTACAGGCGAAGGAAAAGAAACCACTAATATTGCAACAAAATTTGAGTTTTGGTTATAAAATGGTTATATGTATATTGGTTATTATATTTGACGTTTTTAATTTTTTTTTTTTTTGATAAAACGTTGTTTTCATTTTAGGTGACGATATAGTATACATAATTTAAATGTACAAGTTTGAGTTTTGGTTATAAAATGGTTATATATTTTTATTATACTTTAATTATTTTTTATTACAACTTTTTAATTTTTTTTTTTTTGTTTGATGAAGCGTTGTTTTCATTTTAGGTGACGATATAGTCATTTGAATTATGTATATACATTTTGAAGTCAAAAATAAAATGTCAAATAAAGAACACCTCTTTGCCCTATTTGCTACCATCAGTCACAAGAAACTTTTCATATAAGAACTAGGCATGAAATCAGCTCAATTTGTTATGAGTTTATGCAAATTTATTAGACAAGGCGCGAAAATCTGTCATCAGACAGTCACAGATACATATGTACATATATAAATTGTATACATATATACCACACTTTGTTCATTTTGCCTTCAAACTATTCAATTAAGCAACAAATTTCTATTCATATCAATTTAAGCTATTTCGCTCAGAGTTTACATGAGCACATATATACATATACACATGTATGTATGTAAATATGTGTATAGGAGTATATAGAGAATCAGCAGTTGCCTACTCGTCGCTGCATAATGAATTTAAATTAACTATAATAAAAATGCATATACATACAAACTTATAAAATACAAGTGCACAAATACATACAACACATACACCAACACACAAATGCATATGCATATGCGCATGTGTATGTATGCAAATGTTTATACAATATATAAATATATTCACCTTTGCTGTTAATGTCTTTAAGACTTCTATATATAAAACGTTGTACGTATATATAGAATTGAAGGCATTTGTATACGAATATGTAATCGTGAATTGACTATTTCGCTTGCCGTTACACACACATACTTATTTACAAACGTGCATATAAATCTTGTTTTTTCCTCTATTTGTTTATTTGTTGTTCTAGCTGCGCTTTTTGTAGAAATCTATTGTTGATGTTCTTGTTGTTGTTGTTTGGTTGGTGTTTTTGCTGTGGTTTAGAGAAACAATTTTTTTTTCGTACGGATGATTCAAAAAATGGCTTTTATTTCTTATTGTTGTTATTGTTGCCGCTGTTATGTCAGTTGATAGTGGTTGACTAATAAACTTGTTATTTCCGTTTGTATTTTTTTTTCAAATTTTTCTAGTTTTAAAATATTGTAATTCGTTGCAATTGATTGGCTGTGTGTTGCTGCTGCTGCTGATTTCTAGTATTTATTTATAAGCTTTGCTATTGTTGTTGCAATTACACTGACTTCAAGCTATGACATTGAGCTTTCATTTAAAGTTGTCGCAAACCTTTATTCAATTATGTAGAAAACAAAGAAATAAGTATTTATATTTTTAAAACACATATGTAGAGATTTTTTTTGCTTTTGTTGCTTTAACTATTTTAGAGCACTTTCTTCGGTATATAGCACGCGCGCTCGGCCGAAAAATATCCTTAAACTTTATGTGTGTTTGAGTTTAATGCTGCAAGCAGTGTCACGTGACAACTAAACTTGAAATCGCTACACACTTTTTCCTGGCGTAATGTAAACAAATTTCACCCTTACAAATTCAATATATTTTTTCTTTTTTCATAAATTATTTGCTAATTATTTCTGCAGGCTTTTCGTTAGTTTTTTTTTTTATTTTGCTGTAGCTCTTTGCCTAAAATTCAGGGGCTCGCCAAATACCCGCACACAAACAGCAACCTTCAATCGGTTTCACTTTCGTTAACGAATTTTGTTTTACCGTTACGTAGCGCAAATATTATATAGCCCACTATTTTATTATATATATTTATTTTATTTCGTTTATTAATTTTGGCTCAAAATTTTTCTGTTTTTTATTAGTAATTTCTTATTAAAACTGATTCTTCACATTTGTTATAGCATTAGAATTTCACCAGTGCTGTCGCCGTTATCACCGTCGTTTGTCGCTCGTGGCTGTCACCGTTATGCCCGTTTCTATGCTCCGTACGGTTTTCATAGCGCGTCTACCAGCCGTTTTTCCTTTCGTTTAACGAGAATTCATCTTCGTATTTGCACTAACATACAAACATACATATACACACATAACAACCAGCATTGATTTTATTTTTGCAGCGTTACGAAAAGTCGCTCGTGTGCCAAAGCAACGCGCTGCGATGGACAGCACACCAACACGGTCGATCGAGTTTCCTAGGTGCCATATTCATACACCACCTCACACACACGCACACACACACAGAGGTGTGCAGAAGAAACCAAAGAACTGACTATGTACATGATTATATACAAACATACGTATGTATATATGCACATAAAGCTATTATTTACAAGCGTTTAGTTGTATCCACTTGTGCTCATGCACACCCACCTGCCCACACCTACACCTTCACCTAACACACATTTCTCCCTCAGCGCCGCGCTTTTTCACCTTTTTCCTTCGCACGTTTTTCACATTTTCGCTTACTAATCTCGAAAAAATAAATAAAAGCGCTTTATCCCTTGCAGAACGGCCCAGCAGCGCTTGTAAATTAACACAATTCATTTAGTCTTCACACATGTGGCCACAAGCAAGCACACATGCATACCAACACACACTTGCCCACATATATTTAAATTACTGTTTACAACTTTGTACATTCGCGAGTGCATTTGCGGACCCCTATGTACGCGTCTGTGTGTGTGTGCGCTAGTGCGTGTAAATATGTAACGCAGTTTGTGTTTGCCCACTTTGCAAGGCTTGACTTTGTTGTTTTGCTGCTGTTTATTAGGGCAGTAGGTTCTTACAAATGAACGCACGTTTGTATGTATGTACGCAGGTGGAGCCCTAAACAATCATGCAGCCCACTGCCTTTCCCATAACAGTGCAGCACTCTCGCTCTCTTGCACATCGCCAGCCGAGCGCTCTTCGGTTCCGCATACGCCGTGTAGGCTGTGGGCAGCACTCAGCCCTTGCACTCGCTTGAAAGCGCAATTTACGCTGATTTCCTGAATTCTTACTTATCGTTTGCATCTCGTTTGTGCTTTGTGTGTTCGACACACACTTTGAGAGAATGAACTTCGTGGAAGTTCTTGCATTGCGGCAGTATTGTAAATGGTAAGAGCACAGAAGCAAGAGCTGGCATTGTGCTTTATGTAAGAGTCAAAGCTTTGGCAGTGGGCAACCTGCAACTTAAGAGGGTCAAATAGATTTTAGAGAAAAAAAGTTGACAATGCGTTTGAAATGAGTGCAATTCCTCACGTGTTTATTCACTGGTGTTTCGTAATTAGGTTAGACCTTATTACAGAACTAATTTCAAAATAAATCAATATTGAAATAAACAATAACGCATTTCGACTAAAAGATAAATGTAAAGTGAATTATAATACGATAAATATAATAATACGATCTTGCTGAATATATCATATTTGTATTACTTAGCTCTTAGAGAGCAAGAGGTACATAGAGATTTTATGGAAAATCCACCAAATATAATCTGCGGTACTCTTTGATCTTACGCTTGCTGAGTATAATGAAAAACCATCCATTCACTTGGAGGATGAAATCATGTGTAGAAGTTCACGCAAGTGAGAAAAGTTCTCTGAACGCCATTCACTTGGGAATTGTCAGAGACGATTATTTAACATATGGCTCAAGCGGCTCACGACTTCCGGTTTTAGACCAAGTATTCTCTGGGTAGCTAAAAAAACATCCGCTTAGAGTCGAGCTAAAGTGCGAAGAGGACACTTCTCCCCAAGGTTGTGCGCTGGGTTTGGGACCCGCCACGTAGAAAACACCCCCAATAAAAGGAAAAAACAGCCTCGGATGCCTCAGATGAGAAATCCCCCTTTTGATGACGACCAGAAGTGTTAGTTGACAGATATAGCGGTACCTAACCTTTAAGCGATGTCAATTATAC
Organism: Bactrocera neohumeralis; assembly: GCF_024586455.1. Lineage (NCBI taxonomy): Eukaryota > Metazoa > Arthropoda > Insecta > Diptera > Tephritidae > Bactrocera > Bactrocera neohumeralis. Next base: position 86,835,910 of record NC_065919.1, on the reverse strand, counting down.
GACCGGTTATTCATTACTTTAAGACTTTATAACATAAATCCCTGATTTCTTCCACCTTTAAAATATATTCACAGACCCTGAAAACCATCTGCGGGATATTTAGATATATAGATATTTTTCAAATCAGAAATACAGAGATGTGTAGGAAGCTGAATAATTGATGCCTTTCTGATGTATATTTCTCCAGAAATATTAACCCAAGGACATTGACAATGATCGTTCAACCGAAAATTGTAAATTGTTAACGATTGAAACTCTAAAAACCCGCAACAAAATTACTTGATTAATTAATATAGACAAAATATATCAAGACTCTTAGAAATCTGTTTTGTTCAAGGTGAGCTTTTTGGACTATCACTGTACTGTGCCAGCCGCGTAACTGAATCGAAGAACCGGAGAACAACATCGTTCAAAATGTGTCCTCAAGCGCATTCCTCGTGCGCTCAAACCTCTGTACGAAATAGAGGCTTGGTACAACAAAATAAATATATATTATTTAAAACATATAAATATACAACTTTCGAACTGCGACCAAACTTTCTTTGACATTAAACTTTTGCTGTTTTCATTTATAAAAAATATACAATCAGAGATTTGCAGAAAGGTCATGGTGTTTTATTGTAATTACTAAAAAAATATTTATGTGCAATACATACATAAGTTTCCGCAAGCTATCAATGTAGATAATGCCAAGCGAGCACAAATGAAAAGCTTTCAAAACTGATTTGGTTGATGTTGGTTGATGGTAGGCAAATGCGATTTGAGCTTGGAAATCTGGTGAAGATAGAAATGGTGAAGGTTATATAATGAGTAAGATGAATGCGTTCATGTTTACTATATATGTACATATGTATATGTATGTAAGCATGTAAATAAATTTAGCTGAGATTATAATATATGTATGTAAGTGTGTATGGTAAGTAAAAATGTTTACACAAGTACATATGTATGTATGTGCTTATAAATGTTAATATACTTAAAAAAATTTAGCAAAAAATGCTTACTACAAAAAGTATGTGAGGAATAATAATAATTAGTAGGAGGAAACAAATTATAAAAGCGCATGTGGGCGGACAAATGTAAGACACACAACGTGGGCGCTTGACAAGTTTACTTCTTGCGACTCGACACTTGGGAATTGTGTGAGTATGACCCTAATTAACCGGCCGATGATTCAGTTTTTATTTAGATTTATGTTTAAGTAAATTGCGATGTTTTTCTATCAAGTATTCAAGTATCTTTTGATTGGTATAAAAGCAAAGCGCAGTAATTGCAACAATCTTAGGAAAACGGTTCAAACTTCTACATATTTTTTCCCTTTAAAAAGCCAGCAGCATTGAACTGAAAGAAAAATCCAGCTGAATGCTATTTTATGGATTGGTAGTGCGAAACTATTCAAGTTGTGTTTAGCTTGTTGCTTGGTCGATTCGTAGCGCTCGAAGTCTGACGCATCATAGGCTATTTAGAAAACAAAGAAGATTTCTGCTTGTAAGCAGCAAATGAAAAATTGGAGCCTTTGTATTGGAAAAGTAAGAACTGACAATGCTGACTAAATACCAATATGTGGGTACAAACAGAGTCCGCTCTAAGTCACCGAGAAACATGCTGTAGTTTGTAATTATGAAATCAACATTGATATGTCATAGTTATTGATGGCTTGACTGCTCTCAGATAAAAATTAATTTCAAATGGTTAACTAGCCAAAGTTCCCAAACCCCTTGGCATTTGCTAATGGATATGTCGAATAAATATTGATAACAATATTAACTTATACCTAATAAATCTAATTATTTATTTCTCCTAAGAGACTTGCGTCAGCAGAAAAAAAATTGAAATTTGACCAAAAAATTTAAATTTGTCCAAAATATTGAAATTTGACTAAAAAATTGAAATTTGACAAAAAAATTGAAATTTTATCAAAATATTGAAATTTGACTAAAATATTGAAATTTGACTAAAAAATTGAAATTTGTCTAAAATATTGAAATTTAACCAAAAAATTTATATTTTACCAATATATTGATATTTGACTAAAAAATTGAAATTTGTCCAAAATATTGAAATTAAATAAATAAAATTGAAATTTGACAAAAAATTTAAATTTTATCAAAATATTTAAATTTTGTCCAAAAATTTGAAATTTGACCAAATAATTTAAATTTTACCAAAAAATTGAAATTTGTCCAAAATATTGAAATTCAACGAAAATATTGAAATTTGACAAAAAGTTGAAATTTGACCAAAACATTTAAATTTGGCCAAAATTTCGAAATATGACAAAAAATTTAAAATTTTCAAAAAACGAAAAAATAAATTTGTTAATCTTTTTTAGTTTTTCAATAATGAAAATAAATTATATTAATTAATAAAAAAAAATTTATTATAAATTTCTTTTAATTAAATTTTTAATATTTTTTTTTTAAAACAAAAAATTTAAATCATAAAATTAATTTAAAATAAAAATTTAAGGATTATGAGATTGTTCTTAAAGCTATGCTAATTAGTGTTCTTTTGCAAATTTTTTGGAACTTAAATTAAATAAATAAATAAATATGCAAATGTTTTTGTATAAGCAATTGTGTAGATAAGTATGTATGTACATATGTACCTAAGTAGATATATGAAGTTAATTTAATTTACTAAGTGCCTATGAACTCGTCTGTTAGTAGAAGCTATTTTCAACTCAATATATACAAATGTGTGTGTGTATTAGTTATTTTTGGAATAGCAAAATGCCGATTTGACTAAGCAGCCGAAAGTCTTTAGAAAAATTAGCCTTTAGCTGAAATTTATCCACTCAAAGGTACATATGTACTCTTAATAAGCACGAATAACGTCACATGCACACTTGCATACAAACATAAAAGCATATGAGTGCCTATGGATATTGCTACAAATTTGCCAGATAATGGCCGGAGAACATATGACATAATTTAGGCAACAACAATGGGATTCTGTTACGCGCCTGAAAGATTATACACACATACCAGTGCATTTGCAGTAATGTAAATATGTGCAAATTCAAGTATTGTTAGTTCAGAGCTTTGAGAGTTGTACATAAGTAAATATACGATAAGTAAGCGCGAAAAGATGCAAATGTCAAAAGAGAAGAAAATTAAAGGAAAGCGAGCGCGTTAGACAGGAAAATCCAACTCCCGCTGCTCACCACAAATAACTTAGAACTTTCGAAAATAAAGAGAAATAAAGAGACCAATGAAAAGGCACAACAGAAAGCGTGTCAGTAATAGAAAGAGTTATTTGGGCGAAATATTGATTTCCAGCGTTCAAAAGCTTTGTATTCCCTAAATGAGAGCATGAAAACTCAAACAAAAACAAAATGTTTGAAGCAAAAAAACATGAAAAAAATAAAAACTTTGCTGAGTGCGTTGAGAAGAGCCACTATCTAATATGCAGCGATTTGCTGAGAGCACACAATGGAAATGTAGAGTGTTTATGTAAGTATATATGTATGTGTGTGAGTATGCTTGCGTATATCATATATGTATGTATATTTGAGCAAAAGCACACTTTTGACTGCGCACATACATATGTATGTATGTGTGTATATAAATAAGTAAATGCAGAAGCTTTTTTCTGGAAGATAACACATTTAAGCTATTATTGCAGGCTGCTTAATCAACTATAATTTTTCTAATCAGCAACTTTGAATGCCGAAAAGTCGCTGGCTAATTCTTTAAAGCACAAGCATATTATTTCACTTCTTCATAAGCGCCAATTGCCCACTCGACGCCTCACTAAATTGAACGTATTGTGCGCTAAGCTCTATTCATCCGCACACATACAGTGGCAAGCAAGCAGTTCGGAAACGCAAAAGAGCAAAGAGGCAAGGCATGTAAGCCTCACGCTGCGGCCTGCGCTCGCCGACAGCTTTCTGAGACTGTCTAAATCACTCTATGCATGCATGCGTATGTGTTTACTGCTGTGTACGTGTGTACATGTGGTATGCGCCGACATACATATGTTTGTATGTATGTATGTATGTACGGATGTTTGTGGACACAATGGGATACAAATATGTACATTGTTGCTATGTTTGGCTGCTGCTGCAACCACCGAGCACCAAGTCGCTGCTTTGACACACTTTTCGATGACGTAGTTGCGCATCGCTGTTCGGTTTTACGCACGACGAGGCAGTGGGGGCAGGGTGAAGGCGATGCGTATTCGAGACTCCAGTACTTAGCTGCACACAAATGTACACACACACGTTTAGACAAAAAAGTTTACATTTTTTGCACCCACTGTTCATGTTTATATGCTTGTAATTTGTGATATATGTACGTACATATGTATGTATGTATGTATGTATGTTCGTGTTAGTATGGCAGTTGGCGCAATATGTATGTGAATACACTTGGTATCGATAAATCGGATTATAAGAATCGATAAAAAAATATTTAGTAAAGCATGACACTGGATGTATGTATGTATCACTATTTAAAGTTAATATGGTTCGGTAAAGTAGTTGCAACATTTGTTGAATATAGCTAATTATTCGTATTTGTCAAATTTGGTTGTATAAAAAAAATTATTTAATTTCATTATTTTCAAACTTAATTTAATCTAACATGTTATTGTCTTTGTATCGATATGTGCAAAGCTAAGCCAATCCCACTATGAAATGCCAAAATCCTTCTAATTCATCTTAAGATTAAATTGTCTACAAATCGACTGTACCTATTAACTTGAATGTTTTCTTAGATATATCAGTCAGGAACTCTGAGAGTATTCGACACAGTACCCGCCGGGGGAAGCAGAGGAGGAGGAAGACCTTCACTCCGTTGGAAAGACTACGTGGAGAAGGACCTGGCTTCACGTGGAATCTCCAATTGGCGCCAAACAGCGAAAAGGAAGAACGACTGGAGCGCTATTGTAAACTTGGCTATACCCACGTAAGCGGGGTCTATTCATATACTTTAATAACATTTTTTATGATTATGGAATTTAAGATAACTTTTAAGCAAAAAATTCAACCTCACTGGCCTTTTTCTAGAGGTCCTCCTGGAAACGCATTTTTTCTCTCTTGCAAGTTGATGAAGCGCATTAAGTTAAAATAAAAATGTTTGGGGGGCCATCATGAAGCGATGGTTGGAGACACTATCTTAAACCTATTTCTAGCCTTGCACCGAAGAACATGAAACATGGATTTCTACTAACGGTCACCACTCGATAATCAATGGCAAACCGTCGGGCGAAATTATGCTTCCTAGAAAGTAGTAATTTGGAACCAGCAGCTTAAAGGTAAAAAGTAACTGAAAACTCAAATCGAAAAAAATTTGTGTGTAAACACCGAAAAATTTCGAAACAAAAAGTATTGATAATATAAAAACTCAAGGTAATATAACTTGAAAAACTTACGAAAACGAATTTTGAAACAGAAATCAGAAATTACCCTTTCAATGGTTTAATCAATAGCCATTATTCGCCAGAAGCAGCGTAATTTCAAAACAAAGAAGTTCTAAACATTCTTGGCTGCCAACGAGGATGAAAAGCTGTGCGAAAGCTTGCACTTGAAAACTTATTTTAAAAAATATATGTAACATATGTAAGTATGGGCTTGTAAGTACATAAACACCTGCTTATATTTGCTCACATTACATGTGTACGTATGCATATATTTTCAGCGCTTCGCGTGACATTTGACCATTGGAATTTGATTATTTACGAAGCGGTAACGCGCACGCGCCATACCAAAAGAGCGTCTATTGTCAAGCCGATTTCCATTGACCCAACTAGAAAGGACCATCCTAGCCAAGCCACATGATGTGAAGACATGTGCATACAAGTGTATGTATGTATGTATGTATGTATATACATAAGAATGTATGTTTACATCATATTTGTAATTTTTGCTTTAGTGTTAGCGTAGCGGCATTTAGGAAGCGTTAGGCATGTGTACTTGTACGAGTATATGCCCCCATATCTGTGGGAAGCCAAAGAAGCAGACTGTGCCATCATTGAATTTTTCTGCTTGCTTTAATGATGGAAATTGATTTCATGCTGCAGCTTTAAATCAATTAACGGTAATTTTCAATTTTTTGCGTTTAAGATTTTTGTTTTTGCTCCACTTCTACTTACTGCTTGCCACTTCTATTTTATCAGCGGAAGCGAGGTGTTGCTAAAGATAGCAACTTTATGTGCTTAATTGTGCTTATTGCATATTGTCGCTGTTATTTTGCTGCTTCTGTGTAAATAAAGCCTAGATTTTTCATTTACGCGGGTATTCTGGTCTAGGATTTTGAAAAAAAATCGTTTTTTTTTTGCATATTTTGAAAGTTTAGACTTTCAAAAATATGATTTTGGAAGGATTTTTCAAAATTCGACTTATTTTCGGAGATACAGCCGATTTTGTGACGTGGCGTCCGTGTTCACTAGAATTGTCTCCTAAAACTTTAAACGCGTTTTTCTCGAAACTACTTTTTTTGAGGTGGTTGACATGATATCTCTAGTTCTACTGAACCGATTCCTTTGAAATTTGGTATATATCTTCTTTATATAATGCTCTATCGTGTCTGCCTTGGATTTCCAAAAATTTTGATTTGAAGTATTTTTAAAAAATTCGAAAAAGTCTAAAAAATCGGGTCAAAAATTTTTTTTTTTCAAATCGACACCATTTTGTTAATTTTTTTTTGGAAATGGTCAACCCGATAACGACATTCTTACTAATGAAGAATCTTCTTGTTTTTTGTGTTTTAGATCTCTACAAGGGTTGAAATCACGTCAACCAGGACGCACCGTTTTTTTTTTTTTTGAAGCCCCCATTCCACCAGCCCGTATCTCGACGAGTTTTGGTTTTTTTCTTGCAATTTTTTTTATATTATTAAAATGTCAATAAAAAACATGTAAAAAATGGATAGTAAAAATGTTTTTAATTTTTTTTATCTTAGTTTAAAAAAATGCCTAAAATTCATGCGTCTAGACCAGAATGCCCCCTTAATAATACGTTTTCAAATTATTTCAATGATTTATAGCCTGAAAATGGTATATTAAGCTTGCCATGAACTGTTTAGCAGCCAGAAGAAACGTCGGAAATAAGAAACAGAAAATATATCTTCCTCTTCTTTACTGGCGTAGACACCGCTTATGCGGTTATAGCCGAGTTAAAAGTACATATATATGTATGTATAAATGATCAGCTTGACGAGCTGAGTCGATTTAGTCAAGTCCACATTCACTGTATATACATATGTACGTCTCCGCCTTCCTTTATCGATATCTTCCAGTTTTTAAGATATCGTTGATAAATTTTGCAAACGTTTCCCATTTGTCGAATCGCCGATATCAGTTTATTATAGCATATAGCTGTCAAACTGATCGATCAAAATCAAGTTCATGTATGGACAAATTTTTTTTTGGGAAGAGTTTTTTCTTATTTTTTCTAAACTTCATTTTCTGAATCTTCGAACTGCAGCCTGACCCACTGGACACCTTAACTATTGCATCAACTCGCTCGTCTCTAAGCAGGTATTTGCATTCCTTTTGTTTTGTTGCTTTTCTTGTCTTCGCTAATAAAGTATTGCGCCAAATTTTTGGGTCGCGACGTTTTCGATTTTTCAAATACCCATCGATATGCAAATCTATAAGCGCGCTTTGTCATAGATAAATATTTGTCAAAGTGTGTAGATTTGTGTATAAGCGTAAGTATGTACATACGTATGTACATGTGTATGCCTTTATGTAACCAACTCTTCGCTGCGCAAGTGATTTGCTCAGCTGCAACAAACATAGCAATATTGATAACGCAACAACAATTATCAAGCCACACACATGCACATATGTACGTATATCCACTGATGCATTTGCCTGTGTGTGTGTATCTATGACTTGGCGGACAACAATCTTAAAGAGCAAAACATCATTAACAACAATGCGTACGAATATACATGCATGTATTTCTCGGCCAACACTTGAACACACAAACCGACACATACATATATTTGCATATGTGTGTGTTTGTGCCTATATTTTTATATACACGCTTAATTATAAAATGTGCTTTCGTGGGCATATTTAAGCGATTGGCATTGAAACGAAAGTTTGTGCTGCCATTCGTACCTGCAGAGATACTTATGTATGAGTGTATTTGTGTGAGGAAGTGTATTTGTATATGTAGCACAGCGTGTTGGCGCTCTCTCGCTCGCGCTGTCCAACAAACGCAACCCACTCCCCACCACCCTGCAGGGGAAGCGTGTGCCCTACAGGGCCCAAGCGACCGGCTAGTGCTTCACTGCCCAGCCAACAACAACACTGCGACGTCAATCGGGCCTGAATACTTTTTCTTGCGTTTATAAATTCGAAGGCATACATACATATGCATATGAGCGAACATTGTCTTGCGAATGGACCAACTGACTAACTGACTGGTCAAACGCTTGTCATGGCGCCCCTGGCCTCACCTCTGCGAACCTATAAACCGCGCGACCTACAAGCAATCAACTGTTGTGCACTTAATTTAGCCCAAGCTAACGGCTTAGTCAGTCGAAGACACGCGTAAATCCCAACTAACTCAACTGAGGGCCTAAACTGCTCTCGCCACGCACACACTCATACACATATACAAGTATGTACTTATATATATTGGTATAGCACAAATGAAGGCGTGCATGCGTGCCCATACATACATCTGTATGAATGTATGTAGTTATGTACAAATGGGTGCATGCAAGAAATCATTCATTGATCGCTCAATCGACCAGCCAGCCCACTGTATATCTTGCGTCCTAGCAAACAGTAAATAAATTGCCTTAGCGGCGCTCGCAGGCACACCAATTCAACTTGAGCGCATTTTCGTAATAGAAAAATAAACAAAAAGAATTTTTATATTGAGCTTGTAAAGTTTTCAGTAATATTCTTGATTACAGCTTTCGCTGTTGTTGTCTTTTTGTTGTTATATGTATGCTTGCATATAGCAATTTTCATAAATGTAAGTATTTATGCTTAAACATTATATATGTATTCTCCAATATTCCACAAATATTTGCAGCGCAGCAGCTGTTTATCTTAAAATTTTCCATTAAAAGTTTCATTTTGCAGCGAAAAAAGTATATAATCCGTTATCATTGCACTATTTATCACACATTTCTTCAAAAATATTCTTATTCTCATGCTTATTTATAATTTTAAATTTTTTTTCTTTATTTTCTAACGATTTTTGGGTTGTAATTCTCGACTGCACTTCACTTTGTTTCTATTTTTTCGAATTTTATTGTATTTTTTAACATTTTATTCAGTTACTTTTATTTATAGTTAACCGTTAGCTTCAACTCAAGTCGCATACTCGATACCAAATACAAATTATCGCCACGCAATTTTTGTTTTCGAAACAAAAATATGTTTTGTAAATATTTTCCTACACACTGTATATAAACTAGCTGTACGCATATGTATGTGTATGTGTGTACATTCATACATATGCACGTTGTAAGAAAATTGTGTATTCTAGTAATAATAAGAACAATAATACGATTTAAATAATATATACTAGCAACCAGACAAAAACGTACGCTTACGAATGCGATTAAATCGAAAGTGATGGCGAGTCAGCTACGGAACGCCAAGCAGCCGCTTGCGAGTGTACTTCCACAAACTCAAAGCACAGCGAACACATAGCAAAGCTTCCGGCGCTTTCGCTCTTCAAACGCATGCAATCGCACGCTTGTGTTGCTCTTTCAAAGCTCAAGCAGCGCGGTAGCTAACAAATCAGTTTGTTGCCAAGTTTTCTCCGACTTCTTACTACACACAAGTGCTCCCGTACCGACAGGAATATTCACAGTATCCCGCTGTTAAATTCTCGTCCAAAGCTGTAATAAAGAAACTTTCCACATACACAGCCAATCGCACACGAGTAGGCTTCAATCTAAGAGTGCTGGCGCTCAGCAGCCTCCATGTACACTCATACTTCGTACGCTCAGCGATCTGCCTTGCCAAGAAGCACATGTGTGTGTATGTAAAATTTAAAAGTTTTCATAACCGGTCGTTGTAGAATATCTTGAAGAGCGGGGCAACCACTTTGCAACCGAAAATATGTGAGACTCCAACTGTAGCCGGTAACCCGACATCAATTTCATTGCGCCACGTCGTATGTGTGAATGAATCACTTTCCGTTACACCAATTCTCTACTAGTAATAGACGGAACAAAAGTAATGAAGATTATTGTATCAAAACTTTTCGTTCCCACGACAGTCGGATCTAAGCAACTGGAAAGAATTTGAATTTTTATCCGGCCAAGGACTCTCTACAACATGCCTCGAAATTAGTTGAGAAAGGTTTTCTGTAAAGTAAACAGTAACGAAGAGTTTATGTGCGTAAGTATGTGAGGCGTTGGCTGATGACCAATTAAAGCATCGACTTCTGATCTAATCAGATTTAGACCACAGATAACGTAACCATAGTCAGTATAAGGTCCAGGTTCAGTAAACATGGTTTCATTGGGTATCCTACGACACATACTAATACCGATTGCAGGCGAAGAGTTTGAACGGCTTCACGAAACTACAATTCCGTTTTGTATATAGTTGTTAGATAAACAACTTCAAATCCAAACTTGATATGTTCCGCATGAAATTCTAGCTGTGGGACCCAGTGATCGAGATAGAAGGGAGACAAGGGGGAAAATTCATCGAGCCTAAGACCTCGGTGCGTTAAATTTTTTCTGCAACAATAACGCTACTGCTGGACATCGAAAAAACTTCGCTCTCTCCAAGACTGAAGAGGTGGATCATGAACTACCTGAGTGATCGTCAATCATCCGTATTATTTCGAGGTAAAAACTCAAATCAGAAGAATTAAACAAGGGGTTCCGCACGGTGGTCCCCGCTATTGTTTCACTTCTATATCTAGAAACTCCCGCAGCCACCTGAGGGAGTTTCTATCACCACGTACGCTGAAGATTGCGCGATATTGCGCAATGACATCATCATGGCATGTATGATGGCATGGTCTGCTGTCTCCGACCTTCGAACGTAACCAACACATGCACTGACCGCCACTCACAGTGGAGCCTTCAACGCCTTCACCAGAAGGTACTAGGAAGGATGGCAAACTCGGAGTCAAGCCACCACCATTGCAAGAGCTTGAGTTGCCGCGAGAAACGAGAGTGACCCTTGTGCAGCTTCGTTGTGGTTACTGTAACAGGTTAAACTCTTACTTATCCAGAATAGACCCCGACATATCCAATATATGTCCTGCGTGCAATGAGTCTCCGCATGACCAATTTTTATCGAAAGATCGAGTCATAAGTAAAATGTAGTTACTCCGTTTTTCGAAGTTAATCTCCAAAATCGAAGTATTTACTACGAAGATCGGAATTGAGTTCATTCATCACTATTATGACAGTCGTATAAAAAATCCGAATCCTTGGCTGGATAAGAAATCCGGGTCCGTTCCAGTTACATAGACCCGACTGTCGTAGGATCGGAGCACTAGTAGGTAAATTCCGGTAACGAAGTAGCAGCTATTGTGGAATTTAAAAGAGAGACATGTGCACAACTTCATATTCATGCATGAGCTATCGCCCCAAAAACTTACCCTTGAAGTATTTCTAATATATTTCATATGCATAAGCAACAAAAGATCTAAAAATAAACAACAAACGACCAAGCGATCAATCAATCTACCCCCACGACTGTAACTGGAACAGACCCTGGTTTCTATGGGTCTAAAACTTTCAGCAAAGTTACTTAAGCACACTTGTCCTGAGGCATGCAATTAATACGCACAACTTGTTGTAGATTTAGTCATTCGTCATTCGTCATTTATTCAAAATTCGTTATTACATTTTTAGATTTGTAAGAACTCGTCAAAGTTAATCACAATGAGACGGTGTAATAACATGCTTCGATTTTGTTGTGAACGCCATAAATTGTTAGGAGAACTAAATGTTACCGTTATCACAAGTAAACACAAAAACGTGAATAAATTAAAAATTAAAGCGCTATCATAATATGATAAAAGAAAATGTAACCTAGATCAAAACAATACAATAAACTAGCGTTTGTAGTCAATAAACGGTCACAAACAATACATTCCGACGGGCAACTGTTGCTTTGATTCGAGATTCAATGTTTCATCATATAACTAGAACTAAAACTAAACAATATTAAGGTGGTGCCATGGATGTTTCCCATTAATTAAAATAAATTAACCGCGATGTTGCAAAATGTAGGCCTGTGTATCCAGCGGACAGAGGTTGATTGACTCCACGCTATCTAACTTTTGCGACGTCTGTAGGAATGTGAGACTTGTGTTGTAGACACCGGTGATTGTGTCTAGCATTAGGAGTTTGCTCAAGTTAACCTGCAATTTTAATAAGCGCCGTGATAAGAATCGAAAAATAATTACGGTAATTTTGTAATTTGGCACTTACAATGCCTATCTGCTGGTCGGCGGCATGACACTGCAGAAGTAAAGTGCGATGCACGACGATGCCTGTGTTCATCAATGGCTCCTTGGTTGTACGATCACGTGCTACGGGTATTTTGGTTATAGTTGGTGGCAGGTTTCTCATAACCGCAAGGCTAGTGTCTTCACTGACGCCACTGCGCTGATTACCAAAGGCCGGCAGCACGCCCAACCAATTATTTTCTATAAAAATAAACTTATCTAACGGATGCAGCAACGTTTGCGAAGCCAAGTATGCGTTTGGTGTTAGGGCGCCAGACGGATGGGTTTCCGAGAGCTTTAAGCAGGTGTCGATGCGTTCCAATACAACGCGGAATATATGCAGCACCGGCTGGTTGTCCAGCACGCCTTGTCCGAGGCCACGTTCGTCGTCGTGCGTCAAACGGCGATCTTGCATAATTTCCAATTCGCCAGAGCTCAAGGATGAACCGCCCAAAGGCTGGCCGGTGAGCAAGGTCAAGCGCTGTGTGCTATCTTCAATGTACGCTGTTGAGGGTATGGGGTAATAATTTGCTTGTAGCGGCAATTTCGATAATCGTCTACGCTTAATCAACTGTAATCGAGAAAAAACGATGAAATTTTAAAAAGCGGATAGCACAGATTAGAATACCTGCAGTCCATTGAGATCCGTGTAGAAGACATCGCCATTCTCGATGCGTGTCGAAAGACGCATGGCGATCTCAGTGTTGTCCATGTGTCCGATATCTACGAGGTTTTGTATTTCCGGCGCACCGCCACGCAGTACGGTCTGATGCACCACGAATGGCAAACCAACGGTCACACTAGCTTCTAATGGTCCTTCACTCACCAGCACGGTGGGTGGTCCCATGTCGACCAACGGCGTAGCCGGTCCATATGGCATGAATAAATAGGCACCAGACCGGTCGCCGCTATATTTGTAGAACTTCAGCTTTATGGGTGTATGTGGTGCATGGGAATCGATTTGTATGGACTTTAGCAGGCCGTCGCCGCTAAAAGCTACAGTTGGTCCGCCAGCCACGTGCAGCGAAATCGGCCGATGCTCACCAAACTTCACCTCGTGCGGATAATTTCCTATACTTATCGAGGTTGGATTTGTAGTTAAGATAAGATTCGTCGCATATGAGGTATGTCTGTAAATATATATATTTAGTGTAACGAATATTTATTTGTGCGTAGCGTGTGCGTACTTCTGTGCGCTGGTTTGCGCTTGTATTATGTAAGTGGCCAGGCCTAAGGGCGGCACCTTCGCTTTGAAGAGCAAACGATACTTGGTGGTGGACGCTTGCGGTGTGATGCTATTGGAGGGTGTGTGCCGATGCCATGTCCACACAGGCGTAATTTGTGCCTCCACTGGATTATCGTCCGAGTCTTTCACACCCATGTATGGACTTGAAACGTAAAAATCGACTAGTTCTTCGCGCCAGCGCGCCAATGAATTGTGTAAAACAATGTGTTTGATCGGCAATTCATCGCCCAGGATAATGGTACTGCGACTGTCACTAGGGCCGGGCCAACGGGAGTCGTCCAAATAGAAATAATGGAATTTGTAGTCTGGTATGTAAATCTTGAAATGCAAAAGTGATTTATTATATTCAGAAGTATATAAGGAAATGTTGATTACATACCGACGGCTTGGTAAGCAGTCTATAGACCGACTGCTGCATTACGAATTGGCATGTCGTTACAGCGCTTAGCATGCGACGAGCATAGTCGTTCACCACATGTGTCTTAGCTGTACCGGTTATACCGTCGTGGTGTTGAAACAGCGAAAGTTCCCGACGTGCATTCTGAAGCATTTCATCGAACTTCGCAGCAGGGTCCCACGTGTGCCAAGCGTGCAACATTTCCGCAGCGCGCACATAGTGCAAAAGTACACGATCCAAACGCTTGTAGTACGGACGTGAAGTGTAGTAACCCGACCAGTAGTTGTCGGAACGATCTGCGTAGGTGAAAAAGTCTCCACTTAATGTGGGAATTTCACGGTTAAGCTCCCGCTGTTCTTGGTGGACTGCATCGAAGTATTGTTGTAAGGTGCCAAACTTGGCCTCCACGAAATGTCGATGCTCCGAGTTTATGTGGTCGAATAACGCTTCGTAATTGACACGCTGCACATCCCATTCGGTACTTTGGCTAAAACGGAAATCGTCACCTAAAGGTATCAGAAGCGCATTCGTGCGATACAATTCGGCTTTCTTTTTCCATTGGTCAACAATCATCTCCGCGCTAATAATGTTTTAGAGAAAAAATATACATATATGTAAATATATATTTTTGTGCAATACTAATCATAATCGGAATTCACCGTTGCGCAACATTTTGTTCCGTGATGGATTGTGGTGGCACATGCCAAGGGCAGGAGAGCCCAAATTCATGCATTCGCTTGAAATCGAATTGACAACAAATCTTTGGATCCGGACCACAAGTATGGGGAATATCATAGGAATAAAATGGCATCATGTGTGTAAAGAGACTGGTGCTGCCAGTGGTATCTGAAATATTACAAAAAAAAAACGATATAGCAAAATTAAAAAATAAATAGTTAATAATGAATAAATTACCCCAAATTTGTCGCCAATGAAATTCCAACTGTTTTTTGAGAGCCAATTCTTTTTTAACTGAGTAATGCGTGCGTTGAATAAGATGGTTCTGAAAACCGGACTTTTTTAATATATAAGGTAGAGTGGGGCTGTGACCGAACGGATCTATCGACCATGAAGATGTTGGTGTAACATTCAAATGTTGCTTCAACCATGTTTGCCCTTCCGTAAGTTGCAATAAAATGCTTAACCAATGAGAATTCGCTTCATCTGGCATGACCCAACCGCCCGAAACAAATTCCAGTTGTCGACTTTGCACAAGTCTATAAGAAGATAATAAGAAGATAAATTCTTGACACACTAGTAAAAAATTACACTCACTTTTTCATTTCAAGTTTGTTGTGCTGCCCAAGATCTTCATAGAAACGCGAAAAATATGATATCTCCGCCCAGATAAATGTCATATCAGGGTTTTCTCGTAAGTGCCGCAACGCATTCGACAAAATATGTTTGGTGTCATGTTCATAGTAGTCCTCAAAGGTTTTAACCCAGCCTTAAATTATATATTCAAACATTACGCAGGAAAAATAAGTTTTACAATGCATTATTTTTTTTGTAATTATTTACCAGGATCGTTGTGAGAGTGGGGCACAACAAATACTTTCAATTTGTTGTGTTCATTGAAGCGCTTTGGATCATACTTGATGTTCCAACCTTGTTTCCAAACTCCACCATCTACGTCCGCAAACGACCACTCATTGTACATATCCAGCATCTAGAAAAATTATTCAAACTAATTAAGAAATTCACTTTTGATTATTTTTGTTTTATTTCTTACCTGTACATCAGGTTGGGGAACCTGCTGGAAGTCAAAACTACATTGCTCAAATTCTGCCAACGCAGGCTTTTCCAAAAAGTCACGCTCCGGTTGCCGTTGCTGTTGGCTTTGTTCTCGCTGTACTTCCCCTTTTTGCTGCCACTGGTGATCTAATCGATTTTTCAGATGTTTCATTTCCTGTCCATGGCGATGGAGCCCATCCTCTAAGGATTGTAGTTTAGACACTATGGCCCCAAAATCAGCCTAGTACAAAGGATTATTTATAACATTTTTATTCGCTTGTTATATTAAAATAATACCACATTATCTTCTGAAAATGCCACGAAGTTTAATAATATATAAACCACTATCAATAGGCCTAAACAAACGCCGCATAAAATCAATGTGATCCGGCGTCGTGAGCGCAACATCGCGCATCAACTTAAATCAATTCGTTTATGGGCTAACTTTAAAACGATCCGAGATTACGACTAATCATTAGACAATAACTTATACAGCTAAGCCACAATCGCAAACACATTCTAAGCACATTTTCGACAAATAAAATTAAAATATATTTGCACTCGACGTCAGCAGCAAAGTACTTTTTTATTTATATTAAATATTGACATTGTCATACATTTGACATTCTCTGTAAGTATCCTATGCACAGGGTGTTTAGAATTTCTAAGTTACTAAAATATATTGATCAAATTACTCTACTGGTCCCAAAGGCCAAATACAAAGAATCAGTGTAAAGGTTAAATCATAAAGCCATGGCCGAAATCATAAATTCACCTACCAAAGTTTCAAAATGGTTGTAGGTATAGATTTATGGAATGGCATATCTTATTGAACCTTAAATTTATAATCTTCAAAATATATTCTAGATCTTTATCAAAATCGACTCCGCACTCAAAACTCAGAGTCGTAACAATGGTTTTACATTTCAGATACATTTCTTTAGTTCTTAGTGCACAAGACCGCACATTATTTTTATCCAGAGTTTGCACGTATTATTTTATATTATTATTTAACGGCCTTGTAATAACTGCATGCATCCAAAGCTTTTCTTATATGCGTCCAAACCTTTATAATAGAGTATAAATTTCGTTAAACGACCATGCTTAGTAGTTAAAATGGTAGCACTTATCAAATGACAGTTTACTAATATGGAAGCACTGAAAAAATGATTTTTCCATAATGGCCGCCTGAAGACGTTTAGTAAAATAAACAAATTGGTTGAAAATTTTAATTTTTCATGAAATATTAGTAAAAATTCTTAGGAATGTGTTGAATTTGGGTTGTTATAAACATGTGAATAAGTAATTATAAGCAGCATCTCTCTAATTAGGCATGTTATGAAGTGAAAAGACTACAGTGTAACTTGAAAAAGTGGTCAAGCAAGAAGTTGGGTGGTAGGAAAAGGCAATGCACTTTCGAAGCTATTAGTGACTACACGAGAAAGTTTAATTTTCATAATTTTAGGGTCAATTTTCCAAATGATTCAATATAAAAATAGTGCTCTAGGCGGTGCTACCGTAAATACGAGTGCAAACAACACTGCAGGCCAGTCCTCAACATCCACCCCCACACAAGGTCTACAACAGCAAACGTCGGCGGCGCCCAATGCCCAAGTAAAAGCCACATTTGTTAATGCTCCACCTACAGCTCAAGGAATTACAGCAAATGGGAATAACAATGTGCCCTTACAGCAAATCATTAACTTGCAGCAACTGCCACAACAGTTTGTGCAGACTTCTGGCTCGGCACAACAGCAGGCTCACGCTATTCCGAGCCAAAACATGTTTCAAATTGTGCAGCCCATGCAAACGGTGACCATTGATGGACAAGAAGCAATATTTATCCCAAATTTAAATGCAGCACAGTTGGCGACAGCTGCACAGCCTATAAATTTTAATGGACAGCAAGCATTTATAACACCTAATGGACAAATAGTTCGAGCACCGACCGCTGGTCCTCCGCCAACTGCAATGCAGTTACAGCCAGGACCACAATTCATACATGGCTTAGGACAAGCTATGCAACTGCCACCAGGTGTGGGATCGGGGGAGCAAACATTATTTACTATACCTGGCACTAATATACAAGTACCTGTTGTAAATGCTGCTGTACAGCAACAACATATATTACAACAACAACAGCAACAGCAAAGCCAAACTCAGTCGGCAAATAATGCCAGTAATACAAACGCAACGAACAGCGGCAACACATGTTCCACTCAGCCAGCCACGAGTACTACGCAAGTTCCAACAAGTTCTACTCAAACTACAACATTGCCCAGTACCATTACTATACCTGGTACCAACATACAGATTCCAACTTCTGTAGCAGCTTCAAATGGCTTATTGGGAAATTTAAGTAACTTGCTGGGTAACAACACAATCAAGTTGGAAAATGGACAGACTTTGCAAAATGTGCAAATAAGACCTGCAGGAGCATCGGCCAATTCTAATCAAGCGGGTATACCACAATTTATACAATTTCCGCATGCGCTGCAACAACCAGCGGCACCAACTCTTCAGCAAACAGTAGCCGTACAAGTTCCAATTCAAACTGGTGGAGGCCAAACAATATACCAGACAGTGCATGTGCCCTTACATCAGTTAAATGCAGCAGGACTGCCTAATATGATGCCCGCACAAGCTCTGCCAATGTCGGCTGCGTTACCTCCTACCCAAATGCAAATAATACCACAATTCGCGCAAATCGCCCAAATAGTGACGCCGAATGGACAAATACAGCAAGTGCAATTGGCGCCTTTGAATGCAATGTCGTATTCTCAACTGCCACCAAATGCGAATATTATACACATTCAACAACCCCAAGCTCAAACCGCTTCAACTAATCAGCAACAACAAGCTGCCGCTGCCGCAGCTGCTGCTCAGGCTGCTGCCAGTGCTCAACATCAACAACAACATCAACAGCAGGTATATCAATACCAATTTATTAAATCGAAAAAACATATTGTATTAACTTTTTCATTCTAGGTTGCTCAGCAACAGCAGCAGCAACAGCAACAACAGCAGCAGCTCTTAAATGCATTAAATGCAGCATCGGAATCTGGTATACAATTACCAACAAATCAGTCAATTACAATTACTAATGCCCAAGGACAGCAGGTAACAGTGATACCCGCCCAGCAACTACAACATCTTCGTACTGCCTCAGCGCCAACTGCTCCCGGCACAACCCCAAATCTTATACAGCTGCAGCAGTTGCCAGGAATACAAGCGCTACCCATTCAAAATATTCCTGGTATAGGGCAAGTGCAAATAATTCAGGCGAATCACCTGCCACCCCAATTACAAGGGAGTTTTCAACACGTCATTCTGCCACAACAACTGCAACAACAGCAACAGATGCAATTACAACCTAATACAGGCACCGTGCCTAATGCAACGCAACCATCTCTTCCACAAACAACCACAACATCGTCTACGGCAAGCACAAACTTGGTGCAACCAAAAACAGAACCCCAAAGTCCCTCGCAGGTGCAGCACACGCTTATCACAAACATAAAGCAAGAACCACCGGATCCGAGTCAAACTCCTCAACAAATAAAATGGGTTGTGCCACATAACATGACTGTAAATATGCAACCACTGCAATCCCAACAGCAGCAAACTGATCAGTCTCAACAACATTCTTCTAACGAGAGCGCAACAGCTACATCATCACTGCCCGCATCCATACAAATCACAGCCGTCCCTCAAACGCAAAGCTTCACTATCGCACCTACCAATCAAACGCGTACTACCATGTTGAAGACACTTCCCACGACCATGACAGCAGTAAGTGGCATGGCATCACAAAATAATACAATAATGACGCCCAACACGACGGTAACATCTAGTGGTGGCGGTACCCAAATCACAATAGCGACTGCACCAGCGGCATTAGCTCATCAATTACAACAGCAGCAGCAACAGCAGTCACAATTGCAAGCTCTCCAAACGCAATTAAATGCGGCAAACGCAGCCACAGCGACAACAGTGCCTGCATCAGCAACAACCTCTGTCAATGTTAACATAAATGTTAACGATGTCAGTGCGGGCAATAGCACCAGCACCAACAATAGTGGCATGGGTACGATCGGTGGTATTAATTCCAGTGTGGGTGTAAATATGGTCGGAGGGCTGGAAATAAAGCCACGTCTGAAACGTGTCGCTTGCACTTGTCCCAATTGCACGGAGGGAGAAAAGCACGCCGATCGAAAACGACAACACATATGCCATATACCAGGTTGCAGTAAGGTATACGGAAAGACGTCACATTTGCGTGCACATTTGCGTTGGCACACGGGCGAGCGACCTTTTGTATGTTCATGGCTATTCTGTGGCAAACGTTTTACACGCTCCGATGAATTGCAACGCCATAGACGTACCCATACCGGAGAAAAGCGGTTTCAATGTCGTGAATGCAATAAGAAATTTATGCGAAGTGACCATCTTTCCAAGCATATAAAAACACACTTTAAGGTGCGATCGCCGCTTGATCTTATGGAACTCAATATGAAGCAAGAAGATAAAACGCATTCGCAACGAACGTCGGAAAATGGGAATGACATTCAAAATAGCGGCGCAACCTCAAATGCACCAAAAAGTATTACAACAGCCAATGGAATGTTGACAATTGAATTGTCAAATTCTGCAGTATCCAATGTGACGAGCACTATTACTGGTAATGCTGGAGTGAATGGATCAGGCGTTGCCATGCAAATTGCCCAATCGGCAGAAGATGACGATGAAGATGGCACTAGCGGTAGCTATGTTGATGATGATATCGATGATGATGATGATGAGCTTGACGATGATATTGATAGTACGGGTGACGAGGAGAAGATGACAATTACCGTTAGTGAAATTGGTGATAATTCAAACTAACATACGGAGGCACTGTTCATGGAACAGTTCGAATTTAATCAATTCTAATTACGGTTTCGACTTGAATGTAAATAAGTTAAACTTGCACCGAAAAGCGAAGCGATATTTTTTATTTGTGGGTGTAGTATTTTTTTTAAATATGGTATTAATCGTAAGAATATATTTAAGCTTCTATTTGCAGCGTAGGTGTAAATATTGACTTATCATATAGCTGAAATTTCAAGTTTGATATATCTGATATATATTTTTTTTACTTGTCTTTAATTTTTATTCAGTTTATTCTTTTTTATTTTTATAATCTATGTAAATTTAGATATAATATATTTTGTATAATATCTTAAAAAAGTTTAGAATTTTAAATTCAAAATATCGAGTATATTGTAATGTAATATAAGCCAAGCAAAACTTAGAAAAAAATAAATTTAAATACTAACGAGGAAAGTGTAATCCCATTCTTAATTTTATTTATTTTTGTGTAATATAAGCCCTCTTTTTTAAGTTTCCGCCAAAGATAGAATATTAGGAACATCACAAACGCGGCTTAAAGAAAATTATATATCATTTTTCCTATTGAAATCAACCATAATAATGCATAATTATTATAAATTGGCTACAAACATTAAACAATTATTGTCGATTTTTATAAAAACAATATTATCTCTAGAGAAACAATTTCACTTTCCAAGTGTGTGATTGAAATTATTAACCAATTCAATAATTCGTGATGGCAGCACTGTTACCAGTTTTCAACGACGGTTTTCACCAATGTATACAAAACAATTTTCTCAACAACACAACAACGAATGTTAATGGAATGCATAAACGCCGTGAACGAAAGTTGAAGAACGAAGAACAGAAGTAAGGAAGAAGTGTGGTTATTTAGTTAAACGCAAATATTTTCGCTTAGACAAAAAAAATTATACCATATTTTAAGTTCGCGCCTAACAAGGAATGTAAGATAATATTCAAAGAAAATAGAACCAATAAAGAGCAAACAAAAAACGGTAAAATAAAAGAGGACAGAAACAGTTCAACGCAACAAAAAGGGCGCCCCAATTTCACCGACTTCAGGCTGAGTTATTGGCTTCTTTAACGTCTAGAGTCTTCAGCGGGATTTCAATTGCAACAACATTGGGAAAAGTAGTTAGCGAGAAAGCGGAAGTATTACTGCTATACAAAATTAGTTGTATCGGTTACCTGACATTACCAGCAGTGGAGACTGAAAGATTTCGCAGCAGCAGCAACATCCTCAATAGTGGCAACAACAGCAGTGATTGCAATCAGGTCTTGATAGGACGCGGTGGCTAGCGCGGAAGTACTGAAACATTGGGTAAAAGTAAATGCAGGCAGGTGTATGTAATATTTTATTTCCCTTCCCTATTAATTTCGATTGAGAGTTTTGTCTACGTTGTCATAATTGGGATGTTTTACTTTTTTGCTGCGCTATTACGACGTCATTTTTTTGCACTTCAACGGGCAAGATGCCATTTCCACTTCATAAATATAAAATTAAATAGTACATAATATACATACATATCGTTAAAAAAAGTTCCATTTTTCTAAACAACAGGTTCCTGATAGTTAAAACTCCTTTTTGTGCTGGTACGGTACTGAAACACCAATTAGGTTAGAATATTTCACGGCCTAACCTTTGGAGGAGATCCGCTACAAAGTTCTAAAAATTATATACAGATTATTTGGCAGATATCATATTACCTACTAAATATGTAAATTGAGTGAATATACTTTTTGAATTATTTTTATTGAAGAGCATATGAGTCTTTGTTAATAGTTCTGTGAAGTATAGTCTTTTCCGTCATGAATTCTAGACTGCACTGCTGTCTGTAGGTCCACAATCAGGGGTTAGATCTACATATGCCCGTGACTGTATGACAGACGGGAATGCAAAGCCTCAATTTATTTCTATCTATCTATATAAAGACACATTCTTTATTAAACAATATAAAGTATTTTTAATACTATCAGGAAAAGTTACTTTCTTTTTATAAAAGTTCAGTTTCGCACTTACGGTTATTGAAATGTGTCAAAATATATACATAAGTATATGTATTTTGATTTGTATAATTTACAGTAATGTATGAGCGAAATCCAGACTGCATAAATGACTAAAATAAAAAATTCAAATATAGGGACATTTTGCAGGATGCGCATGCTCTTGTGATAAGTTCAAATCCTTAATTCCTTCCCTGACATTTGTTGTATTGTTTGTTTTTAATTTGCATTTAATGCTTGTTTATTTGCTAACAACTATCACATATCAAACATAACAATGAAATAATATTAATCAAAACTTTATTAATATTTTGCAGAGACGCTTATCATCAGGCGGTTATTATGAAAGGTTATCATTTTCTCCAACATTTACAAATTTAAAAAATTTAATTATTATCATTAAATTTATTTTTATTCAACAAATAACTTGTAAATTCTCAAATCGATTTCAATCGTTATAAATACAGTTATTTGCCAACTTATCGTTTATCTTACTAATTATCTACGTACATATTGTATTAAATTATGTTATGCATTTAACTAAAAAAATTAATTGTGTTAATATAACAAACGTAACTTCGCGAGCCTAATTGATTTGTTTTTTCGTAATTCAATTTAGTTTTAGTTTTACTTTTAATTTCACTATATCCTCAATATTTCATAGAAAGTAACAAATTAATTATTTTCTGTGGTTCTGTTTGGTGTAGGAAACTTGTACAAAATGTCTCGTAATAAGGAGAAATACGAGACTACAAACAGACGACAACAGATTTTTATGTCAGCA
The DNA here is from genome assembly GCF_024586455.1 of Bactrocera neohumeralis. Taxonomy (NCBI): domain Eukaryota; kingdom Metazoa; phylum Arthropoda; class Insecta; order Diptera; family Tephritidae; genus Bactrocera; species Bactrocera neohumeralis. The sequence continues at coordinate 86,812,452 of NC_065919.1, read as the reverse complement.
GAAGATGTGGCTGCTGGTAAAAAATCTTCATGGACTGGCATTGAGATAACAGGTACGCCACATTTTATTGTGACTGTTGGTTTTTGTTTTCGAATATATGTGTGTATCTTAAAAATAATTTTGTTCTTAGTTAAATGTTTAAAATTTCATAGAAAACGGAGTGCCCTGTATTAGAGAAAGTGTATACTTAGAGAAACTGTGATTAAAAATGATTTCGATTTTATTAACCATATATTTCGGTATTTTTTCTTTCAGCAAAATGTGTGCATAACTACGATTACGTACATACATACATATTATGTACGTATATATATAATTTCACTGTAATTTATCTTTTATCATCTTTACAGGCTGTGTACGCAATATTAGTCCCTCATTGTGGGAATTTGAACATTTAACAGCATTGTATCTCAATGACAACCAGCTGTTACGTTTGCCCGGCGACATTGGTTTGTTAAGCAATTTGCGCACATTGGATCTATCAAGCAATAAGTTGCGCAGTTTGCCTGCAGAATTGGGCGAGTTAATACAGTTGAGGTAAACTTACATTAACCGATAGAAAATACAAAAACTCATTGGCAATAACTTATAAAATTATCGGAGCATTTTTAACTTTGAAATTTCAATATTTTTATTTGCTAAAATTATTTATCCAATATCACTTCTTATTTTAATAATATTACGGTTTAAAAACTATACCCTTACAGAGAACTTCTCTTGAACAACAATTACTTGCGAAATCTGCCCTATGAAATTGGTAAACTCTTTCATTTGCACGTCCTAGGATTAATGGGAAATCCATTACAAAAAGAGTTTCTATCCATTTATAACGAACCAAATGGCACTCAAAAACTGCTAACATATATGTTGGACAATTTATCAGGTGAGTACTGCATTTATTAATTATAAGATATAAAGCATTACGAAATGCAACAAGATTTCCACGACAATCGGTTTTATGTTACCGAAACGTTTTCGAATTGTTTTCAGCCAATAATTATATTGTCTTCAATATTCAATAGTGATTATACTAAGAACTTAACTGACAGGTGGCTGCTAACCAGATTATAATTATATATTGAACTAGAACTATTAATTGAATTGAAAACCTAATTCAGAACTCTTCAGAATTATAACGATTGCCAAGAATTGATCTATCTTTGAAAATATAAAAAAAAATATATAAACACGTTTTTATGTCAAATTGTTAAAAATAATTTTTATTGAGAAGTGCTCAACAAAATGTGTACGAGTTCATTATTGTTTAAGGATGTACTTAGCACCCCTAATGTTGCCAAAATAAATGAAAACGAAATCGCTTATCGGTGCTCTTCATAACTCCTTTCTGTCTGCCATGTACTCGCTTTTACTGTTATCGCCGCTTTGTGTGTACGCTATAACAAACTGGCTGTAAATTGCAACATTATTTCATGATCACTTTTCTTTAATAAGTATCACAAAAAAAAAAAAACCGAATGCATAGTGCAATTACTGTCAACATTCACTATGGTTGTTGTAGTCATAAACGCCTTTTCGAGTCATGAGCGTAGAAAGGTGCCACTGGCTGCAGCCGGTTGGAAAATCTCCACCGACACACACAAACATGCTGTGACGCACTTGTTGGCAGATCGGCTGGTCAGTACCCGTTGCCTTGCTGTGATACCAGTTTGTTGTTGTCTTGCGCTTTTCCCCCTTATTTTTCAGTCAGTTGATTTGTCCATTAGCCTTACTGGCTGCTGCGTAGGAACAGTGAAAAGAGAAAGTTTCCTTGCAAAAACATTTCAATCACAGTTCGTGTAACGCCAGCAGCTGTAACTTGAGACAAATTTGCCTACATTAGCACACGCACGCACACTGGTAAACAATGCGTTAGTTATAATGTGTTCAAGGTATCAAGAAAATTTTGACTAAAAAGCATAAACCCAAATAACACGCTTTTTCTCTTTTAATTGCCAACCACTTGGTGAAGGGGTTAGCGGTTAGTCATCCTGTGTTCAATCCTAGTTTCTGAAAAACATTTTTTTTCTAAACTTTAAAGATTCATCCATTGTATGTCAAACTTGCTATTCTATTTAATGGGAGTTATGGAAACAAAGATCAATGACAGCACACTTTTTAGATGATCCGTTGTGTCAACAAAACTACGAAAATAATCTGATATGTGAACCTTAGAATCATGTGTTCGGGTATTCATGAAGGTCTTCAATAATTTTATAATTTTACCTTTTTATACCCTGAATTATGGTATAAATATATGTAAGTTTCTCTCGAAATCCATAACATCCAAAAACAAACATCGGCAGCTAATATAAAATATATATGTATGTACATAGAAGGTCAGCTTGGCGAGCTGAGTCGATTTAGCCATGGCAGTCTGTCAAACAAACTAACCGATCAGAAAGATGTGGTGAAACCTGGTGTGAAAAACTTTTTATTTGACAAGATCTCTTCACGAAATTTGGCATCGTTTATTGTCTAAAGTAACGCTACAATCTCCGAACGAACTGTTCAGATCGAGCCACTACAAAATCAAGAAATAAATTATTTTCTTTCCTTCTTAAGTAACTTTAACCCGACTTGAATATTCTTTATATAAAACAACGTCAATATTTTAAATAAAAGCAAGTCCAAAGCTTTTAGGACACATATTTTTCGCTTTTTCCATTTGTTTCACAGTAATAATCCTAATGAGATATCATATGTGGAAATTAGAAGAGGTACACATTTATATTTTTCAAACAGTCTGAAATATCTCTAACACCACACGCACTGCTTGTCTTATAAGGTCATCATCATCTAATCGCCACAAGGCCTACAACACCTCATGGCGGCTGTTCACTACCTTCAATCATAAGAGCAAACATAGCAGAGCGATGCCTCTTATTATGACTAATAGCAACGAATGATTACAAACTAAACTTACGCATGGGTATTACGATGGTTTGCCGCCTCGGAGGCACGGTGGAGATCAGTGCAATGAAGCGTTTACAACGAGAACCTCTACTCCACTTCTTTTGTGCTATTGAGTTGTTAAACTTCGAGATAAAAGACTGGTTTGAAAAACAAAAGAAACACATAAATAACTTTTGTACATGACCTCGACACGAAAAGCTTCTGACGGACTTTAGCATAAAGCCAAAGAGATTACCACGGCATACATACATATGTAATTATCCGCCCGTCAGCCCATGTACATACATAAATATGTCGGTCTAAACATAAATACAAATGTATGCGTGTGTAAGTGGCACTGTAGTAGGCTGGTGCTGAGCTTTCGAAAAAGAAGTCATTATCCATAACAACAAAGACACCACAAAAACTGCAGCTTCAGTCAAGAGCGCGGTGAGCTAAATGAGAGTTCGAACATTAGAGAGAAAATGTACGAGAGGGAGAGATAGATCATATAAAGTAGTGTATGCCGAAGTGCTCTTGCAATACTAGCGCTCTAAGCATTGACAAATCGCAAGCGTAGCTTTATGCAAGCCTTGGTTGGAAAGCCAACGTACCGTGCCAGTCTTTGATTTTTCTGTTTAACCGTGTTTTCGTAAGGCTGACGCTGTTTGACTCTTGCTACTGCAAGTTGCGCCACAGTTTGGTAATAAGCGTACCACCTGAGTGGCGGTGGCAGCGGTGGTAGTAGCAATAAGCGGTCATGTCTTGTCGCAACACAGCGCCGAAGCAATGAGCTTAGTCTTCGACGAGTTTGGCTCGAAAACGGTTGTTGTTAGCGGCTCAATCTGAATTTATTACGCACAATATAGAGACTCTAGCAGAAGTACGTAACATTTTCGGGCGTTTTCTATTTGCGTGGAAGCTAAAGGAAATTGTGAAATGTGCAACACACACACACAGAAACCGCATACACGCATTGTTGTGATTAATTTTTTGTTAATTCTTGAAAAACTCCACCTTTGAAAAAGAGAATGCCATTGCATTTTCACGGTTCGTACGCGTTTGCGATTTAGCTGTCAAAGTAAAATAGCTTCTACTGACGCGATTACGCTGTGTTTGTTTCGCAATTCTTATTTTTTTTTTTAATTTTGCGTATAAATAAATTTGCAATTTGCGAGAATTATGATAACTTTTGTGTGGACCAGCAATAATTGTCTATAAAAAAAGGCAAACTTAGATAAACAAAAAAATAAAATCAGCTTGGATTGTTATTGTGAATTTGTGCGTATCAGACATGTGTATTCTGTGGTAACGATTTGGGCTAATTATCCATTTGCTGGCAAGTGGACTTAGTAAACCTTTAACGCGCACACGCACGAAAAAACGCGAACGAAAAACCATAACGCCCTTGAAATTTTATACCAATTTTAAAAATAAATCAATAAAAAACAAGATAAAACAATAAAATAGTGGAGCGTAATGTCCTTGCTGTTGTTAGGCTCCCCAAAAAGTTTTTTGTTTTCCGCGAGTAAATCTTCACAACAACAGTTGTAAAACTAATAAGGATTATGCGACCCAATGCCAATAGCGGCTGTTGTACGCTAGAAAACGCTGCAAACACTGCGGCCCTACGGAGCTTGCCACCATATCCTTTGACACAAACTGCCCATTTACACTCACATCTACCTCCGCATCCGCATCCGCATCAGCAACAAGCACAGCAACAACAAAATCTCCATCATGAGCAACAGCAGCAGCACCACCATCACCAGCAGCAGCAGCAACATCACTTTCACGCGCCGCCACATCTCATACAACAGCAACAAGCTTTTAAGTCGCCAGCTCCCAACCATTGGTTGACTCAACAAAGCCTCTACAATTCCGCCACACATTCCCCAATTGCGCACAAAAGTGTTGGAATTGGACGACATCAGGCCCTACCTTTGAACCAAAGTCAGAACCAGCAGCAACTTCAGCTGCCACCAACAGGGGGGCCACACTCACACTCACAGCACCAATATCACCAGTACCTCGGTAGCCTGCAGACATTACATCAGCAGTCGACACATGCCCCACACCATTTTAATAGTTATGCAGTTGCGAGCCAATCTCGCTCGGGTCCACCGTCGGATCAGTCGAACTCTAACACTACTCCAACGGCATCAACGCATCCACACAATTTTAGCAAGCTATCCACTACGACGGTGATAAATCCGCAGCGTATCCACGAATGCGCCGGCATACCGCTCATCTCCAACGCGAATCAACGGCAACGCGTTCAGCGCAAACTATCACGTTCACCCGTGCCTCATCAAAAGCTGGCGACAGTTGGTGGCATCGAACAGACGTACAATTTGCACCATCCCACATTGTATATGACTCGCAAATCGAATGCTGCCAGTTGTTCGCAGATTTCTCAACTCGCTGCGCATGCTCAAGGTGTGCCCTTGCTGCTCCACAAGCAACAACAGCAATTACAACAAAATTCTGCACAAAAATGGTCTATGCCAAATAATGGATCCCATCCCTTTCCCTCCGCTACGTCTACGGGTACCGTAAAATCAAATGGTGACAAGCCCACGCGCAGCACTCTTCGTTACCAACACTCTGCACCCGCCGCACTCACTACACGTGGCAAGGAGAATTCCACAATGCCGGCGACGGAAGAGATACCAACTGCGTCTGAAACTCCCAAAGAAAACACCGACAGTGGAGAGACAGCACTACCGCGTATAATTAAACCACGCAAACGGCGAAAGAAGGATCGTAAACCGGCAACTAACGGTATTTTCCTGAAATTAGATGCGATTTCAAGTGCTACGACCGCAGCGGATAAGGAGTGTAAGTCGTCGCAAATGAGTGGATTAGGCATGTCACCGCTGCTTTCCAGGCAGCACCAGCAATTACAACAACAACCATATTTGAATCCGCCCGAAGACATCAATGAGAACGCCTTCAACCCTAAATTGATCAACTTTTACGTTGGTCACAATCAACCAATAGACACACACGCTTTTACTGCAAACACGTCGCAGCAGAGCTGCAAGCCAAGAAGTCTGCTACAATCTGCTTGCTTAAAATCCAACAATTATCTGAACGGCGTCAAAATTAAAAAATGTGACGACACACCAGACGAGCATGGCATTTGTTTCTGCAGCGCCTGTGATCCGCTTCGTTCGATTTGGGACTATCCGCTAAGGCGCTCTCTCTCCGACTCGTCAACCGCATCGGCACGCACACATTCCTCGTCATCCACATCTTCCTCAACATCGGCGTCGCCTTCACGTGTTTCCTCTGCTGAGGCGTCATCGTCTTGCTGTTCATCGACACCGTTGATAGACGGCGCCATGTCGCCTACAGCCGCACTTTCGCGCGCGGATCGCGTGGGTGTTATTGGCTCCAATCGCAATGTGCCCGATAACAATCGGGATGCGACGAAGCGCACCGATACGTCATGTGACGTATTCGGCGGCAGAACTGCTACGAATGGCTGCCTGAGTGATTCGAATGACTCGGGTTACGGAGACATACTGAGTGGCATCAATATTGCCGATGATTTCTTCAGTCAGAGTGCAATACAACAAACATCTGCTGTACTAGCGCCACTTTTTGAAACCACTAACATGGGCTTGAACGCAGGACCAATGTTATCCAATCGTTCGCTCCAAGCTGGTAGTGACATACTACCGCCCTTACTGCCTGCAACCGCCGATGCTTTGCTAACGGAGAGTATTAACGAGATTTCACGTAAACTTATCGAAACTTGCGGCAGCGAGCTGCCTAACGAACTGGCAGCGGATGCGGCGACGCGTTCAACAAGCGCCTATTCACGCTGCAGCAGTGATTTCTCCACGGATAGCGGCATCGATAGCGCTGCCATTGTGAATTGTGATGAGTTGGTCTTCAAGTTTGACAATTTGAATTTTATGATCGATCCAATTGCGAAATGTTCTATAAATGACGACAACAACAACATTACTAGCAGTGTTAATAACAATACAATTGCGGCTAACGTTGGACCGGTGATGGTAACAACAGCACCAACAACAACCACGGCAACCAGCAATGAGGAACGGTATCTTCTGAATGCAGCAAATATGAATCTCCTCTTCGATGTTAATAATAACAACAATAATAAGAGCATCTTCGAGTTTGAAAGCGAAAACGAGCGACAGCAGTACAAAAATCAACAATCATTAAACGAAAAACAACAACAACAACACAATCAACAATTCATCAATAATTGTTTTGATTTAGTGTGGCCGACAACATTTGAACGATGCATACGAGAGACGGCAACACAAATACTAGATTTGGATGTGAATAAGCAACTGGGTGCATTATCTTTCACAGAGATCGCTTAGATGAAGTTTAGCTGTGTAAATCGATTAATTAATTAATAATTTTTTAGCGCATAATAAAGATAAGAAGTTTAAATGCGGCAACCAAAAGTGATATGTTGCAAGAGGTCATAACGCGCTCTCCTCAATAAGTGGAATAATAAGTTCCTGCAAATCATGCAAAATCATTTCTAGTGATTACACCGTTCCCTTCCTCTGTATGCGATCTACCACTAACAAAAACGTGCGCTAAAAACAAATCAAACTCCTCAATTTCGTTTGGACTCGCTTCAAACGGAACCGGCCCATTGGCAGTGGATTACGCAACATCACTATTGACCAAGTGAAAACTATTGCGTGGCTTAAGGGCCTGCCAGAGGTCGGCAACGCAACAAGCGACCAACAAAACTAAGCGATACACAAACACAGCATTGTGAAAAAAATAACAATGCGATGAAAGCGAATTGTCTTAACAAAAACCAACAACAACAAGCACACGCTCAAACCGCAAAAAAAACACACAGCTGGATTTGGTGTATCGTCTTTGCATATTTTTCTTACAATTGCGACATCGTTTTTTCCTGTTTCCGCTTGTGTTGTTGGTCGAATCAGAGAAACCAAAAAAAAGAACAGACAAAGTAACAACAATGTCGGTTACAAAACCAAAGCACCAACAGCAAAAGCGGCTGCGGCCACAAGCTTAACACCGCCGCGACAAAAGCGTCCAGCGCATTAGTGAAACAGCGAAGAGAAAAACGAACAAATGAAATAATGATAATATAACACATAAAAAAAATATTTACGTATATATAAAACTAAAAACGAAATTACAAAGCAACTAATGCTACAAAAATAACTATATTAAAAGCTTAACAAAGCGCGTATTGTATGTAATAACTCAAACAAAAACATTAGCAAAACCACTGCTAAAGAGCAAAGCACAAACAAACATATATATAATTGCGGCTAAAAAGTGTATAAGGCACCCGAGGGATCGGGCACCACAGTCGGCCGCAACCGTAACCCGACAACGCCACTGCAAACACCAACAATAGCAAAAGTAAAATACAAAAGCAAAAATCAAAAACCAAAACAACAAAAAAAGATAAAAAGATAAAAACAAACAATTGAAATCCAAACAGTCAAGCCAGACTGACTTGGCTGTAGGCCGTAACAGAAAGGCAGAGCAAAGCTGAAACTTTCACTTTCTCTACACTCACTAAACCACAACAGCTACAACAGATCAGCTGCGCGCACAAACCACCGGGCGAACGTACGAATGTCCGTCCATCCGTCCGTCCGCCCAACCAAGCAGCCATTGCACCGTGGCGTCACGACATGCAAATTTATGAACCAAGCTCTAAGCTAGACGACGTGCAGCACCAACTTGAGCGCTCCGTGCAGTTGAATGGAGTTATTTGGCATGCCATGGCTTGACATGCAAACGCTTATGGCCACGAGTGACTGGCGAACGTCGCATAATTAGACATTGTGTACGTTTTATTGTGTATTTGATTCTGTGTTTGTTGGTTGGTGTCTCTCTGTGGCTGTGGACCTTTCTAGTGGGTGTGCTGCAGTGATCTCGAATTAGAGATTCGTCTGCATACTTGCTTGGTGGCCAACCACTGAGGAGACTTTAAATTTGATGGAAACCTTAAAAGGTTCTACAACGTAGGCTCCGACTTTTACATATACATATGTACATACATACCTATTAAGTTTCATATATTCATATTTGTGTATTTTTAACTTTTGTATTTATTGCATCTTTAGAAAATCGTAAATTTTAACTGTTATTTCTTCAGTATTGTTATTTGTGCATAAAGCGTCACACACACGTCAGTTTGAGAAGTTGGTTATGGTTTAGATTTAAGTATAAAAAGTATAAGAAAAAGTTAAGTTATATATAACGGGTTTATATGCATATGAGTAGTTTAGTAGGCATAATTCCATCATAAACATATTTCGCAGAAATTATTTTTAAAGTTATCAATCACTGCCTTAAATACATAGTGTATCACATATGATAAAGTTACAATTTTTGCTAAGTGCATAGAATACATTTTCTACTTTAGCTTAAGTCTATGCGCATAGTGGAGCGAATATTGCGGTTAGTAGTAAATTTGTTTGGTTAAACTTAGCGGAGCGTACAAAGCAAGTATTAGTGAAAGCAAGAAGCAAAAAAAGTTGCAAAGCTTTACTTAGTATGCGTGGTCGTATTACATAATATATATATATATATGTATCTATACTTTCACTACTTTGTGGTTTAACCTTAACGCCGTTTTGTATGAAAGTCATTCCACTATGCGCTTAGCCTATATAAGCTTAAGCGGTTAGGTCTAATTTTTGAAATAATTAAACATATAATTGCTTAATTTAGAAGTATACTAGGTTTATGGCTACAGTGTGATTTTAAAATCGCCCTACTATTTCTATAAGAGCATTTCAGTATACATATATGTATATCTGAGGTTTGTTTAGTAACATATTAAAAGTTCGCAAATGTTTTCTATATTTTTCTCTAAAACTTACACTAGGTGATATCAGGTGCGCCTATACTTTTTGGATGAATATATGAAAATTTCATTAGCTTCAAATTATATTACCAAATATTTATCAGTTTCCTTAAAATCGTATGAAAATTTCAGATTACTATAACACATACATGTCTATTTATATTTAGGCCACAAGACATAACCTATAAAGTGCTTAACTCAAATTAGTAAATTTATATCATTAATGCATACCTAAGGCATCGAAACCTTTAAAGCAACAGACGTTGATTCAACACACTAAAATCAAGACTTAAAGCACGCTCTTCAGAATTTTTGAAAATCAATATGAACTGTTCTATCAAACCACCAACCAACCGCACCAAATAAACAAACCTAAATTGTCAAATAGAAACTAACGCAATTAGTTAGCGCACTGCTTAACAAGCCTAATCTTTTCGCAACCGAGAGTAGCTAAAAAACTCCAGGCCTTCATGCAATCTCCGTGTTTTAATTTATTTAAGTAAAATTTCTCACATAATTTATGTTTGTTTTTTTTTCTTACCCTGTCTTTGCAAAAATATAATTTTTTCGTACATTTTCCCTTCCTTTCACAATGGCTGCTTGCCGAGTACTTATTAATAATAAATAATAAGAGCGCTGGCTAGAGAAACTGCCTAGTTTTCCAAGTTAAATACTGCATCCGCCGCTTTGGTGAAAATGAATGTTGTTTATTGCAGCAACGTCAGCTCTGCTTGTTTTTGTTGTGCGCGTGCGTGTATATACATATGTATGTATGTGTAGTGTTGATTGCGCCGCGCGCTCCATCAACGGGTCCAATCTGCATTTGCACCATCACCGAGCGCAGTCATTGTCTTTATGAATTAAAAAAAAAACGAACACACACACATACACCCATCTTACAGTTACTGCGACACAATACAGCTGAAACAAAGCCGAGATTTCTATTTTATTCAATATCAATAGACCAAAACAGCAGAGTATGCAGCGAATTAGTGAAACCGACACGCTGACTATACAGCACGCATCCGCGCTTTTGTCTCAGCGATATCCACTTTTACAGTTATTAGTTCGTAGTTGGTGAATTAAACAAAGCAACAGCCAGCAACTCAACTCAGACTTGGGTGAAGATCCGCGAAATCGACTGCTGACTTATGAGCTCCTGCATACATATGCTTGTGTATGCGTGTGTGTGCGAATCTTTTGATATTTTCTATGCAATCAAAAAATTGGTAGAAATGTCACAGCATGAGTTGTAGATGCTGATTGCTTTCTTTGTTGGATAATAATTTCAGTATTTTTTAACGTCAACTTAACGAATTGAAAATATGTACTGGAAGCATTCGATTTCACACATTACAAAGTTTATCAACTTCCACTTTCAATATTTTATCATACATTTGGAAAAAAAAAATAAAAACTTATTTACTGCTTAATTTGAACACAATAAATTACTCAAGATGTGGTCGATGTTCCAAAAAATTACATTAACCTTTAGTATTGATCAGTAAAATAGCCGCACTTTAAATTATAAAATTTTTCCGGATTTTGGGTTACAAAACAAGTTTAATTTAGATTGTTTAGGATAGGTTCACCATTCTTTTCTACTCGCTTACTTAATAATTTTGTATGGGGTTTTTAGTTTCGTGTTTGAATTAGAATTAGAATTGTAGAAAATGTATATGTCTTCAAAAAGACTGTTATTTTATTATAAAATTAAATAATTCCCCTGTCCTTCTTATTTTAAATAATTCATGAAAAATGTTTAGTTTTTTAATATTAATGTATGTCAGAGTATTTTTAATTTAGATTGATCTCTTACGTAAAATCTTACATATACATATATCTACATACATACATACATTCTTACAGGCAATATTAAAATATGAAATTATAATGCTCGCATAGAGCGGGGTTTACTAAAAAGGCGTGGTTTTATCTAAGTTTTCTTCGAATAATTATTTATTTCTATGTAAACAATTGTATTTAACGCTTTATGGATTTAATTTATTGAAGACTATTTCAAGCATTTCAATGACTTTATTTTTTAGTTTTTAAACGTTCTCTGCCAAAATTTCTAACACTGCTACATTAAAAATCGAGTACTCGTAAAAGAATGTCTATAGTTTTCATGAATTTTTGCTTAGCTTCGATTCAAAGCAGCTGTTTTGTCAAATTTCCACAATTATTATATTATTTATATAAATATTTGTATGTATGCGTGTTCATAATAGCAAGATTATTTTGTAAACCAACATATGTACCTAGTAGGTGGTCTTTATTGCCAATTACTTTGCCCAAAAATAAATCATAGCACTTAATAATTACAGTTGTAAGGTATTTTCAGTGAATTTGTGCACAAATAACAAGTATACAAAGTATTTATTAAAATAACATATTTATTTTCTTATTAATTATGACCATTGTTCAACTATTCAAAGACCCAATAAATATTAGTTGGGCAATCAAGCCGATTCTTTTTAATTAAGAATAAATGCTCTTGTTATATACCATAAATTGACAATTGTACAAACTCATATTTGGTTACAAGTAAACTTAAATCTATTTTTAGTTTTAGCCTATACGATATATGATATTTATTGAAACAAATAAAATGCATTGTTATAAACAATTGTTGCTAACAAAATAGTTGTGCTCGTTTATTTTTAATTTTTCTTTATCTCACTTTGCAGTTACTCTTTGTTCTCTCGTACGTACATACATATACTATACAATATACTATGCCTACATATGTATGATGCGTGCTCGCTAATTTTCCCCGAAAGTTGTTAGTTTTTTTCTGACAATTTTGTTTTGAGAAATCTCCACAGTTTTGACAGGCCAAGTTCTCGCTGGAGTGTGAACTCGTGAAAAAATAAATAAAATTTGTTAAAGCTCTTGTATGATATATTTGTGATCTGAACAATAGTTTTGTTTGTCAAATATATTTATCCCAACTTTTTATCTTATAAATTATGTTTACCTATCTGGCGGAAAGTTCATGGACAATAAACAAAGGTCGAAAATGTATACTGAGCCTCTTCCCCTGTATTGACTAACGACATATTTCTCTTATAATTTATCTTAATTTTGATCTCTTAGTAGCTTAGAGCGATCCGAACTGAAGACTTTGTTCGGAAACTTTAGCGTTATCTTGGACAATAATCTATGCCGAATTTCAAAAAGATAATTTATCAAATGACGAACTTTTCGCGCAAGAACGTGATTTAGATTGATTAGTTTGTATGGTAATCCCCCTTGGCCTCAATACCCTTGTGCCCTTTCCAATCCTCGAAAAATTCAACTCCCGGAATAGTCTTCAATGCACATAGCGATTCACGTTTCAATTGACTAAAAACGGTTCCCTGGAGCGTTCATTTGAGTTTGCTGAATAGCCAAAAGGCAAATAAGGCAGTTACGTAATCTCAAAAATCAATGCAGTATGAGGTGCAAAATCCAGGTGCTGTCGGCCTCATTATTCCAGCCTCTTTTTACGAATAGCTTCGAGCAAATGACGCATAACACTCAAATAGTATTCCTGGTTTCATCGGCTTCGGCTCACCTTTGCCACGATATTCGGCCGATTGATCGTCTGTTTCCGGGTCGTAAGTATAGATCAAAGACTCATCGCCAGTAATAATATGTTTCATGACATACTGGTAATCGGAAAGCATTGTTTCAGACCTTAACGCGACGCTATTTAAAAAAAAAACGAGTTTTTTGAACCAATCGTTGGTTTTCACTGATCTTTCCAATATTCCAACGACGCCCGTAAGATCTCTGACTATTAATCGTCGATTCTCAAGCACCAATTCATTTATTTTATCGACGTGTTGATCATCAGTTGCTGTTGATGACTGTCCTGGACATGGTTCGTAGTCAACACGTTCTCGACCCTCTTTGAATAATGTGTACCAATTAAAAACACCAGCTCCCGACAACCAATTATCTCCAAAGGCAGGCCTTTTCCAACATTCTGAACGTTTCAGAAATTTGATTCCTCACACAAAATTTAATGGGACTTCTTTATTGAATAATTTCACTCATCGTAAAAATCGTCGAATGCACTTTATGTACTTCGGAAAAGCAAGTGTATACGAAACACTAATGATCATTTCGATGTGTTTCGATTTTAGTCTTCATAGTCTATGTATGTGCTTTGACACATTTATTAACTTAAATTATAATTTACCTTAAAATAGTGTGACAATTTTCTGCAAACTATTGGAACGTTCCGCTTCATAAGGAAATTCACAATAAAACTTAATTAGAGTTTTGAAAAAAATAAAATATCTAAATAAATTACTTTTATTCTGCAATCTTGTCAGAAATGCATGAGATCTAGAGCATTCACATCGTTTAAACGAATGAAATATCAATAAAAAGCGTGATTTTCGCTTTCCGAGATGTTAACTTATAAATGCCGTCAATTTTTGTGTTTGCTACTTTTCCTATTATTTTTGTTCATGGTCTCTAAGACTTTCTACAGCCCACCCCATGCGGCTGCACAGTAGGTTAGGAAAAAGTTACGGTAACTGTGACCTCAACTGCGGCAACTGTAATTTGCCATGACTGTCAATTAATTTTTAGCACACTTTGCGAGAAGAGCACCATTTAATTGAGAGATCGCAAAACTAATTAATATAATTACCTTCATACATATTTCTACATATTCATTATTTGGCTGTCATATACATACTTATGTACATGTCTAATTGTTTTTGGTGCCAGATTAAGTTAATACAAAGCTGGCCATTATTTGAGCGTCGTACCTAATTTTAAAGTATCTTAAAAATAACTTTTTTCCACCAAAATTGTGTGCTAATTTTGTAGTCATCAACAAGCTAATTTCTTAACGCCACCTCCTCTTCGCCACTATTTATGTTCTTCAGCACGTTTGTATTCTTTCGCTGCGGTTTAACAGTCGAAATCATTTTATTATTAGCCATTGTTATTTAAATACCCGACTAAACGTCTATTAGCGCTTTCAACACTCTGCTGCGTTTGGCCTTTTATGGACGAACAACAACAGACAACCACTTGGGCACAAACTTGGCGTATGTATGAAGGCAACGCTTTGCTTCACCTTCTTTGTCTTACACTCAAAACATTTTATTGCTAGCAATTAGTAGCAGCACAATACGCTTACTAAAGAGCGAACAGTGGTCTGCCGCAGGAACCCAGTAGGAAAAAATCAAAATTATTTTCATCTTTCTTTTTCAATCATAACCTGATAAATGTATCTAAGAATGTAATGTGAAAATTTCAAGTCGATCAGTCTATCCGTTTCGGAGTAATCTTCTTCCCCGACTCTGAAACAGCGTTTCGAGAGAAACTCGTTTAAAGTTTTGGAAGCCAATTACACTAAGTTAAAATTTCCTACAAATACGCTCATAAACTATTTACTCGATCAATTTGTTGTCGAAAAATATTCGATATACATATAATCACAAAAAATCGAGTTTGGAAATGAATAATCAAATCTCTTCTACTAAACGCTGCACTATCTATCCTAATGATAAATTATTTTCCATTTTCCAAGGAACATTCAAAGATTTCCTTCGGTAGAAGATGACCATTACTTTGTGGCCACTTTCGCAGGAAAACATTGCCGAGCATTATCTCGTCAATTTTCCTACTGCGTTTGACATAAAACGCCGTATATGTAGATAAATACCTATATATACTAAGTAATTTTCACAAACACCACAACAGTTCTATAAAGCGGTTTCTATTTCGCCCGTCTTAGGGCTTTGCACTCTTGTGTAAGTGAAGTGAAGAGTGGGTCAGTAGACAATTGGGTCATTTGCCCCTGCATACCTGGGCATGCATGTGTTGCGACTGGTATACAACTTCGAAGTAGCGTCCGTCATTTAGTCAATTCTCTTAGCTACATTTTTCATTAGTCACTTTTTGCTATTTTGCTGGTGTGTGTCCGCTCATAAACTAGCTGCCGGCAACGATTACGAGTGTTCTACGACTTCGCATTTAGCAATGTGCTCTCCATATTTCCTTTTCATCATCACGGTTGAATAGAATGTGCAATTCTATGTTTGGAACGCAGACGCTGCTTGCTTATTTTCCGGTCCACTGTTTGTTTTGCCGGCAGTTTCGCTCGTTAGAGCGGCTTCACAAGCTGTTGAATGCTTTGCTGATTTGCTGACTCGTTTTCTTCACTTTGCTCGGGCTTCACGTGCCGCCGACGTTACGCGTTGCATTACAATGAAGTTTTTCCCAACTTGGCCATTGAAATAGAAATTTGCGTGTAATAAATTTTATTTTATTTGCTGCTTTGTCCATTTTTATTACGCTCGCTCTATTCTTTTGTCTTAGCCACCACGTTTTGTATGTGTATCCATTGTCGTTTTTTATATGTATATTTTCAACAATTTGCAATTATCGGTTCTTGTCGGTTCATCTAAGCAGTTATGTTAGGTGTGTGCTTGTGTGGATGTGTCTGATTTTTACCGATTTCTGCTTTTGCGAAGATTTCCCGATTAAAATATAGTCTCTGCGAAAATGAAAGTAGGATTGGTTCTCCGCTTGTTCATGTAGTTGTGTGTATGAGTAAACAGGTTACTCGGTTCGTTTTCACTTTTTCTAAATTTTCAAAGATTATTTCCGTTGTTTCATATATAAGACCTAGAACATCGGAGTCGGAGACTATAAAAAGTATACTTATATAATGATAGGCGGGATGAGCTGAATGAGGTGAGGTGACTGTCTGTCTGTCCGTCCGTGCAATCTGTAACTTGAGTAAAACTGATGTTCCTTTATAAAAAAAATTACAAGTTCGTATAAGTACGTAATCGGACTGCTGCCACGCCCACAAAACGCCACTAACCGAAAGCCTATAAAGTGCCATACCTCTGTACTGACTTAAGATATAAAGCTGTAATTTGACATAGGAGATCGCAGAAGCAAGAGGCACCTGTGCGCAAAAAATTTTGAAAAAGTTGCCCCACGCTCTAATAAGTTTAATGCATCTTTTAAATCACCTAAGCTCGACAACCAAATTCACCTAGCGCAAATATTATGAACTCCTACCGATAGTGTAGGTCGATCTCCATATAACGGTACTGTTAAAAACTACTTAAAGCGCGATAAATCAATAACTAAATACGCCAGAGACATTAAACCCTCAAGATGGTATGACAGAACTTAAATGGTGCCGGGGTCATGATTGGACGATGGGCGTGGCACCACCCTTTTTTATGTGAAAACACCAAATTTGGGGTGCTGCATTCCTCTGGCATTTTTATATTATGTAGTACTACCGCCTACTTCCCATATAACACAATTTTAAACTCCATTCGAAACTTTCACTTTCCTGTATACAAATCAACAATGCATTACTATATCAGGATAAAACTTTGCACGACAACCGCATTTGAGGTGTGTCACCTTATGGCTAAAAATTTCCTGAATCGAACCAAAACTTCTCAAGCCTCGTGGCACTGAGCATGTGGACCCAGTGCCTACAGTTGACTTTTTACCAAAAATATCGGTCAATGTTTGAGATTTATACTTGAAATTCAGAGAGAATCTTGTTCTGATAGTTTACTACTGTCTGTGTGTTAAAAATTGATTTATTGACCCGATTACTTTCCTTAGCCCCCATAGCCTAATATAAAGATTTTCGAACTGCCTGTAACTTTATGTGAGATCTTAATCAAATCAAGCATATTTTGCTTAAGATGAATAAAATCGGGTGAAAACTCGCCATAGACCCCATATAACTAACAAGCGGTTATACCCGAACTTAGCTCTTCCTTATTTGTTTCTTCTGTTTTTTTTTTTTTATCTGAGTTATTGAAAATTGTTAACTGTCGTCTTCATAATAAGTTAGCTTATTAATAATAGCAAAGCTTAAAGGTGATTAGATATTTAATTATATTACAAAGCTTGAAAGGCTGAAAGTTCCAACCGCTGTGGAATAAAGTAGGTGTCTACTGCCACTTAAAGAACTATAAAGCACTGAAAAGTTATATTAAAGTGCTGCAATTTTAATCTCAAATAAATGCAGATGTAAATACTATTCTAAGACGCTTGAAGCGGTTGTTTTTTTTGAAAGCGAATGCTATTAATTTTAGAAATAATTATTCTCTCAAACCTATTAGAATCTTATCTAAACCTAACCCATAGCGTAAAAGCTTCGGGCCAAATACGAATTAAACGAGACGCTGCTACTTCAAGAAATTGAGAAAATTGCCTCCTTTTGAAATATTTCTTATTTTATCTCTAACAAAACAAAAAATGCCTACTCATGCTCGAGTATCCACTATGGGCAGTTGAGCTTGACCGTATTTCTACTAATTCTCTTAACGAGCGCGTGCTCCTTACTTGGACAGGTGTGTGTTTCTATATGGGTGTTTTTGTGCTAAGCACAAAGCAAAACAATTAAAAAATAATTTTCAAAAATTCTCCACATTCAAATGTAGTTTTCCTCTTTCACTTTTATTGGCACGCAATCGTCGGCACAGGCAGACCCACCTCTTGGTCAGCAAATGCACTTACGTGCTTATATACATATATGTATACATATACGCACTTTCGAAAATGTGTTAATTTTCTCAAATTTGGCTTTATTAACCGTTGGAAGTGTGTAAATTGCTCCAAGCGATATCGTGCCCAGAAACCCAAACAGATTTTCATATGGGCATACATATGTATACATCTACTCAAAACCTATATGTGTAAAATATTAGATCCACGTGGTGAAGAAAAGAGTTCGCACTTTGCTATCTGATAACACTCTGTGTTTAATAGCCGCGGTCAGTGCAATTATTATACGAGTATTTCTATAACTAAGAATTTGGTTTATAAAAGAGATCGAAAATGTCCTTCAGAAGAGTCTCTTATATTTACACAGGCGATTTTTTCGGTAATTATAAGGGACAACAGAACATATAATTTCAGATTAAGGAGCTTTGGTCTGCCCAAGTAATTACATAGTTTACAACAAAAAATTATGATAGTATCTAAAATTTTTTTTTTATTTGAGAAATTATCATCATGAAATTTTGGCGCACTTTATTGTATAACTTGAAAGTTTCCCTTGTCGGGAATTTAGAAACACCTACTTGAACGAATTTATATTAATAAACTGAGAAATGTCGTACAGCTAATTGATTCCTAAAACATACAGATTAATTCCTCCTCGTTAGCTCCAAACTTGGTCTACATTTTCCAAAAAAAAAAAGACCAATATAATTTTCACTATTGTATTTAGATGAAGAATGTACAAAATGTGTTCCAAAGTAAACAGAACTTGTTGAATCTAGCGCCATCTATATGTCGACTGGTGCGTTAGAATCTGCTATCTTTATCGTTTGTCCAGTGAGAATTACATGACATTTCATCGATTGGAAGTGAAGTTATTGCGTTTTAAGCGTCAGTATGTTTGTGTTATCGGTGCGAAACTGAGCTTCGATCAAAGACATTAAATTTTGTTATAAAATTGGTAAAACGAAACGTTTCAATTGATGCATTTGCCCATGAAAGAAAGCGTTATGCAGACTTAGAGGTCATTCAAAATGCTTGCACCGGCATACTGGCGGCCATACCGACCGTGCAAAAAGCTGTATTGAAGCAAAAGGAGACTATTTTAAATAAAATAAATGGATTTTGCCGAAAAAACCGTTTGTTCTGTTTTTTTTTTTTTAAGTCCTGTTTACTTTGGAACGCACCTTGTACATTTTTATTGCTGGAAAGTGTGGTTCGCCCTCTAAATCCATGTCACATTTATAGGACATAAACATCGAGCCTATAATACAAAATCAATATCATTGAAACTAATTTAATTTGGAACACATAGTTGCAATATATTGTATCTTCGACTCATTATAAGGCGTGCTCCTGAAAAATAAGTATATAAAGGTCTACCAGTGCATTTCTTAAATTTATTGCTCTTGCCTAAGCTATGGCCCACATTTTATTTAAACGGGTCCTAGTCACCTAAGTATGTCATACATTTTTAATGCATCATTTATTCGTACGTAATTTCGTACGACTTCAAATACATAGTATGTACATATGTACATATGTCTCTTGTTATAAAAAATACCAAAAAACAGTAAACGGTCTGAGACAAATAGTGATAGCGGTAAATGACCCAATTCTGATACCTTTATGTGTCACATGGTGCCTATTGTGACTTCCCGTTGTGCCGGTTAAGTGGCCGCTTAAGTTAACTTTGAACTCATATGCCAGAAGACACCATAAATCCGCACATACCAGTATGTCGTATGTCGCTAAGAATATTCGGTATGTCTGTACAAACACACATACTCTCGCAAGGTTTTGTCTTTTCGTGCCAGATTGTTGCTGGATGAGTTGGCAAAATCGCTCGGCGGTGTTGAAATTTTCAGTACCAAGTTCCAAGTGCTCATATTTGGTGCAGAGTTACATACAGACGTATTTTTATACATATGTACATACACACTCGTACATTAACTCTAGCTCACACTTTTCCGTTGTTGGGTCGCTGGCACACACACACACTACTAGGTATCAGCTGTTGTATTCTAGCTGCTCTCTTGCAACACAATGGAAACTTTAAAATTCTGTTCCAACTTAACGGCCCATCAAAAAGCCATGCAACAGTAACACACATGTTTCGCCATCGAAAGTGGGTCTTAGAATTATGGCCGAAATATGACATTCTGACTAGGCAGATATGTGCGTGCATATGACCTATGTGCATATGTACTATGTGTGTAAAGAAAAACCGACGAGTCACTACTGAGCAGCGCAACAATAGCAGCGACAATTAAGAAGAAGGTTATGTAAAATGTCAAACAGTTAAGACACTAACGGTCAGAATACCGCTCAGTACCAATAAATTTTTGGACCAGGTTCCATTGTGTTGAATGTTATTATGTGGAACTTCTATACCCTCAGATTGTCATTTGTGGTATTCTTAGTGGCTGTCATCATTTTAAATTGCTACCGTTATATGCACATACATATGTACATATACACCTGTTGATATAGAGTATATATGTATGTGGTATATGGCAATTAAGTAAGGAAAAAATGTATACCAAATTAGAAGTACATAGCTGATTGTTCATATATAATAAATTTACTAAGTCAACAATTGCATTTCTACAGTTTAGTACTTTTTTATGTGCGCCGAGGTTCAGGAGTAACAACATACATACATATATGACTCCATAAAATTTTACGATAGAGTTCATGCGCTACTTGCTCGTATTTAACTGTTCAACCGAAAAATATTACATAATTAACTGATTCGACAAGTTTCAACGTTTTTACCGTTGTATTTATTTATTTTTGTATTTCCGTAATTTTCATCACTTATTTGCTTTTAAGTTAATGGATTTGTATTATTAGTTACACAACATCGTCTGTTCACGTTAATTCCCACTTGTGTATGTGTTGTTGTTGATTGTGAATTTTTTATGATTTAGTTGTCAGCTTTTCTTCGGTTTCTCGGTCAAACCTCTGCCGACTACCGCGGATATAAATATCATCCGTGAAATTTTTTATTATTATTTATTATGTTACAACTATGCATAATTAAGAGTATTTTGGTTATTGGGTCGTGCGGTCACCTGGTAAATGCTCTGAATTTTCAATTATGTGAAGAAGAATATATTTTTTTTATTAACGTAACTGAAAGACA
Organism: Bactrocera neohumeralis; assembly: GCF_024586455.1. Classification (NCBI taxonomy): domain Eukaryota; kingdom Metazoa; phylum Arthropoda; class Insecta; order Diptera; family Tephritidae; genus Bactrocera; species Bactrocera neohumeralis. The sequence continues at coordinate 86,791,054 of NC_065919.1, read as the reverse complement.
TTTCCGTACTTGATTCATTTGATCGTTTTGTTAGTATGTTTTCCGTTCAATCCTATACTTCAGAAAGTCTAGAACGAAAAAACGACGTTGTTTGTTGTATCCTTTTAAACTATTACCTGTAGGATTACATATTTACAATAAGATTATTGCATATCGTACTTACTCTCCCACGTATACGCATTTCAAGTGAAGCCAGCTTTGTCAATTTTATTACTCCATGAGCTTAGAACACATCATCTTTCTTTGCAAGCCCCAATCTTTGTCATCAATACTTTGACTTGGCGTTTATATTTATATTTAACAAAAATAAAAAAAGTCGGATAATGGGCCTTTCTCTACCAAAAAATATTTTTAGTAACGATAGTATTGCCAACTAATGGGTTTAGACCGTTAGGGACAGCAAACGACAATATTTTCCCGTTTTTTTTTTAATTTCTCTTCAGTAAGGTTTGCTATTTTATCATGGAAAGATATACGACGAGTCGAAATTATTAAAATTTACTACAGTTATTTGGAGTCAGTGGCTTCCACTTTAAGAGCACTACGTCCAATTTATGGTCGCCATAATCGTCCTGTCAATTGAGCCTCTAGTTTTAAGGCACAGTACAAAGTATTCCCGTGCCAGTGGGACAGAGAAGTGCCCGTCTTGTCGAGAATATTGCTGCCGCTAGTGCATCAATTGAGGGATACCCAAATCAGTCTCTTACACGTCGTTCTCAATCGTTGGGCATCTCCGTGACGTCGCTGGGGCGAATTTCGCGAAATAATCTCGGCCTGCATCCTAACAAGATCAAATTGACGCAAGAACTGAAGACACTTGACTACCAGAATCGTTGTATGTTCGTGAATTGGGCTGAACAACAACTTGAAAATGATCCGGATTTTCATCAAAAAATCATCTTCAGCGATTAGGCTCATTTCTGGCCGAATGCTTCGTCACGTAATCCATGAGTCACCATTGCATCCCCAAAAAAATTACTGTTTGGTGCGGCTTATGAGCCGGCGGCGTTTTTGGGCCGTACTTCATCCGTGATGATCAAAACTGGCACGTTGCTGTGTATGGGAATCGCTATAACCGCATATTTTTGGCCCAAATTAGATGTTATAGACTTGGAAAATATGTTATTTCAACAGGACGGCGCCACAAGCCACACAGCGAATGTCACAATATATTTATTGAAAAGCAAGTTTGCTGAATGTGGTTTCTCACGGAATAGCCCAATTAATTGGCCGCACGGTCGTGCTATTTGACGCCGTTAGACTATTTCCTCTCTCTATGCCAACAAACAACATCGGCGGTTGATGAACTTCGTACGAATATCGAACGTGAAATTGCAGCATTATCGGCCGATTTATGCTTGAAAACCGTCGAAAATAAATCGAGTTTCATACATAATGGCATCGAATGTACTATATAAAATATAAAAATCTTTTGTAGCGCTCTTATTGAAAACCCCGTTATAAGTTTTAAGCTACTCAAGTTGGGTTCCCAAAGGAACAAAATTAAAGATGTATTGTTGAGAATTGTTTACTTTAAAACATCTTCATAAAGTCGTTCATTACATTTCCAATTATTTGAGTAACTAAAAGCATATGCCGCCGATGCATATTGGTGCCAACACATATCTACCATGCATGTCTATGTATTTAACATAAAAATCCCATATTTTTTATATCCAAATGTCTGTCGATTGATCCGACACACCTTTTTCGAGCAACAAAAGGATAAGATAAAAGGTAAAACAAAATATTTGTAATAATATTTTACATCATATTTGATTAATTCGACCAAATGTGTTTTACGGACGATCAATTACCTTTCCAACACCTTTCTGCCTAATTATAAGTTTGGTTTTCGGGGTTTGCTGTGTTGTTGCTTAATAGGCAAAGTACACTGCTTCACTTCGGCTTCATAATTAGTCATACCCATAAAGCTGCAAGCTTCCACACATTTACAAGTAAACAAGTACATACATATGTATGTATGTGTGAAGTGCAGATATTTAGGTAAATCTGTTATAAATGGCCGATTACATACATCCATACGTAAGTACTGTGTATTTCCGTTGAATTTTTTTTTCTTAATTTTGGTTTTTTGGTGCCCGCGTTTCAGTCCGAACAATAAATGGTAACTGTTACTTCGGTTACGAAACACTTTAACTGTCTGTCTGTTACTTTTTCTGTTTTACTTTACTTAAAATTGTTTTCTTTTTTATTCGCGCTTTTTGTTTTTGTTTTGATGGCGCGTTGTCGGTTCCGTTTCCAGTGCCGTATCGTGTTTGTTTTTTACTTTTTTCTTTTCCGCGGCTTATATTTGTTATTACTATTATATTTTGTGGTTTGAAGAAGACTTCACTATTAGACAATTCGCGTAATTGGCCTACATTTCATTTTATGACCAAATAAACCGTTTTTTACACGCCTCTCATTCAGTGTCATGGTAGACGAAAAGAATTGAAAACGGTCATAAATTGATTCGTGCCATGCACACATTATGTGTAACCGTTATAGTGCAGCGAATTAGCTGATAATTGAATTCAATATTTTTATATGTCATTAGATTTTCCGGATTTATTTTCTGCTGATCTGCAAATTTGAAATTTAAGAAAAAATAAGCATATACATTATAATATGGTGTGTCGACTCTTGTTTTTTAATTTTTTTCGCTGTACCAATTTTGATCTAACCTACTGTAGCTAGTATGTGGAGGGCCCCAGTTAAGAATGCGAAGTCCTATTTCTAAACTAGACTTCCTTTTACCTACATATACTACTGCCGTCAGCTGCCGCATTGATGGATAACGGTATAATATTTGTTGAATCGATCAATCCAAGATAATGCGGGGATATTAATTAGACTAATTTATTTATATCGGCCTTCAATATATTTTTTTATGGAAAATATGTATGTACATATTAGATATCAAAAGGATTATTTTTATACTCTTGCAACTTGTTGATACAGAGTATTATAGTTTTCTACACCTAACCATTGTTTTTATCACCTAAAACTAATCATGCGATCTTTGATCAGCCCTAACCTAACGCTTCTTACGATAGTGTGAAAATAGGTGAAATCGGATGATAACCCTGTCCACTCCCTATATAACGGTTTCTTAAAAACTACTAAAAGTGTAATAAATAAATAACTAAATGCGTTAGAGACATTAAATTTACATTCGAAATGGTATGTGAGGGCTTTGTAGGAGCCGGTATCAAATTTGGTCCATATATCTGGACCGATACTTTCCTTTTCGATATTAACAAAACTCGGTACATAACATTCTTCTGATATACCGAGTTCTCAGTACAAAAATTGACGAAAATCGGTACAACCGCGCCTACTTCGGATATGACACAATTCCATCACCCCAGGAAACTATTCATGCCCCTTACGTACCGAATATGTGGACACTGGAGTTGACTTTCTACCAAAAATATCGGTTAATGTATAAGATATTTAATTGAAAATCGGTTATAATCCTTTTTGATAATAATATGTCTGAATGTCAAAAAATTGGTTGAATCGTATCAATACTTCCTTTAGCTCCCATATACCTAAAATACAATTTTTCAAAAATCCGGCTGACTTTATACCATATATCGGCCAATATGTGGGTTATCTCAATTAGAATTAGAGAGCGTATTTTTACTAATAATAGTGTATATTTGTACCAAAAATTGATAAAAGCGGGTGCAATTTTGACCTATCCCTTATTAACTAATAATAAAATCATCTGGCTGACTTTGCTCCCGAACTTAGCCTTACTGGTTCGTTACCGTTTTTATTTGACGAGATATGGTATATTCACGAAATTTGATATAAATTATTGTACAGGCAACGCTTCAATCTCGAAAAATAATCAACTATACAGTTGGGACCTATCAAAATCAATATAAAGACTCTTATACTAAAAAATGCACAGCAGAATTGCGCTATTTCAACTAAAATTACGTTGAGTTGTAAACCGTATCAAAGTCATTAAATTTCATAAAACTTATATTAGAAAATCACAATCAAGACTACATGTGGAGGTTCTCTTGTAGAAATCGTTCTAAGATATTTATTCAATCCACATGCCTCGTTTTGGACGACCTTCGAACTCTTCAACTGATGAAAATATTAAAAAAGTGAACGAAATAGTGCTTAAAAATCGTCAGGCAAGTGTTACAGAGATAGCAAGAGAACATCTCTCGCAAGTCCTTTCGAACGATTTTTATGGATATTTTAGGTATGAAACGCGTTCTTGCTCGACTCGTCCTGCTAAGACTGGATTTTTTTCAAAAGGAGTACCGTGAACAAATTTCTTTGGACATGCTTGATCTTGCGAATTCTAATCCCACATTCATGGAGAGCATTATAACTGCCGATGAGACATGCGTTTATGAGTGTGACATGCAAACAAGTCAACAATCATCGGAATGGAACCCTTTTCAGTCGATCGAAGAGATAAAACAAAATTCGCTGAAGCAGCTGAAGGTCGTCCCAAAAAGTGCTTATGAAAAGTGTTTCGAGGACTGGAAAAATCGTTTGCATAAGAGTATTACTCTTGGTGGGGATTACTTTGAAGGCGACAAAATAAATATTGATGAATAATTAAATATTTTGCGTTTTATTTACAATTTCCGAGTACTTTTTCGCCACATTGTATTAATAATAAGTTAATTCGTATTTCAATATCTTAATAAATGTACATCCTGTAATTCGGAATCCAGAACTCCACTTATTTTGCTCAACTTAAAAAAATGATTTTTTATTTTCAATTCACTTGTTGCCTCAATTAAGTAAAATTCTATAGTAGCAAATATGTACATATTTAAACACTAAACGCTTGCAGAAAACAGTCAAGGCAATGCCTTAAATGAAAGTACAAATCATTTGATTCATTATTCAATTATCTTTAGTAGGCATCTCAAGGTAAATACTTCCGTCAATTCGCACACCAATTTGTTTTTATTGTTTTACTTGAAAACTTTACATTTTGTTGTTGCAAATGTTCAAACTATTTGCTTGTAAATGCAAAAATAACATCATAAAATAGCAATAGCAATTTGAACAGCAGTAGCAACAACAACAAACATGTCGTGAAACGGAGCGACACCAATTCACCGAGCCACCACCGAAACGAGTAGTGACTTAGTGAAAGTACTTAAAAGTGGATCATCCGAAAGTGTCGCCTACGACAATCATGGCAATAAGAGGAAGGAAAAAATCAAAAAGCTCCACAAACAAAAAGTATGGTGTCTACGTATGCACTCGTATGCAGTATGTATGTTTGTACGTGTGTGAAATATTCAGCTTTCCTGATTTGTTTGGCAACATACATACGTAGCTGTCGGAGAAAAACTATAAAGCAGGCAATAAAATCAACTAACGAACAGAAGATTACAACACCTGCGCAATGCGACTCTGAGTGAGATTATAATGGCGATGGTAGTGGGGGCGGCAACTACGTGTCTATGTTATATGTGACCGTGCTGGTGTAGTGGCGGAAATGTTGCTCTGCAGCATATTGTGTGCTTGCGGGCTGACTAGTCCACTGTCTGGGTGACAGCGCATGCGCATGCGCGCTGTCAGCGGCAATGCTATCATTTATATGTACATATGTATGCTATAAGATTTATACATAACGTATGCAGAAGCAACACAAAACCTGTTTGTTGGTCATTTTAATTGTCGATCAATAAAAATTGTAAAACCAAAGCGGCAAAAATATGTTTATAAAAACAAAAATGATTTACTCGTAAATAACAAAAACAACAATTCGACGCAATGCAAATGTTAACACTTGCACTACTCTTTTAATATGTCTGGTTGTATGTATAAAACTGCTGTCTAGACCCTGCAAGAAAAGTAATTGATATTTTACAAAATTCTTAATTAATTTAAAGCCACAGTTAGCTCTCATAAGTAGGAGAAAAGTGATGAAGATGCAAGTAAATTTTGTTCCTCAATATTTAAAAATAAAACCACGTATTGAACGAATATCATTGTGCCCTCAATCAGCCACGTTAATTATTTAACTTACTTTTTTCATGAGATGAACGATTTTTCCTAACACCAATTGCTTTATTTTTCTTTTTTTTTCCTTTTTGTTATTTAGTTTGTTTAGTTAAATTTATACACAGTTTACTGAAATTCATTCTCGCTGGGTGAATTGTCAGCATTCAGATTATTGCTTGTTTTGCCAGCTTCACTCTTGGCGCAATAGTTGAAACACCGGTTGATATGTATTGCTGATGCTGATGACGCTGTCAACGATGCTGGCTGGCGATAGCATTGTAGATGTGGTGCAGTTTTCAATCTTTGCCCACGAATGTTCGAGCATCGCCCGACTAACAACCTCTCTGCCCGCCAGTAAAACCGGTGCAATGGCGTTTTTGTTGTTGCCACCGCTATCACACGCATAGTACACACATATTTATGTCGCTCTGACTCCGCAAAGTGCTGCACACTATGGTTCAACTTTTGGCAGCGAACGGTTTCGCGTGTAATGAAAATGTGTGCATAAAAATGCAGTTAAACTGGTTTTATTTATGGTGGCAGAGCAGTGCAATAGCGGCACAAGTAGCGAGCGAGTTTGAATCCCTACCACCCCATGCACTGATAAAAGTAGCTTTGTTGCATGCAATCGATGGCGGACTTACTTAAAAAAGTTAAAAGTAACAACACGTCACGACAATGCCACGGACATGATGCGCAGAAGTACTAATAACATGCAGTTATTTATTTGAAGAAGTTTTATTAGCTGATTATTTGAGATGTGCAACCGACATTTGCCTTCATTCGATAAGTCGATAAAATATCTAAAGAAAACACTTACAAATTCGTAAGCTGCGCTACTGGAAATATTGCTGAATACAAATGTAATAACAGCAGTCATTAGCTTCAGCGAATAACTTCCGAGCGCTTCTGGAACTACCCTAATGTAGAGCTAACAAGTCAATATCTGCACAATATAAAAAAGCCAGTGAAGCAGTAAATTCACTTTCTTTTTCGATCGAATGTTGTCCGACGCAATACAACAACTCAACCCATCGAAAACTCAATGGAGCAGCAGGAGTTAACGATGTGGAAATTGAAGTGGCTGAAACAAAACAAACACACGAAAACCATACAAGTCGATTAGTCTACTAGGAGATACCCACCAACCACAGCTGATTTCGCCTTTGGAGGCTTTCGACCGCGTCATTGTGTATGCTCATACATACATATGTAAATATTTAAATGTTAGTTTGCTTTGTCAGCATTTTGTTTGGGAGAGTGCAAGTGACGTGCATATATGGCAACATTGTAATCGTTTTGTTGTACCAGCTAATTCAATAAATCAAAAACCCTTTTTAACCAAAAATAATAATTATGTGCATACTACTATGAAATAATAGTAAGACTTTGTTCATACTTTTTAAATTCTTGATTTATTATTCAAAAGTTACATATGTCAGCCCCCTCAAAGTAATCCTCCTTGGCCACTATACACTTGTGCCAACGTTTTTTTCCAATTCTCGAAACAGTAGTTAAAGTCAATTTCCGGAATAGTATTCAATACGCGTAGCGATTCACGTTTAATGTCTTCAATTGACTCAAAACGGTGTCCTCTGAACGGTCGTTTGAGTTTGCTGAATAACCAGAAGTCACTCGGAGCTAAATCAGGCGATTAAGGTGGTTGCGGCTTGAAAATTTAGCGAAAAGCTCACAAAGAATCAATACAGTATGCGACTGTGCATTATCGTAGTGCAAAAACCAAGAGTTGTCGGCCCCATAAATCCGACCTCTTTTTATTAATACCTTCGCGCAAACGACGCATAATACTCAAATAGTATTCCTTGTTGACAGTTTGGATGGTCGGAAGGAATTCGGTGCACCACACCTTAGTAATCGAAGAAAACTGTCAACAAAACCTTGATTTTTGAACTGATTTAACGTGGTTTCATCGGCTTCGGGTCACCTTTCCCACGATACTCGGCCGATTGATCGTCTGTTTCCGGGTCGTAATCATAGATCCAAGACTCATCGCCAGTAATAATGCGTTTGATGACATCCTGGTAGTCGGAAAGTATTGTTTCAGACCTTAACACGCCTCTGTTTAAAAAAAATTGAGTTTTTTGGAACCGATCGTGCTTTCTCTTTCCTTAGGCCCAAATAATCTTTCAAAATTATTTTCACTGATCCTTCCGATATTCCAACGAAGCTAGTAAGATCTCTGTCTGTTAATCGTTGATTCTCAAGCACCAATTCATTTATTTTATTGACGTGTTGATCATCAGTAGCTGTTGATGGCCGTCCTGGACGTGGTTCGTCATCAACGCGCTATCGACACTCTTTGAATAATTTGCAGCAATCAGAAACACTCGTTCTCGTGTCAACCAATTATTACCGCAGACATTTTTCAACATTCTCACCGTTTCAGCATCAGAAATTTGATTCTGCACAAAAAATTGAGTCCAACTTTGTTGGATAATTTCACTCATAGTAACAATCGCCGAATGCACTTTATATACTTCAGAAAGACAAAGATATACTAGACTCTAATGATTATTTTGTGTATGTGACATTTGGCACAGATGCCACTGACAGACATATCAACCTAAAAAATATATATTTTGAAGTATATAATATGTTTTCGCGCGAAATTTATATTAAAAAGTCTTACAATTTTTTTACATAGTAGTATGTTCTATGTGTCTAAAATAATTTGATAGACGGGTTTACCGACAAAAATGAATAGATATCGAGTTAATAACCTCCCCTCTACAGTATTGTATATAAAAAAGCCACTTGAAGTTCTGTTTGTTGGCGCTAAGTACAAAGCAAGCTTGGAGACTGAAGGTGCAAGTGTGATTTGTAAATATCGTGACGATCGAGTTGCACTAATATTTGTTTTGGTTCGTTGTTGTTTTTCGAATATTTGAATAAATTTCGCTTTTCTAGAGTGATGTACATTTACATAAGTGCACTTTTAACATACATACACACATTTTACCACTTGGAATGGATGATAAAATATGCTTACATACATTAAGTCCACATAGATCTGTCTAAATTTTGTAATACCAGAAGATTGGTAACATCTATTTCGTACAAACTTTTCACTAATTTTCAGATCTATTCATTTTACCTATCTCTTGACTTTAGCAAAATCCAATGAAAATCTTGCTTTCTTATACTCCATCGAGAAAAGTTGAAGTGATAATTAAAGTATTAAGAACAAAAACCGTATTATAGGCAATAATAAAAAAACACACTATTTTCTTATATTAAAATGTTCAAGAGAATCATTCAAGACGATCTTAATTTTCATGTTTATTTTCTTTTCGGGTTTGGCTGTTTTTTTCTCCTTTGGTTATGCTTATTTGTTCAAGATGACGCCACGCAACAGTGCGTTTCTGTTTACATTGGTTCCTCGTGTGTCTGTTTACTTGGTGCCGGGCAGTGGGGAGAACTTTCACTTTTTACGATTTTATGATTCGCTTAATTTTAGCTCCCCTTTGTTGCCTTTATTGTCGGTATTTTTTGCAGTCACAATCTCTGCCTTTGTTAATGTATTTGGTGTTTGGGTTTTATTTAATCTATACTGTTGCTAGCAACTGTTTATTGGCCAGTTGTAACGGATTTAGCTGCAGATTTTTGCTTTTGCTTTTTGCCTTTGTTTCTGTGGTAGAGTTAGTTGGCTGTGGCTCAATTATGTTTTTATAAAAAAAATAATGACTTTTAAATAACCCTGAAAATTGATGTAATTAAATTTTAGTTTTACAAGCTTATAAAAAATTATATATACATACATACATACATACAGACATATCTCCATTGATTTCGCAAAACCGACAGTGGGTTTTGTGGTTGTTACGAAACATTCGATTGAATCAAATTATTATTTTAATCATGTAATGAAAGTTGGTAGTAGCTTAATAATATTTTTAGCTTTTCGAGTCTTTTTCCACTACTGTTAAATAAAGGTTATACGATTTTGAATATGAAAGTTCATATTCACGTACAAAGCAAGAGGTTGCCTACAATGTGTTCAATGTCATATCCCAAAAATATCTTTAGAATAACTTCAAACCGATGATAGTGCTTAACGGGTGCCAAAAAAGTATCCATCTCGAGATTTTGTTCAAAAATTTCTTCTGATATTTTTATGGAAAACAACATGTAAATGCCATCGCTAAAATAATTTGGCAAAAAAAGATATTTTCTTTTAGTCGCCAATCGACAGACCTTTAATAGACTTATGTAAAACATATTACATACATATATAAAACCATGCTAAATATCCTTAATTCCAAGCGTTTCTTTTGAACCATCAATATGTATAAACGTAAACATGTACTCTTAAAAAACTCTTAAGTTATCTTTTTACGAAAAATAATAAACATTTACTTCCGAAATTACTTTCTTTGCTTTCCGCTTCCTTAATTCGGGGTTTCCCTAGCGCAAATTACATGCGGATGCAACCTCACCTCCAACTGCAACGATAACGACAACCAAAAAAGTGAAGACAAGTCTTTTGAAGTCATTTACTAAATAAATGGAGCTGAATTATTTCAATGAATGTGTGTGTGTAAAAGTGGACCAATCAATTAGTTTCTTACATTTACTACTATAATTTAATTAATAGACCGCAACTTCTTCCACTCCAAACAATTAATATTGATAGCAATGTTGAAAAGTGACAATTTCAATCGCAAACTAACAGCTGATTGGAGTTTGGAATTTTTAATGTGTAAACATTGCAATTGTCAATAAGTCTGTTGATCGTTTTCATTATCGCATTATTTTAAAATTATATGGTGTAAAATGGTAAATCATCTCAAGTTCTTATGATAAATAAAACATTATCTCATATTGTTCCAATTAAACCGATTTCCCAGGTATTTCAACATATCGCCTGTATTTTTATGAGAATAATGTTGATTCTAATTAATCGTTCGAAATTATATTGTAATCCAATACGTAACGTTTATTGACTGCATTTATAGATGATTAGGTGCAGTTTGCGGACCACAGCAACACTTGAAACCACTTTGAATCTAGATATTTTCAGAAGAATCTAACAAGATTTATTTCTTTCAGTATTTTTATTCGGAAGTACATTCGAAAATATATAGTAAAGCTCAGCCTCAGCAATGCTGATGTTTTCAGTAATTACGTATTTATTAGTTAAATGCACGCCCTAGGACTCACGAAGTGGTAGTGAATGTCAAATCTTGGCAATCGCAGGAACGTGCTCAAACCTAATCCAAATGAATTTTAGCTGTTTTTGCAAAATACAATAATAATTTTTTTTGTTGGTAAAAGGCAACAAAATCAGCTACTTTAGCTAGTAGGGCTTGGTAAAGTGTAAAGCGTATATCAAATCCAAATTTATTAAATTGTACGCTCGTTCATAATGTGAATATAATTTTTTGCTACTGTTGATATTGGTCTGGTTGTTTTTGTTGTTGTTAGTTACACGGAAGTAATTTGTGGGTCACTTTCACCGTCGCGCTTGCAATTGCTCATTGACTACCACCAACGTCATAATACCATAATACCAACAAACATACAACACACAGCTAATCATACGCCCATAACAACAAACAAAATAATAAATCCAGTGCAATCTAAGATGTTTGTTGTGGCGTTTACGACGCCAACGGCTTAGTTAATTCCCTCGACGATTTCGCGCAAATCGCGTTGAGACTGGCAAATTAAATAGCATACAATTGTACATTCATAGCTGGTATATGCTCGTATATACTCATTATATATTCCATGGGCAAAGCATTGCGTGCCTAGTGGAAGTAACGCGAATCCACTTAGCTATCACCTTTCCAATTCCGGGCTACCTAATTATATCAAAGAAAGTGAAATGTGCAATTATCAATTATTTTCATATCTAATAAGCTTTGTAGCAGGTGATCGGCAAATATTCATACATATTAGCACCTGGTTTTGTATTTTTTTCTCACACATTTAAGGAAATACCTTTTAGAAATACAAATTACTTTTATGTTACAAATCGAAGTGGGATATAATACATTATATGACGGTTGCGACTTTATAATTGTATACCCAGTCTCAACTACGCTTCTCACGAGTAATATTATTACAGACCCCAAAAGGAATCAAGAGGAAAAAATATCATACAATATTCTGCAAAAAATTCAGCTAACTAATTTCTTATTCTGAAAGAATCATCACTTAACTTACTCATCTGGTTTGGATCCACATGTTCGTCACATGACCATTGGTTATAAATCTATATCAATAAGAACACCGAAATTTCTTTATTTTTAAAACAACAAAATAAGTTTTTGTAAAAAAAGCCCTGCAAATATTCGGAAACAATTTACATAATTATTGAATGAATCTTCAACATAACCTAACAACATATTATATATATTATATTACTCATATTGTGTATATATTAAATAAGATTCACAAATTATCTTTGCATATACTTAACTTGTAATAAAATGTTATTTATATTTTTTACGTTTAGTTTCAGTAACCCCTCCGCCCCAACGTCCATGGATACCATTAGCCAAACCGAACAAATCGAGGCCAGCATGTAAGTTTCTTCTTTTGTAGACTTTATATCTCATCTTACATAATTTTTATAATCATAAAAAACATACATATGTATGTATATTGTAAATACATATGTGCATATGGGGATACAACACTTATAATATATGAATATTTTATGTTTATTTGTTATAGGCATCTTTACAGTTATGTGTTATAATGTTTTGTGCGACAAATATGCCACACGGCAGATGTACGGATACTGTCCATCATGGGCCCTGAGTTGGGAGTACAGAAAAAAGGCGATACTTGACGAAATCCGTCACTATTCGGCGGATATAATTAGTCTGCAAGAAATCGAAACAGAACAGTTTTATAATTTCTTTCTGCTTGAACTGAAGGCCGATGGTTATGAGGGTATTTTCTCGCCGAAATCCCGTGCCAAGACTATGTCAGAGATGGAACGTAAATTTGTGGACGGCTGCGCTATTTTCTTTAGAGCTGCAAAGTGAGTGTATACAGATATAAATATAGAAACAACATAGAGTAGGATCCTCATCAGTAGAAACTGTTAAATCTGGTACTCATAAAATTTTTAGTTTTTAGGTTATGAACTCAATTTATTTCTATTTAATTTTATTTGTACTATATTCATCGTGGATTTTTGTCGCCTTATTAACCTCTTACAGATTCACATTGATTAAGGAACATTTAATCGAATTCAATCAATTGGCAATGGCTAATGCTGAGGGCTCGGACAATATGTTGAATCGCGTAATGCCGAAGGACAATATCGGTTTGGCAGCATTGCTGAAAGTGAAGGAAAATGCCTGGGATCCAATGACGGAGGTGACACAAATCTCCCAGCCCTTACTTGTGTGCACAGCACACATTCACTGGGATCCCGAATTCTGCGATGTCAAACTTATCCAAACGATGATGTTGAGCAATGAGCTTAAGACTATTATCGACGAGGCAAGCCACAGCTTTAGACCCGGTCATAAGAATGACTCGAATAGCGTACAATTATTGTTGTGCGGTGATTTCAATTCCTTACCCGATTCCGGTGTTATCGAATTTCTCGGCAAGGGACGTGTAGCAATGGACCATCAAGATTTCAAGGACATGGGCTATAAATCATGCCTGCAACGCTTACTCTCGAATGACACCAGCGAGTTTACGCATTCCTTCAAATTGGCCTCCGCTTACAGTGAAGACATAATGCCGCACACGAACTACACGTTCGACTTTAAGGGCATCATCGATTATATATTCTATACTAAAACAGGTATGGTGCCGCTCGGTTTATTGGGTCCCATTTCGAATGAATGGCTACGTGAGAATAAAGTTGTTGGCTGCCCGCATCCACATATACCCTCGGATCATTTTCCGCTGTTGGTCGAATTGGAACTGATGCATACGGCGGGACAACAAGCACCGCCCAATGGACTGATTAATCGACGGTAGCAATAAAAGGTTGATAGCCAAATCAGACAACAACAACAACAGCAACAAACATAAATGTAATGTAGCTGTTGTAAGAATAGCAGGACAATTTAGCGTCTGCTAATCGCCGCATAAAGACCACAAACAAACAAACAAACAAAATATACAAACAAGAAAACATAAATAAGTAGATAAAAACAACAACAAAAACATAAAGCAACAAATCGTCTTACATACACATGCATAGTGACCGAAATGGCAGTAGTTCATACACATACATACTCACGATTTCTCATACATACATACAAACATACACCACTCACTCACCATGTCCAAACAACAACATTGTACGAAAATACATCCTTAAGTTCAACAACAACAACATTGTACTAAATACGTCATTAAGTTCAACAACAACCGCAAAGAAAATGTTAAAAGGCCACCAACAACAAGGAAAATATCAACATCATATATGAACCATATATCTATAAAACCACAAAATAAACACCAACAAAATTTGCATACATTTTAAGTTTGTAAAGCTAGTAAATATGTAGTTCTATAATGTTCCTCACATCTACCCATTCTCTTATTATCCCCAAAGGAGTATTGCTATGTCTTTCCACATCCTCCAACCACCGACTGATATATTCCCTTTCGCAAATTCCATTTTCTCAAGTGCAGCAATGCATGTAAGCTTATTATATGTATGTATGTGTGTGTTATAGCGCTGGCTGAACCGTTGGATACCCATTTTTCGATTGACGTTACTTAATTTAGTAGCTTAACAAGCTTGACACATTTTACCATCAAATGCAATGTGCTTCATTACACTTCTACTTCATTTAACAGAATATCTTCTATCAATTATCAATTAGCTTCGTTCAATTCAACAAAAAGTTTTTAAATAATTACTATATTTTGATGAGTATGTCTTAATTGCAAAGTAAATGCGCGTTTTTAATGCAATTCCGGTTAATTATTAGTATTCATTCTGAACTTATTTGTTAAATATTTCTAATTTCTTCTGTAACAGAAAATTTAATTTAATATCATCGTATATTTAAACAAAAGTTCCATTTATATTTCGCTTTAAAGTGCTATCTTAGCTATGTCTTTCGTGGGAATAACGATATACATATAAGCATATTCTAACTTTCTCCTCCAGCTTCTGAACGGTTTAACGCGCTTGCCTGCTGCTAATAGCATACAGTTTGGACTCCATACACTTCCTCTCCAATAGTCCGTCCTACCATTCTGCCGTGGAACTTTGAAAATCACTTGAAAAAAAATGAAAAATTATTTATTGCTCGCCACCTGCAATACTCAATAGAAATAGTTCTGGAACCTAAAGAAAACTTAACACATTTTATTGAGTTCCAAGTAAGGGAGTTGATTTTCGAAATTCCACCTTGTATGTTACACTGTCCCCTCTCTGTTACTGCCTTACGGTTTAAATTTAAAAAACTTGACTTATGATCGATCCTCTTCATCGTTTATGCAAAACATATTTTTAATTGAGCCTAATTTTAAGCTTTGCAATAGAATTTTCTAAGTTTACTTACCCTAAAAGTTACTTTCTTTTTTTAGAAATATGTATGTATGTAAAATTGCTTTATTTTGTAATAAGAACTTACTGTATATCTTTACTTTGTAACATAACCTAATTTAAGAGTAAAGGTCGTAATTTGCCAGGCAACACTATTTACTATGTGACACAGAGTATCCCAATTAATTTAAAAGCAAACACATCGGTGAAAAGCGCATGCAACGCCTTTCCTAATACCCCCTAATTCAGTTTCTTCTTCGTATGCTTAAAGTAGAATTTTCTATTTTTCTATTTACCATTCTTTTGATTGTGAATCTGTAACTAAGTAAAAATTTTATTTCAAGTTTTAAAGCTAAAAACAATTAATTGCTGCAATCTAACAAAATTACATATGTACATGCAAATGGTAAGGCAAATAATGAAAATTAAATAAACTACCAATGATACCAGATCAAATCCAAGAGGTACTTTTTGCATTTGAAAATCAAAATTGTGAATTAATAAACCGCAGTAACACCAATAATATAAATCAATTTAGCGAGAATGCTTGTAAAGCGTACATACATGCATATATACATACATAATAGAATATTGGTTTTATTCACAGAATGCAAAAACACATACAAAAAAAGTGCTAAGAAATTTTTATGAAAATAGAAACATAGAGAACACTAAGGAAACCCATTAAAACAACAAAAAAGCGTAATGATAAAAAAATATTCGCCGAAAAGTATACCACACATACTACATACATACATACATATATAAAGTATTTTTATATAGACAAACTTGTAATGTAATTGGAATGATTAGAACATGATTATGAGTGGTTGATTGAAAATGAAAACATAAAAATTAAAAATAAATAAATGCTAGAAAAAAAATAATAAAAATTTAACGATTTAGTTGGGCAATTTAATGTAAAGAAATAAATAAATGCGCATTTACAAATATGCCACATCTAGAGATCGTCAATCAAAAGCATTGTTTATCTCCCTTTATTTATATTATATAAGTATGATATCCTTCGTTAGCGCGATTTATAGTTTTCACATCTACTATGCACTTAAAATTTTTTAATATAAAAACATCAAACCCCATATAAAAAAGTATACATAAATATATATTTATATCGTCATTCACATTTTCCAACGAATTTCATTGGAGCTAAGATTTGATTCAATTCGAAATTTGAATTTCGAAAATATTTTCTACCGGAACACGAAATACAATTCGTTTATTTTGTCGAGTTCGAATAAGTGTAATCGCTGTAGAGAACTACATTTTTCCGTAGATTGTTTTAACTACGGGAAAGTTAAAAGCCTTTTCGATTGGATTTGAAATTTCTCTTACAACAATAGCAACTGCCGAGCGAAACTTTGCATTATTACCTTCAGCCGACAAGGCTGAATTCAAACAGTAGAAAAAATATGCAGGAATACGTACATATATAAAGTAAACAACATCAAATCAGTACAAAAGTAATTCATAAAGTGAGTGATGAAATGATAAATTAAATTGGATTCATCATTGTTATTGTAATAGTGTAAAATACTTCATTGTTATTGCAATATTGTAAAATACTCTTCAAAATGTGTACTGGAACAACAATACTACAGACATAATTCAATGCTTTCAAACTAATTTAAATAAAAACGCAATATTGTAATTAAATTTTAAAATTAATAAAAGCGGTGATTCCGTATTCTAGGGATGAATTCGGTGATAATTTCGTTAAACAATTCTCAAAAGTTTGTGAGTATTGTTAAGTTTTTTAAATATTCATACAGTTAAAATATCTGTATCAGTTTTGCAGGCGAATCAGTAAATAAACTAAGTTGAGAAATATCCGAAAACGCAACCAAAAATTACGAGGAAAAAATTATGTCTGGTCGAATGATTAAATGCATACATATACATATACTTGCACACTTACGTATGTATGGAAATTTATAATGTAAGCTTTAGAAAAAGTAATAGCCAGAGCGCAGGCGCAGTAAAGAAAAGCAGTTTGTGCGATAAGGATTAAGCTTTTGCTTACTAATCTTCAATTAGCTTAAATTATTTACCATAAATCCTTTGAAAAAATTGCAATTGCTCATATGGTAAATATGTATATCTTCATTATAATGACGAAGACCCATAATATGAATTAATATTTTAAGCTGCTAATTGGGTGAGAAAAAACAAAAACAAAAACAAAAATGCTTTATATGTTACATATTATACTGCTTATTATGTGTTTATGGGACTCCTTATTGCACACACTGTTGAGGACATCCACAAATTTTACACACTGTTGGCTACGACATACTACATACATACGTACATATGGATAGCAGCTTTTCTTTTCAATTTAATTAATCTTATTGCATACACATAAATATATTCATAAAGTTATAACTGTGAGAACATTATCTAATCGTATCAATTACTTAATACATACATACATACATAAAAGCAAAACAACGGAACAAAGGAAAAGCCAACATGATTTCAGTAAAATTTTATCATTGTAGTGTAGCTTAAAAATGGTTATAGAAGAAGCATAAAAGCATAAATAAATGATAACAAGAAAATTAATAAATAAATAATAATAAAAAGAACTTTCATAAATAAAACAGACAGTAAATAAATAAATAAAGTCTCAAGGCAAAATGTCAAACATTCGCTTTTTATTTTATAGAATTAATGCGCGTACGCAGGAAATAAATGGTGAACAATGCAAAATTAAATTCCACACTGAATTCACTTAACGTTTCAATGATTTTTAGTTTAAACATTAGCAGTCTTTATTGTTATTTTTCATTTGATAATGGAAACTCATTGCCGATAGCGTCCTGTGACTTCAATATCTGTTCGATGGACCGCCACGACTCGCTGCATCTAGCTAGTAACGGTAGATTACCAATGATATACAGACCGTGTTTGGCACGCGAAAGAGCTACACAAATACGATTCTTCTCTTTGAGAAATCCAATTTGTTCTTTGTCATTGCTTCGCACCAACGACAAAAGTACTATGTCAGCCTCTAATCCCTGAAAGCTATCCACAGTAGAAATATTCAATTTGATACTTTCAAAAGATTTAAGTGCCTGTAATACCAATATGACTACATACATACTTTCTTTATATTTTGTGAATCAAAACTATGCTTACCTCGGATTTTAGGCTTTCCACTTGCTTAGCATACGGACTTAGAATGACAATATCATTTGCTGTATAAGAAGCCTTTTCTATTAAAAATTTGGCCAATTTTAAGATTTCCTTCACCTCATATAGGTTAAAGATTGAACATTCATCCTGAAAGTAAACAAAACACATGATTACTATAAATTTTTCAGGTGGAATCGGAATTGATAATATTTTGATAGGTAGGTGCCATACCTCCGAGAAAACTTCATGCTCCCGGTGTGTATAAAAATATAGATTTTTATTCATATTTCGAACAATTGGATAACTGTTTACTGTCTCATCGTTCTTAAGGTCAGTGTAGAAAGTGGGATGAATTAGATCCGCAATACAAGGACGCATACGATATTGCACGTTGAGCGTATACCCTTTTAAATTGTTAACAAATAGCCGTTCGAATAATGATATATTTAGTTGAGACGTGAGGCTATTACGATAGTTCGAAGTATAAGGCTTTAACTGCAGGTGATCACCAATCATGATGACATGTTCGGTATATTCTGTTAAGCAAGCCAGAACGTGTGATTCCAAAATTTCCGCAGCTTCCTCGAAAATCACTGCAAATATTTAAGCAAATAAAAAAAAACTTAGAATGACAATTATTTCGTTCGAAATAATAGTGTACATATATAGTAAATATTTTTACCGATTTTACATTGCAGCAAGCGAAATAGGAAATTATTTCTAGCAGCGAAAGTTGAGGTCATTGCTATGATATCCGCTTTTCGTGCTACATAAAATTGAAACATTATACGTATTGTTTTTAACTTCTCCTGAACATCACGTACAGCTCTCTGAGCTGCCAACAAACTCTGGTAGGACTCTTCACTACCATCGAAATTCGTATGCATTTGTTGGACGATTGCGAACTTAGTCTTAAACTCTTCGTTAACAACGTAATAGAGGCGCTTCAGGCGGGGATTTACCATTTCGTTTTGAGTGGGTTGTAACTGTACATTAAATTTTGAAATTTCGGGGAGACGCGTTTGGCTACCGAATCGTAAAATGTTACTGGTATAGGAGGAAAGCTTCAATAAGAATTTATCTAACGAATCGTTCGTGTAAGTAATTAGGACGATAGGTGTTTTAGCGTTCGAAATAAGAGTACGCACCAAATGTACCGACAGGTGGGTTTTACCAGTTCCTGGTGGACCCTGTATTAAACAAAATTCATGTGTTAATGCTTTACAATACGCGGTCCACTGTGATTCATTTAGTGGAAGACTTTTTGGCTTGGTTGGCTTCGTTGTGTTCAATAATAATTTTTCTCTATCATATGAATAAGGTTTAGTTCTTTGTAGGTAACGAGGTGGAGATACGTTGCTCTGTAAAGGCAAATGAAAATTAAAAATAAAATGTATTGTATTTGTTTTCGGCTAGTCGATAGCCGATTGGAATAATAAAGCAACATTACCTCACCATCAATAATATATTGCTTCATAGACAGTTTATCCTCGCCATAGGTATTCAAATAATTATATACATTATTATAAGGTTCAAAGAAGGCTGGGGTTTCGAACATCAACAAAGGTCTGTCGTAAAAAGTTCCAATATTATATTGCCGAACAATTTCAATACCTAACTGTATTAACCAGAAATTTATTAGAACCCTATGACAATATTTCAATTTTACTTACGTATCCCAAATTTATAAGTTCTCTGTCGGTGTAAGTAACTGTTGCCAAGATGAGATTTTCAAAGCTCCTATTTGTTGTCAATAACAGTAAAGAACCAGTTTTAATTGCTGATAGTTTTTCTCGTGCTAATTTTTTTTCTTGGTGAGTCAAAGAGATCACATTTTCTCCTTTCTTCCTTTTTTCCTTCAATTGGCGCTTTCTGCCGAACACATCAACGAAAAGCATTTCATGGCGCTTAGCATTGATGAAATCGGCATTAAGAACGATGCAAACGTCCTCATATATTTCCGGCCCATGTGGTGGTATACCAAATTCTTTCAATTTGCATGCATAATCACGTAGAGGAATCATAAAATCTTCACGAAGAATGCGTTTTTGTTTTGCGATATACTCTGACACTTCTAATTTTTTAGTAATTTTTAAAGCGTTAATGATTTGATTGCAGTCTTCCCCGTTTCCTTCAAAGAGTTCATTAAGTGTGGGATATATCTGAAAAAATTTACATATCGATTATATCTTATGAATTATTAGTTGGATATTAATTAGATTACGTTAGCATTTTCATTTAGCTGTTTACATTTTTCTTTTGACACTCTATCCAAATCAAATTTTAACTGCTGGCTTAATTGTCGTTGAACCATGTCTGGATTATCGCTATCTTCAATGAGCTTCTTTATATGCTCAATTACATATGACGTTTTAGTTGTTATTAGTTGCCATTTATGCAAACGAACTATTAGGAATCTTATTGCATATATGATCTCTTCTACCTCTTCGACATTTTTCCATATCATCTTAAATTTTTTTTGAAAAAGTTTAGCACTTAAAACTCGTAACTGTTCTAAAAATATTTCATTGTTCACAAAGTACTGTAGAAGCTCTTTTTGAAATCCAGGAAGCTCCAGTTCACATATTTTACACCAAATACGCAAGTATAAAATAACCCGTTCCAATCCGTCACTAGTCGAAATTTGATCAACAAAAAAATCTCTTTCGTTTGTTATAATAAAGAGGAAAACGTCCAATGGCTCTAAATGAATTGCCTTACGCATCTCTGCCGTGGTCATCTTTTTTACATCAGCTTCTTTGGAAAGGTGTGATGAAGCTTCCAGTCGTTTTTGGTAAAGGTATTCGTCTGTAGTTTTATTTAAAAAACCGTTAATAATATAAATATGTACATATGTATGGTTTATCATACTTGTTTCTGATGGACCACGTATATATTCGGTATTAGCTTCTATATCTTCGGTGTGAGCTTCTGTACCTCCCGTATGCTCATTTTTAACCTTGCACTGCAAGTTCTGCAAAATCTCTTCTTCATCTTTATTGAACCAATCTTCACCATCGGATTCTATATCAGACATTTTCACAAAGTATCCGCAATTAGTGTTTATCAACAAAAGTTATTGTTCCTTTATTAGAGCTCCTATGTATGTGATCGAATCATTGATAAAAAGTCGAATGTTAGTAATCAAAGTCGACTAATATTTGTTTACATTTATATAAATTGATATCAGAGATATATCCCTTGAAATGTTATAAGAATTATGAACTGAAAATATGTCTTATTTTTAATAAAAACTAAAAGTATTAATTAATGGGTTACCTGGCAAAGCTTCTTTTCAATAATAGAGTAGTTAAAAGTTTATCTCTGGTTGAATTGTAGTTGTCACACAAAGTAATAGATATATAAAAAAATACTGACAAATTTGTACAGCTGTTTGTGTCTTTATCAGTAGTATTTGGCCTCGTTTACAACAATGTGTTTTTAATCGTAAATTTAATTAATATAATTTAAGAAAAACGCACAAATCGCCAAAATGTATACAAGTATGTCGGAGCACAACCGATTAGTGAATAAATACCTATTGGTATTTTTTGTAGTAGCTTTATATTGGTAAGAAAACAAAAAGTAAATCCTAAATGTCTTGAGTTTCCGTTTATTAATATGATTGTAGGACAGTATCAATATGTACAGTGTTTATGAACAAATTACTACTAAGCAGTGATACGGTAAATTTAGACGCACCCCTTTTTGTATGCTGGTTCCAATGCCTTGTCTCCGCGGGTTTATGTGCGCTTTTGAGTGCTCTTGGTCGGCGTTATCCAAATGTCATTACGTTCCCAGAAGGTAATCCATTTGATGTGGATATTTTTCGAAAGGTAATATCTAAATTTATTATTAATTCGTGCATTACTTAAAATTTTTTTATCATTAGATTTTGCCGTTATCCATTTTGTTTACTTTAATGGTCGCAACAAATAATTTGTGCCTTAAATATGTGGGAGTAGCTTTTTATTATGTTGGCCGTTCGTTAACGACGGTTTTTAATGTCATACTAACTTATATACTGTTACGACAAAAAACCAGCTTCAAGGCTACAATGTGCTGTGTATTTGTTGTTTTTGGTTTCCTTTTGGGAGTCGACCAGGAGAGCTTAACCGCACAGTTCTCTCTACGCGGCACAATCTATGGAGTTATGGGCTCGTTTATTCTAGCCTGGTATTCCATTCAAACCAAAAAGGCATTAGTTCACGTTAATCAGCAAGTTCTTCTACTAAGCTACTACAATAATGTCTACTCCAGTGTCTTTTTCTTGCCTTTAATCTTCATTAATGGAGAAATGAACGCAATTCTCAACTATGAACACATATTTGCTCCTTGGTTTATTAGTGCAATGGTGCTTGGGGGCTTATGTGGTTTCGCAATTGGATTTGTTACAGTTTTGCAAATAAAGGTAATAAAACTGCAATGCAACGTACAATATTTTGGAGATTTTAATTTATTTATAATGTATGTTTAAAATTTACATATGTAGGTAACATCACCATTAACTCACAACATTTCTGGAACTGCAAAGGCCTGCGCTCAGACTGTTATAGCGACACAATGGTATAATGATGCAAAGTCAGCATTATGGTGGGCATCAAATGTTATTGTTTTACTGGCTAGTGCCGCTTATACACGTGTGAAGCAATTGGAAATGCAACGTCAACACGAACGGACTACCGCGACACAAAAGGCGTAAGAACTTTTTCAACCTGCTTTGTATTTTTAAGGGAAAAGTTATAATTATTCTGGGTAGACATTACATACATATGTATATCATAAGCTTATGTTGAAGTTTTGTAATGCAAACATATTCGTTTACAATTTCCTCCATGACGATGATAGTTATATAATAAACCAAAAATTAAAATCACTGACAAGAAAAGAAATTCTAATTCTTTCGTTTTCAGTTACTTGGAGAACAACAATAACCATATTTCGTCCTGTTAGCATCAACGTTGCGTCACCGAATCATAACAGCCATGATTATCCACAAATTAACACCGTAGTTTCTTTCAGAACCTTAAATGACTTACATTTATTTCAACCTTTATTTACGACACTCAACAGTACATATTACTGGTCTATTAAAAATTTTTCAATGTAACATTATTGTGCAGCTACAGCTTCTTGTTTTTCGCTGAATTCTTCTACCCGTTCCTCGACTTCGTTCGATTTCGCAGAAGCTTTATTAGCTGTTTTTACGTAGAACTCTGGTACATATTGAAGAGCATCTATTTTCAGTCGTTCACTACTCGGTGGACTCTTAAGTAGTACACGTTTTATAAATCGTTCACCTTCACGCTTAGGACGTATTGAATCAACATCTAGCAGTAAGGAACGTAAATTTTCTTCTAATTTGTGAGTATCCATATCTAATGTTCCCACGCTTGTTGAAATCAACCCAAAATCTTGTTGATGCTCATCCTTGGTGGCTGCATAGCTAATGCCATTTGAAAAGCGTTCAATCATTTCCGCTAAATTTGTACCAAGTGTCTCGCTTCGTGGGTTTGGAAACTTACGTTTCATCAGTCCTCGCAGGGCCACCAACTCCGGCAAAATGTTTGGATGTGCGAGTACAAATTGATAATCGGTCAGTAATAACTCTCCGTTGGTTATGTCCTTTATCAACTCAATACCACCTACAAGTGTAGCACCGGCTTCCCGAGCCTCACTGATCTCATCCTATAATTAGGAAAATAGTATATAATTTCATTGGGATATTATTGTATTTAACATACATTTCCTTTTGTGAAAACGAGGATTTTGCGCTCCTCACCATGCTCGAATTTATGAGGTATCATAGCCATGCGCTGAAAGTTGTCCACGAATCGGTTTTTCTTCTCTGCTCGCATATCCAATTCAATATCTACGATGAGTGGAGCGTTAGGCACATTGTACATAGAAGGATGATGTGTTTCACGATGACACTGTATAGCATCAGCAACCGTATATACCGGCCAACGATAGTATTTCAGGACATAAACATTGTCTTGTGGTAATTGTTTCCAAGAATCGTCAAAGTGTAAATTTTCACGTTGCAAATTAATTCTGAAAGAAGTTAATAATCATATTATTTATCTATTATTTCCTCTTTATTGTACACATTATTACTTCTTATCCCTTTGATTATGTGGTATGAACCCCACTTTCTTCACTTCAACTTTAACTTTTTTTTTTCGAGCCTTCTCTCGAGTGCCCTTACGGGCAGCTTCACAAATAGCTGATGTATGAAGTTTCCTTAATGTGTCAACACTTTGTTGTCGAGCTAACACTGTTCTCATAGAAGAAATAAAAGAAAGCATCTTATTTTATTAAAAAAATTATTTTGTAACAATTTTAAAGCTGATAGTGGTTTAATAATAGAGGTGGAGGAAAATAAAATGTGTTCGTGACACAGGGTGTTTCAATTATATTTGATGGCAAATCAAATCAGCTGATCGTCAGTGAGACCATAATTTATGGGTAAACCTACTATGAAGAAATTCCCTGGTTCCCACAATGGTAAGTTGAAATAATTGCAATATTTGTTTTTGAAATATCTGTTATATGATAAGTTACGCTTTTTACTGTAAGTTGACTATAAAAAAAAAAAGGATTTGCTTATATATTTCAAAGTTGTCGATATAATGGCTTTAATATTTATAATAAATTTTTCGGGATGTGAAAAAAGTTCTATAATAATTATATAAAATTAAGTTACAAATAGGTGAAATTGCAACACTGCTTATCAGCTGTTTAAAAGTGCTGATAAACATTGGAAATTTCCATTGGAACAAAACGTGGAATATTTAAAAGTGGGGAAATTTGCACATTGCTTTCATTTAAGAACTGTGCAAAGAGCAAATATTAATTTACTTGCTGGCCTGTTTTCCTTCAATCAACAATATCTTTCTAAATTTATATTTGTATAGTTAATTCGTTAAATTTTATTTGTTTGAAGCAAACCAGCATCATAAAAATAAACCCTTTAACAAAATTGCTTTTACAAAAAGGGGATTATTAAATTGTGGCGTGATTAAATTTGTTAAAATAAAAAAGCAAATCTTTGTTGAATACGCATTATCATCATATCATCACTTAATCCATTAAAGAAAACAAGTGCATCGTCAAAAGGCTACAAGTAAACAAAACAAGTGCAGCACCAACAGCAGAGGCTACTTTTTTCTATTCGGATTGACGTAACTGGCGTAATTTGAGTAAACAATGAATCGTATGACTATGGGTTCGGTTCGCGTGGCAAGAAGCGGGAATCTCTTAAATGATACATTTACAGCAGCTATTCAATCTACTGCTTCAACGTCAAATTCAGACTTTACGTACGCAGATAACGTTCAATTAAATTCTTCTGGAAAGGCATCATTAATAAATAGAACTATGGTGTCTGCTCCTAACCGCGACGCCTTGAAGTCAAGTAAAAATGCCGAAGAAGCCTCTGAAATTGTAAAAAAATCTGACATAATATGTTTCGATGTTGATTCAACATTAATCTGTGAAGAAGGAATCGATGAGCTGGCAGATTTTTGTGGTAAAGGTTCGGAGGTAGCTCGCGTCACAAAAGAAGCCATGGGAGGTGCAATGTCTTTCCAAGATGCCTTAAATATAAGATTAAATATTATTCGTCCAAGCCAAAATCAGATCAATGAGTTTCTCCATCAACGCCCTTGTACGTTAACTAAAAATATAAGAGCTTTTATAGAAAAATTAAAAGCGGAAAAAAAAGAAATTTATTTAATTTCGGGAGGATTTCATTGTTTAATCGATCCCATTGCTGATGAACTGGGAATACCCCGAAATCATATATTTGCAAATAAATTGCTTTTTTATTTTAATGGTGATTATGCAAGCTTCGATACTACAGAACCTACTTCAAAAAGTGGCGGCAAAGCGGAAGCAGTTTCAATTATTAAACACTGCCATCCCAATGCCAATATTACAATGATTGGTGATGGTGCGACGGATTTGGAGGCATCACCTCCGGCGAACAATGTTATTGGTTTTGGTGGCAATGTGCTGCGTAATGAAGTCCATCAGAGGTCACAGTATTACATTATGGATTTTGCTCAATTGATGTGATAACATTTTCCAAGAAAGGAGATTACACATTATGGAATATTCTACAGCAATGTATTTTCAGAATTTATAATTTACCTTTAGTTATTAAGAAGAAATATATTTAAAATTAAACATGAATTATACCTGAATTTCGAATATTTAGAAAAATTATATAAATACCAACACGCATGCCGAATTATACTTGTTAGTAAAGATAAATAATTACAAAGTATATAATGTTAACAAATTGTGAACTATGCTCAATATAAAAATGTATGATAACATTAGTACTGATAAATTGAGGTTATGAAAATGTAAATAATTGTTGATTGTACAAATAGTTATATAGAATCCCCCTTGTGGTTTTTAAAATTACATTTATATATACATACATAAATAAAATAAATGACAAGGGTTAAATAAATACAAAAACCACATGTGTATTATTTAATTAAAGTCAATTAATTTTCTTTAAATAGTAATGTTTATGAATTGATGTTTAAAATGATAATAATACTTCGTTAATTTTTCAAAGGATTTGAACTTGTGAACCACTGAGGAACATGAACACACAGGAAACACACTCACATGGTAACAAATTGGGTGTAATAATCTGATATCAGTGAGGTTGTGTATTTCATCAATATTTGTTTATAAATGGAGCGGGATGAAAGGCATAATCACAAATTGTTGTCACTAAGTGATGCTTAGTACTTGTTTTGTTTTGACTGGGAATTGTTATCTGTAGAAAGAAAGCAAAATCACACATTGCACACAAACTACAAAATGTATAATCAAAAGTGTGTAAAATTATTTTTTGAAAATACATACATACATATATACATACGAACATGTATATTTTCCACATCATATTATATGTAATTTGTACACATTCAGGCTCACCAATGTACAATGTACTTAATTAAATATTGTCTATTCTGCGAATATTTTATATTGAAGTCGTAAGGTCTTGCCGGAATGGCAAACCGGTTTTAGTCGGTTTGCAAATCTTAGAGCGCGGCTTTCTAAAGTGAAACTGGAGCATGCATATTACTGATAGTATTTCAACTCATGAAATGATATGGACGATCGCGTAATCATTAGACAGTCTACTACTATATTATAGGGATTCTGAACAGTGTTTTAAATTTATACACATATGTATGTATGTACATATAAGTACCCATATACATATGTAAGTTTGGCTGAATATTCCTTGTGAATAAGTTCATTTAAAGAAATTAACCATATCAATAATGTATACTTTATAATGTTTAACATGAATATAACAAAGACTTTACCTTCAAGTGGTTGATTCGCATATTAAATAAATCGTTGTAGCAAAGCAGCGATTCACGAAATGATAAAAAAGTACTAGGTTGCTTTTTGTTTTTGAGGACAATAATTTAACACGTTAACAACAATGAGCGTTTTCAACTAGGCAGTCATCTCACATATCCGACGATTACAAAAATACATATATTAATGAACAAAGAAGATAACTAATATTTGGAGAAAAGTAAATTTTTCATGGGTATTCAAAGTAGCATTGAAAATGTATATACATACATATACTATATGCGTACAAAGCTATACTCTCAGATATATTTCATAACTGTTCAGAATAAATCCTTTAGTTATAGAAGTAATGATGATTTATGTAAGTATAAATACAGTAGAGGCCCGCTAATCCGGACACGGCCTAATCCGGATTCCACTGTAATCCGGACAGGGTTAAAAAATTCAAAATTTCTATTATGTCCCTTGTAATCCGGACCGACATTCTCTATCCGTATTCTCTAATCCGGATCACATATTTATTATTCACTACATTCACTTTTATGCTTTATTGTTTTAAGTTTTTTTTTGGAACATGTGTATTATTTGTTATAATAAACAAACAGAAATTTATAAATATTTTTTCTTAATACGAGTACATAGTTCTGATATGTCTTTGGTAATCCGGATTCCCTGATATTCCGGATAAGGGCCGGTTTTAATTGATCCGGATTAGCGGGCCTCTACTGTAATATAATATACAACAAATTTGAAATTTGTATAATCGTGATTTTAAAAGTTAATTTACGCATACTTGCCCACAAAATGGACAAACTTAGTCCACTATGTAAATATTCAAGCATATGTACATTTAAATTTATACTCGTAGTGATAACAAAACATCACGAAATAAGACACTACTAAGCTATAAAATTTCAATCGAAAAGTTATCAATTATTACACGCAAAAATAATTAACTAGACACAACAATAAAATTATTTTTTTTAAATTGCGAATTGTCATCTTGTTAATGCTGACACATAAAATTAAAAAAAAAAAGTAGCAATCGTGTATAAAACTTATTTACTTTTACTGTACACACAGAAATATTTTTTTTTCGTATTCATAAACACTGTACATATGTACATTCATACGTATAAAGGCAATGGAAGGGCAATATCGTGGTACTAGATTTTGGTTGCTCTGAACTTAGAACTTTGCAATTGAGTCAATTGTATTTAGAAACTTGTTTGATATACATATATTTTCTTTGGGTACAATATTGAAAGCACATTTGACGATCGGAGATGTAACTGACGCCAGCGCCATTTTGGAAATATATTATATGAATATTTTTCTTAAAACAATAACCTTATAACACAGGGGACTATCAAATAAAAATAATATGGATAAAATAAAAATTATCTAATCGCAAGTGCGAGCAAGTGTAATCAAAAAACTGCGCACATACCCCTTGCATTTTTGAAGAATTATTTCGTTGGACATACACACATACATGCATGGTATTTGAATTTAAAGAACGACTAGCAATTGCAGTAAGAAAAATCAGATGTTTAATTATCAACCTTATCGGTTTAATTGATTAGTATATAAAATATTTTTAAAACAATTTGTCTTAAAAAATTCATCTCTGTATTTTAATAAAGATTTTTTATACATTACTTTACTAATTTACTTAAATATTTGTATCTCCGAACAACTTTGTCCAAGCATCCAATGTTCCGCTCTAATCACTAAATCCTAGTCAGCATGAATGTGTAATAATAGTTTAGCCGAGAACTGATACCGTTTTCCATATTGTCGTGTAGATATTAATACATTATCCATTGAATTCACCGCTCTTTCCATCGCAGGCTACAATTTTCACTTTATCTACTTTGGCGAATTCGTGCACCTCGCGGAACTCTACTTCATTTAACATAAGCGTCCACACATTATCGCAGAATCGATACGTATTCAGTTTGTTCGCCTTGAATGTAACTCTAGCCTTGACCCGTTGATTTAGAGCTAGATTGATGGACTTATCAAACTGCAAGAGTACCTTGAATGCCAGTGTTGGTGTAATGTGACCATACTAAAACAAGCGGTTTATAATAATTACAGTTTTTGCAATACCAAACTATTAGTGTTTATATCAATATCATTAAGAAATTACTTACTTGGATTAGTTCATCAAGACTCTCTTGTAAAGTATTTCCTAGTGTTGTGTTTCTGTATAGTTGATACGACATGATTAATAATATTCGGAAGAATATTTATCTATATTTTTGGTGCTAATTTTTGTCGCTATTTAAACTGAGTTACTTTTTCAATATGGTAAAGTTTTGATATTAAGCAAAAAAAAAACAAAACGTCAAAACTATGACAGCGATATTCAGCGCCATGCTAGGCGCGTCATCTGCAGGGGAAAACAACGAGCTCCCAACAGTATATACTTTCGTCAAGTTTTTTCCTAAAAAATATTTAAATTCAATTGCAGGTACGTTACTCAAAGATGTAATAAATGATATAAATTTTAAACATACGTTGTGCAAGCCTTTGTATCTTCCATAGCACCCTTAAGTTGACCTTTCTTTTAATTTTTTTTTTAGAAAAAGAAGTCAATCGCAAAATTAATTATAAATATGGAACTCGTGCTCATGATCTCCAAACAAATTGATCGACACAAATTTTAAGTGCACATATTTGACATTTAAATAAAGTTTTATGACAAACTGCCGTTAACGATTACATGTTTTAAAGTGTCACAGTATTTGTTACTGTTTATTAAAACGATTTCACCGCATTTTCATACCCACGCACTCATAAGTAGATATGTATGTACATG
Organism: Bactrocera neohumeralis; assembly: GCF_024586455.1. Lineage (NCBI taxonomy): Eukaryota > Metazoa > Arthropoda > Insecta > Diptera > Tephritidae > Bactrocera > Bactrocera neohumeralis. The sequence continues at coordinate 86,760,209 of NC_065919.1, read as the reverse complement.
TGAAAGTACTTGAAATAAATAAATTGACGCGGCTTTGTGAGTTTGCGAATTTTTATGCTTGTATATGTGTTTTTGCAGCTGATGAGGTAAAGAAGTTATGAAAATCGATTTTAAATGAGGATAGGCGTTAATCAATATTTTGAACAAGGGCTTTGCCCAATTTATTATCTTCATTATCGCTGTGACAAATATTCTTTATTATTTATACACACAAAGATATAATATGTACATACATATGATTGTATGTACATATATGGTATATTATGTGGTATACAATAAGAGGCGAAGCAATTACACTAATCAAAAACACAACTACTCACCTTTAGCCATTTTCAGCTAATCACATCTTCAGTTTAACATACATACATATATATGTATATATATATATATGTACATATGTACATATGTATCTATGTATGTATATGCTTGTGTAAATACGATATAAAACCTTGACACTTTCATATTTCTGGATGGAACACTGTAGAGAAAAGAGAGCCATCTTCACCGGCGAAAAACTCATTTCAGAGTTACATAGACATATGTATGTATATGTATTTCAAATATGCAGAATAACATTTTAATAATAAAACTTTTTTACTTTAATGTTAATGGAGCATCTCAGCTGGCTGTTGAAAGTTGTCCATCGATGCGACACATTTTCCATCGTTCAGTTTTGAATTTATGTACATATTAATTAAGAGAAAATATTATGTTATATATGTATATATTTTACCGCGTAAAAGGGACTGATAGTGAATGGGGACAAGACGAAATATCTCCCGTCATCAAACAAACAGTCGTCGCACTGACGACTTGGATCCCCCGTCACTGTTGACAGTAATAACTTCGAAGTCATAAGTAGGTAACACCATTAACACCAACAACAACATCAGCCTCGAAATCCAACGCAGAATAACACTTGCCAGTAGGTGTTACTGTTGTATGGTGCAGAGGCATGGACGATGACAGCATCTGATGAGTCGACGTTACGTGTTTTTGAGAGAAAAATTCTGTGAAAGATTTTTGGTCCTTTGCACATTGGCAACGGCGAATATGGAACGATGAGCTGTACGAGATATTGACATAGTTCAGTTCGAATTAAGAGATAGCGGCTACGCTGGCTAAGTCATGTCGTCCGAATGAATGAAAACGCTCCAGCTGAACAGAGAAAGAGGAAGACCTCCCTCCATATTGAAAAACCCAGGTGGAGAAGGTTCTGGTTACACTTGGAATATCCAATTCCAAGAACGACTGGCGCGCTGACTCGGCTATAATCTCGTAAGCGGTGTCTACGCCATTAAAGAAGAAGACGTTTGTCCTTTATCTCAATTTTTATTTGTGGGCATTTACTAAAAATACTCATACCAATCGAAGTATGTCTTATGCACACATTTACATACATATGTACATATATACATACATATGTTTACAATTTCAATATGTGTGTGGTTGTGTTACTTGACATTTGTTGTGACAATTTTGTAAATTTGTGTGACTCCTTCTAATCTACATACACATATGTACATTTATAAGTACATATGTATGTATGTATTTATGTATGTCAGTTTGTATGCTGAACAAATTGTGTGTGATAATTAAATTAGCGTATTTTTGATTTGAAACTCCAGTACCAGCATCTGCAAAGCTAGCGTGTAGCATCAAACACACGTACACATGTTTTTACCATATGGCCGCGTGAGGGCAGTTAGACGGAACAGCGCCTGGTACAGAAATCTCAGGGAAACTTTTAACTTTTGGTGACATATCTTGCTGACGACCCTGTAATAATAGCGAACATGAGCGGACATAAAGATATTGAAGTGGGGTTACTCAAAATTATTTTTTACTACACAAGTTTGTAAGCATATGTACATACATACATATGTATGTACATACATATATACTATAAATTTGGTACGGATGTGGAGCATGTTCTAAAAACGCAGCTATTCAAAACCACATTCGATTATTTTGCCGTGGACACTTTTTATTTCGGCTTTTCTTGTATAAGAGCTTAGAATTGTTTGCGAATTTGCCGCTGATGTTGGTCACAGTCTTAACAACGCGCTGTACGTTTGGCCTACTCTAGATTTCTTGGAAACGAGGATAAGAGGAGATTTCATCACGTCTCATCGTGGGTGTGAAATGAGCTGCGCTCAACTCTCAACTTAATTAGAAGAGAATAGAGTTGAAATAAACCTTGAAAATACTTATAAACAGTTGTCTGTTTTTATATAAATTATGAGTCAAATCAAAAAATAATATTAACCGGATGGACTTAGAGCGAACGGTATAAAGAAATTTATATTATTATTATTATTTTTATTTAGAAACTGCTTTGTGATGTATTTCTTTGTATTTTTGTTTTTGTATATTGCCATACCAAATGGGCAGGAGATTCATAAATTTAAACTGTGTGTCTTAATTTAAAATATAACTTCCCTTTACTTAAAATATATAGCTTAAATTAAAATATTTATATACCTTTCTTATCGAGTCATATACATAGTATGTTCGTATGTGTATAAAAATACACAAACAATGCTCGTTGCCAATAAATATAATAAAATATCGCACCGATTGTACTTTAGACGGATTATAAGCAATAGAGCTCTAAGAAGTTATTATGACTACCACAATCAGCAAGTTGACAGTTCAATTTGTGGTATGGTTGGGTTTTTATAGTGCAGAGAGACTATCAATGACACGCCCATTTTCGAAATAAACACAAATATTACTTGGATAAACTTGATGCTTAAATTTTCATTTTCAAACATTTTCATTTTCATAAATTTTCATTTTCTAATTCACGACAAATTTTTATTGCATGCAAATCTGATGAAGTCGGTGGTTAGAAATTCAGGTCAAATTACTAAAATGTCACAACATTTACTTTATCTGGAAAGTAGGATTGTAAAAGTTTATAATAACCCGTAGGCCCTGGCAGCTAGTGCTTCTTACCCTGTAGGATAATAATTGTATTATTTTTCATTTAATAAATAAAAAAAAAAATAAATAAATAAAAGTATGTAAATTTTATTTTTTTTTAAGAAAGAGTTTTTAAATAAATAATCCGTAGTGGATCTCCAGAAGGACTCCCGAAATCGATTTTTTGGAAATTCAGAAGTGTATTTAATCCCTAAAGTTATTCTACTTATACAGTACTGAAAATTTTCAACTAGTTATCACCCCTCTCTGTTTAGAACGGTGCTACGTCTCTTCAAGTTGTTTGATATTACAATTGAATCCTCAACTCAACCATTTTAAAACTAGATAAAATAACAAACATTCAAATTGACTTAATGAAAGGTGTTACTTATTACTTTCAGCGGATTTAGTTAAATAATATAGTAATAATCTAAATTATTTGTGACTATCCTTTCGTTAATTATATGGAATGGATGGAAAATTTGGAAAAAAAAACCAACGATCAACAACATTTTATTAGGATTATGTGTACATATGTATTTGTTTTCATAACTTCTTCCTTATTTATTGCTTTCGCTGTATATTGACCTGAAGGCTAAATTTTGCGAAAAAAAACTTTTTAGTAAATGCATTCACCGGAAATAGGTTCAAAATTGTTTCAATTAATTTAATTTTGAGACAAATCACCCTTTTGATAACTATGATGAGCAAGTTTTTTTTTTTAATTCACGCAAATACTTTTTATTTGAATTTTTTTTATGTCCGAAATTATTTTATAATCCAAACAAAGTAAAGTTCCTTAGAAACTTTGAATATACATATGTATGTATGTATTATTGGAGCGTTATCAAAGATATACAATTTTCTCATTAATTGTTATCAATGAAAAGAAACATTTGTGTCACCAGTTTTGGAGTGTCAATAAATAGACATGTTCTCCAAAACACCGCGACGCCAAATTCGCTCTGCAAATAATTTGTTTGTATGCGATACGAGTACAACAATGTGATATGTACATATGTATGTATGTGTGTATGTACGGTTCACTGATAAATAATGACTAATAAATATTAGACACTTATGGATTATTTTTGTTTTGCTTATAAATTTGCATTTGCACTCTATACCCATGCGAACCGAAAATCAAACGTAAGCATAATAAGTTATAAATTATGAATAAAATATATAGTCACTGCAACTTCTCTTAGTGAATCAATTCACTCACAACAAATCATAGTCGCTCTTCAAACACTCTCTACTAACTAACTACAAGCAAACAATAAAAACAAAGCTTTTGTTTGTATTTGTTTAAACGTCAGAGACGGTGAAACCCTGTAGGCAAAACAAAGGAAGAGCACGGTTCAGCGCCTAACCTTTGTAAAGCATGGCTCGATATGCACATTGTACATTCATACATACATACATACATACATATGTACATATATCGTAGGACAGAAGGTGCCTTTATTTACATTCTGGAGGATATAAGGGCAGTATGGAGCAATTATAATAAGCAATTTTCGTAAAGATTTTAAATATTCAATTATTTTACAATATGAGAAAAACCTTGTTTAAAATTGCTAACATTTTTTTCTGTTGGGGAAGTGTTTTCGCCTAAGTCGGTGTGTTGTCACTCTATCCTTATGCTTTGTCGACGAACCGACAATTCGGTCTAGAAGCTGCACAGACACAAAGTGCTCACTACTTTAAATTCCTCTCGCTTTTGTTTTATTAAAAATAGAGTATTCGCAACCATAATGCTAAACAGGCTTTGACAACCACACCACCATAGCCACCAACACCACAATGATCAGTTCGCAACGTGGCCAGAAGCAACACAGACATTGGGACGTTCTAACGAATACACATACCGGCTGAAATAAGATTGAAATGATCATTTGAATAACAAATAAAAAAACAGCACACATTTTTTTTAATATCGCAAATGAAAAAAGGCGCATACACAAAGTGGGTAAGGTCGAGGAGAGGACGAAACAAATGCTGCACCTGCAAACCTGCAAAAGCAATGCTTTATGAACGTTTCTTGGTTGATACTCAAAATTTTGTCAATCATGCAAAATATATGAATGTATGTATATTTATACATGTGTACATATGTATGTATGTGGACGCAAATAAATTGGTGTATGCCTACACAGCTACATAAGTATATGCATATGCCAACTCGTATCCATATATACGATTATATATGTATCTATGCTCTTGTGCTCGTATAATGCTCTCCACCGTCACACTAGTACGTCTCCAACGCCCCGCAATGACACACCGCGCCACGCATAACTTCGTAGGTGTTTCACTGGGGCGCCAGCTGGAACAGCTGTAGGTAAGTAGGTAGGTGGCCGTCAGCAGAAAGTCGCTTGAGTCGACAGCTGCTAGTCGTCAGTAGAGAAGTCAGTCGGTATCAATCGCGAATCGGAGTTAGTTGTGCGCGCTGCGAGAAAGATCGTCGAGACGAGACTCTTACTCCAACCACTTGATCACTCACTCATTCACTTGTTTAACTACCGCTAAGCGTTTCCACGCAGACACTGTACTCCCAACCACATTACACACCACTCAATAGTCTGACGCTTCTGTCAGACCACTGGCGAAAAGTCGAACAAACGTGCAATTTGTTTCGAATTGTGGCGCGCAAGCCGGATTCCACCGGTCAGCGGACATTCTCACAGTGAATTTTATGTTTCAACAAAACAAAAAGCACCGGCCACACAATTATTTCGCATACAATAATTAAAATCGGCTTTTGTTGCCACGCGCATCGGTGACTCGAGAATCAACACGCTTGTGTTTGTGAAATACTACCTCAATACGATTACGATAAAAAGCGAGGATCACTCAGTCCCAGAACAAATTAACCGTAAGCACACCACGTTACGGTTTTCATACGGCGGCATTGGCAAACGAAAACATTTGTGAATAAAACTAAATGCAAATCGATCGTCGTGTAAAACACTTGAAAATAATAAATCTCATTAATTCATCAAAATATTTGCCTGCACACCGTAGCTCGAGTAATTAGTGAAACGTGGTGTAATGCACACAAACTGTTTCGCTTAATATGTGCATTAGAGTCGCTGGGGATAACAGATTGGCGCATTGCTTCGCATTTCGCATTTTCCAATGAAACAGTGTATTCCCATGAAGAATTGTAATTTGCAGCACGTCAACGGCGTTGAGTTCTCTGACGTACACATACATAATAGCTAACGTTCGTGTCCCGTAGTGCGGTATTCGTCATAACACGTCCGGAACAACCGTTAATTGTTAAAGTGCAAGTCGTTTACCTTTCAGTATCAAAAGCGCACGAAACAAACATACAACAAACTGTGTAAAGTACAATTGTTATTGGGTTTTTATAAAGCAACAACAACAATAAACTAACTTTTGTGGTAAAGGTTTGAGGATTTTACCAAAAGACATAAACTACACACAAAATAAACAATAAAAATACAAGTGTATATACTTATATATTAAGTGCATACTAACACACATGCGCATATTTACAAAGTCAACACAAGAAGATCAGCTGCGAAAGTTTTGCTCGCGTTGTCTGGTGTGAAGAAGTAAAAGGCGATCGTGACTCAGACTTCCCAACGTTGATTGGTGGACAGATCGCACATTTCCGCTTGCCATACAAAAGAATAGAAACCACAAAATAACATAAAAATGGATTATATTGTAAAAGCATACAAAGATTGGAAACTCCACTCTCAGGTAAGTGCTCGAAAGCCGTGCAAATGTTGCGTTAACTAAAAACCAAAGAATCATTAGCGAAGAAGAGACGAACAAATTAAAACTAATAGCAGAGTAGCCTAAGTGATTGTAAGTAAAATACATACATATGTCTACATATGTATGATGTCAGACTAGAGCTAAGAGCCATTTACCCTTCAATTGTTTTTCGCCTAAATGGACCCGACAAAAGTTCTTATTTTTACAAGTTTCGAAAGAAAAAAACCGGCCTAAAAAGTTCAAGATTTGCTACCTACTTTGTACCATACAATCTTTCCATACACGACTTTGGGACCAACCTGCTTGAGGCTACAAGTTCATGTTCCACACTCTGGGGACTTTTGCCCTCTCGGAGAGTATTTTTGATATATAAAAATATCTTCACTTCTTGTTGCTTTCCTTGATTAACATCGAACGGTTAACGCAATAAGGAAAATAATTATTGTCTAATAGTCATCAAAGGTACGAGTGCGTATGATAACACTATAGATGCATATGTATGTATGTATGTACCCCCAATCACATCAAGCATAAGGCAATCTAAACCACATTCTATATACATATACATACATATATATGTATTATATACTCGCTGAAAAATGAGACTTTTAAATTATATTTGTTACTAAGAGAGTAAATGAGTGCACGTTAAAAATAAGAGCAAAGCTAGGCTTTATCGGTGTGTAACGCTGCCGGATTACGTTGGAGCCGGATCAACGAGATCGCTGTGTACAGTGCACATGTTATGAGTCTATGTATGAGCAAATAAAGTATTCCTTCTAAAGTCACTAATGTAAATACATGCATGCATATGTATGTGCACAGTTACATATAATGCAAACATTTATATGTATGTATGTAAATATGTACATATTTAATAATATCCCTCCATCACGACTCAAGTAAACTGGTCTAGATTTGTTTGTTTGAATTTCTGTGAGCGTTCGGTTTACCTCAACGCTGAGGAGGCGGGAGTGTAAACATATGTACATACTATACATACATATAGTGTTATGGTAATGCGATCGGTTTGAAAATGTTTCGAATTACTTAAATTTGTATACATACACACATACATATATATACATATAATAACTATTTTGTCAGACATAACATTTGCGTATACGACTCGAAAAGATCTGCATTACCGCATTTGATCCATGCTGTTGGTGCATGATCAAATATTCAATATTGTTTATCAGTTCTTTGATATTTGTTTTTTTCTTTACAAAAGCATTAGTTTTAGAGCACGTGTGATACCGAAAGTACTTAGTAATTAATTTCAAGAAGTATCGGCAATTCCCGATAATCTTAAAATTTCTAAAGCAATCAAAAGACATACAAAAAAATGTATTTGGCCAATGTGATTTTTTATAGAAAAATAGTCTAAAGCAATATTGGCTGACAATAAAAATTGTTTTGCGAGATTACCCGCAATATTTTTGAAAATCACCTTACAATTAGATTTAATTTAAACAATTGTTATTATTTTTGCAAATAAATAACTCTCGAAATTCTATGTAGCATTCGCAAATGAAATCTGAACAAGAAAAAACGTTAACTTCGGCTGCACCGAAGCTAATATACCCTTCACAGGTGTATTTCTTTTAGTAACTATGTGTTCAGTTTATATGGAAGCTATATGCTATAGTAATCCGATTTGAACAATTTTTTCGGAGATTACATTGTTGCCTTAGAAAATAATCCATACCAAATTTTGTGAATATATCTTGTCAAATGCAAAAGTTTTCCATACAAGAACTTTTTTCCAATCGTTCGTGTATGGCAGCTATATGCTATAGTGGTCCGATATCGGCAGTTCCGACAAATGAGCAGCTTCTGGAAGAGAAAATGACGTTGGCAAAATTTCAAAACGATATCTTAAAAACTGAGGGACTAGTTCGTATGTATACAGGCAGACGGACAGACAGACGAACATACAGACGGACATGGCTAAATCGACTCAGCTCAACATACTGATGATTTATACTACATATGTATACATATATAATTTATAGGGTCTCCGACGCTTCCTTCTGGGTGTTACAAACTTTGTGAAAAACTTAATATACCCTGTTCAGGGCATAAAAATAATTTGATTCCTTATATGCAAGGTAATGGGTACTATGAAACGCAGTACTTGATCCTTAAAAGTGCCTAAGTCTTCAAACAACTAATTTTTTTTAACACTGAGTTGTTCCGATCGAACATTTATTTTCTTCAATAAACATTTATATGCATACATACATACTTATGTATGTACATATATCGATATCGGTATTGTTGATAAAATTTTATGGTTACATTCGAGTTTATGATTTTTTGGTAAATATTTTTTTCCTCGGTGTTGTTTACATACGACTTTATGATTATTTGCTAAATAATTTTTTAGTCGATTTTGGTGGAGTATGTCCGTAGTAATTAAGCAACAGCTTCTGTCTAACATATAGCCAAAGGTAGCAAGCAGCTTTGATTTTATTTAGGTATAGCCGTGTTTATAGTTATAGTGTTTATAGTTTTATGACCATTATTAATATTACCCCAAAGAAAATTATTATTGAAAATTATTGATTTCCAATTACAATACTCGAAGGAAATACCTGTATATGTGTAGCTAAGTTAACATGGTACACAAGTAAATATGTAATTAAATGTGCATACATACATACATATGTATGTGTATGTGGATCGATTCCCATTACTGCCCACATACTTATGTACATTTGGGAACAATATTTTCAGGCACGCAATGTAGATACTACATAAGCGGTCAGCGCACAAATGCATTCCTCGAAGTCAAGGTTGCGTCCAATTGTTTTCATTAAGAGCTTGAATTGCCTTACTTGTAGTTCATTGTTACAGTTTAATGTGCTATATATTATATGCATTAGCATTGTTTAAATTACAAATGTGTATGAACACATGTTGCTTCACAACCTTGTTTTCAAATGTTAAGAGCCTTCCACGCTACGCATACTAAAGCAAAAGCTCGAAATGTTTTTGACGGCGCAACAAGTGTGAAATCATTGATTTCATGCAATTTTGCATACTTAACTAAACACATAAAAATTCAGGTACATACAGGCATATACATATGTACATTTACTGATATGATTTTATCTATGCAATTTTACATACATGCATATGTATGTATGTATGTATGTTTAGTTTCCCGGTAGGAAAATTTATGAAAATTTTGAAAATTAGCAAAAATAAATAAGAAAATAGAAAAGCTCGTCAGTACCGAACTTATAATACCCTCCGCAGTTGCCTTTCTTATAACTTTAAAGGTTTTAAAAAGATATTTAACTTAAGATTAGTGGGACAATTTGTATGGTAACTACATATGTATAAGCTATAGCGGACCGATTTGAATAATACGTTCGCAGATGGAAGTCTTGTGAAATAATTTGCACCAATTTGTTTGATGATATCTTGTTAAATAAAAAATTTTCCCATACAGAAACTAGATTTTGATCGTTCAGATTGAATGACAGTTATATGCTATGGTGATCTGAAATTGGTGGTTCCGACAAATGAAAAGCTTCTTTCGGAGTGATTGATATCTCAAAAACTGAGGCACTAGTTCGCTTAAGTATATATACAGATAGACGTGCAATAATTTACATACTTATAAATATTTTAAAGGAGCTCCGAAGTCCTGTTTATATTTCATGCTTGAATCCTTATGAATGTTCTCAAGGAAAATAAGTGAGCTTTCTTTATATCGAAATTCAAGCTCATAAACTTGAAAATTATTTCTTAAAAATTTTTATGGGGACGATGTACCCATATATTTAGCCACAGGGATAGAAATAACAACTAAGGAAGAGTTAACTTCAAGTATAACTGAACATTTTGTACACTTGCAAATAGCAAAGACCTTTAAAGTATTGTTTCTGCAAAGTTTTATGTAGATACTTTGACTTGTTCTTGTTTTGTATACCAGAAAGTTAAAGTATAATATGGAATTTAAAATTGTATTATGTGCGAAGTACATAGGCGTGAATGTGCGATTGCACCTATTTTCGCATTGTAATGTAGGAATGTCAGAATAATATTACGTACCGAAATTGGCTGAGATCGGGTAAGTAGGTCCTAAATACGAAGTTTCAATTTCAATCGGTAAGAATCCGTAAAATTCACTATTTACATGTCAAAATCTGTTACATTTATTGTGGGTTAGGCCAATCTAAAAGCCCTAAAAGTGCCTAATTTTGACAATTTATTCTAGAAATAAGGAAAATTACATCGAATTTTTCCTTCTTTCAGGCTTAACTGAACTTAGACTGCAGTGTCAAAAAATTTGTAATGAACTTTTGGTACAAAATGACTGCTACAGAGCCTATCTTCGGCATCGCCATTTTCAAATTAACCAAATTTGCTAGCATTCTAAATACATGTGTATGTGTGTATATACATATATTTTTGTCCTTTATTTACATATTACCAATTGAATCATGTTTGTAGGGCACTAAAGAGTACAGAAAGCCACAAAAAGTAGTCGTTTTTTTTCAATGTCATACTGTATCCCCTTAACATGTTGAGATGGTGAACATCACCGAGTAATCAGTAGAGAGTTAGCAACTTTTAAGGTTAAATGAATATGCTTTCGATGATGCTTCGAGTAAGAGGTTCGTGGTAAGGAACTTTTACGAACTGTGATATTTACCTACGAGACACAAATAAAATTATACATACATCATCATTCGTCATTTTCCTTGAATCGATCAACTAAATGATTCATTATAACATAATATAATAATTTAATACGTACAATTAGACAATCGTGTAATCGTACACAAATTGTGATAATTTATAAAATATAAGACACTTTTCATGCATACATGTGTATATGTATTCGCATTCTTTGTGTCTCCTTTCACTATTCCGTATGTTAGTGCACAAAGAAAATGAATGTCAAACAACTGATAATGAATCTGGGAAGCGTACTGAGAACTTCTAGGTGAGTCCCTCTGATTACGGTGAAAATAGTATGTCGATTCTTGCAATATAAATACATATGTATATAACGCTATTTAACACACACAAAGGTGAGATCGGGAATTCCTAAGCAACCTTTAAATATGTTACTCGAACAAAGGATGTTTCCAAGTGAGGTTTTAAATAATATTCACCGAAAATATACAAATATACTACATGTGCAAATATGGGAGAATATTAATTGCACTTTGTGCACTTCGACAGATTTTATGGTGCACAATAAAATTATAATAAAACAAAACTCAATTGAGCGCTACAAAGGATTTTGCGCTTCTCCCACGCCAATAAAAAATCAATGTTAAAATGCGTTTGCACACAGGTGTGTACATATATATGTAGGTGTGTATGTAATCGTATACTATATGTTGTAATTGCATCAAACAAACTCAGTTAAAACAAAAACTAGCCAGTTTTGAACAATGTCTAGCAGATTTCAATAGTCACTTTGTAGATCCCCACTCATACATTTGTATATATTTATACATGCACCATTGTATGTACATATGTTTGAGCATGTGTATGTTTGTATGAATATACACATGTCTCCAACTCTGTCGGATTTGTTTGATTCTGAGTACCACAGAAAACCTTGAAGCGTCAGTTGTTGCTTCTGAGCAAATTTTGCGGCTTAAAGTGCTGACGTCTTTTTTTGCTAAGAGCAAATAAATTTAGAAAAAAACTAATTAATAATAATAATAAAACTTAAACGTAAACTTAAACTATTGTGCTGAAGTTTTGCATTTATCGCATTGTTTTATTTTGATGGGGTTAAGGTTATGCTAGCGTGTAACTACGTACATGCATGTGGGCTTGAAATTCCGCGCTATCTCGAGATTTGAATTCAGATATAGTATATAATTATGTATGTAGGAAAATAAAATAAACTTCATTTGTTTTATACATGAGCACGTACGTCAGTTATGGCAGGTTTTTATATAATATACGTAAGTACATATATATATATTTAAAAGTTTATGTTACATGTATACATATATAAAATTCACATAGCAGAAGACTCACAATGGTTTCTATAGAAAACTTTGGTCGCATCATTTCGATTAAGTTAGCTCAAAAATCTTTGCACAATATTTCAATACCATATACATACATATTGCCTTCCAGATACGATATTTTATGATCGCATTTTTCTTCTTTTGCCGTTTGTATACTCTGATCAGATTCCATTAAGTTTAGTAACACCCAGAAGGAAATGTCGCGTGTTTTCCGAATCGATCAATTTTTATTTCTGTAAGTTGGTAGTACTCTTAGTGACATCTATGCTAAATTTCACGTCAAAATATTCCTTAGTATTTGAGATACGCGTAGTTTTGTGAGGCTCTAAAAGTGAGCTCTTCGATTTTTACTATGTCTGAATTTATTGCACAAAAAAGTGCGATGATGCACCATCTCATACGTTGGTTATTCGTGATCATTTCGCTACATTTCCAACTAATATCGTGCCGCAACCACCCCATTCGCCTGATTTACCTTCGTGTAACTTCTGGCTATTCAGCAAATTCACATGGCCACTCCGAGGACACCGTTCTGACTCAATTGAGGATATATAAACTGAATCGAAGAAGGCTCTTATGGCCACAACGACGAAGCATTTTTCCAAGTGCTCTAATGACTGGAAAATTCGTTGACATAAGTGTATTGCAGCGGGAGGGGATTACTTTGAAGGAGATGAAATGAACGAAATTCACCTTTCAATTTGATCACAGTAGTACATAGCTGCCATTCAAACTGACTATCAAAATCAAGGAGAAATAATCATAAAAGATTCAGCAATTTAGTTTCCGTTGGATGCAAACCGTTGTCCGGCTAAGTTTTCAGATTTATTTTTACATTCATATAAGAAGCGCTATTATAGCTTCAGTGAAGCCAAAGTAAGTTTTTTCTTATTTAAAAATATTCAGTTCATAAAAGTAACTGTAAAGCTAAAATATTGCAACCTGAAATATTTTTAGAGTCATCATAAAAATGACCATGTGATCTTTGTTTGAAAATTTTGCTTTTTTGGCAACTCGTATTACCATAAATGTTAATTAATATATAATTAATATTGTTCTACCCCTCACTGTACCGATTTACGTATTGAAACGAATACCAGTTTTCAATCGATACAAAAACAAATACAGTTTTTATAATAAAATTAGCGGCTTTGTCAAATTGCTTATCAAATTTTTGCTTTGAAACCGGATTTTGATTAACATTTCTATGAAAATTGGCCCGTTGTACTGATTTTTATATGTTTGACAGCATATATTTAGATACAGATACCTTAACACTAACGAAATGTACCTCTTGCAATGTAATCCATTTGTTTGGAATTCGTCTATAAATTCTTAACTTTGTTATACCCTGAATAGGTTATATTAAGTTTGCCACGATGTTTTTACGCCTGGAAGGATAAGTTGGATATTCTGGAAAATATACATACGAGTACATATATCTAAATGATCAGCGTGACGAGCTGAGTCGGTTTATCCATGTTCGTCTGTCTCTATATACGCGAACTACTCCTTCAGTTTCACAGGTATCGATCTGAAATTTTGCATACATTCTTTTCCCCAAGAAGCTGCTCATTTGTGAGATCCGCCATTATCGGACCGTTATAGCATACGGCTGCTATACACACTTAATGATCAGAATAAAGCACTTGTATAGAAAACCTTTTCATTTTACGAAATATTTTCAAAAAATTTGCCATGTGATGATTTCCAAGAAAAATATGTAATTTCCGAAGAATATGTTCAGGTCGGAATCAAGGGTTTGTATGGAAAACTTTAACATTTTACGAGATATCTTCACGAAATTTGACAAGAGTTATTGTCTAAGAGAATAATACAATATTTGAAGTTGCGGTTCAGATCGGTTAACTATAGCGTAAAGCTGCCGTATAAACAAAACGATCGGAATTATTGTTCTTGTAAGGAGTTTTTTGTATTTGTATTTGCGAAGGGTATTATAGCTTCGGTGCAACCGAAGTTAGCATTTCTTCCTCTTTTTAATGGCGTTTTGGGCGGTATTTTTTAAAACTCTGTTTCTTTAAGACCAATCGTTTAATTTTCAGACAAGATAATACAGAAACAGAAATTAAAATTGTTTTTTTAAACAGTAGCTACATATGAATTTCCGAATGTGAAACAAAGAGCTGTCAGTCAGTGCTTTTGTTTTGAATACAACCATTTTAATTTTGTGAAGCCCCTCTATCTCAAATGTTTAGTTTAGGCCCAGTTTGGGGAATAAAAATGAATTTTTCTACGTATACGTATTATAATCATATTTAATTGTTGGAAGATGGCAAAAATATTTATAATAATTGAGCAAGTTTAATTACTTAATTGATTACGTGCAAAAAAAGAGCAGTAATAATAGGTAATGTGTACAAATTTGCATTTAAAAGTACAAATAACGTGTTATAGGATGTGATCACGTGATATAAGAGTTGTAAATTAACACGATATTACTATACAGTAATTAGACATATAAATAGAAGTAAGCATTAATTATAATATACTATATATTATATTGCTAGCTGACAGAACTTGAAAAATAACTCAGGATGTGAAGAACATTATTTGGTAAAAAAAGCTAAATTTGACTTGTGCGAAAATGTGTACCGGCCCCTATGAATATAAAAATCCGGATTACCAAAAATATCAGAACTATGTATAATGAAAAATTTTATAAATTTTTGTTTGTTTATTATAACAAATAATACACATGTTCCAAAAAAACAAAAAAAACTTAAACCAATAAAGCATAAAAGCGAATGTAGTGAATAATAAACATGTGATCCGGACATAATAGAAATTTTGAGTTTTTTAACCCTGTCCGGATTACAGTGGAATCCGGATTAGGCCATGTCCGGATTAGCGAGCCTCTACTGTATTTGTCTAACAAAAATTTTAGCGCATTTTTCATATATGTACATATGGTACAACAATATATACGAAGTCAGTTGATTAAGACATTTTTTTTAAACAATCAGGAAAGTGTTTTGTGCTGCTCTACTTTAAACTATATCACTTTGTCTATCTGCTAAAATATGAGGTTTTATTGATTATTAAAAATCGTGGCTATTAGCATATACGAGTTAATATCATTATCACTGTCTTTAGTACTAATTTTATAAAAAAAATTAAAAGTATGTTAACTCAAGATAGAGATATCACTTATGCCAAAAATTAATTTGGGAATATTATCAGAGAACGTAATTCCCTTCGATTAAACTTTAATTCATAAGATATTGAAGATAAAGCAATTGTACTCAAAACCATACACTTGAGATTTTCAGTTTCAGAGGAATGAAATGGTTCTTCGAAAAAATTCCACCCACCAAAACTAGTTGACAAATATAAACTTCTCATTTTTAGTTAAAGTCAAAGTTCTAGGGGTAGTGACGATTACGTGATCTTATCGCTCGTGGGAAAGAGATCTTATTTCTTCAGTTGAAGTTGGGGAAACCTTCGGTTTCCTTATTAATATTAAATACTTGCACAAGTTTAAGAGAACTGTTGATTAATGATGAATTTAGTATAACATATGTATGTATGTATGTATTTGTAAAATATATATCTCTGCCTGATTATGTAAAATATTATCTTAGCATACTTAGCAAAACTTATTTGCGTAATTAAAAATGCTACAATCGCGCAATCACGCTTTGTCACACGAGTTTCCCCAAGAGCAGCGTGTAAGTGATTGCACTATAAACTTGTATAAATGTAAACTACAAATTAATTATGAAACAAAGACGCTAATGAATTCTGCCAACAACTGTAATATGCACATTTCAATTATTTATATATATATGTATATGTATATGCACAGGTGAATTATTTCTTAAGTCCAGTAAGTTATATCTATATATGTATAGATGTATATAAAAATACTATTAACGGTTTCAAAAGAATATTTGAATAAGGAACTCCCTCCGATATCGAGATATTCAATTGAAAATAATCATATCTACAAACTTGCTTTTCTTTGGAAAATTACCTACGAAGGTTTGTTCCAAAATGGCCACCAAGTTCGTGACTTTCGACAGTAAACCCCGTTGCAATTTACATCAAAAGTTTAAATATTGTCACGTAAATAAATTAGCACGTTCTTATCGATTTATGAAGCCAAAGTCAAAAGGCATTAAAAATCGATGTATCAATGTACAAACTCAGGCAAACAACCGTTAATATGTATTAATATTTTGAAGCCTTCCGTGTGACAGGGTCGCATTTCTGCAATGGTTTTAAGTTTGACGCAAGGAAATAATAACTTTGTTTCTTTGTTAAATGCTATCACACATTGACACTACGTAATACCTGATTTTGAGTTTTTAATTAGAAAATTTATGATTACGATATACTAGCGTACACACTTAGCTACGTACACATTGCTTTAAAAAATATATACATATGTACATATGTAGGTAGACACTTAAATATTTGATTTGATTTAATGCGGTTTACAGCCGGGTGGAGGACATATTTAAGATTGAGAGTTATGTACGAAATAATTTGCTTGTGCCAACAGAATTATGTACATACATACATATGTATTTAGTTATGAATGCAAGCTCTCACAAACAAATATGGTATACACGGGTGTATAAGAACTATTTGTATACCTAAACAGCGCGTTTATATAAATTGATTTGTATCAACGTGTCTATATATGTATGTATTTATGTATATAAGCCAATCTGTCCATTTACTATCTATTGGCGCGGTATCACCGCAAAACAAAGGTATTAACTATTGTACCTATTGATACCGAACGGGTTTTACTAGACTCTATAGACTAATGTACGCATACATAAGCTTACACCTACACATTCACACAAAATATTAAAAATATACTACCAATTTATGATTCACACCATATGATAATGCCATCAAGGCGTATGTTTGTTCTAAAGCTTTTGAGTGCTTTGAAATAAAGTAGCATATTATTATATAAACACACCAGCACCACTCATTACATTTATAAAGTTCATATTGCATATTAATATTGTAATTCGTTGGTAATTTACTTATGCATGTAACACATATGTATGTATGTACATAAATGCTGTATTTCACTCGTTTACAATTGCTCTCAATAATGCTTTGCTCAAGTAAATTGCCGTAATTTGTTAAAGGACACTCTTATATGAGAACTTATCCGTTTTATTAACTATGTAAATTGGAGTATTTCCCCATTTTTATTGCCATCATTTCGCAGCAGTAGCAGAAACGAAATTCAAATATAAACAAATAAATTTGATTATTGTGCTTATAAACAAAGATTAGCTTTATTAACTTTTTGGAAATTCGCGTATAACATTTTTGACTGTTTAGATCATCTATGTTATGCATACATACATATGTATGTACATACATATACATACATATATATTTTTATATGTGCATAAAAAGCCATATAACTCCGTATAGATAACGGTATGGCACGAGCACTCCAAAGTTCCAGATCATGGTGACACCAATCAGCGTGCTTAAAAGGCAATTAAACAACGTATTTAGCTACTTATACACCTACACCCACACTCTCTCCAGAATTGTACCGCAATTGCAGCGGAAGCTATTGTTTGTGGTATTGTTGATAATTCTAATGATTAAAGCATAACAATGTGATTAACACCATAAGTTGCGTCTACGAGTTACCTTCTTTTTTTGCCAAAATCGTGTCAAACAAAAAAGTTTTTCAAGCAAGAATTTGGATTGAATTGTTCGGTTTGTATGTCAGCTATAAGCTATAGTCTTCCGCTCTGAACAATTTCTTCGGTGATTCCACCTTTGCCTTGAACGTTAATCCGTCCCAAATTTTGTGAAGATATTTCGTAAAATAAAACAGTTTTTCATACGAGGACATGATTTTGAACGTACAGTTTGTTTGGCAGCTACATACATATATGCTAGATTGATACGATATCGGTTCGACAAACAAGCAGTTTCTTGCGGAGAGAAGGGTGTGGTGTGAGAGTATCAGATCGATGTCTCCAAAACTGAGGGGCTAGTTTGTGTATAGACATGCATACGATCTACTCAGCTCGTGATGCCGATTATTTAGAAAGTATCCAACGTTTCCTTCTACTATGTTAATTAAAGGCTAACCGAATGGTATATGTAAATTTTTGGATTTAATATCTACTAAAGCATATTTTTCGAATAGCAGATAAGTTAGGAAAGAACTTAACTCAAATAACTCAAATTTTATAAATTATACAATTCTTATGAAAAACAAACATAACAAAGTTGCTTTGACAAACTCGGGCTCAAACCTCCAATTCAGTTATAATAAAAAAATAATAATTTTTCGCTACTGTGACCAAAGTCGTATAATTGTATCATAGCTTTGATCAGGTGAATGCTAAACTTAGTATGTACAAAGTAAAACATTGCGAAATTTAATAAATGAGATCCGTGCGATTGCGTCAGTTTATTTCGAATTGTTATGGCGATTATTAACAGTGATTAACTATGGAAAAAGGAAGTGTCGAATAGTTATAATTACATACACATGTATAATATATGTACATATAAATAGGTCTGCATTTAAGTGCCTAGTTTCAAGTGGTATGTCTTAGCCGTAAAGCTTTTTAGCACCAACACTTGTCAGTGCATACCATTCAAGCGTTGGCGGCGGCGCATTTTCAGTTATAATTGAGACATATTTCCCCGTTTTGTCATACAAAGTACACAGTGTCATTTACAAATCTTTATATCTTGATATATCGTTCTCATAATAACTTTTCTTAAGGAAGTTAAGTAATTAATGAACTTGATATCTTTCTGAATGTAAACAATTCAATGTATTTTGATTGATTCTTTTTTTGCCGTTCTTGAAAGTCATGAGCGACATATGTATGCTCTTTGTTTTAATTACACACGCACTCACACCTATGTATTTATATGCATATAGAAGGTGTCAAAAAGCATATGCTCGCCAAAAGGAACGTCACATTTAAGATTAATAATTGAAACGATTGGTTCTTTTTCAAATGAGTGATTTCAAAGGCAATGTTATATGCAAATATAGTAAGTTCATTTGAGCCAGTACTGAATAAAACAATACAAATTAAAAGCAGAAAAATGTAGAAATTCAAATTAATTTTGGCGCATTCGTTGTAGGAATCGTACCAATATTGGTATATATCTAAGTATGTAGTCATCTCTGCATTAACTTAAATATATTAAAAAAGCAGACGTGTGCAATTCAAAAACGTCGAGACGTCGTGAATCGCATGATGACAATTATTTCGATTGGAAAAGTAATTTACAACAATGAAATGCTTTTAAACAACACAAAATTGTTTAATAACTAATTATCGAGAATTTCGCCTCCAGCAACCACAACAACAAAACAACTGGCAAAAATCTTCATAAGTGCACACGTGTGTACACACATAGTACATACCTGCAGGCGCACTTTTGCATATGTATGCATGCACATACACATGTATGTATGTAGTGATCTGAGCAAATTTTTATTTTTTTTTGTTATTAATTTGAAAAATCATTAAGGTGCTTCGTAATTTTTTTAGTGATCTTCGCTCGTCATCGCCATCACGTGGGCTTCTTTAAATGAACACTCCTCTCGACCCCTTTGCTACACAGTATATTTTATGTTCTGTTTTGTAGTTCACTTCTTTTATTGTTTTGCTACTAAAACAAATGATCTTAGAAAAACGCTCGGTAAATATTAATTTTAATGCAAACACCGATAACGTTAATATAAACATCTGCATGTCCATACATACATACATACATATTTGCTTACGTATAATTATCTATTGCCTTTAAAATTTAGAAAATCGGAGTGACAAGGAAGTTAACTAATTGTGATATTAAATCACTCTTCTCATAAATAATGATTATAGACTCCAGTGGTTTGAAAGCGGTTTGCTACAAGATTCTTTACCATTTACACTATGCATTTGGGTAGCACTTATATTTTCATAGTTATAAGTATGTACATGTATGTATGTACATATATATTTTTTTTCTCTTAATTATTTCACTTTTAACTGGTATTCCATGCTTTCATCCAGGCATTGAATATGCCGGTAAATACGTAGATACATATAACCTTATGATTGATTTTTTGTTCCGAGTTCTTATTACAAAAATTCACATGGCCTACAGAAGTGGTTTCCGTTTCTGTGGCGAATTTAGTTTGTTTTGTTTGAATATACATATCATCACCTGAAATGCAAAATAACGTATCATCAAAAAAATTCGAAATTGAGTGCCTTATTGATTATGATTCACTACATCAAATTGCATTCATAATATTACATATGTCCAACATTTTCAGGTTCTGCCCTCAGATATAAACCAGTTTTAACCAATATTAAATATTTTTTTTTCACTCATGTTCCATTTTATTTCGTGCTTCATTCATGCCACTGTAAATTTTTGAAAATGTTGTTACGTTATTTTGCATTTCAGGTGACGAAATGTACGTATGTACGTATGTATATAACGGTACAATTTCAATTTGTTATCAAAAATATTTTTTTGGTTAAAGTCCAACTCATATAGATATTTATTAGTTAATTGTAGGATTTTGAAATTTAAGTATAATTAATAAAGTAGATTAATTTATTATTTATTGACAAATAGTTTATCAAATATGCTTCAGCTATGCTAACATATAATTTCGAATTATATACTTACGTACTACTATTTTTTGTAAAGTATGTACGGCAACCCTAACCATCAAATCTGAAATTACTTATATGAGTTGACTAGTAGTTGGCAACGCGATAAGTAGTGACGGAGCTCATTGAAGATTTCTTGATTGCGTTAGTTAATAGTGTGAAATTTTTCTATTATGCTTCTTTAATTTATATTATAATTAGATGTACAAAAATTCTATTAATTATTACACACTTATTTTTACTGTAAGCATATATCAGTATTCCAATTAGACTTTAGATGTTACCATTTTAACATCTGTTGTATTTCACCAACTTTAGGAGAATAAAAAGTGCTGTTGGCAAGTCAACACACAGGAATGCAGCAGAGGCTGCAAAATTTTTATGTTTAGATATTGAAATAGAATTTATTATTTCCATGTTACGGTAATTTAAACAATAATAAATTTTAATTTGGATTTTTTTTTAATTTTTCCATAATTTTTTAAACTAGGTTGTGGCAAAAGCATTTCCAGCTTTGTGCTAAAAGCTTCTGTTATTTGTAAAGGTATTCATTGATTTGACTTTCTCAGGTGAAGGGAAAATCAGCTGTGTGTGCATTATTTGTACGTATTTCAAAGTGGCTAACAAAATGCCATATAACTTCGCATAACTTTATCTCATTTATCAGCTTTAATTTTATTACTTAGCTACTTCGCCACTTCACAACAAGTTCACTCTTTGTTGAAAATTTGCGCAACAAAAAATAAACTCACACGTTTGCAAACAAATTGTGTTTTTTGTGATTTCTACACACAACATATTTTTTAAGAAAAAATGGAAAATTAATTCAAACGCTTGGTTGATTTTATGATTGCTAATGCAGCAGTGATCAGTGCATAATAAAGTGAAGCAACTTCAACGCTGAACCTCGAACAAGTCTGGAACTTACAAATAGAAGGTATGAGGTGGTGTGATTAATTCGTTGAAAAGCTTAATAACTCTTGCTAATATGCAGACGTACATTTTAAAATATCGTAAAACAACCATTATAAAGTAAGTGTATTAAATTGGGAATCTTACGTTTAGTTAGAGTAGATTTAATTAAAAAATGATGCAGGTAATTTAAAAATAAATCAATTTCATGTGACCACATATCCAAGAGTCTTTGCACTGATAAGCATATTGAATGCTCGAATTATGAAATTTACTAGTACCTGTGCTGTTTTCATTTATGTGCAGTATCAAAAAGTTTGGTTTTGGCCATGGTATGTCTGACGGGGTTATAGACCAGATGTTAAACTTAATGGCAATACAAATGACGTCACATACAATATTTGGCACTGCATGGACGGTAAACATTGTATCCTGTAAGAGGATAATATATACATATGAAAGACTGACTGCATATTTCATGAAATGGATGTTATAGATGCATTTATTATTCATATGTTTTTATTTAAGTATAAAATCGAAAAAATTGTTTTAAAACCGGTTTTAGGAAAATAAAAATGTTAACAGTTTAGTCACTCTTCACATTCATTAATAAAATATGTATATAAAATATAATAATAATAATATAATCCTAATGTAATAATACTTTCTTTTATAACTTGTAATAACCCCTTTTATGGCCTTTCAGTTCCATGAGATCGTACCCGATATGGATGATGCTGATTACATGATGTTTAACGAGAAGCAATCCATTCGCGAATCTGCGCGTTCACTCAAAAAATATGGTAGCACCTGCTATAATCATAACATAAGGAACAACGAGACGTTGATACGACATGACGTGGAGAAGACAGATACACTCCAGGGCATTGCGCTAAGATATGGATGTTCGGTATGTTTTATATCTATACTTTTTGCAAAGTTAGCAGTATTATAGTATTTTTATGTGAGATCTGCATTTCATTTTATTGCATAATTCAAAAATACATATACTTTCATATACATTGGTTATCGATTAAACATTATTTGGCCTCTAAGTGAGTTACACGCAAATGTATTGAAATTGGTGATTCAAAAAAAAAATTATTCGGTTATTACAACCTACTGGTAAACCAGAAACCACATGCATATGTGTACACATACTGTTTTAACATTTATTTTTAAACAAGTTGGAAATCCAGTTGTTACCAATCTTTTATTTGGTCAATGGGTAATTCTCGTGAATTGCTTATTTTAAGAACCAGTAAGCAAACAACCGAAATAAGCACAAACGTTATATGTATTACAAAAAAATATTATGAATATTGATTCATAAAACAAAATTGGAATTCAATTTCTTGCATTCCGTGATTTAGTATTTGTTAGGCATTCCAAAATTTAGGTAATTTATAAAAAAGCATACGTAAATAGTTTATGTATAGAATAAATCCTTGCTTAAATACCGAGATAACATACTTAGATAAGATAAGATTTAACAAAATTAGATACTTATATATGTATATAATATTTGTAGTATGTTATTTTTGTAGTAATTTCTCTTTTAATTAAACATTACGTAAATCTTTTGAAGTGCTTTCACAAGCAGTGTAACATGATTGTTTTAATACTATGTAGATAAAGCAGTTTCTTATCATATATTAACACACATACATAAGACAAACTTACATACATACATACATATATATGTAAATGATAATTTTCTTATTTGCAACTGTAAACAGGCAAATTATTCAGATTTATGCAACTGTTTTGTTTTGTTCTAACATGCATTTAAATGTCTGATCGTCTAAGTTATAATATTGTTTTAGTCGCATATTAATTTTATTGAAAAATCCAATTACTGCAATTATTTTAAAAAACATTTTTTTATTTTCATGAACTTTTAGTATTATATAACTTTTTTAAATTATGAAAAAATGTGTGTTTTTCAAAATGTATAATATGTTTAAATACAACGAACGCTATCCAGTCATCAATCATCCTCTTCGCCTTCGTATACCTACTGATTACTTCATTGGTGCGATCCTATTAAATCACTTTCAATCAATCATTGCACTTTTTTGGTTGTTATAAATTAAGTTATTAAAGACTATTAAATATTTTCAATCTTTTTTATAATTGATATGAATATTTAAAATGCTAAATAATCAATTGCTTTCAATTTTTCTGTTGACAGACGGAACAGATACGACGCGCTAATCGGCTCTTCGCCTCAGACAGTCTGTTCTTGCGTCAGTTTTTGCTAATCCCAGTGGATAAATCGTCGCCATACTATCCCAAAGCGGATGAAAATAATCCATTAGAAATTAGTTCCAACAACACTGTGCTGCAAAATAATATAAATTCGCAAAATATTGTAAATTCTGTAAATGCAACAAATGCGAGTAACCCAACCGCTGATCCACTTGGAGTATTCGCAGCACCAACCAGTTGTCTTGACTCAGCAAATAATCCACGTCCATCCACGCTGCCAACTCGTCCATACTCAATCGCCGGTGAATTATTAGTGCAAAACAGCGACGATGATGTCACGTTAAACAGTCACAGCAGCAGCAGTAATAAGCAGAGCAAATCGCTTGACTCTGTGGTGGCTATGACGCCGGAGGAGGAAAATCGTAAATCCATAAACGAGTTTTTGAGCAAAATCGATTCAACTATCTCGGAGTCGAGAAAATATGTTGAGAAATCCAAAGAGTAAGTTGTGCAGTAGTTTACTATATTATTATTAAAACTGGTACGTGGAGTTAGAACCATATTAAATTTCTTTAAAGCATTAATTTAAAAACTTCCTGCCATCATACGTCAATTATATAGCGTCATATGTTCCTAAAAGTATGCTATCGTAAATTGTAATTGATGCAATTGCCTAAAAGTTTTATTCAAATTAACATTTAAAGTTGTCGAACCAAATAATATTAATAAAAACTTTTATAATTATTCGTATTATAATATAAGAATAATATATAATTATAATATAGTATTTTAATATAAACCAAATACACATTTCTGAACGAATGTATTTATTTTCAATTATAGAATGATTACTAGCCAGAGTGACAACGATCTGTTTGTTACCACCGATTTTGTACAGCACAGGCGTAACAATCACTTGAATAATTCTTACAAAACGAATCGGCAAAATCAATCAAACCACCAACGGCACAGTTCTTCAGGCAGCACATCGGACACAGCGCAGCTATTGAATACCACGCAAACACGACACGTGCAAAAGTCACTGAAGCGACTAGAAAAACAGCAGGATGATTTCTTCGAATTGTAGCACACACACAAGAAACACATCACTTCTCTGCGATCCTCTGAATGCCCATTATAGAAATTTTAATATTAGTTTTAATGAAATTTAAAATATACTATATTATATAGATATCGTGAATAATTATGGCAGCAAAATTAAACATAGAAATGTATCCTTATTACTAAGAGTAAAACGCAAATATTTTATACTATATACACATACAAATGTAGGATGGAAATTTGTTTGAAAGTTGGAAATTATGCTGAAAATATTATATTATTTAACAAAAATGACATAAAGCAACCTCAAGTTTAGGCCAATGTGCAAAATGTAAAATTTTAAAATAGTTTGCTGACAATTTTAAACTATTTTTGCACTATAAACTACGTTCTTATTTGAATACAAATGTGAATGAAGAATCAAACTTTTTCGCATTTACACACACCTACACACACACACTCAACTGATGTTACTTAATGCACTTGAATGCCAACACAGCCACGGGCAGTTAAACAGAAACTCTGTGAAATTATGATAAATAGTAAATATATATATAAATAATATAAAATTTTAATTTTATTAAGGTGTAAACATTTGTACTGCGTGAAGATTTGAATAGCTAACGCTACGTATATTAAATAAGTTGAACTGTTTAAAGTGCGAATACTATATATGTAGATATGTATTTGTGCATGCAATCTACTGATCTACTGACATATATATGTATATAAAATATTTATGAATTACATATTTTCATTTCGTATTTGGTATTTATAATTATATTTGGTTAACATATACACATATTTTTGTTTAAAAATCTTACGGCTTTAATTTCGATTGGAGCTTTGACGTTTTTCTATTCATTTTTTCCGATCAGTTATAATACTGAGCGTATGAGTATTATAATAATATGAAATTTTATTTGAAAACAATTAATTAATGGTCTTTTATTTTTTATTTTGCTAAACAAAGTGCTGCAATACAAAATTGTCAAAGTCTTCAAATGGTTCAGTAACCGGAATATGAGAAGAAATATATTTGTTAGTGGTTGACCTCGACGACATTTCTTTAATCATTACACACATTCAAGTTGTGTACTTAATTGGGCATATTGCACATGTGTTTCTACATTTGTTGTATTTGCCATACATTTTGTTAAGGGGCACACTTGAAAAAAATATTTTTTTTTACCTTTGAATTACTAGTGAATTTAAAATACTGTTTTAGTTATAGGCATCAAAAGCGTAGCCCACAGGAACACATTTTTCCACATGTTCTGTATTTAGTTCTCCTTATAATGGGTCAACAATTTTTGATCTCCTCAAAATTCTTCTTTTGTCAATTTTTAATTTTTGTTCGTTTGTTTATTTTACCGTTTCACCCATTTATTCTTAAAATATAAAGCTACTTAAAATTGTAACACAATTGTTAAAGTAATTTATTTTTAATTTGTAAAAATTGCGATTAAGATTTCTATTTATTTTGAAATTATAAAAATTACTTTATTTTGCTTTGTTATAGCCGTGATATGTTACTTCGAGGTTATAATTTTGAATATTGTGAAATCTACAAATGTACCTTAAATCCTTCGACGTCTACAAAAAAATGCAAAATTTTTAATTTGTATGAAGCATACTTTTGGAAAGAATTTATAGTTCAACTGTGAACATAATAATTCTTTATATGGAAATAAAATAGTATTTGAATGGGAATTGTCATATTTTGAAGAATTATAGCGCGAAAAAAAATCAGGTTTATTAAAAAATACTTAAACTTACATATGTATGTGTGCATACATCTGTACTATATTTACTTGTATTATTCTACTATCATCCGTTTGTATGATCTCTATTTGAGGTTAAGTTGAAATGTTTATAATGCTTTAGGATCTTCTAATGTTACACGATATGGCTTGCATGGTTCCTTGACTTGTACCTTGATTGTGTAAAATGATTTGAAATTCATGTTTGTAGATAGAAAACAGATTTAACAACTCGCTATTATTACCAGCGCAGCTTATGGCAGTTTACTAACAAAGTAAGATGCAATACCTGCATAATAATAAACATAAATAAAATAACATGAAAAAAAATTTATTTAGACGGCTGGCCAAGGTTTGTTAAAATATTACAGCGTTATATAATTACATAAAAAATGATGGGATAAATTCCAGGGGTTACATGAAAAAAAAGGAATTTTTTTCCCCCTTTTTTTCATATAAAAAATGAAATATTTTATTAGAATTTTTTATTGTTACAAACATACAATATTAACAAGCTCTGAAATTTTTCGAAAAAAAAATTAAACTCGGCCATTGCGGCGCCATATCCGGTGACGCCTCGGCAAAAAGATGCGCCCGCGTCGGCAGGATAACGCCTTACAGGATAATCTAAAGTGAAAACAAAAAAAAACGTATTTTGGTTAAGACTTAAATTAGAACTTGGACGAAATTTTTTTGTAATCGAAAAAAACCCTTCATTCAAGTCTTTAAGAATTGTATCTCAAAGACCTGTGTAAAATTTTATGAAGATCGGTTGAGTAATTCTCGAGAAATCTTGACAACCGCCTATATATTTGAAAGAGTGATCGAGTATTTTTTTTAATTTCATTAATTTTGGTATTAATATTAGACAGTTTTATTGATCTACAATTTATTTCACGTCGTTATTAAAACGTGATGCTTATTTGCTTGAACTCAATTTCAACATAAAATATATTATTTAATTGTTAAACATATAGTACATATATTCTTCGGTCTTTTTATTGTTCTGCAAGCATTTTTAATATTTTCTCAGAATTTTGCAATATTTTCGTGCGACTCGCGTCGATCATTTCCATAAACTCCTTGATGTTCGCTTCGATTTGCACAAGTTGTTCTTTCATCGGCTCCGTGGCTGACTCAGTGAGGCTACAAACAGAAACACATATCAGCCGTAAAATTGTACACGTATTTCACACTATCAGTATTGCAGATATATGGTAACTAGAAGCACCCAAATTAGTACCTTTTTTCGCGCCTAAGCTCATTGGCCACGTGTGTATACGTGTCTCGCCACATGGTCAGTTCCAATTGCATGGCATCGATGTCTTCTGGTATGAAATCCATTAACTTGCCAAAGGGGTTCACTGACTTGGTCAAATTTTGTATGATGTCGCGCAGACTGTTCATTTGGCGCGCCGAGCTCTGACGTACAGCTGAATTGTTGGTTAATTCCATATCCTGTAGAAAAAAAATTAGTGCTAGAACTCGTTGAGCGGTGTTACAAATTTTGGTGTATGATTTTATATGAACACTCGTGCGTTACCTTCTCATTGCGTCCGACAGAACTATTTCCATTTTGTTGCTGCATAAATTCCTTTTGCGTCTCCAGTATCTGTTGTACTAGATGCCCCTGTTGTTCCAAGTTACTTCCTAACTCGGTGTCCTCGGCACTCGGCATTTCTTTCGCGGATTCTGCTATATTGACCGTATTGGCATCCTCAATGACAACCAAATTCTCACCGTCATCATCTAAATCGCCGAAAGATTCCAATTTTACATTGATACCGGATAATTTCACCTGATCATTGGGCTGCAATACAATCTCAACATTGCGATCACGTCGGCGTGGCGCACCAGGACGTGCTGAGGCAGGTCGGGCACTCGGTGGACGCAATGAAGTCCGCGGCCGATTAGATGTATTGTTAGTACTGCTGTCGCGAGAGTTTTCACGTGTAAATGTTGACTCGCGTCGCACTTCGCCCGGCGTGGATTGAGCTGGGGTGGGCAGCGGAGTTGGCGTTTGAATGGGACTTTTCTTTTGTACCGTTTTCGGTGTTTGCGATTGCGTGACTGAACTTTGTACAGGTTGTTCTTCCTGCTTTTGTCGTGTGTTCGCTTGCAAAGTTTCATCTAATATTTTCTTTAAAATATTCGCCTCCGAATTTTCATTATCATTCTTCTTATCCTCTTTCGGTTCCTGTATTTGAGCTTCGGGCTCGTCACGTAATGCTTTCTTAGCGCTTGATCTCCGACTATTTGCAGATGCCCTTTTAGATCTTGCCGAAGATTTACGACTTCCTCCGCCATTTGAACCATTCATAGTCTCTGTATTTATATCTAGTATTAAATTATTACTTCCAACATCGATGGATGGGTCTATTATCCCTGTACTCATACTCATTGTCGAATTATTTTCCAATGCATTTTCAGATGCTTTCAATACTTCTTGTTCGACAACCTTGCTGTTACGTCGCTGATTTTCATTTGAAGTAATTTGATTAAGAGATGATTCTTCTCTCTCCATTACTATCGGCCCAAATCCTATAGAATCGGTATTTTGGGCGATCATAGGCTCATTGCTTGTTAAACTTTCAGTTTCCTTTCCAGCAGGTTCTTTTTCTTTTATCGGCGACGGACTTTTGGCTTTAGTGTCAGTTTTATTTTTGAGAGGCTTGGTTTGTTCAGCATTCTTTCCAGCCTTGTCTTTTGTGTCCTTAGACACTTCCTTCAACACTTTTCCGTGCTTATTTTTGTCACGAACTTCCGTAGATCTGTGCATTGGTTCTGGAGTTCGTTTGACTGGTTTTTCAGACTTGGTCGTAGGCGTAGTGGATTTGGAAAGTTTTTTGACATCCTTTGCTTTTGTATCCTTTGATTTGCTTTCTTTATCTTTGGACTTTTCTTGAATCTTATCTTTATTCTTTTTTTCCACAGGTTTTACATTAGGCTTTGACTTTGTCGTATTTGTTGTTTTCATCGTTCCTTTGCTGTTTAAAACTTCTTCGACAGCATTTTTCCAGTCTAATTTCTTTTCTATTACCTCTCCCATTAGTTGCAGTAGCTCATTGGTCTTTTCCGGTTCTTGACCTGCCACTATTTTTGTAGTCCGCACAGCAATAGGTTTATTCGAGGTAATTTCTGTGGACGATAAATTGAACGAAATGAAACATTTTAATATTAAACATTCCTTCTATAATTAATTATATAAGATATAAGTTATTTTCTATAATTTCCTTCTCTTCTCACATTTTTACTTACTTATAACATCGATCATCTTCTGCAAAAACTTCATCTTGTCGTCACGATCCTTGATGTTATCAGAATTTAGCTCCTCGGCTGTGTATAAACCCTCAAAACAACCTGTTTCTTTAATGACCTAGAAATATACGAAATTAGGTCAGCCATACACGTATATGTATGTATGTGCGTATGTGGTTCCAAGAACTCGATAAACGTACGGCATTAAAGACATCGTGCAGAAAGCGAAATGGTGGCTTTGTTAACAACTTCTCCGTCAAAGGTGGTTTCTTCACATATTTCCCTAAGGTTTGCTGGGTCACTTTTATCACAGATATGTCTAGATCTCCCATCTCTTCAGCTCTTAAATTTCTTATTATTAAATTACAATTTTTGCTTAAAAACACTTATCGACGTAATTTATTTAAACATTTTCCGCGAAATGGATTGCGGTTCACAGTTATGTGTGTTCTGAATTTTCATTTGTTATTTTGATAAATTCAACACGGGAATATGAACTTCGGAGTTTCAGTTATGGCCTTTCGTTGACTTGGTAACGGACAAATGTATGCACACATTCATACAAATGCCGTACCAAAGTTCTAGGTACACGTTTTTACCAATCCCCTATAGCGTTATTTGAAAAAGGACCAAAATATTTTATTAAAAATAATAAGAATTTCTTTAAAAGTGAGCCATACATTTTTACATACATACATATATACATAAAATTAGTATAACTTAAATAGACTTCTAAAGATAAAATACATACATATATGTATAATAAACGTATAAAGTTTAAACTTTTTTTCTAAACATAGGGACTCTCCTACAAGTTTAGAGTATGTCACTGAAGTCTGAAGTGACGCTGATTTTGGTGACTCTTATCAATTAGGCAAATTTTCATAATTCAAAATTCTGACACTACAACAATAATAATAACAGAACTCCTAGCCCGGGAGGAATTGCCCCCCCACTCTCTCCCTCTCCTCTTGACTGTCTAGGTATATCGATATTAAATCTGTTTCAATGTGTCAAGTAGCTTAAAAGTAAGAGTTAACACGTTCTCCAGAGTCACGAATTAAAGTGTAATAATTCGAAGAACCAACGCTGGCGGTTAGTAGTTCCAAAAAAACTTTATATTTGCTATGGTCGCAGTTATGAACGGATTTCGTACGAATGTTGTTAAGATTTTGATTTAGTTTTTGAGAAACGTGCTGGGGATTTATTCCCATAGTGGATGTGGAGTTTTCAATCATTTTAAAACCAAATGGGATAGTAAGCCTTTTTTCAAACACGAGTTCATGTCCAGCTCCAATTTACCTTATTGTGAATAAAATAGAATATTTCTCTGAAAAATTTTATGGTTGCTGTAAAACATATTTCGAAAGTATAAAAAAGGGTTTTTATCAAACAATTTATAAAAAATTAAATATTAAAGAATACTATATAGATTAATATTTGTATATACAAATTATTAGAATATACATATGTATATAGAGCAAAAGGCAGCTTTTTTCCCTTGTTTTACATATAACAACAATAAGATAATAAAACATTAAAACTAAAAACATTAAGTTTTGTTATTTCATAACTTCAATTCAATTGTTATTTATTGCTTGGAAAAATATTTTACAAAAATTAAATGTAATTCATTTCGGCGAAACCGAGTGTCCACAACTAACCAAACTTCATTTCAGCGATAAAAATTCATTCATAGTACACACTATATGATGCTGGTATAAATCTATTCATCGAGTAAAGAAGTTTGTATACGTGTACGTAAATTTGTACATAACATTATATAGTATATATGTATATTAAAAATGTTAGACGTCAGAAGGCAACTTCACTACCATAAGTTTTGTTTATGTTATTCTATATTCAATATAAACAAAGGCAACGATCTCGGTGCCTATTAATTTTCTGCTAATTTTTCATATTGCTATTGTCATCATCTTTATCGTTATCACCATCATCGTCCTCGTCGTCATCGTTACCCAGCACGTACTCAACTACTTCATCGATGGGATAATTATTTAATAACTCCTTTATGGAGTTATTATGAATCACTACGGTAAATAAAAGTTTCACGTATTCACGCATTCTCGTCGCGTAATCACAATCTCGATATGTTTCTGCATCTTTTGTTAAGTTATAACCGCAATTTTCAATGACACGGCATAAAACCTAGAAAGTTGTAAAATATTATGTTATGTAATATTCATAGTTACATATATGTATATAAACATAAGGTTATGGTGAATCTTACATTTTCTTCGCTATTGGTTGGCCAACCAAATTTCTTCAAAGTTTTACTATCGACCAACATATCTAGTAATTTTCCGACATTCTCCTTCAATTTCATATCCTCTTCATTCAGTTGTATTGGCTCTTTCAATATGACATTGTCTGTACCAATTGCCACAGCCAGTGATTCAGCTAATGATTTGCGTCGTTCCTTTTTAACTTCTGCCGATATGTTAATAGGGCTCATAGTGACAGCAGTCACTGTTTCTATGGGACCATCTCCGTCTAGTGGTATAACTGTAAAAGCTTCGTCGTGGAGGACCATTGCTGTTTCTTCAGCGGCAGGTACATCATTGACGATGAACTCTTTCACCACCAAACCACCTTTACTGCCTTTATTGTTGTTGTAAATCTCCTTACTGTTCATACTGCCAGCGGCCATAATGGCGGCGTTACCCTCTGTTTCGCTAAGGATCTGTATTTCATTTGATGCTGCTCCTTCGATTTTGTAAACATTTTCACTAGTTTTAATTGCTTCGTTTTCTTTGGGTTTTTCATTAACGAAATCTTCGGGATCCATTTCATGCACTTTGAGGATGTGAAATTGCAAATTTTTCACGGTACTGAAGTCTTGATCGCAGACATTGCAATAAGTACGAGTGCGTCTCGTAGATTTACGTGTAACTGCTTTCTTAGCTGTTTTTGTTGATTCTAATGAAGAAATAGCATATAGAGTTTCAACTGAGACAAAGAAGTTTAAAAAGAACTCACTTTTATGCACGAAGTTTGCCATATGATCCTCCAGTTGAGACTGATCGGCAAAAGTACTATTGCACTCATAGCATTTCTTGATGTGAGTCTTTTTGTGCTTGTCGAGGCTGTTGAGATTTTTTATTTTAAGCATTGTTTTTGTGTGAATATTAAAAAAATCGAACTTACTGTTTTTGTGTCTTGAATTTCTGATCGCACTCTGCGCATTCGAACGGTAAAATATGGGTTCGTGCATGACTTCGCAATTGTGATGCCTGGATAAAGCTTTTATTACAATCCGGGCAGGTATGTGGTCTTTCACCAGTGTGCCGCTTCATGTGGCGATTTAACACCTCCTTAACGGCAAACGATTGATTACACTGCAAGAAACGGACTTTTGACTCTAACTTCTATTAAAGTTTTAGATATTCTGCTTACCACAGAACATGTGTAAGGTTTTTCACCAGTATGGTAACGGCGATGTTTTTTCAGAGCAATTAAAGTGGGGAATTTCTTCTCACATAAATCGCAATCGAAAGGCCGCTCTCCGGTATGCGTACGTGTGTGAATGCTGCAAATTAAATACTAATTGATAATATTTGAATTCAAAATATATTTAAAGAATTGCACTTACTTTAAAGTAGATAAACTGTAAAAACAATTTTTACATTGCGGGCATCTATATTCAGGCTTTTTGGTAACGTGTGTACCCAAATGTTGCCTTAGGTGAGCACGAAGATTGTCCAACCGAAAGAAAGCCTTGTCGCAGACTTTACACTTCATGGAGTCATTTCCTGAGGCTGAACAAGATGAATACTTCTGATGGCGTTTAAGATGGTACGCACGAGTAAAGTCTTTTCCACATATTTTACATGCAAACGGTTTTCCTCGATTTTTATGCTGCTCTTCATGGAGTTTTAATAAATTATCGCTGCGCAGTTTTGCATTACAAATTGAACATGGGTAGGTGTCGAATTCGGAGTGTGTAATGAATATGTGGCGTTCATAGCTCATTTGCGATTTGAAAGACTTTGGGCAATCAGGGCAATTAATGTGTCCCAACTAATGACATACAAAGTAAAAATTAATATAAAAAATATAAATGCATATATCAAATATTATATTAGAACACATAAATAAATCATACATGGAATGTGTCATAGCTTTCGCCACAACAAAAGCACACATCTTTCTTCTCCATAGTAACAGCATCTTTCTCGATTTTATCGAGATTTTTTAGCATTTCATTTTTGCGCAAATGATAACCACTGTCGTAACGGCAAAATTCCATATGATTTTTGAGACCCTAATTTAAAAGAAAAGTCAATAAATTAGATTGTTTAATTTTATCACAATAAACATTAGTGTAATCTTATCTACTTACACTGAATCGTCTAAAAGTTTTGTAGCACTTGCCGCAAACATGTTCCATCACATCATTTTTCCCATCAGTGTCATCGGCTTCCTCTTCGCTAATTTGGAGTTCCTCAGCTACTTCTCCAGCAGCGCTCGTAACACCTTTTGGCTCCTCATTCAATACAATAGCTATTGTTTCTCCACCCTCCAAACTGGCCTCGTCTTTTATGGTTTTCAATACATAGTGGTCCATGTCATCATTATTTTCAACAGTAGTTTTGCTTTTTCCAATAGAAAGCTTCACATGCTTTAACGGTGGACTAGAGTCCGGATTGGCTGGTTTCGAACGTTTTGAGGCGCGCTCATTCAAGATTTTTACAGCGTTGTTTGGACTTGTTTGGTTCACAGGTTCTTTGACCTTAGGGCTTGACTTTTTGTTGGAATCCCCCATATTTACTGATAAGTATAAGTGATAAGTAAATGCTTAAAATTAGTATTTTGAGTAGAAATACAACTATAAATTAAATACTGTACTTCATATACATATATTAAATTTTTGTAAGCGGTGCATTAATATAGACATTATATGTACGTACAAATTTGTAACAATACATACATACTTTGATGATTTTCCTGAAGGCACTGGTTTATTAAAACATTGGAATAAGTCTTTCGTAATTTAAAATAAGTGTTCTATTTCTTAATCAATTTCTAGGCACTGTGTACATTAAAAATTGGGCTAACTACGAAAAATGAATACGTCAGCAACGCCTAGAAGCAGTAAACTACATACGATACACATGCTGAAAATTTATACTAGAAGCAAACCGATCTTGAGGCGCATAAGCATACATAACTGAACTTCGCGTATTCAGTGAACCGAACACACACATTTATTCAACATCGGCGACAGAACGAATGCAACAAGTCTCTACGCTATCACATGCACACACACATAAACTCTCTCTCATAGGGTGCGAGAAAGTGAACACCATTGTAGCAACTTTCGAGCAAAATCACAAATTAAATTTACTTCTAATTCTTGTTCATTTTAATAGCATACTTTTCATGAGCGATGGTACTTCAAGGACTTTTGTGTTTTTTCTTAGTTACAATTTAATTTCAGAAAGAAAATTGGTTTAAGAAATTATATATTGATAAGAACACAAATTCCATCACACACATATGTACGTCCATCAGTGCGTTGTTTTGGTATTTTGTTATTCACTATTGTTTGTACACCTTTCATATTATTCTTTATTTTTACACCTTAAATTATGTTCAGTATATATTATATTAACATACAGTATTTAATTAATTTGGTATTTTTTAGTTTTAATACGAAATTTAC
The DNA here is from genome assembly GCF_024586455.1 of Bactrocera neohumeralis. Taxonomy (NCBI): domain Eukaryota; kingdom Metazoa; phylum Arthropoda; class Insecta; order Diptera; family Tephritidae; genus Bactrocera; species Bactrocera neohumeralis. The sequence continues at coordinate 86,723,965 of NC_065919.1, read as the reverse complement.
CTAATTTTATGCTTTGAAAACGAATTCCACAACTTCACATTTAATGCAATGGACCAATGGCGTGGCCATATTTTCAATGCGGCTAAACTTCTTTACTAATGATAATCTATTACATTTTTTGATTTTAGAATTTGCAACCAAATTATGTTATGTAACTTTAATCGCAGATGATATGAAAATCTTAAATATTCGATTTGAGACATATTTCACTTTAATATTAAACTGATTGGACGTCAATAAAATAAAGTAATAATAAACACTCAATAATCGATATATATATATAAGCGATGTGTAAAATTCACTGAGTTGATGCCTAATAGTATGCAATAGTTTTTGATTGTAAGTTTAGCAAAAAATTTAAAAACATGCCGATAGAAAATATTGACCCAACACAAGTTTTAAGTGAATTGTTAGAAACTTTAAAATATTTTGTTTGTGATAAACTAGACTCATATCTATTTCCTTGTTACACATGTCATGTAGTAGAATACTGGTTACCCTGTTTCATGACGAAACAGATGTTTTCGTATGTGCTATTTTTGACATTCTATGATTTACTTATTGCGGCTTCGATACATCAGTAGCGCTTTTGCTTTTCTGTGAATTGGTTTTAATCAAATATTTCATATAATATTATTTGGACGCCTAACTTAAATTGGCGAAAAAATAAACAATAAATTGTTAAAAAATATTTCCAATAGTGTACAAAATGAGTACTATTTTTTCAGGGATGTGGAGATTTTTACATTGGGGTCCGATAACGGCATTGAGTAAGTGTCTAGTTTACATACTCCCATAAAGGGATATAAAGAAGTAAAGGAAATGACCTATGGTCAATGAATGTGGCTAGAGAGATGGCATAAAATTTTGGCATTAGAGTCTTTGTCTGCATACAAATTTGCAAAGTATGCAGTCGACCAAATCTTATTCATTTACGTCTGGTTTTGTTTATATGTGTAGATATCAAAAAAATTTATATTATATTAATATCGTAGAAAATCACGATGATATTAATTAATTATACGTTAATTAGCAGTTAAGATGACAAATAACTAAGTAAGGACCACCATGGTGTAAACTGTAAACAACTTCCGTGTCTGTCGATGTTTGCGGAAATTATTCATTTCAAGTCACTAATTTCTTTCACGGTGATGAATGTGTACATATTTATATTTACACATTTGTTTTTGTGCTTTCTTTCTTACAATAAGTTCATTTCCATTAACTTGCAAATTACCCTCTTAATTAGTTCCTAAGATTAAGTTGCCCAAAACAAAATCTCCTCCTCCGTGTCTATAGTATTGCTTAAATACCGACATTTGTTGCGCTTTAGTTATGCTCAAAGTGTAACCAACTTTCCAGAGAGAGTAAAGGTGGCTTATTTAATGAATGAACGCACTATTATATATAATAAAAAACACTTGGTTTTTGCGTATTTGCCATATAATTTCCTTGCGCCGTGAATTGCTGTCACGTGAAAGTGTGCCCGCTAATTGTTTTGTCCTACTTCCTTATTTCTAATCATATATTACTAAAGGAGTTTACTGAATGCACATACATACATATGCGTTTTGTATCGCGTAAATTCTCCATGCGTGCTGTTAGTCTCATACAATGTATACATACATACGTATGTATACGCATCTAAGTATGTACTATATCTGCGTATATTAAAAACTGTTTATTACCGTTGAAATAATTAACTAATTTATTTTTAATATTTCTACAAATTTCAGGCATTATAAAAGTAATAACTTTAACCGCTCTCTATATGAACTCAATGTGGTGGCCGCCGAATGCCAGTTTGGGTGGCTTCATTAACCAGGGACTCTTTCTGATGCTGTCGTCATTAGCTACGTTTAACTATGTTATGGCGACTTTAACAGGACCTGGTCTACTGCCTAAAAAATGGAAACCAAAAGTAAGTGCAGCTATAAAATTCACATATGAATATGCAAATGTATTCATATCCATGAGGACAATTCAGCTAATTGTAGGCAACAATTTTTGTAGACGCCAACTCCTATCATTACCTTACTTATTCCTTTGAATGGTCTACAATTTTAGCGTTTTTGAGGTGAGAAATAGTGCTATCGTAGCGATAAACCAAATTCTGTGGTTAGAGTGTCTAGATTGGTTCATTTTTTTGGGTTATTCAAATCGCCGCTTACTCCTGTTGTTGTGGTGGTGCTTATCTAGACTCTCTTCTGGTTGGAAAGGCGCAGGTTAGTTGGCATCGAAATAATCTAACTGACCAGTTATTAAATTTTGCAGATATAAATTTCGCTTTCATTAGGTTATTCAGGTTCGTTTAAGTTACCCTCAACGGCTGGTCATTAGTTAAATATGTCATATTGGAGAATACTGTTTATAAGCGTGCCGGCTTATAATGACTAAAACAATTACCATAGCAAATTAATTTCTATGAGCATAAAATTTAAATTGAAAAATTTAGGCCAAATGTACATATGTGTGCATATAATAAAAATTTGCACGTTTTAAGCCAATTTTTCAAACAGCGCATTTACAAGTTTTGTAGATACATACACAGTTTTCGTACATTTGTACGTTCGCGTGTATAATCCTTCATGTTGGCACTTTTGATCCTATACTTAATAAACGTTGCAGTTTAGCGTAAACAAAGCACACCACCGCACGATTACTGTTGTAGCGCCGGAACACCCCATCCAAAAGTGACATTCGATAAACATCTAGAAGCGAGCCCAAGCAAAGCGGAGCGGAGCAGTTTCGTACCGGCTGCACGAAATGGTGCGCATTTCAAGTTCCGTCTCAATTTGGTGGCAATTATTTGTTTCTTACACGCGACCGCGAATGTTTTTAACACTTCCTATTTTCTAACAAATGACTGCATTTATTGTTACGAGACTACTACTAAGGTCGCATATATTTACATAACACATATGTATGCATGTATATGTGTTAAGAGAAAGTATGCAATGAATTTTTTACTACCAATTTATTACCTTTAATATCCTTGTAGCATTATAATTATTAAAAGGAATAAGAACCAAGTTGTTTAAGCTAACCTAACAGTAATGACGGGCAGTTGAACCTCTTAAAACGCGACTTTGTTGCATTTACAAACAATTCCACTTGCACTTTAGTCCACACCTGTCACGCAATGGCCAATTAAGCAATTCGGACTACGACATAGAGGCGTTTTTGGCGCGCTTGCTAATAAAGGGAAAGTCCACCCATTGCGGTAAATCAAGCATCAAGAGGTATATGCATAAGGACGTTGAAATATTACATACATTTTCTTTGTCGCACGTTGTGAAATAATGTATTCGTCGTCACGACTTCATCGAATTTTGCAGCCACTCCTCTTTATGTAAATGATTTTCAAAGAATATTAAGGCCATGTGATGACTTTCTCATATGCGCCATACTAAATGAAGGCGACCGATGTTTCGTAAATATTGTTCGACCGATTGTGTCATAGTTGTCAAATTGTAGCTTCAATAAAATAAAAAATATCTAAAACTTTGACTTCCCCTGCACTAACAGTATATTACCCTTCACAGGTGCGTTTTTTATAGCAGGAAAATTTTGAATAGTGGGTGTGACCTCGCCCCCTAATAGGTACATATCTCTTAAAACATTTAAGTGAGAGCAATTCATAGCTCAGTACAAATCTTATATGAATCTCTACGGACAGTGTGAAAATGAATGAAATCGGATCATAACCCCGCTTCCTCCCGATATAACGGTACCGTTAAAAATTACCTAAAGCGCGATAAATCAATAATTAAATTCGCCATAGACATTAAATTTTACCCCCCCCAAGTTGGTATGTGGGCGCTTTGTAGGATCCGGAATCAAAATTGGACAATGTGCGTGGCACCGCTCTTCTTACTCTTTTTCAGGTGAAATCTCATATGTATCTCGGGACATGACTGATTTGAACCAAAGTATGTGATCTCTTTTTACATTTACATATGTATATAACACAGAGCGAAAATGGACGAAATCGAACTACAACCACGCCTACTTCGCTTGTAACACAATTTTAAATTCTATATGATCCTTTTATTTTCCAGTATAAAAATCAAGAAGCAATTAATAAAACGAGGTAAAACTTTGCCTTTGAAGTATACCACCTTATGACCAAAAACTGTTCAAATCGGACCAAAACTGTTGAAGCCCCTAAGTATCGAATATGTAGACCTCAGTACTTGTAGTCGACATTTTAAGAATGAATGAGATATGTCTATAATTGAAATTCAGTGGGAATCCTTTCCTGATAATAGTATGTTTATGTACTTTCCTTAGCCCCCATATACCTAATACAAAAATTTTCAAACTTCCGGGTGACTTTATACGGCATATATCGACCAATATGTGAGCTATCTCTATGAAAGTGAGAGAGCGTGTTTTAATAATAACAATATATTTCTGTGCTTAAAATGGACAAAATTGGGCGAAAACTTGTCTTAGCCCCGATATACTAATTTCAGAATTTTCGAACATCCAGTTGACATCACTCCATATGATTGGTGATTGTATATTAATTGAATATATGTACAATTAATGGAAAAAATAGATAAAGGTGATCAACTCCCATATACAACCTGTGATTATTTTTGTTATTCTAATACGTTTTGTGCCGAATATGTCGGTCAGTGTGTATTATTTATATACTAGTTCATAATTTTAAAATTCTTAACAAATTCTTCAAAATCTGTATCGTTTATTATTTGAGAGGCAAAGAAATCCCTCTTACCTCAATACGTTAGTGCAACGTTTTTTCCAATCCTTGAAACAATTGTTAAAGTCAATTTCCTGAATAGCCTTCAGTACGCGTAGTGATTCACATTTAATGTCTTCAATTGACTCAAAACGGTTTCCACGGAGCGGTCGTTTGAGTTTGCTGAATAACCAGAAATCACGCGGAGCTAAATCAGGCGATTAAGGTAGTTGCGGTGCGATATTGGTTGAAAATTTGGCGAAAAACGGACGAAGAATCATTGCAGTATGCGACGGTGCATTATCGTGGTGCAAAAATCAAAACTTTTCGGACCATAATTTCGGCCTCTTTTTATGAATAGCTACGTGCAAACGACGCATAACATTCACATAGCATTACTTGTTCACAGTTTGGCCGGACGGAAGGAATTCGGAGTGCACCACACTTTTGACGTGTTTTTTTCGGCTTCGGCTCACCTTTTTTACGATATTTGGCCGATTAATCGTCTGTTTCCGGGCTGCAAGCATAGATTGAAGACTCATCGCCAGTAATAATACGTTTCATGACATCCTGGTAGTTGGAAAGCACTGTTTCACATTCGTTAATGCGACGCTGTTATTCGAGAAATTTTAGTGATTTTGGAACCAATCGCGCTTTTACTTTCCTTAGGCCCAAATGATCTTTCAAAATGGTTTTCACTGATCCTTCCGATATGCCAACGAGCGATATACGCTTCTTAAGCATCAATTCCTTTATTTCATTGACGTGTTGATCGAGCCTTTCCAACATTCTGAACATTTCGACACCAGAAATTTGATTCCGCGCACAAAATCGATTGAAACGTATAAATTCCGTCTTTTCACCTGCATCTAAACCGTTCACGGCAATGGACAAGTTTTCCTAAAAATTATGTGATTTAGCGCTGAATTAGAATGGAATTGGTCCATACCTTAGTCTAAACCTCATATCCCTAATATAAGAAATTCCCATTCTCTGGTCTAAATTTATCTACCTAGGTTGAGTTTATCTCACATACATATATCTCATAGGAGGATGTTGTTAATATAATTTTAGCTATCGCGTACTAAAATATAGCTGTAAAACTGAATCTAAGTTTATGGCCTTCAATATAAGTCAAGAAGATGCCAAATTTGATCGCAATTTATTTACGATTTCATCGAATGATGGTTGTTTGCCACCACCTGAAGGAATTTCGACGGCTTTGATTCAATTTGCAAGAGTATAATATGTTCGGTTACACTCGAACTTAGCCTTTCCTTACTTGTTTTTCTAAAAATGCCATTTTCAGTGAAAAATTTTATGGAAAATATATTTTGAAACACGCAAAATAAATAAAATTTACTAATTATAAGCATATGCTCATCAGCATTATATAATTATAACTGTTACGGTCTATGATTTTGTCCTATATCTGCCCCGGTGTGAACATAACTATTTAAAGCAATACATTTTCACTCAAAAAATATAGTTATACATATGTATGTATATGATCACGAAGCTATTTGTATATACATATGTCTTACTGTTATTTCCGTCATACTTCTTTAGAATCCGAGTGATGTCGCTCAATTACAATTCTGTAAGATTTGCCAAGGCTACAAAGCGCCCCGTTCACATCACTGTCGCAAATGTAAGTCAGTGTTTTATCAATTCCTTTGGTTCCATTTATTCGATTTTATTTAAATTCTTCAATTTAACTGTTGTTTGTTTAGGTAATCGCTGCGTTAAGAAAATGGATCATCATTGCCCGTGGATAAATCACTGTGTGGGCTGGGCAAATCACGCATATTTCACATACTTTCTTACCTTCGCCATTTTGGGCAGTTTTCAAGCATCCATAATACTGGGTTTTTCCTTCTATCGCGGTGTACATCGCTATTGGTATCTGACGCACGGTTATACGCACATGGCCACAGTGCAGTTCACAATGGCCAGCATAATAATGAACATTATAGCCACAGGATTGGCAATCGGTGTTGTCATCGCCTTGGGTATGTTGCTCTACATACAGGTAAAAATAAACATATTTTCGCTTTGGCTCAATTACTAAAATTGATAATTTGTAGCTTAAATCGATTCTAAAAAATCAGACGAGCATCGAGATGTGGATTGTGGAGAAGGCAGTTTATAGGCATTACTGCAATCCAGACGATGATGATTTTGTGTATCCGTACGATTTGGGCTGGCGCGAGAATTTACGACAGGTGTTCTGCAAACGACTTGTAGCAGCTGGTCAAGGCATTGTGTGGCCTGTGCTAGATGGTTGTGACCAATACACCTTAACGGTATGTTATCGATTAAATTATCTTCTTTAAATACGTGCGTATATGTGTGTATTAAATGCGTAAATAATTTGTAGCGCGAGCAAATCGCACAAAAAGCAGAGAAACGCGCGCGCACCAAAACCTATCGGTGCATACGTCCAGCAACAGGTCGCTTCCTGCCGCTCTTCTCACAAGGTTTGCGTGTCTGCCTGTCGCCACCGTGTACTGATGAATCACGTATTCGACTCGAGCCTGGTGACGTAATCAAAGTAACACGTTTCCGCCAGCATTGGCTGTTCGGCGAACGAGTAGTGTGTGATGCAGAATTGAACATGCCGGATTTACAGCGCAAGGGACCAATACGTGGGTGGTTCCCACGTCGTTGTGCTATTGAGCTAATACAACCTGAGGATTACTTTGACCAATCGGACGATGAAGCAGATAGTGGGGGCTACCCTCAGTCAGAGTTGGTAACTAAAATCACTGCAGAACTGAATAGTATCCCAAATGGCGTGCCAAATATGTGTAATAAATCGCTTGTCAATGGCGGAAGCAAGTCACAAAATCAGAATGGTCAACGAAAGAAGAACAAATGATGACGTAGCATGGATAGCTAGATTCGAAAGGAGAATATGGGAAAGTACACAAGTGCAATTTTCAGTCGTTATGTGGACCGTATTTTTACATTGTCAGGGGTTTTTAAATTGACGCGGGAGGTTAGCGTGTTGTATCAGTCAACTACTTCCAAGACTTCTTAGTGCTTAAATATAATTTATCTGCATAAGCCATATACTTACATACATACATATTTATAGTATATAGACAGATGAACTAATGCGTAGTATACTGCATAACTGAAACTATTTATAACTATTTTTAATGCTGTTTACATATACACATATACAAACAAACACATTTATGATATATATATATATACATATATGGTCTCATCTTGTAGTGTAATAAAGGCAATTGCTGCAACTAATGACATTCGCAGTGTATTTTTTTTTATTTGATTATTTGTTCCCCAGACCATATTCTACACCTCAAGGTTCCAATTCAAAGTTCGAAAAACAAAAATATGTAAGAATTATTTTAGGGGCACACTTAGTGTGATCACCTAAAACAATGTGATCTTTAGGAGATTTTCTTAAGAAAACTTAAGCAAAGAAATAAGAAACGTAAACGTTCGGTGGAAAATAATTCATGCCCAATTTCGGGAAGATATCTCGTCAAATAAGAAAGTTTTCCTTACAAGAATTGAATTTTGATGGATCAGTTTTTACCACAGCTACTTTTAATTACTAATTTTCTACAAATGATGTTCGCAGGCCATGTTTGACTGAGAGAGTTGGAACTAATAAGAGCGCTGCAAAAGTTTTTTTCTAATAAAACAAAAACGGTTTGGGATATCAATGAAATTCTTTATTCCTGTAAAAGTACATTCGATGTCATTATGTATGAAACTCGATTTTTTTGGCCACCACGGTCACGCTTGCAGAAGACCAGACGCTTAACCCAATTTTCAACGGTTTTCAAGTATAAATCGACTGTTACTGCTGCAATTCAATATTCGTACGATGTTCATCAATCGTCGCTGTTTTGTTGGCATAGACCATAGACTTGACGTAGCTCTACAGGAAATAGTCTAACGGCGTCACATCGCACGAAGCTTTTCAATAAATCGATTGTAACATTCGCTGTGTGGCTTGTGTCGCCGTCTTGTTGGAACCACATATTGTCCCAGTCCATATCATTCAATTCGGATCAAAAATATTCGGTTATGATTGAGCGGTATCGATTCCCATTCACAGTAACTTGCCGGTCTTGATCATCACGGAAGAAGTACGGCCCAATGACGCCCCCGGCGCAAAAACCGCACCAATGGTGACTCATGGATTGCTGCCGACCAATAACGCATAATTTACCTATTGACGAAGCCATTCAGTCAGAAATGAGCCTCATCGCTGAAGATAATTGTTCCTCAGCCCAATTCACGAACATATGACGATTCTAGTGGTTAAGCGGCTTCAGTTCTTGCGTCAACTTGATATTGTAAGGATGTAGGCTGAGATCTTTTCGCAAAATTCGCCACAACGACGTCACAGAGATGCCCAACGCTTTAGAAGGACGGGTGAGAGACTGCTTAATTGATGCGCTAGCGGCAACAATATTCTGACCTGAATTTATTTGCCTTTATTCGTAAATACTATTTTCTCTGCATTAAATAGTGTAATAGGGTTTCGTCCATAGCTGAAGTCTGTTCAGCCGCTCCAGGGTCAGCCTTGGGACCCACGAACCCTTAGCAAAGAAAAGTGTTTACTCTCGTAAAGATGTATCCACACCCCCTTATGTGGACAGACAGACCAGCGTGTATTTATACGGCGAGTCAGATGGAAGCGAGCGAAATTGGCGCGCCAGGCGTTGGCGCTTGTTGAAGTTGGCACGGTGATTTATACGGCGGTGATGGTCCTTTGGCTTCTGGTGAGGAGTAGTTACTCCCAGACGGTGGTGATGGTCCTTTGGCTTCTGGTGAGGAGTAGTTACTCCCAGTCGGCGGTTGACTGTAGAATACCGGGCAGAATTTTCCCGGCTCCTCTGCGAAGGAGAAATATGATTAAATATCGACTGAACTCCGGCTAGCAACTCACTCAGCACTATCCCTTTTCTCTAGCCTGTACTTACGTGCGAGTCGCTTGTTAATCGCGCTAGTTTGGTAGCGGTGCACTACGGTGTACAAGCAGCGGTACTGACGCTATTCGAGGCAGCGCAACGGTGCACTAGTGTGCAGGCAGCGGTAGTGACGCTGCTTGAGGCCGCGCAGCTGTGAGGTCCCATCAAAATACCCAATTCTACTGTATATAAGGCAGAGCCATTGCGAGCACTGGTATCACATCGAGGTGTAATACCTTTTCAACGCAATGCCTGCGAAAACTGACTACTTCGATTGTTATTTTAGTATGTTGTTTTGAAAAATATATTCTATAGAAATGTGCAAAACCAAAAAAAAAACGTTAACTTCGGCTGTACCGAAGCTAATATGCCCTTTACAGGTGCATTTCTTTTAGTAACTATGTGTTCAGTTAGTATGTAAGCAGTAATTCATGTCAAATTTCGTGAAGATATGTCGTCAAATGAGGAAGTTTCACATGCAAGCATTTGATTCCGATCATTCAGTTTGTATGGTAGCTATAGTTAATCGCTGAACAATTTCTTCGGAGATTACATTGTTGCCTTAGAATATAATCTGTACCAAATTTCGTGAATATATCTTGTCAAATGCAAAAGTTTTCCATACCAGCACTAGATTCTGATCGTTCAGTTTGTATAGTAGCTATATGCTATAGTAAGCCGATCTGAACAATTTCTTCGTATACTACATTATTATCTTAGAAAATAACCTGTGCCAACTTTTGTGAAGATACATTGTCAAATGTGAAAGTTTTCCTTACAAGAACTTGATTCCGATCGTTCAGTTTGTATGTGGCAGGTTCCGACAAATGAGTAACTTCTTGAAGATAAAATAACGTTTGCAAAATTTCAAAACGATATCTTAAAAACTGAGGGACTAGTTCGTATATATACAGACGGATAGACAACATACTGATCATTTCTATATATGTATATTCTATAGGGACGCTTCTTTCTGGGTGTTACAAACTTCGTGGCAATTTAATATACCCTGTTCAGGGTATAAATATTATTTCGAATTCTCCCAATAGGTGTGACCTTTAAATCTCTGCGTAACTAATTGACACATGTTAAGTGAGAGTCAAAATAGTTGTTCTTGTTACCGCGTGCCAGTGGGATGAACAATATTGAGTCCGTGTCAATCCGTTGAATTGTGTAAATAAAATATCATCCAAATTTCATTTAAACGAATTTCCATTTTATTAAAATTAATTCATCAATAATCTTTAGTTCAATAAAATAAATGTAGGTAAATATTTTTTAGTTTCCTGTTTTCATCTCTTTGTAAATTCGATATACATGTGTAGTACAAATGAATGCTTGTATGTATGTATGTTGTAGCGTGTAAATAAAATAATTACAATAATATTTTTAATTATAGTTTATATCATATAAAATATATTAAAATATATTCACATTCATGTGTGCTGAATACGCTGGATTTGTGCTGCCTTCCCTCTTTAGTATCGTGCATGCGTGTACATGAATTTTTTTTTTTAAAACATTGGCAGCTAAATATATAGTACACATACAAATACATACTGACACAATTGGTAAACATATTTCAAGTAAAAAATGTGTTTTAACAAAATAATGGCGTACAAATACATACATATATAAATAATAATTGGATATTTAGTAAAAGAAAGACCAAAAAACATAATGTAATAATATACAGTTAAACTTCATTACAACATTAACTAAAATACAATAACATAACTGAGAGACTTATACAGCTGCACTTCTGTCATGATGCCTTGCGGAAATTAACACGTAAATTGGTTTAACGCTAGCTAAAATAAATACTGCACACATACTACATATAAAATAGAGATGAGCCTATAAATGATAATTAATACACGCGAACATTTGGTGTATTAAGTGAGCAGGAGAGGCTTAGCCGAATAATTCGATTTTTGGTTACAAGGACGTCACATTGTTGTAAAATACACACATTGGGCATATTTTGCTTTTCGTTTTATAAAACTGTACAAACAAAGTATACCGGACGCGCACATATGTATATATTATGTGTTTATATATATATCAAATTTTTGTGGTCGTACTTTTGTTTGGATCTCAATAAAATTAATTTAAAATTAAGCGTTGTGGCCCACTAATTCTCGGCGAGTATATTTGTTGGCGCATTGCTAACGGTTTTGTTGTATTTTAAGTGTTTTGTTTTTTGTTCTTTTTAATTGAATTCGTATGTTGTGATGAAGGCCAGTATCGACGACTAAAAGTAACAGTTTTTTTTATTGGTTTTTGGTATATATATATATATCCATATATTAAGTGTATGTTTGTCACTTTCGGGTTTCATTACTTTCAATACATTTATATAATTGTCATTGACTATATCTAGTTACTACTATAGGTTTTTAGTACGCGTTTTATGTAGTAAATAATTAATTACTATTTGATGCGATTGCAACATTTGCTCATCTCGAATATTTCAAAGTCCATAACAAGAAAATATTCAAGTTGAAATGTTTTTTAAGCACTAAATAGATTGACTATGTCTCCAAGTGCTTAATTTTAGGTAGTTTTTTTTTGTGTTTTTGTTAATGGTTAAAACGTGTTAATTGTGAAGATTTAAAATTGCATGAAATAGTTCAGAGGCGATTAGAGTCCATGGAAAGCGTTTACCTCAAATCTAGAAAGATGGAAAAGAAAAATTTTGATTAGCTCTTGTTTTATGCCGTTATGAAAAGGAACAATTATTATTAATGTTAAATTATAGCAAACTATGCATACATACTATGAAATGGTAGTAGATAAAAAAGCAAATAATAAGAAAAATTAAATTGAATAAAAAGTTCTATGTTTCAAAGAGTTGAGACTTTGTCAGAGACTGCGCTGAATCTCAGCTATAGTTAGTTTGCAAACAGAGAAAGCTACAAGTTACCGTTTGAAAACATCGTTGATACAATTAAATAAGCTAAAGCTTCCAAACTAATTTCGTAGCGACCTACATTTTTTGTTTTATTTCTCAACTTTAAAAATGACCTTAAATTTGTCATTATTATTAAGTTAAGTTAAATATTGGTTTCAATAGAAAGCTGTCTTCATAAAAATTATTTGTTAATTGGCATTTAAAGTAATTGGTAGTATAACTGTAATAAGAGTTGTTTCTGCTCAGACAATATGCAGACATGTTATACGCAATATTATTAACATTTTAAGGAGAAATTTCTCAAAATTAATTTAAAGTAGAGCTAAAAATGAAAATAATTTAGAATTTAAATGTGTGTACATAATTTTTTAGGTCTATATAACATATGTAGAAATTAAAACCATTGGTTTTCTTATATATTGAATCTCACAATTTTTTCTGTTTTTTACTTGAGGTATTTTGTTTGCGTTATTTAAAATATATTCGAAAAAATTACAAATTTCAGTTAAATAATAAATAAAATATAATTATTATTACGAAAAATCAATTAAAAAGTGCCATATAAAACATATAAAAGCCAAGAGAAAAAAAATGAATGCAAAAAGATTTGTGCTTGAAAAGTTTAATGTGCAACTATTTGCTGCACTTACATTTGACTCGTCGTTGTTGTGAATTTGTGCATGAACTGTTCCATACGCACCAGGAGCGCCACCCACTAAATTGATGCCATCTGCGGAGACTGCGGTCGCGGACGACATAAAGTTCAGTGCTGTGGAAAGTTCGGCACCGGAGCTGGTTGGTCTCAAAGCAGCGCGTTTGGCCACAATTTCTAACATCTCATTCAGTATAGCACCTTCGGCTGCCACGTCGGCGGAGCTTTTATCCAATTCTGCAGAAAACAAACAAATAGGATAAATGATTAATGCAGTGTTTAGTATTTCTTCATTTAGATATTTTTCTTTTCATTTTAGATAACTGATATTTTTAGAGGAAAGTAAATAATTTTGTTGAAAATAAAAGGAAAAGCAAATTAATACAAATATTGAAAGTGTGCGAAATGGATTGTTGGGTCGGATATGCGATTGGATTTTTTAGTGACCGTTAAAAATACTTAAAATTCACTATTTGTCGACGAACGAAGCAAAAAGCGGACACACCTTAACATATATAATATATTATACTTACTATTGAAAGACAATCTTAGGTTGAGCTCTTCCTTTAGCTGCGCATGCCTATGCTCCAATTGCAACTCTTGTTGACGTATACTCAGCTCCTCATCGCGTTTCCTGTACGCAAAATATAACAGCGGCGGCATTAATATTTTAAATTAACAAAGAACATTGCAGAGGTCTAATTTTATAATTAATTATCTGTTACAAGCTATTCTTTTTATTTCATATACGTTCTTACTTAAGTTGTTTTATATTGCGCCAAATCTCCAAAAGCTCCTTCAGTAGTTTTTCATCATTACTGCCAATATTTGTTGTGTCAAAACTGCAAAAAAAATAAATATATAAATGTTTTACTCTGTAACATGATTGTAATGATAGTTTTTTGTGACGGCAACTTACTTGCTGTTATGCTGTTCGCTCTCACCGCGTAGTGCCTTCTCAATTAGAACGCCACGCGCCTCCAACTCTTTTAATTGCACCTCGATTTCCTCCTGCTCACGCTGAATCTCCTGAGCGATTCTGAGTCGCTTGAGCTCAGCTTGTCGAACAGCCTTCGATATGGCACGCTGCCGCTTCTGCTCACGTGTTTCGGTTGCGTTGCTCTCATCTTCAAATCCATGAAAAATATCATCAAAATTACTACTTATGAAACTGTTAATTACGCAGTGAAAGTTGAGAAAGTAAGTACATTCGAATGAACGATTTACAATAGCGAAAACAATACCGTTGGATTAACGTTAAAAGTAACGTAAAAAAAAAGTAAGAAAGAAAGAAAGTAAGTGTGTAAAACAAACCATCGGATCTCTGGTAATTGAGTGGCAAAGGAGGAATGGGCGGTGGTGCCGGTTCATCGATGTCATGTGTCGCCACATAATTCGGCCTGTGAATAAACAATTGTGGGCTGGATGATGAGAGCGCCGCTATTGATGACTTTTTGTTGCCGCTCTTTGTTGGTGTTGTGTTCAAATGTATATTGCTGTTTGATGAGCTCGCATTTGACATTTTTCCAGTGTTGTTGTGTAGTTGGGCTTCAAAGAGATAGTCATCTTTGTCCTAATGGCGTGTTTATTTGTTTTTGTTCAAAATTTATTTATTTTTCCAATTAGATATAAATTTATTTCAAAAATTGTTTCGGTTTTCAAAGTGATTTTTGAATTTAATAATTTTTATTTAATTTGTTTTTTTAATTTTGTAAATTTTAATGTTGTTATTTGTTATTTTTGTGTGTATGCAATTGTTTCGGTGATGTTTTTTAAGCCGTGCGCGCAATGATGTTTCATAGCAAAATGCAGCAGCATTGTCAGCGGCGTGAAATTAAAAAACATGATGATTTTAGATTTTAGTAATATTACACATTTTAGTTTAGGAGTCGGAAATGAAGCATGAGTTTGTGTTGTTACTACTTGGCACCAACTAGCTCTACACCAAGCTAATTAACTGTACATAAATATGAAATCTCGTGTATATTTCCTCCAAACACAGAAAAGTCAAGCGCAAATTTAACATAATAATTACATGCGTCAAATTAAAAATAATAACAACAATTACTCCGAAACACTGTTCAATTTGAAATCAAGTATAACTAATGCCCCAAACCAGCAGTGAATAAAGGTATTATACACCCAAATGCTTGTTTCGTAAGGACTCGGCGTTATCAATTTTATAAGACATTGTCGACTATAAATAACAAGTTTAGGTGAGGTTTTCATACTCCTATAGGTTTAAAGCTTTTTCTTGACAGTTTTGTAGAGGTTATCGAAAGTCGGTATATGGAAAAATTGCATCAAAATGGTAATAGAAAGCGAATTTGGATTTTTTAGTTTATGGCGGCTCAAGTAATTTAAAATAAGGAAATACGTTAACTTCGACTGCATCAAAACTATGACATCCTTAACAAACAAAGAAGTTTTCAGTGGCCCGATCTGAACCATTTATTCGCTGCTTTGGACAGAGCTAAATTGACTTAGCTCGCCAAGCTGAGTACTTTTCCTTCTGGGTGACTTGGTGTCAAGCTCAATATACCCTGTTCAGGATATATAAATTGGCATGTAGTGAAATGCTTAATCTATCTAATACATAATGATTAACGTTTGCAGATTTAATTTTTTCCACCCGCAGCTAAGCTGAGCCCTTATAAGATTTGAAGAACTTTTGACAAGAACGAAAATTGATCATTATATACACGAATTAACTATTTAGACAAATATATTTATGTTTCATTTCATTTAGTAATAATATATAAGTATGAACCCAAACCCTCGACCGAAACCGAAATCATAACATAAAATTGCATTAAATGATTAAAAAATAATAATTTATTTGAAATGAAACTAAAATGTAAAATAATTATTATTAAACAATTAACATAAAAATATAATAAATGTAAGTAATAGCTGCAGTAAAGTAATATATTATACATATTTTATGGAATTAAAAAAAGTTGTCGACAGTTGCAAAATCGTCTCATAACCGCAAATTCAAAATAATTTTTTATTATTAAAATCATTATTGAAAATTGCAAAAAACATATTTTTCATGCCGATTTATATTGATTGTACATAGGCGTGTGCATGCATGCAAGTGAAACCATTTTTAATGTGATGATTTTTTAATTATAATTAATATAAAAGTAGAAAGACATGGATTTCAGGCAAATATGTATTTACGTAATCGTTGAATTTATTTCGATTTATGACTGACATTTTACATTTCGTTGTATGGCACATATATACATACATATACTTGTATGAACGTACGACCTAAGCTAGTATACATATGCTTGTATGTATGTATTACAATGTAAATTTTCTTTATATAAATCGCATATATTTGTGTTATTACAAAAGTGTATAATATTTTTATGTATATATGTATGTATGTATATAAATGATAATTACTTCATAAATTAAAGAAAAAACATAACCATAGAGCAATAATAATATTGTATTTTTTAACATTAATATATTTTCACTAAAATAAAAATAAAATAGTTGTATCTCATTTGTGCCCACAAGCAAGTGGATGGAGTAGTAGAAGTGTTGTGGAGTGGATTGTTCTGAAGTGTAGAGTTTAAGAAAGACTCTTACCAAATGTTCGCCTCTGTCACCCAAAGCATACACACAAACATACGCATATGTTTGAAGGCACTGAGTGCCGAGACGAACACACGAACTTTCTCTGTTACTCTACATGTGCAATAAAATCTATTTATTCTGTAAGAAAAAAACGAAAAAGGGAAACAAAAGAAATAATAATTAAACTCCGAAAACGTTTGAATTACAAACGAAAAATTTAAATTAAAATCGAAAACCAAAAATTTTGTTAGAAAGCTCACAACAGGTACGTGCATTAACGAGCTAAATGTAAATATATGCAGCTGCATGTGCACACATATTTACATATGTACGAGTATGTGTGTGGGCGCTAAAAGCTGTTGCAATGCACTGAGTGTTGCGTGCATCGACAAGAATACTAAACCAAGGACTAAGCAGTGCAATTAAAAGACAATATATGCGTTTATTTGCGTGTCACAAACAGGTAAGCATACGTATGTGGGTGTGTTTATTACGGCAAACGCCTCGCATGCCAAAATGCAGGTATGTAGTGCCAGTAAATATTTTTATACAATGAATTTGGTGACTATTACACGAGCAAGCATGCCAAAAAGATAAAAATTAATAATAAAAAAACGAAACACAAAAAAAATAAAAATTATGTGCGTATATATGTAAGTGTTTGTATGTTATGTAATTAGCTATGTTTGAATCAAGTTTTCTAAAGTTTACTTTCAAAATGTGCAACCAAATTTTTTTAACCTATTCTAAAGTCTCACTAAAAAACTTGCGGCTTTGCTTCTCTATCAATAACAAATCAACAAGGAATCACAAAGTAAGTTAGAAGAATTATACGAATTATAGAATTATAATACACATGCAATACATTTTTCGACTATTAAAGTACGTGGCGCTAGAATATTATAATGTTTTTCATATGCCTAATATGTAGGTGTATGTGTTTTTTGTTGATTCGAAAGAGTACCTAAAACCTGCTTTTTATTTTTGGTTGATATTGCGAGTCATAGGTGTAAAATAATTTTGGTTTCATTTGGCGAGAAAACGTTTTCCAACTTTTGAATGGATGGATTCGTTAAACCATTTTCTTTTCAGGCCTAAAGTATGGACTCTTTAACCAATTCGAAAATTAAAAACCATTTGCTTGAACCCTATATACATATTTGTGATAATTTGTAGGGTCCATAGACAAGTAATATGGTGAATTTGATGATAGAAAGCGGAAAAAGAAAAATGGACTGAAATTTTTATAGAATTTTTTCGTTTGGATTCGATCAGATGAGGGTTCCGAGTAAAAAATTCTGTATTATAAATTTAATTTTCAATTTTAAATTCCGATTTTGGGAATATTTGGTATTCGAAATTTTCAAATTATTTTTAATAAAGATTTTTGCATTTATAAAACAAAAAATGAAATATAAATGTTAATTCAATTATTTTGTAATACATTAATTGCAACCCTAAAAAATCTGTGGCGGTGGCACAGTTACTTAGTTATGTATATTTTTTTGTTTATTGGGTTTTTAAAACACCGTGCCAGTATAAATAATATAAAATTCTCCTTAAAAACAAAACTCTTCTTCTTAATTCTTAACAAAACTCACTTTTGAATTTAATATAAAACCACAAATTTACTGCAAACTAAATATAACATTGACTAAATGACTATTTATTATTATATGTATTTAACGTTTTCAAAATAAATTTAATAATATAATAAATTGCTTAAAAAATACTGTTTTTTAATTAATTTTATTAACTCCCTAAAATCAGACTACTTCTATAGCTTGCTAATATCAATATGATAATTGAATGTTAACATCAATATACAACTACCGCTACAAATATTCACTACAGTTCTTACTTTACTTCAGTTAATTTTATTTATAATCGTCGACAACTTTTTTTAATTGAGGAAGAAGTTACTACGAAATACTAACTACATGAAACGAGCATAAAATACGTAAAAGTAAACTAATTTGTAGTTCAAGAGCAATAATAAAATATAACTAATATTGACTGATGATAGAGATGTTCAGCCTACAAATAATAACTATTTTAAAAACAATGTTGTGAAAAATTATGAAAGAGCTTTTATATTATATGTTTTTGTTTTTTTAATTTTCTCATAAGCAATAAAAGTCCAAAATGCCAAATTTCATGTTAGTTTTGAATAAAAGCGTTTAGAAAAAGCATTAACATGTATAAGCGAATAGAAAGTATTGTTGCATATCGTAGCAAAAGAACTTAGAAATACAAGTAGAGAGCTCAAAAAATGTTAAGCTTACACCAAAACCGATACTCCTGACATCGAAGCAAGACTGCAAAAACGAAAGACTCGGGTTAATTGATTGTTACGCATATATAAGATACCAAGTTCTCAGCACACATTATAGCAGAATTATATGATATACTTGTAGTATTTACGTGATATACTTGTAGTATACATATATGGTAAATATGTACACTAAGCTGAAGTGTAAAGGAACAGTAAATTTTATGAAGCAAAAATTGAATTCGCGATTTTATTAATGAAAAAAGATAATCAATTTAAAGCACAAGTAAAACTTGCAACAGAGCACGAAGTGAACTGTATTCTGTTTTGTTTTGTTTTTGTTTTCTTTATTATGAAACATTACAATTGTATATTTCGAGGTGAAGCGGAGGGCTTTTAAGAGTATTTACCTAATAAATGGATACATTTTACCCAGAAAATACTTGAGCATATTGTACATTCTGAACCAATAATAACATATTATTGACATGCCGAATTAATACAACATAAATAGAGAAATTGAGTCAACAAATACAAACTCAACGAAGAGACAATAATAAGGAACTTCGTGGAAAATCCAGTTCTTTTATAGTCTTAAGATTGCATCTTCACTGAATTAAGATTCTTGAATGGATTATATACTATGTATTGACATTTACTGTACAACTTAAATTTACTTAGCACACTTACATACACATACAATTCATCCCACCACCAAACATTTGACTTGCAGCACACGTTTAACAGCAGTTAGCTGCGAATATTACACGGGATGTCAGTGAGCAAACACACACACACATACATATCACACAAGGCTACAAAAAGTAGGGACGCAATTGGAAAGCCGTTTACTAACCTTGGATTTCTCCTTAGTTTTGGGCGATATGCGGAAGCGGCCAAAAACGCCCATATCAATGCCGCTCGTAGCTGTTGTGCCATTGTTGCCACTAGTTCCCGGACGCTCTGACTGTGCAGAGCCAACTACGCTAGTTGCGCTACCGTTACCACCACCACCGTTACCGGTGTCCTTTTTCTCCTTATGAAAGAAGCTAGATAATGATTGTATCAAACTCTTACGACGTTCAGGATCCTTTTGTCTGCGACTGGTCTTGCCTTTGGCTGCTGCTTTGTTATTGATGCTTCCCATGCTGGACTGTATGGAGTTGGAAGAGAGTAACAAATTTGGATCGGATGTGAAATCGGCAGTGGCGCCGGTTGGTTTCGTATTCGAATTGACATCGGCAGATAATTCCGATTGTTTGCTTGTCAAGTAAGCTAAATCGTTGGCACTTTTCGAAGCGCTCAACCGGCGATCACATATGCTCTGTTGCTCCGTATCGTTTGTTGATTTCAGCGGAACTTGTGAATGTAGTGCGGTAGCAGTGTTATTTTTGGTTTCCAAGTGTTCGAGATGCAAACGTTGGCGCAATAATTGCATTTTGTCCTCTGGACTGAGACCAAGTTCAGTGTTCGATTTGAGTCGAGCACGAGCGCGTGCTTCGGTGCGTAAATTCTCAGTCGACGCGGAAAGTGAGCTATCTGCACTTAAGGTAGAAATTAAGGGCTTTTGATTGCGATTAGGACGTGCAGGTGCAACTGGTGTCACAAAGTTGTAAGCGCTTTCATTCTTCAATGTTGTTTTGTTGGATTGATTCGGTAAGCCGTACGAAAACGATGGAGTTTTAGTCAATTTGTATCTTTCGAATGCATCCAATTGCTCGCTGGTCAAGTGTTCGCTGAAGGGTCGTTGATGATAACCAATAATGCGGGTTGGCGAACCGCCGGACATTCCATAGGCGGACACATATGTCGATGATTTTTGTAGTGGTATACTTTCTCTGAAATTTGAGCAATTTGAACGTTCTTCTGTGTCCCTTGCTATAGTCGTCGACGGTGTCGCTGCTGTGGATTCATGATAGTGCGCTCGGCTAGTGCAATTGGTGTCAGTAGTTGTGGTAGCCGCCGCGATTTTCGGTGTAGGACTTAGACTAGAGCCACTTGCGTAACCGCTTGTTAGCATCGTACGTTGGCGACTGCGATGCAAACGTTTTTCGGCGTTTAACTGTTTCTTTGATTGTAGTTTGTCCATGACTAGGTCATGTATCAGGTCCTTCTGCTTGGTGCGTTCTTTTGTGATCTCCTCTAGCTTGCGTGTCAATGTCGGAATTTCAGGTACCTTGTGGATTTGTGTAGCCGCTCCCGAAGGACTGGCAGTTGCCGTTACAGATGCATTGACAATCGCGTTTTCCGATTCGGCTGGTGTTGCTTCTATCACAGTTTGAGCATTTCCGGCGGGCATTTCACCTTTGGAACTCTTTCGCCTTTGTTTACGCACATCGGAATCACGAGCCGTACTGATTTGTGTAATTTTTTGCTGCAACGCACGAACGCACTCCTCATAGGACAACTCATTTGAGGGTTTACGTGGTGCTGCTTTCGGCGCAGTCGCTAAAGGTGCAGCATTTTCTTGTGAGACGCTATGTGGATGTATTGCTTTGTTCGAAGAGGCAGTTGAACTGCTCATTGTTGTGCATGTTGACTGTGAGGTTTTTGGATTCTTATCTGAACTGCTGGGAGTTGAGCCAGTTGTCAATTCAGCGCCTTTATCTACAATGTAAGTACTGTTGAGCACATCGGCTACTTTTGGTGAAGATGAGTCAAGCGGACTAGTTACAACGGTTAACGCTTCACTCTCCTCCGTTGTGGTCTTAGTAGTGGTGGCGGTCGATAATTGAATTTGTGAGTTTGGTGTTGCTGTGAAGAGACTGTCGTCCTCCAGATCGTTAAGTGTGCTGGAATCGGTCAGTGATTGTGTCATGAGTGAAGGCGGACCTGTGGCTTGGGATTTTTCCGCCAGCGATGCTACCAAATGTGACTCTTCATTCACAGGCGTCTTAAGCATATCATGTTCATGATCATCGTTTTGTAAGATATAAGCGCCCTGTTCAATGTAATCTACACCAAGTTTCTCATCACGCTTGGTAGCAACTGGTTTATGTGTACCAGCTGCAGATTTGAGTGAATTTGTTTTGTGCGTAGGCGTTTGCTTTGGTGTAGTTTCGATAAACTCCACATATCCGCGATTCCGCAACAGCGCTGTGTTGGTAGCAGAATATCCTTCCGCACATGAACCCTCAGAGCCGGTATCCATGAATTCAATATCATCAATATCGATAGATTTCAGTATGCCCTCGAATTCCGCAACCGGCGCTGTTTTATTTATCTCACCCAGCATTTCAATTGTGGTCGGCAATTTCGAAGCTGCAGACATACGCCTCTTCTCTTTTTTATTACGTTTAATCGTTCCCTTATTAGAGTTAAGCACGAACTCCATATCAATGAAATTCTCCGAAATACAATCGTCCGCTGTCCAGTCCGACAACTCGGTTTCAGTTAACGCCTGACCGGTTCCGGTCAGTTCGGTTTCTGAGTCGGATCCGCGAGACATTAGTTCGCCCGTCGGTGTTATATCACTGTCCACAAGCGGTGAATTTGGTGTGTGGTCTATGGCAGGGCAAGCGATTGAAGAAGCTGTAGGTGTTGTGGGCGTGTTTGGTGATTTTTGAACAGCACTCAAATTCAGCGTAAGTGGTTTAACCGCTTTTGTATGCTCCATAGTTTGTTCAACGATTAACGGAAGATGCTTAAGACTTTCTACCTTATTTTCGTTTTTAGTATCGAATTTAAGATTATACGTTTTTATATTTGGTGGTCCCCGTTCTGGCAATGGCGGACCTCTCTCAGGCAATGGTGGTAATTGTGCTTCAGTATACGGATTCTCTGTCTCTTCACCCTCATCTAATTTATTTGGTTCAGCCTCAATTACCGTACATTCTACCGGTTCGGGTGTTGCAGTAACTGGTTCCATATCAGCTTCGTTTTCATCCTCGATTTCCGATGTCTTGATGGCAGGCGTCTCTGGTAGAACTACGCCCGCAGGTATTTCCATGTATTTCAGATCTTCAGGATCACCAATATATTTACCATCAATTATCATCAAACTATCAATTTGCATGAGTGTTCCGGATGTGTCATGGATTTCTACACGTGGTACTTGATGTCCAATGGCCATACCACCGGTTTGTGTATCTGGACTAGTGGTTGACTCCAATATATAGTGTTGTATATCTTCGATGCTCGATGAGCCAGATGTGCAGCTGGAGCCTTCGGTTGATGACATTGTGTCCATTTTGCGTGTGCTCCACGGTATGTTCGGCACTTGTATTTGTAACGTATCGTTCTCGAAAAGTTCTTCCAGTTTTTCTGGTGAATCCATTTTCTCCTCGTCGCAAGAGTGACTCAAAAGATGCTGTTGATCCTCTGTTTGACGTAAAGGTGTTGTCTTACCTGCTGATTTTACTTCCTGTCCAATATGACCCAGTAAATCGGGTATTCTTTCTTTAACATCTTTCGATACATCGGGCTTCAGTTCTTCTATTATGGTATTGTCACTTTTTACTGGTGATTCGCATGTAAGATCTATAATTTTATTACTATCGGCAGTGAGCAATGCATCATTATTTTCAGGGGAATTAGGTTTCATTTCAGCATCGTCAACATTAATGTTCTCTATGAAATCGATATTCGATTCCAACATTTTCGTTGGTATATCTACCTTCGTAATATCTATTATAGATTTTGGTTTTTCCTTTTCCGGTGTAACTAAATCTATTGTGGCCAAAATTGTGTGACTATTAGTTGGTGTTGAAGGTGATTTTTTGTTGTTGACAGTCTCGACTAGAGTCGTATTAACAGTCTCCGAATATTCCATACCTTTATTTAGCTCATTTTTACTATTCACAAACACGTTTTCCTTCTCATTATCTGTCGAAGCAGTGGAAGAGGCCTTCTGTATCGTAATTTCAACTTTGAGGTCGTTCAAAATGTTTGTTGTTGCCGAACGCATTAAATCACTGTTTGTACTTTCGCCTAATTTCGTACGATCCAAAAAGGTTTTCATGCTGGCTGAAATGCCGCTACCTGGATTCAGTAACTTTTGGCATTCGGATATATTCGACTGGAAACTGCGTATGCGTGAGTCAAGTACCGAAGTAGAGCCAGATTTTTGTATCTTATTGCCATTGCCCTGTTCACCAAGCAAATAACGTTTCTTGAGCTCTAGACTTTTCTTTGAGGCGATACCCTCCGTACTGGCCGTTTTATTGAGCAGATAATCGCCGGGACGTGGATTTTGTAAGGGAGTACGACTTTTCGTTAAGAGCGTCGGATCCACCTGTACAAGTGGTTTGAATTGTGGCTGTGGTGGGTTAACTTGATACTTCTGCAGATAACTGCCCCTCAAGTTATGTGCATTAGCAGTGTTGGCGGATGGTATGTGATGTCGTTGACTGGCAGTCGAAGCAATAACGGTAGATTTTACCTGTAATGATATTGATTAGGATATGTATACTTTTGTCTATTGTTTGGACAATCTTACTTGAACTTTTGTTGGTTTTCTGAGGTGAGTATCATCGATGAATATTTTAGGTGTCTCACGAATTATTTCATCGTGATCGAACTCCGAATCAGTGGAAATTTCCGTGGCTGAATTGAGCTCAACCTCCTCGGGAGATGTCGACTCTGATTCGCTTTGAACCTGCAAAACGTAAATGCACATTATTTAATTTCCGAGCTAGTTTATTTATTTAAAGGCAATGAAGAAACAAATTCCAACAAATATACAATAAAGGCTGTGAACGTTGTACTATATACCAATACACAGTCATAAACAAAACAAGGCAGTGAGTAGTCGGATTTGTGGATTTTTGCTTGTGATCTCTTCACTAGCGGTTTAGTCGATATTTTAGTCGTGTTGCGAGTTTGGAAGCAAATGGATTCGCAAAATGCATGCAAAACGATGGGAGCAATGATATGTATTTCAATTCATTACACAACAATCAGCAATGAGGTACGATCCAAAAAGGCACAGCACAAATGAGCACAAGTACTACACTTGAGGAACGCATTTATAAAAGTTTTGATTAATTTATTAATTAAAATATAGTAGGTACATATTAGCATAGAACGCGGCAAAGTTGGTTAAGTAACGCTAACAGTGGGTTAAAGCGAGTTCAGCGCACAATGGACGCACGTTTTGTTATGCCCGCACATCATTCCGGGTTAACATGGATGGCGCACGTAAGTCTCGATCTATCGATCTCGAACGTAAACAAAGGCAGCTGACTTTGAAGCAGTTATTATTTATAGCTTAATACACACTTGTACGCCAAAGCGGTATTGGTTTGGTTGGGTTATGTATTAGTTCTTTTTTACCTTCACAGATCGTACCCGATGGTGGTTATTGAGTGTTAAGCCTCAACTCTCTCTTATTGCACTTTGTCATAATTTTTGTTTTAACTTTTTCAATTCCTCTTCCGCTCTTAAATGTGAATGTGTGGGAGACAATTTTGTTAACCGCATTCAAGGATTTATATGTTTGTTTGAGGCACACCGAGCGTAAACAAGCTGGCGGGCAGTTAGGCAGACGTTTTTGGTTGAATGGTTGTTGGTTGGTTGCTTGGTCCGTTGGTTGGTCGTTGGAGGGTCGTACGTACAGGCATTGCAACGAATATTTTTTTTGTTTTTTGTTTTTGTTTATGTTTGTGTTTACGTTTACATTTATTTAAATTGATTACTTTAATTCTTTAGTATGTGTAATGCTAACTAAAGACTTTGATATGTGTATGTTGTACTATTTTGTTGAGACTGGCGTTGGTTTCATTACATTAGTTTGTTATTAAAATTTTTTGTATTCAAAATTGTTTATAATTCTTACAAATATGTGAATGTACTTATGTTTTCAACTAGTTTCGTTCGTTATTTGAGCCAAAGTATGGGTAAAACAACTTTTTGAAGTTTCTTGGCTCGCTTTGAGTTTTGTTCGTGTTGTAGTTGTTGTTGTTCGTTGAAAGCATTGTATTAATATCTCCAAAATCTAATGTTAAATGGAAATTTAGTGCATCTAACAAAATAAATGAATGCATATTTCTTTTAAGCTATAACGCACGATTCTTTGGAGTGTTCCCGTTCACGGTGCCGCGAAGGACTGCGCCTAGTGTAGTCGTTGAAATGCATGCTGCGTCCAATGGCGCCACCATACGCCGCACTACCCGTAGTCAGATATGGATTGTGGTTTAAAGAAGCGGTGCTGGTATATGGTAATGTCGGTGTGCCATAAAGGCGTCGGTTGCTCAACGCATAATCCGAATTATATGTAGGCGTGTAACTATAATGACTATTTGACAATCTGCTATGATCGCGCCCAAGTGTTCGTGAAGTGGGAAAACGTGTCAGTTGTTTGCTCTTATATCCGCTGGGTCGATAACATTCCAACTCGTCCTCCGCTGCATCGAGTGCCTCACGTTCTATGCGCTCTGCGTTAACTACATCGCGTAAATATGGATTCCGTTCAGCGGCACGTTCATTGATAAACTCACTTTTACGATTATGTAAGCGTTTGCTGCGATCCAACAGCATTCGTGTACTGGCGTCTATTGTTTGTTCGGGCGTTTGACCAACTGGTATGTGTCGCAACGGTCGTTTCGGCGCACCACTGATCGAAGTATGCGTAGATGAGTTGTCAACACTCGATGCGGATGACCGCGTACCGAAATTAAGTGAGGGTTCCGCTTCATAGATGGAGGTGATAGGCGAATCTTTGCGAAGATCTGAGATGGACTTTGATGACATTTTTCCATCACTTAGTTCGTCGGTAGCCAATCTATGCCGAGTCGTTGGTTGTGGTGAATGTGATTGCATTTTGCGGTATTTGCTTCTATTCTTAGAGATCTTTCTGATGAAATCATCGTCGTCTGAGTATTGTTCACTCTCCTCGTTGAATACCGTTTTGCCATCAGGCCATTTGCGATTACGAAAAACTTCGGCAACCGGTGATCGTGGTGCTGAATTAGCGCGTTTCACCTCGATCACCGTATCGGGTGAATCACTCATATCGATCTCTGGTGAAAGCTCCGGCTTAGGCCATGGTCTATTCTGAAAAACTTCGGCTATAGGTTCATTGATCTCTGGCAAGACTATCGGTTGCGGTTTTGTGGGAATTTTCAATTTTTGTGGCATCGGCGCTTCCCTCGCTTCACCATTGCTCATCAGCTCGATAAACGCAAATGAGCTGCAACGGGAACTAAGTGAAGGTAAATCTTCTGTTTCCGCTGGTATTACAAGCTTTTTAAAGTTTGGTGGTGTGACCTCTCTTTGTGTGCTAATGCTATCTTGTGTCCCCCGACGCGAACTCAGTGGTGTGGGACGTGGTGTTGTGCACTTAGAGTTGTTGTTGCTATTGATTTTATTACCCGTTTGTGGTTTCTTTACTTTCGTTATATTTTCATTCTCTCTTTCTTTTTTCTCCAATTCTTTATATTCTTTGTCACGCTGTATCAATGCTTGACGGCGCTCCATTTCGAAATCTTCTATTATACGACGTTCATCTGAGTCACTGCTGTTGGAGGAAATATTATTCAGCAGTCTTATTGAACTCGTCGGCGAAACATCTTTTATTCTAGTTTCGTCTAAACCACGGCGTTCGGCATGAATGAATTTACGTCGTGGCATAGGACTCGCCGGCATTTTAGTCATATCCCATTCCAACGATCGCTCCTTACTTGAGGCTTTGCTGGAATTTGGAACGCTCAAAATCTCATTGCTGTTTGATGATTTCGTATTATCTCCATTTAAATTGTCTTTAAGATTAGTGGTCGTGGATAGATTCTCTGCTGAGTCTGAATTGCTTGCAGCTTGTAGTAACCGCCATTGCATCAATGGAGAATTACCAAGGTCCACATTGGTATTTTGCGTTGCTTTGCTTTGTGTGATCGGAGAGTCATTGAGAGTTGGTATCTTATTACTGCCAGTAGAAGATTGCGATAATTTTCGCTGTAATAACGGACTCTGTTTGAGAGGCGATGTTGTTTGTTCTAAGACTGAAGATTTTGGAAGCCTTGGTGTGTTAGAAATCGCTTCGGTTTTAATTGTTTTCCCGTTTATTGCGGATCGCGGTTGGTTTCGCTGCATTTCTGGAGATTCGGTTGCATTATTCGTTTTTTCATCAATGGAGGCCTGTGAATTTGTTCGGAGGGTTCGCTGCATTGCTGCAGATTCCGTGGAATTACTCGTTTTTTCATCAATGGAGGCCTGTGAATTTCTTGGAAGGGTTCGCTGCATTGCAGCAGATCCGGTTGCATTACTCGTTTTTTCATCAATGGAGGCTTGTGAATTTTTTCGAAGGATGATTCCAGGTTCATTGGATGGAGTTATTATTTGATTAATAGAAGTCTCAGTTTTTACTGGCATTTCAGGAATCACATTCGAAGTGATATCTTGAGTCGATTGCTTATTATTAGAATAGTTGGCTCTGCTTTCTTCGTCATTTATGGTTTGCACATCATTGATCTTTCCATCTTCCGTTTGTTTTATTTTCGCAACTTTTGAAGTTTCTTTAGGTATATCCTTAATAGGGAGTGTCTCGTTGACAACATGATTTGATTGTACATTGCTCGTATTTTCAGTTATTGGACTTGATCGTTGAACAGAGATTGGAAGGTTCTGGTAATGACTTTCCTTCACATCCTCTAATTCATCTTCGGATATGTTACGTGGGAACTTGTGTATTGAAATGCCACCATTTGCTGCTAATTCAGCAGTTAAACTTTTTGTGAATGTTGTTTGCAATAAATCCTGCACCGATGGAGGCATATTGTCGGGGCATAATTTTGCTAATTTGTGTTTGATGCGTTGCGGTGCAATGGGTGCTGAAGCTTCACTGGAGGATGAGGTACTTTTCTGTCGTCGCTGTGGACGGATGGGGAAAGGCATTTCTTGGGGTTCCATATAAAGCATTGTCTGTATACTCTCGAGAGTTAAGGGTCCTGCTTTGATAGCTGAGGGATTGCAGAGTGTTTTTTGATCAGCATTAGACGTGGCACTTTTATTATTTTCATGCTCATTGGCTTGTGTGAAATCTGATGAAGCTTTGGGAGATTCTAGTGTTTCAAATTTGATTGTAGGCACCTCATCCTTTTCTAAAGACTCAAGTCGATCAACAAAATCTGCGTCCTCTTCGATCGCAGTGCTCTTCAATGGTATGCGTGGTGTGATGCCCACCAATTCATCGTTCGAATCAAACTCCACATTCACCAACATTTCATCTGAGAACTGACTAAATAACTTTTCGATGCTTTCATCCTCTGACGAGCCCCGCATGCGTACTGTCGTCGGTGCAGCACTGGGGCTTTTACTAATAGACGTACACAATGAATCACATTCCTCTTCTGTATTGGCGTTCTGTTCACTGTGTTCGTTAGAAAGACGTTCTACAATATTTTGGAACAGTTCATCCATATTTCCACTATCTGGCGAACTTTGTGTAAATTTTGTGGCTACAATATCCAGTTTTTCAGCCAGCGAGACATCTGAACAGCGTCGCGAATGCAAACTTGCGGCGGAATTGCGGCGTGAATTGCTTAGCGATTTGTCACAGCCTGTCTTTGGTAAATTTTTTATGTCCTCTACAAGTGGCCGTCTTTTTAAGACCGGTGTTTCTGGTGCTGAATTATCAGAGTTGTTGGAGTTTTGGCGCGATAAAGTTTTGGTTTGAATAGCCGTGTCAGTAACAGTGCACGCAACGCCATTGGATTGGTTTTGATCGCAAGGGTCTTGAGCCACAATAACATTTTGGTCATGAACTGGCGATACCTTGGTCTCTAAGTTCATTATACTACCCTTTTCCACTAAGAGTAAGGTTTCGAAGTCTTCCATTTGACTTTTAGGCGGCGATATCCTCTTCCTTGCAGCTTCCGCTGGTTTTGAAACCTTTTCGACGTTGTTCTTTGTGTTGTCAGAAGTGTTGCGTTGACTTTTTGTTGGCGAAGGCGACTTACGTTTGGCATTCTTTGAGTTAACTTGTAAATTTGTGGACTGTTTCGCTTTCGCTTTCGTTTCCGTGGTTTTATTTAAGTTCTTGCTTGGCGACGATGATTTCTTCACTGTGCCGCTATTAACTAAAGTTTTTTTTGTGGTTGCCACATTTTTCTTCTCGGGTGATTTGGTTTTAATTTTTTCTGGTGATTTCGATTTGATACCGAAAAACTTGGCAAACTTCGACTCACGGTATTGCACGGGCAAATCTTCGTATTTTGACTTTTTCAATGCTTCGGTTTTGGCTGCCGCTTCTTCTTCTTCAATCGCACGTTTCTTCGAAAAGAAGTTATCGCGTTTCTTTTGTAGAAAATTGGTTGCTTCATTACGCCATTCAGACTTCAGATATTCCATTGTCTTCTCCAAATCACTCAATGAGTCGGACTCACGCGACATGACGGAATCATGAGAAATTAGTGATTCCCGCGACTTGTTTAAATTGCTTATGGTTGATTCCATACGCCGCAGTTTGAACGATTGCTCCGAAGACTTAACCGAACTCATTGATTCGAAACGTGCCAGTAAGCCTTGTACACCGATGGGTCGATCGCCGTCCTCTTTAGTTGTCAATTCGTCTTTCGCCATGCTTCTCTCTTTTGAGAGTCGCTCGAACTCCCCCTCCCCCAATGATTTGGTTTTCAGCAAACGCTTTTTATTGCTGATTGTTGCTGGTTCGGCTATGCCTAAATCTATGCCCGTTTCTTGGAACATACGCTCAATTTTATCTGAAAGATCTTCGCTGGGTGATTTTTCCTCCTTGAATAGTTTCGAATACTCCGCACTGGGTGAATGCATCTCCTTATCAGAGCATTGTAGAATTTCATCTAGCACCCGATCAGATTCATCACGTGGCACAATAGATTTGTCTTGTACGCCATTGGCCTTTTTCGTTGCGTTTCCTCCCACCTTCTTTTTGGGCACAATCTTTTTTATGATCTTCACATTACCCTTCCTTGTCACAGCTGCCGTTGCAGTTGTGGTTGTGACGGCGGCTTGTCCGCTTTTTGCTGCTACATCTTTATTGACCACGACTGGTGTAGTTTTCTTTGACAAATCAACGGCGCCGTCCAACTGATGATCACGCAAACTGAAAGCGGCGTTTCCCAGTGAAGCTTGTCGTTTCGGCGCAAGTTTGTTGACCTTAACCGCCGTTGTGTTTTTATTGCTTGCATTTGTGGAAGTAGTCGGTGCAGGCGCAATGGCATTCTCCGTTTGCGACTTCTTCAACTTGTCCGCAACTGTCACTACGGCACTGCGACGCTGTGGCGTCGGACTGCTGGGAAAATATTTTGCTAAATCAACATCCTTTAAATTTTTTTGGTTTTTATTGACGGCAGCGGCATTTGTTTTCTGTTGCTTTTGATCGGGAAAATATTTGGAGAGGTCTACGGATGGGTTTGCTTGGGAACTAACAGTTGGCACGACCATTTGCGATTTTATGGCGTCCATTGTGCCGGAAAAACTTTTTGCTTCGATTTCCTTTAACTTTTCCTGCATCAGTCGTCTGTCGACCTTTGGTGAGAATTTACTCTCCGCGTCATAAAACAGCTTACCCATATCTGAATTCGACCGATTAGGACCAATTCCCTTATCTTTGCTATCATCAATGTTCTTCACAAGACCCAATATGTTTTGTATTTGCATTCGGCTATCATTTGCTATGACCTCGTCCTTAGAGGTGAATTTTTCCGAACGCTTAAGACTGTTTGTGCGACTAACAGACTGTTCTCCGCTTTTAGCAGATTCTTTGTTTTCCTGTGTAGCTTTGCTCTTAAAACTATTAGAGCGACTAGCACTTGCACTGGGCTTTTTGCTAGCGCTGGGACTGGCAGTCGGACTTAGCTGTTGTCTTTTAAGACTGCCTTGGCGATTGAGCGAAGCTGTTTTGATCTCTGCTTTCAAACTCGCCAATACCTCTTCAGGTGAAGTGGCTTTTTGAGCCGCGGCAGACTTTTTAATATCTGTGCTGGCATTCTCGTTACTCTTTTCAGATTTTAATTCTGTTTTTAGCTTCTCTAACACACTTTCAGCCAAGGTAGCAGTAGGCTGTTTTATATTCTCATCAGTCTTCGCATTTTCTTTCTGCTCTTTTAGCACATCCTGTTTCGGGGCAAAACGATTTTCAAATGCTGACTTGGGTGCTAGTGGATTTGAGTTGCTTGCAGAGTTGTCTGCCAGCCATTTTTCTTTCATTGTTAATTTCTTCAGTATATCGCTGTTTACTAAATTTTCTTTGGCTATGGTTTCGATATCCTTACTCATTTTAACCACACTGTTGAGGCGATGTAGTTTCTCATTGATTGCCTCAATTTCGGCGCTAAAGCGGCGTCCAGTGCTTTGTTCCAACTTCTCAATGTCCGCTTTTGTAGGTGGTAGCCCTTTAGAGGGGGCGTGTGTGGCAAGTGGTGCTATGTCACCAGCAAACGAATCCACCGACATGAAGGATTTTTCAGAGTTATATGAATTTTCGGAACACTTATCAATATCTAGTTTAGCGTCTTGCTTTAGGGCAGGCTGCTCAACAGCCTCATTACCTGCCGGAACTGGAATCATTTCTACATTTTCAATGCTTTCATTATTTTCAGCTGGCAATGGAATCTATTTTTATATTTTGTTTTGTGGATTTGTTTGAAAATTAAATTTAGTACAAATTTGTGTGATAATAATGAAACCAACACCATAAATTTTGTATTTCAAGGTGAGTATATGTGATGACAATTGATAGAAGAAAATAAATATAAAAATAATAGTGATTTATTGCAAGAATTAATAAAAGAACATAAGCTAGTTCAATATCAATGATTAAAACTCACCTCAGTTTCCGTGTCAGTGGGCAAGTTCGCGGGCAGTGGCTGTAGGCGCACTTCTTCTCGACGTAGTTCACGAGCCTTTTTGAAATCTTCACCTTCGGTATCGTCTTTACCATCGTCATCTGAGAAATAGTCAATGCAAAGCAATTGTAAAATAATCCCAAATGCTAACAAGTGAATATAGTGGTATTTGAGCTTGATTTTGATAAATTTTAACGGATCGAATCTACACCATGAGTCTTAGTTGATATGGTTGTAATCGTTAATTAATGCGAGCTTTATATGATTGATATTACGAATTTGGAAAACTCACCCGCAATTCCGTCACTCGAATCATAAAAATCATCTGAATCATCACTATCGGAGTAATGTTGTTTGCCAATCCAATCGGTGGCCAACTGTAAAGTTTGTGCGGCCAATGGTGAGTCATTTGCCTCTTCGAACATATCAGCATCGGACTCGGTATCCGAGTCATCGGAACTGGAGAGATCCGATTCAGAATCTTGATTAGATTCAGGCAAGAAATTTCTGCCCGACCACTCGTGCTCATCGAGTATATGCTCCTCCGAAGGTTCACCATCGGACATAGCATCGGTATTTTCGAATTCGATACGTTCTGGTGTTTGACCACGATCCAATAAATCGAGCTGTACAACGCTGTCAGCGGGGCCACGAAGTTTATCAGGCGTTTTGGGTAGGTCTGTTTGTGTGATTCCACTTGCAGCGTCCGCCGTTGTAACGGTAATGTCGACGGCAGCAGCTGCAGCGGCGGCAGCTTGTTGCTGCTGAGTTGGCTTCTGAAATTACATTATAATGATTTCTGTGCATGCATATATAAGTAAGTGATATTTACCCTTTGACCTGGTTTTCTGACTACAGGACGTATTGCCTTTGCTGGCAGCTTAAAGTGTTGCGTGCAGTAGAAGCGTCCATTTGGATCGTCGCGATCGAATGCATAGCCGCCGAGACGCAAATTTGTATGACAATGATGACACTTCAGACACGAACGATGAAATACGAGATCTTCGGCGGTGATTTTTTCCATTAAGTAAACGATTTGTTTGCAGAAGTGGCACTTTTCGGACGCGGCTTGCTTCTTAAATGCCAACGCGACCTTAGCGCTCTGGTGAAAAATATGATTATTATTAAATACAATTTTATAGTACTATATTAAAAGCACTTAACGATATGATTAATGATAAAAAAATGGTGAGCTCAAATGTTATTCGAGTGTGAGTGCTTGTATGGGTATGAGTTATGTGCAAAGATGAAAGACGAAACACCTCGGAACGGAACTTAAATGCTAATTAAGAGAACCTTTAAACCTGAATGCATTAACGCATGTCGTTTCAACAAAGACTACATTAACCATTTCGATATAATTATCCTGCTTCAAGAAATTCGAGGTCTTTCTGAAGCATACATACAAGAAAGATTACAAAATAAAAAAT
Organism: Bactrocera neohumeralis; assembly: GCF_024586455.1. NCBI lineage: Eukaryota > Metazoa > Arthropoda > Insecta > Diptera > Tephritidae > Bactrocera > Bactrocera neohumeralis. Next base: position 86,689,677 of record NC_065919.1, on the reverse strand, counting down.
CAAGTAAATGAAAAACGTTGGATAAAACGAGAAAGCAATAACTAAAACCCAAGCAACACAAAAACAAAGTGATAACCAAAAAGTCGACTTCACTGAACTGCCACTGAAGACAACTGTAACTAACATTACGTAAGCGCAACCATAATAATATCGACTGCAGACTTAAGTTATAAACTTCAATACTAAAGTCGTACATATGATGCTTGTGATTGTTCGTCAACGTCTTCAGGGCAAAGTAACCGTAAAGTCGACCCAACTAGCACATTACTCACGGATTTCGGCGCGCTATTGACAGCGGCGGGAGTAGGATTCTTTTCGTCGCTCGTTTTATCATCTTTCTTAACAAATTGCCCAGCAATTGATGCGACCTTGTTGCGGCCGCGTTCACCAACTTCCAGTATGGAACCCTCCTTTAGCTGTTTATCCAAATTTTTTAAGGTTTGATCGATCTCTTTGAACTTCTCCTCTACAGATTCTTGGCGCGTTGGTTTTGCCATTTTATTTTGTCTAGCCAAAAATTGTTCTTTACTCCATTTCGGCACCTTTTCACGTCCTTTCGGACCGTGTATTTCAGTTCGTTTTGATTGTTCGATTTTCTTTTCGATTTCGCGCACATTCCAATCATTGCTGTCGATCTTGCCAATGGCACGCATTAAGTCTTTGGGCTTCTTATCATTGCCACAAGCATTCTTCGAGCTTATGCGTTGCTCCATAGATTTGATGCGATCACTAAACTGTTCATCCGGATTATTTCGTGGCATGGCTGATGGTATATCGCCGCGATTGCGATCCTGTACAGGGCATTTCATTGAATTTCACAGTTCGTCGGAGGTAGGGAAGTGGAAATGGGAAGGTGTGTTTTCAGTTTTGAATTTTAGCAAAGTAAAATGTAGGAAAAGTGGTCGGAAAGGTTTTTATGGAGAAAAAGAAAAAATCATGATTTCAATATAAAAAATTATAGCATTTCGTAAATAAATTGTACAACAATCTAAATGGAGCTTAATATTAAACAAAAAAGGTACACGTACAGTAAAACTTAAAACACTCTTAAAACAAAATTAATTAAACACAAACGGGTCGCAGCGAATACAAAACAAAATATCAAATTACGCACGAGTACATTAGTCGCTTTCACTGGTTAGTTGCGATTACACGAAACCCACAAAACCCATGAAACCAAATAAACATAACATATTTAATGATTTCACATACAAATTATCACAAGCAACTCCATTATAAACCTAAAACATGAAATGTATAGATTTAATGCCCTCAACAAAAAGTAATCGTGGCTCTTTCTAAGTCAAAAACTATTTTATATGAAGAAATCACTCAAAACTGCGTTCAGCATACTAGGACCCTGTGACTAAGGATTATATATTTATTATATAGTTTTTTTTATAATAGCTATCGGCCTTAAAATCTTGAATGCTGTAGCAGAAATAAATCAGCTGTGCTGACAACAACTTAAAGTACTACATTTGTTTAAAAAAATCAAGACGTAAACTAGTTACAAATAGGAGAAGCGCGGCCAAACAGTGGACAGAGATGTAACGCCAAATTAACAAATTGTTATGATATATAATAACCTCAAAATTTACAATAAAAAGTATCCATTCAACTGAAAATCTGGAAAATTTACCTAAAAAAAAAATATTCGGCCTTTTCAAATCAATGCTTGTCAATTAATAATGAGGACCAAATATTATATAGCACAAATTGAGAATATCAGTAATTCTAATATATATGTATATTTTTTCTGATTTAAAAAACTCGATTTTCCAGTTAAATAGCTCGCGTCTATACACTTTAAGATCACAACTAATACCAAATCTGCTTTTCTCCGCCAAATAAGTATTAAATGATTTTACAGTTAACTATTGAGCAACGAGCGATTGTGTTATTTAAAATCAAAGCGGCATGTTATTAAAATTTCTCTAACAAAACTCTGAAATCCTAGTTAACAAAATAATTCATTCAATATTAGTTATCAACGATTAACGGCGTTTATTGCAACACTCGAAATCAGCAGCATTCCGCGAGTGTTAAGTGGGTTAGCAGGAGCATTTAGAACATGTAAACAGCTTTGCACTATTCACGCGATCAAACATGGTGGCAGGCAACAGTAAACAAGAAAAGTACAACAACTTTGACTATCTTACAGGATACAGCAATTTGCGCTCCAAATCCTTCACGCGATCATTGAACTCCGGCGCATGTTGGCGATATATGAACAATGAGTAGTCCTCAAATGCGGTCGGATCGTCAGTTTCACGCAGCAATGTGTTCACTTGCAACATTTGCAAGCTCTTGTAAAAGTTCTGTGTCTGTTGATAACGTTGCTGTCGACGTTTGCTTATACGCTCCTGGCGATTTTGTTCGATTTCTTGTAGGCGCTTTTGTCGTTCTTCCTAATAATTCGTAATAACAGCAATTGGCAAATTGAGCAGAGGGTCAATAGGGTGTACATACATATGCTTATTAAATACATTAAGGGACCTGGCGTTTGATTACGAACTGCTACGGAAGGATATGCGCATACGTAAAGTGAGTAAATGAATATAAAGGTTAATATTTGTATGACTTTTTTTTAATGAAAACCCAATGATGAACGAGTAGGCAATAGCAAACATTTGTATGTGTGAATGTAGTCAGATTAGTAAAACGGATGGAGGTACGAAAAATGCAAAAGCAAAAAACCATGAGAGCACATCAATAATATATGGTGAATACCTCAGAGTGTAAGTCTGAAAGCTCATTTATGACGATGCATGTACTCTGATGACGGTCTAGCATAATATGAACCTTATGAAAATAATAATACACAAGCGTTTCGGTATGTTTTGTTTTTCAAATGGAATAATTTACAAATAATAATCATCAGATGTGATAAGATATACATATGTTTGTATGTAAAACTGAAAATATATAACTTTTTCGTGTTGTTTGTGTGCGTTTGAAAAGTGATCCTGACTTGCTGCTTAAAACAGCATTAACAAATTGTTTAATTTTGTTTTTTAATTCATTGTTCTACCAATTTGTGTGCTTATTCAAGTGTTTTTTGTTTTAAAATTAACATGATATTTTGTATTTTTTGGCCAAATTAATTTTAAATTTATTCAAATTATTTAAAAAATTAAATTTATCCAATAAAAGTCGAAGGTCGATTTGAAAAAGGTAAAAAATTAAAATTTCGAAAAGTTGATTCATTTTTAAGATTTCAGGATATATGCTTAAACTTTTTCATCTGAAGTTCAATTTTATGTATATTATACCATTACTGACAATTTCGATAGCAGAAATTTTATTTAGATCACTTTTCAATGTCTGAAAATGTAATTTACAAAAGCATCCTTTATTACCGCTATTGTGGTACTCACAATATTAGCAGCCTTCTCGACATTTCTTCTCTTCTTGGCACGACGTGGTGTATCGGTTTGACCTGCAATGCAGAAATTCAGTTTATTGGCTATTTTGATATTTCTTTGTCACTTTTTATACCTTGTTGTGGCGAACTGGCTGCAGCTGGGCCGCCTGCAGCCGGCTCATGCCTGCGCACGCGTTTTACACGCTCTTCATCCAGCACCGAGCGGCGTTGCACCACTTGCGGCACGTCCACCATATCCTCGATGGGACTTTTTGCTTTCGGATATTTCGGCTTGGTCGAAAGTTGCAACAATTTCGAGAAGTCTGGCTGCGCATGCGCATTGTTGAGACGGTATTTTTCGCGCAGCTCTGAGATATCCATCTTTGGATGTTTCAGATACGGCACTTCACCGCGGAACACTTCACGCACTTGATTCAAATAGTGCAGCCAGTGACGTGTATCCACTTTCTCTAGATCTACAGACTTCTCACCGCTCATGATGCGTGGCAGTTGATATTCCGCTTCTAATATTCTGAAAGCAACTTCATTGCGTTCAGCCAGCGTTAAGTCACGTGTTGCTGAGTAATCGATTAAGTCCGGCCGAAAACTAAATGAATTGTTCAAATGAAAACAGAAATTTACAAAATGCATTTAAAAAACAACATGCTAATATGGGCTACCGGCTGATTAAGGCGCATAGTGATTTTCCATTTTTAAGTATGTCGGCAGGTTCCTGTAATTCCTTTACGAAATCGTACATATGCAGCTGAGTGCAAACCCAATGTAGCAGAGCTTCAGGCACAATATCTTTAAGAATTTTAAAAATTATTAATAATTGCTTCAATGATATGAAATGAAAAGATATGAATATGAACCACGTATTAATGTAACGAATGAATATTTTTGGCTTCATTTTCAAAAGAGACAAATACAAACAATTCTGTTGCAATAAAATGAGGACAAGAAATTGATTTGAACCGTAAAATGTTTGTATTTATTCATTCATTACAGTTAATACAGCGAAATCTTAACGGTCTGCACTTGCCGCCCATCTAAGCAAGACATACCTGTACTACGACGGGTTTTGCGCAACAACGCTGGGGCCTCAGCTAACGCTGGCGTTGTTATGATTTCGGCTATTGGCTGCTCGAATACCTTTGGATCATCTGAGTCGATGAGCGTTTTCACCTGGTAGGGGCTGACAGCCGTGCGATTCAGATTGGGATACCTTGAGGCTGGATCAACTGTATAAGAACCTGTGTCCCGCTGTAAATTCTCAGGTGTGGTCTGATTAAGTAGTCTAAATAGAAAACATATTTAAGTTTTATCTTATAGTTGACTTTTCTAATTAGTAAATGCCATTGGTACTACTTTATTTCACCTGTATATACTTTCACGCTGCGCCACAACGCCCATAATACTATTGCGCGGGTTAGACCAAAGTTTAGTCGCATATGCGGCATCCATGCTAGAAAGGAAACCGCGCGCGCAGCCCGAACCAGTGGGCCAGAAGGGCTCCAGCAGGCTGTCACCCACCAAGCATTGCAACAAACGATGGCCGTGCCGCAACATCACACGGCACGATGTCTCCGCGGCGAACATGGATGTGAAATCGAACATGGCGACGTCGGGTTTGCCATAATGATTCACGGCGAACTCAAGATTTGGCATTTGGTACTTTGTGGAGAATTCGGCCGCTTCACGCGCATAATCGAGCAACTTTTCGGCGCTCACGTTGGCTGAAGCGAGCAGCTCGGCCGGATCGGAGAAATCCTAAAGAGTTGAAAGTTGTTTTTTCTAATTTCAAACGAAATGTGTTAATTTCTACCTCACCTGTAATATAACACCTTTGTCTATGAGACTGTGTTTCTTCGCGGTCATAACAAAGTAGTGCGTCTCGTCCTTATAATAGACGATATTCTCTAAATCAATGCCCGTTTTCTCATATAGCTCCTTGAAGAAGGACTGATTGAATATGAACGCTACGCCGCTTATCTCCTCCGCTTTAGCCTCTGCCTCTGTTTTCTTATTTATGAAATTGGCCGTAATTGCTATAGCCAGCTTTCCACGAAACTCCTTTCGTTTGAATCCTTCCAGTGTGTTACGTTTACCATCGGCTCCGATTAAAACATCGAATTCATAATATGAAACCACATGATCCGCTGGTGTTACGGCCGCACGCCAGCCGAAGCCATCGCCACTCGGCTCAATTGTTCGCTCAAAGGACACATTCTCATGTATCTCGACACCCAGCAGCAGCGCAACCTTCATTAATATGATTTGCAACTGCCGAATGGATATGTGATCTATGGAACCGGCACAAAATTTTCCATAAAATTTCTTTGCACCCAAATTCCGCAGATCGGTAATGACGAACGGCCACAAGTGCAGCACATTGTTGCGCGTAATGCGATCGCGTTTCTCCAGCACAACGACTTTGGCACCCAACAACTGCGCCTCAATGGCGGTGCGCAAGCCACATGGACCTGCGCCAATGACTAGCACATGCGTGCCATTGCACGCTGTTCCTTTTGCGTAGACGCGATGCGCCGCACGTGCATCGAACTTCTTCCATAGCGCCTGCGCTTTCCACGAACGAATCTTCGCCTTCAACATCGGGTAGAATTCGTTGATCGGGGCTGGTCGTAAGCCCAGTATGTCGCACATGTCGCGATGCAAACCCAAAATCTGGCGCATTGTCGTTGCGACGCAGAAGAGATCGAAGAGCTCGGAGGCCGCGATGGCCTCCTGCTCGGTAAGGTACTGCTTCGGCGGCTTCTGTTGTGGCATTGTGCGTTGCTGTGTTGGACGACTCATGCTGAAAGTATAGAGTGGAAGAAGAGTTCAAATTCTGATACACAGATGAATAAAAAAATAGCTTATTAAAAGTTTTTACAGATTTAGCAATAATTTGTACTGTAACGCTAACGCTAGAGCGAGAGTGAACTGCGTATTATGGCCAACAATAATTTGTTTAAGGCAAAATACCCAACCTGTACATGCCCATTTACTGATTGCATATATTTATCAATATGCGACAAAAAACGGCATGGCCTGCACGAATCTTCCCTACAAAGAGTGTGTGTGTAAATACATATATATGTAAGTATGTAGAAGGAATAGACAAAAAAGATAATTTTTCTTTCGATATATACGCAAATTCTCTTTGTGTTTTGGAAGCTCCTCCTTAAAACAAGTCTAAGCATTTCTGATAACTGGCATATCCATAGCTGGTAATGAGTCACTGACCAACCCAACAAGAAAACGTTGAACCGTTCGAATCATTTACAAAGGAGACAAAAACAAATCACGCACAGAAATGGCAAAAGGTAAATACGTGCAATAAAAAGCAACGGTAAAGAGAGAAAGTTTCACAAAGAACAAAGCACGAAAGCACATTCATCAAAATTATTAAACGCGCTTTTGGCAAAATAAAAACTCTTGAAGACATCACTTCGCAGTCACACGCATTCATTCATTTATCACCGGGACCCTTTGCAATGGGAGGTTACCTGGCTAAAGGTTGAAACGCACCGCGGTTAATACAGGGTATTCCAAAATTAACGAAAGGTTTGAATGTGCCGTCATTTACTTATGTATTAAAGAGTTGATAACCCTGAACAAAAAAAAAAAACAAATCGACAGCTGACAGTTTAGGCATAGGAAAAATGGAGCGTTATAAGATAAAACGTGTCTTCATTGTTGCACAATATTTCCCAAATTGTGAAAGCTTGGCGGCCGAAAACTAGACGTTCAAATGACAATATCGAAACAGTGCGTGAGAGTGGCGGTGACAATCCAGGAACCTCAATTCAGGTTAACTGCAACAAGCCCACAACCACGCGTGTTTTAAAAGAGAATATTCAATGTTCCATCAATGAAATTCAGCCACATTTATAAGGAGTAGTCATGGAAAATTTCGACAAACGAGTGCTTATGTGCATGTAAAGCCTTGGAGAACATTTGCATTTTATGATTCAATAAAACAATTACCAACGAAAAACCAAAAACTGCGTTTTCTGTTTATTTCTAATCTTGCGTTAATTTTGGGACACCCTTTTAATATGCATCAAGTACTGTATGTATACGGGTAGATTGGCTCACGAATTAATATGGATCTATTTAATAACAAAACACCGGAACTCTGAAAGCTAATTTTGGAAGAGCAAATACTAAAAAAAAATTGATAATATGGTATTTCTGATAAATTTTACACGTCATAAGAAAATATATTAAGGGGTTAGGTGGGTTTGAAAATGTCAAAAAATTGATTTTTTTAATAGTTTAGGAAATAAAGTCTTGAGAACTTGTGTGCTAGCTAGGCCGTGCCGTCTTTGAATGCAATTTTCTCGAAACTTGGTTTTTGAAGTCGGTGGACACGATTTCTCGAAAAGTTATGGACGAATTTAATTCGAATTGTGTACACATCTAGTTCTTGAACGAAGGTTTTTTTGATTACAAACTATTTTTTAAGCCAATAAATGGCGAAAATTTTACCAAAAAATGAGATTTTTTGTTCAAAGTCTGAGAAAAAATTAAAATTTTAATTTTTTTCTTTCGTTCAAACACGAGATTTATATATGTACTATTGGAATATTTTTTGGTTTTTAGTTTCGGGTGAACCAATAATAAGTTATGCTGTCCACAGCAAGAGTACTTTTTTGTGAGATACCCAGGGAGCTGAGGTCCCAACGGCTGAATTTTCAACATTTTTATATCAAATTTCAGAAGACATTGTTCAAATGTGTACCTTTGATATGCCATATTATATCTTGAAATATACATATGTGTGTTTATATTTAAAAAATCGTACCTCTGTAACCCTCCTAACCCCTTAATATCCCTAAGTCTCAAAAAAGAGAATATACAAAATTTCATGAGAACTAGACTAGTTAGTACTCAAGCACAGTTCTATTAACTGTCAGCTGTTTTGTAACTTTCTGACATCTTCTTGTCAAAATTTTCTCAATATGAACTAAAATGTAGCAGCCAAATGAATTTGAAGGAAAAGAAATTCATGTGGCTACTCAATTACAATGCGCTCAAATCTTACTCGGACTGGCAACGGTAAATTTCCTACCAAGTTCAAAAAGACCAAGTTTTCTCTATCGAGACATGTTGCCTGACGTGTAAGTTGATCGGGGCTTGGTCTTCGCGTATTAAATTTGTAACAAGTCTATGGAATTTGTTCATTTACTTAATTACAAGTATACTTTTCTACTTCTTTTTCCCATGTATGCATTTTGACAGCTATTTTTAACACTATTTAATCACCGTTTGATGACCAAAGCATAAACAAATTCCATGCGCTCCAAAAAGCATAACCGATATAGTACGTATGTATACAAATCTATATACATATAAGTTTATACCTACGAATCATAATTTGTTTTTATATACAAATTCGTATTTATATAGCAAATTAAGTATGCTTGTATGTAAGTATGTGGTGCTGTGGTCATTTGATTTCGTTGGCATGAGCTGGTTTGGAGCGGCGCCCGTAGTGTTTGGCGTCCAAGTGTCATATTACCGAATCCCCAAAGGAGGAGGAGAGCACGCAAAGCAGCCCTTTGCCGCTCCCAAAATAAAAGCGTTTTTTGGAATTGTATATTTTGCCTTTGCTTATTGATTTCTTCAGTGGCAAAAGTCGCAACAAAAAGCGACTGTTAGAATTTGCTCCGGCAGGCGTCGTTTGGAAGGAAATTTTACTTTACTCTTTGTTTCAATTTGCGCATTCTTAATAATATTTTTGTTGGGGCAGACAACAAATGAATGGCACAAATAAGCTTTTCTAGTGTAACAGCACATTGCGCGGGAACGGGGTTGCTTTGCGTGGGTGGTGCTGACGAGGTTTCTCGTGGTGATTCATCGCCAACAATAAAATGTGACATTTCAAATGTGAAAATTGTTCATTAAAATATGTTTGCAACTATTAAAAACGGTGTGAATTTAATAAATATTTTACAAATAGACATTTCGGACAAAAAAAAACAATAATTTTGGAGCTACTTCGTGTGAAAGTATTTTTGGTATTCTATTTTTACAAAATTTCTGAGCGTAGTAATGTAAAGATTTGTACGAACAAATTGAAACGTAATAGTCAGTTCAATTTAAGGAGTTACATGGGTTTCCTTGGGTAAAAACAGCCTTTTTTTAACAATTGTTTTTTCATATAAAAAATGAAATATTATAACAGAATTAAGCTGATGGCTTAACCGCTAGTGCTATATATATAAATTGTAATTGTAATTAAATTACCTTTTCAATTTAAAAAAATAACATAATTATAACATAATTTTTTTTCTGTTACAAACATACACTATTAACAACGAAATTCTGAAACTTTTGGAAAAAAATATTTTAAACTCGGCTATTGCGAGGCCATTTCTGGTGACCCCTCGGAAAAAGATGCGCACGAGTTGGCAGGTTAACTTCTTTCAAGATCACCTAAAGTGAAAAATACGTGTTTTAGTTAAAACCTTAGCTTAAAAAATCCTTCGTATAAGTCTTTAAGAATTGTATCTCAAAGACCTGTGTAAAATTTCATGAAGATCGGTTGAGTAGTTCTCGAGGAATCTTGCCAACCGATTTTAAAAACGCAGTTTCGAGAAAAACGCGTTTAAAGACGGCGCACTTAGCGTAGCTAGACTCGAGCGCATAAATACTCAAGGCTGCATCTCCGAAACTATTATTCGGATCAACTTGAAAATTTAGGACAATATTCTAGAGGCGTTGTAGAATGTAATAAGACAATAAAAAATGACTTTTGAAACCTTTAAGCCCATGTAACCCTTTAAAAAAAAGAATATTTAAATTGAGAGTAGACATGCCGGTTATGAAATGATCGGAGAGATAAAAACAACCTTTTTGTGGGGTGCAGCGAAGAAATGAGGATATATGTACATAGGTATGCCAAAATTGCATCGATGATTCAAGTAGTTACGGGTAAATAAAATAGTCTTCCAAAAATAGCATAGACCACTAACACAATTATTAAAGAAACCATTTAATGGAATGAAATAATGGATAAATAAAATTTAGTTTTCCCATTTGTGTGTTCACAAATTCATAAATAACTATATAAACTATTTATTAGGTGCGAATTTAGAAATGAGTATGACTGCCTATACATGAATACAATTGCAAGTGCAGACCGATGGTTCAAGGTGATTCGAATTTAAATCAATGAAAACATTTACAATTTTGTTGCATTGGAGAATAATACAACCGCATACTCAATACAAGCGACCTTGATTTGGTTTTGCAGGAATCAATAGCAATTCCGTATTGCCTTAGATAGCGAAATTATTAGAAATACACTTGTTGTTTGATGATTCATATAGACAGTTTTCGCAGGAAAACTCACTTTTCATTTATATGCACGTGACGAAACTATAAATATGCATAAATTGAAACTAATTTTTATGTGCAGATGCGTCCATACTATTTTTGGCATATTTTTAGCACAGTCACACCGGAAATAAAGACCCATTGATGAATGGTGGTCGGAAACAGAGCGCAAAATTGTTAAAAACTAAAGGGTGATCCATTTTGAGGTTCCCTACTTTTTTAAAGAAAAAACACAGAAACTTCAAATTTAATGGGGAATGTTTATTATCACTCGAACGAATATTCTTTGGCATTGAAGATTATCTGTTTCAAATGTTGGCCGCGGCTACGTCTCAGATAGTCCATATGCTGAGTCCAATTTTCGATGACTCGTTCGAGCATTTTGACTGGTAACTGGCGAATGACACACATGATGTTTTGCTCCAAAGCCGGAATCGAAGCGAGATGTCCGTATAGACTTTAGACTTTACATATTCCTACAGAAAAAAGTCTAACCGTGTGATATCACACGATCTTGGTGGCCAATCGTTCGCGTCAAAACGTGAAATTATCTGCTCACCGAAGTGTTCTCTCAATAAATCCATTATTTGTTGCGAGGTGTGAAATGTGGCACCGTCTTCTTGAAACCAAATGTCGCCGAGATCACAAGCTTCAATCGGTCGGCTTTCACGGTTTTGTTCTCCCCGGCATAATTTTGAAATATAGACCTGTTGTATTTTCTGAAAGAAATGTCTCAAACGAGGTAGTTTTGCTTGTTTACATACTCGTTGATCGAGAAATTTACCTAATCGCTGAACAAAATTTTGCTCGAAAACGTCTGATCTTCTTGAAACTTCAAAGCAAGCCCATAAAGCGAAGCGGTGTCGCTTGGGATCGTCGAGCGGCTTCCGTTCTTGCACAAGGGTGATGTTGTTGCAAATAGTACGCTCAGTAGGCTGATTTTTCTGCTTTACAGAACGTGAATTTTCGTAATAAAGTTGAACGATTTGTAAACTTTGTTTAGGCGTATGTAAGTCTTTTCATGATGAAATGACAAACAATACAGAACAAAAATAAAATGACAGTTTGACACAACTCACGCGTAATCTGCAAAAAATGACTATTGAAGAGAATATCTCCACTTGTATCATCCGTTATAAACATTTTGCGCGCACCATTGCATTGCCGGAACGAAAGTTTTCAAGTGTGTCACCATATGTTGTGGGTATAGCACACCAATTGGTGATTGTGATTGGCAGTTGGCCAAATAACGAGAAATATGGTGTGACAAATTTACAAAATAATTTCTTCATCTTCTCTACTATTTGATATTTGTAAAACGAAATTATTTCTATTGTAAGTTAATTAAAGAATATACCCTTTTCCAGATAGCAAGTCAAAGCAGGAAAAGAAGAAATTTTGTCGAGCAAATTTATTAAATAAATATATATGTCAATGTCTACAAGTTATCAAATAAAAACAATGAATGATCAATTCATATAAGCGTGACAAAAAAAAACATTTTCCGGAAGCCATAAAGTCTATTGTATAAAGTCTTTCCTGAAATCAATATTTCTTAAGATAAATATCGAAGTTGCTGAAATTCGAATAAATAACCACAGAAACACTGAAACCTAATATTACTAAATCAAAATTTTTTAAAGTTTATTTTGTATAATAGCAAAAAATAGGTCTTTTGAACTTTGAAGTAAGCATAAGATCATACATTATAGATATCTTAATGCACAGATCAACAAAGTTTGCTTATAGACAGACTTCAGACTTATAGCCCTGACAGACGACAGCGATAATTTGCATTAGCGGACTTAATTTAAATTTACTTGCGCATTTGACCCATGTTAATGCAAATTTGTAATGCACAAGAATTTCGTGCATTTGGCTGAATTTATCAAATTTGAGTTGGCAACACTGCTCAAAAATGGCCGATTTTTGCTATTTTTTGACAGCTGTCGCTTGAAGTCTGCCGCCTCTTTTGCGTTTACAGCATCAGAGTTAAGCAGTTTTATCATGTTAATTAAATTATGTGTAAGTATATTAACAAAAACAAATTTTAATATTTTTAGATGGCAGAAAATAAACAACGCACAGTTAGCTATCCATTTTTCCAATATTCTTAACTTTTTCGCACACTTTTTTCGCATTACAATCGATTATTGCTTTTAATTCCTCTCTATTATCTTTGAACGTAGTTAATAATAAACGAATTTTTTCGTTAAATTTATATTGATTTTCCAAAAATACTAAAATTTCTATTAATAACTTCTGTTATTCATTTTTTTTTCACTTTTTTTTTAAATAAATAAACAAATTTCAGAATTAGCTGTCTAAATGCCCAAGTCTGCCGTCTGTCACCATAAAATTTCAATGCGCATTAGCGTTGCTTAATGCGTATTAATTTTGCTCGTCTGTCAGGGCTATTATTCAAAAATAATAATGTAATAGCCAAATGGACAATATAATCAAATCTGGAACATTATGGCAAATGAATTTGGAATTCCTAACCCAAAAATCATTTGTCATGTACTGATACAAATATAGTCCAAAGAAAATAGTTCACACGTGATAATACATGCATATGTACATATAAACATGTATACAAAAATATACGAATATACACGCTAATGCCGAGCGATAAGAAAATACATACATGAGTACATGTGAACACTTGAAGAAAGCACCAGTAAGTGTTTCAGTCGATAAACTATGTTTTCGTAACAATAATGTTTATGCTGTTATTACTGTTGTTTATTGAACTGATGCTTATCGCCAGTCGTTCGACATAGCTGACAAAAAAGTTAAAACTATATAACGATATGACATAGTAATGTATGTGTGTGCATTGTATGTGCATACTAATCAGGAAAAATTGTGATTAAACATTTTTAAGTTTTATATTTATATGCACATACATATGTACGTATACTTACATATGTATATGAATATCATAGTCTTTAATGTGGGAATAAAAATTAAGTTTTTATATGAAAAGCTGTATTTGTGCTGTCATGGCGAGTGAAAGTTAATAACTTTATAGCAAAATTATTGTCCAATTCATGCAAATTAATTTCTTTATATCGTCACCTAAAGTTAAAAAAATTCAATAATTTTCCATAAGTTGAATGCCCTTTCGAAAGCTTGCTTAACTATCAATATGAGTAAAAGTTATTTTCTAGTGAATTAGGAATTTGAAAACTATAAAGTATGCTCAATAGCATATTAAAGTATAAGAATAAAAATATTGCTCAGAGAACAATAATATAATACATTCCACGCTCCCAATAATAATCAGCCGATGGTAATAAAATTTTAAAAGAAGTAGCACGAAAAATTCGAATCTAATTTTAATTTCATTTACAGGATTCTTCCTCATGACATTAATATTTGTGTTAATAAAAACCAAAATTAATTTCGTTGCACAGAGGCCATGTTGTAAGTGCCACAAACAGTTTGTGCCAACATTAAGAGCCGTTGTGGCATAAATAACAGCTAAAGAAATATTTTATGCTTGAAAATTCTTTCAACACTTAACAAATTTACCAGACCGCGCCAAGTCGAACCCGGCGAAATGCTCATATTTCAAATGGGGCGCAAGAGCACAGCGCCAGCACAGCGACAGACAACTGATTGATATGCTCATCCATATTGAGAGAGGATTTCATTATTTTTTTTTTTTAATTTTCAATCTATTCATAGACGATTTAAAAATACTTAAACGGGCAAATTTGCGGCGCAACAGAGCAAATTAGTTTCGAATTTAGGTGGATCGATGCCACACAAAGCGACCCTGTAGGTAAAACATGAATTAAGGATAGGTATGTGCTGTAGCGAAATTAAAAATATAAAAGAAGCGAGGTTTCTTTCTAAAATAATGGTTTGTAAAAATATGAATTGAAACTTTTGTAATATTTCTAATATTTTCAGTTTTTCAATACCACTGGTGAGAGCATCACTAACTAAGCGTCTGAATAAGGAATGTTCTATGTAAGCCTTTCCTATCTATATGAGATTTGCTTGATAAAAATTTTTAACAGCTTTACCTATATCTATTTTAAGAACAACCAAGTGAAGTGTTTTTTAACATTATGTAATTATTCTTTATCAGGATACGCACAATGTTAGCTCTTTGGTTTAATTTTAAATAAAAAACTGATTTCCTTTGATAGAACTTGGTAAACCTACTTATATATCCATACTAATCCTGGTAGCAACCATGTAAAACTCTAAAAAACTGATGTAACTACCAAGTATTGCCAGCAAATATATAATTTCATTATTATCTTCTTTTCAAACATTTTAGTTGCTCTTATCATTTCCCTAAACACTTACTCACTTTCCTTAATCCATTCGATTTCGATGTAATGTGACTGTTGTTCATTACAAAAAGCAATTTAAAACTCATGCGGTAAAATAGATGAAACTATGGTCCCAGAGCCACTAGTCGCACTCAAGTCTTATACATATGTATATAGTATTATATGTTTAGGTTAATACTAAATAAGTATATGTACTAAATGCTTTTGCTTGATATGTGCAAACTTGCGCCTGTTTTACGGCAAGTGATTTTTCATGTGGCTGATCAAAAAGATTACAATTTAGATGCTATTTATTTCAATTCTAAGTCCGAAGACATACATTAAATGGCATGTGTTTTGGCAATGTGCGGAAAAAGTGTGGCATTTTTATGAATTAAAATATTCTTATTTATAATAAATATATTCCGACTACTTTTGTTGTTGTAAATATTTGTCTGACAGTGTTGGGTTTGTTAGCGAAATGAAATTAAATTCATTTTGGCTTCCTGCCATCTGTTGAAAGTTCACTCAAAATTGTTGCAAAAGCAGTTTTTTGATTGTACATATGTACATATACATACATATGTATATGTAAATATGCAGAAAATATACTAAATGAATATTTGTATGCGCCCAAAAGAATAAACACTAGAAAAAAAATTTGGTACAAGCCTTGCGAAAGATACACGTTTTAATTGCATCAACGAGCCTTAAACAAGATTTCGCGGCGCCTAGAGTATTTCTAGCCATATTGTCAAAACAAAAGCCCTCTTTTACTAAAGAAAAATTCTTTTGGAATATGCATATAGCACATATATATAGCTCCGAATCGATGTAATGTAAATTACTGCCTTCCATTAAAGCCAATTTGGTCGATATTTTGAAAAATTTTAACCGAAAAGGGTTCTACACACCTACATATATATCCAGTAATGTTCGACTTTCGAGGCTCCCTACTTGTTTGAAGCAAAGAAATTTCAAATTTAATATTATATTTTATCATTCGAAAGAAAATTATTTGTCATATGTTTTTTGAGGATTATCTCTTTCAAATGTTGGCCATGGCTCCGTCCGATGACTCGTTTTAGCATTTTGACTGGTAACTGGCGAATGACACACCTGATGTTTTGCTCCAAAGCCGGAATCGAAGCGGGATTGTTCGCATGGACTTTAGACTTTCATATCCTTACAGAAAAAAGTCTAAGTGTGATATCACATGAAATTATCTGCTCACCGAAGTGTTCTTTCAATAATTCAATTGATTGAAGCGATAAGAAGGAATTGGCTTGGCTCTTGTTATAACCAAATGTCGCTGAGACCACGAGCTTCAGGTTTCAAATAATGATTCAATAGATAACGGTTGCCATTGACGGTTACGTTCTCACCGGAATTGTTTCTGAAGAAATATGTACCGTTGATTCCACTTGTCCACAAATCACACCAAATCATTGTTTTTTTTAGATAAAATGGAAGCTACTAAATCTCTTGAGCTTACTCTTCGTCCCACATACGGCAATTTCGCTTGTTTACATACCCATAGAGCCAAAAATGGGCATCATCGCTGGACAATATTTGGCTCGAAAAAGTCGGATCTTCTTGGAAAAAGCACCTCTACATGGATCACCCGTTATATTACTGCCATATGATGTGTTAGTAGATGTTTCAACTCTCATTGCTCCAGATTATGCGTTTCCAGATTTCGTGTGTTAGATTAGCAACAATTCAAAATCATCCAACTCTAACTAAAACCGCTGACACATGAAAAAATAATTAAAAGCTAAAAATCTTGTTATAAAAACTATTTTATATCATTATCTCTCACAGAAGCGGCTTAGGAAAAATATACGCATATATCGAGTGATAGATTCCAGGTTGCTTAAGTGCATCATTCATATAGACGAAGTGACCCTTTCCGGCATTCAAGTGCCTAAGGCTGACAACTCGAATCCATTAGCCGATAGCAATTGCAACAATCCAACCAAAACACAAACAAATCAAAGCCAAGTAAGCAATTGTGGATAAAAGACAACTTGTACATGGTTACGGAGCCAAAGGAGATCGAAGTCGAGGCAAAGAAAATCGCAGAAGATATGAAAATGTGTCATAATAGTAATGTAATAATGAGTACATATGATTGTAGTAGTGCAAGCAACGGGTAAAATAAAAGCGAAAACAACAACCACAACAACAAAAACAATTGCATGCTCGACTATGTAAGTCAGTGGCAAAGATTAAGTGCAAATATCGGCAGCAATTCAAATCGAATTGTGTAACTTACGATGATAAAATTGTGCGAATGCGGCAGCAAACATTTTAATATGCATATAAATCATATGTGTGTGTGTGTGTGTGTGTGTATACATGGCGGTGATTGTGCCGGCAGGAAGCACTTTAATTGAATTCAAATCAGCAATGCAACAACAATTCTATTAGGTCGGCCAAATCAATTGGCGCGCTTCGTGTCAGAGACAGCGCACAGCTTTTATACACTCGCGCTAAGGCTAAGCGCAGAGTAGAACATTAAGAATAAGTGAGTATGGAATAAAAAGGTTATCATACAGATTTCAGTGTTCTATTCAATATTTGTAGGGATAACGACATTATCTAAAATTTTGATGCTCACTTTGATTTCTTATTAATTAACCGGTGCGCTGCGGCGTCAGTTTTATTTCTTCCCTACAAATGTTCATACATCACTTCTAACCTGATTGAATTAGAGTCACACTTTTAGAAAAGTCTCAGCAATCATGAAACCTCACAAAATTATGCATATTGCGTTATTTCAATCATCGCTCCAATGTGCACTCAGCCTCAGGCGCGAAATCGTTTATTAGAAATAAAGCTTGTGATGCAGCGGAGGAGCAATGCAGACGTGTTTTGCTTTAATAGACTTACTGGCAGAATAATGGAGATTTGCTTGCAAAATTCTTGCCTCATTGCCTAAAAGTTTGTTTATTTTTCTTTACATACAGACAACGCAAAGCAGACAACACACCGCGCGCAGCTAAGTGCGAAACATAGCGTACTACAGCCACTCTCATTCTTATTTCTAGCTGGTGCGGTCTATAGCGACGCTGCCGTTGATGTCTATGTTGCTGTTGACGGCGCGTGAAAATGCCTCAATCGACGTTTAAGCAGAGCGCAGCTAGAATTTAGTTATTTTTTTTTATTTCTTGGCAGTTTATATGTGTGTAAGCGTTTATTCTTGGCGCTTGGAATTGGGTCACAATTGTACTTGCACATGGCCGTTGCTGGTGATGGCGTTCGTTGATCGGCGGCGTACAACGAAAGCGTTTCACGCTGGGTAGTTAGTTAGTCGGCGAAAACGCTTTAGAGGTCTAGCGAGTTCGGAAATCGTCGAAACCGCATGTGTGAAAAGACCAAGCTATAGGCGATTGGAAAGCAGTTTCTATATAATTTCGAGTTTTTGATACTCATTTCAATTTATGATCTCAGCTGAGTGAAGACATCGCCTACATTAACATTGATGGGCGTGAAAAATTTTGAAAATTGGGATATACAAAAATGGTAAAATATGCAGGAAAAATAAAGAATTGAAATTTAAATTAAAAAAAGTGTCAATAAAAAGTATAAAGAATTAGTGAAGTAACTGAAAAAAGGGACTTTGTATTATATTATTAGTAAACTCTCTCAGAGAATATATATAATTTCATTTCTACAATTATAAAATTCAAAATAACGCATGTGATTGAAGAGATCATTTTCTTAGCTGTCTCTCATTTTATCTGTGTTCGGGTTTTATTTCCAACAAATCTCTCCATTTAAAAAGGATCAAAAAAAACTGTACAAACATTCTCATTTTATCTGTGTTCGAGTTTTGTAAAAAAAATTCAAAAGATGAGCTCTTAATATTAATAAAACAAATCTCTCCATTTATCCGCGAACATAAATAAGGATGAACAAGGAGATAAACTTACATACAAACATTCCTACAATATATGTAGGTATGTACGTATGTATGT
This sequence comes from Bactrocera neohumeralis, assembly GCF_024586455.1. Classification (NCBI taxonomy): domain Eukaryota; kingdom Metazoa; phylum Arthropoda; class Insecta; order Diptera; family Tephritidae; genus Bactrocera; species Bactrocera neohumeralis. The sequence continues at coordinate 86,670,685 of NC_065919.1, read as the reverse complement.
ATGTATATTAACTGTGACTCCTATCCTTGCTGGCCTAGAATCCTTTCACTTATGTATATTTTTTTCGATTCTGTGTTTTATAGCTTTGCATGAGCATTGTTCTTACGCGCACACAGCACACACTTATGTACTGGTATCCGCCTACTCAGGTTTAACCTAATTCCGTTACGCTCTCAATAAAATGTGGTTGTGCAAAGGATAAGTCAGCTTCCTGTAGGAATGCTATGTTCCATTCATGAGCGCTTTACTACAGTTAGCGTGGGTGTAACCCGATTGGAGATAAAAGGGGAGATGAGATCTGTGTGCACATAAGGGCATACATACATAGATATGTACAAATGTACTTTATATACTTGTACATATATTTCCTGTACGCGAGAAATCCTGCCTTGTCAGCGCAAACTTTCATACATACATACATACTGTGCGTATTTATTTTTGAAAGAATATTAGTAAACAATTAGATATGTAATATGTATATATTAAATTATTTACTAAAAAAAACCGAAAAATCGTTCTAATTTTTGATATCCAGAATTTGAATTAAGAATCATTTTGCTTCACTAACCTAAAAGCAATAATTAAAATATTTTTTAAGAACCGATATTTTACAATATTTCAAGTATTATTTATTCTCATATTAGTTGAACTCAACAAAATAAGATTTAAAGTTTTTTCTTTTAAATAAAAAAAAATAAAATGTTGTCTTACTTTAAAATATGTAGTAAGATTCTTCCTCTTCTTTACTCACGTAGACTACCGATTACTTGGTTATAACCAGTCTTCTTTTCGCTATTTAGCGCCATTTCGAGATTTTAAGTGTAGCCAGGTTCTTCTCCACCTGATCTCCTCAACGGAGTGGAGGTCTTCTTCACTTTTCATCGTAAGAAAACTGAATCGAGATCCTTCAAAGCTGGAGTCTTTTCTTCCATCCGGACAACATGACCCAGCCAGCGCAGTCGCTGTCTCTAGATTCGCTGAACTATTTCAATGTAGCCGTTTATCTCGTACAGCTTATCGTTCCATCGATTGCGGTATTCGCAGTTGCCAATGAGCAAAGGATCCGTTCCCACGACAGTCGGGTCTACGTAACCGGAGCGGACCCGGATTTCTTATCCGGTAAAGGACTGCCAACTCGGCAGAATTCTACCACAACAACAACAGCAGCAAAGGACCATTAATCTTCCGCAAAACCTTTCTCTCAAGCAATTATAAAGCCAACTCGTCAGATGATGTCATTGTCCATGTCTCCGCACCAAATAGCAGGAGGTTGATATAGTTGTTGATGTTGTTGCTGGTCCCAAGATATACGAAATTACTACCGACTTCAAAGTTATGACTGTCAACAGTGACGTCGTTGCAGTAAGATTACTTTGTATAAAATCATGTTCAAAAATAGTCACAAAAAAAAAAAAAAAACACTCATCAAAGCTTTTAAAAAACTGCTTCTCATTTGAGTTTAAATAATTTTCTTTAATAAACTTTTCTAATGCTCATGCTCACCCTGTATAATAACATAAAATGTGCACTTTAATCACACAAAAAAGGTGCAGTGCCAGAAAAAATTAAAGAATTTATGTCAAATATGACATGACGAGTACATATGTACATATGTAAGCACTTTGTAAACAATCATTTGTAAATCCATTCATAACACATACATACATAATAATACATATGTACATAAATAATGCCTTTATTCAATTAAGTTGTGAACTATGTTAGTTTCATGGCAATTTTTATGCTTTATGTTGATGCTGAATTATGTTGAATGCTCAAATTTATTTAATTTTTATTACTTATGTTAATAAATTTGTACAATGAACTATCCACACATAAACACATAATATGTTATACAAGCATGTACTTATATCAATAAGTATGTTAATATTACAAAAATATATGTGAATAAGAATATTTAATTTGTCTCATTTGAGAGTATAAAGTGGTACTTACATTATTCAGCCGATTTCCTGAAAAATCATGTGTTATCTGAAAATAGAAAAATATCAAATTATTCTTTATTGTTCTAAACTGAATCTACTTACATACATAAGTATGTATTTTCAATAAGCCAAGCGCAATGTGGGTTATCATTAACAAATTATCATAAAAAATGCATTATCAGTAAAAACTGTACTTCAAAATATTTAGTTGCACAAGAAAGTTGTTGAAAGTTACATTTTATGTTTTTTCCCATTACTGATACCCACTAACCAGGTCATCCATTATATACAAGTTACTTCATTCAGAATATAAAAATAATCATAAATCGGAAATTATGGCTTTCAACAGATAAATGCCCAGAAAATGTTAAACCTTTTAGTGACCGGCATTTCTTATCTCGAATGTACACTTTTTTGGCACCAGGTATATTTAGTTTGCCACAAATAAGAATTTTCGAGATTTCGATCCGAAAATTTAAACAGGTCCTTTTCTCCTCAAAAACCTGCATATTTGTCTGAATCGTCGATATCGGATCACTGTAACATATAGTAGCTGACATACAAACTCACCGATGAAAATTAAGTTCTCATTTAGAAAACTTTTTTACTTTGACAAGATATTGCAAAATAAGCAATGGGTATCGCTGCTTACAATGTCATGATCTCAAGCTGGCTCCTGTCAGAGTCATTCAATTGTAGACAGGCGGCTCCTCGCGAAGGCTGACGTATTTTCCCAACCATCCCCTTATGTTGGACAGCTTTATATGCATCCTCAGAAGTAGGTGAATGGGTAATACAACGGCCATTGCTAATGAGATACCTAGCGGTACGTATAAAACGCTGGAGTAGAGACCCCTGATTAAAAAAACTCGAAATGAAGGACAGCAAAGGAACGAAGCGGACCGACATATCGGCCCAAACGTTGGTGGGAGGCGATGCTGCTACTACCAGCGGACAAGGCAATCGTGAGAGCTGTGTCGCCAGCGATCCCACCTCTATAGCAACGGGAGCAGGTTGCGGTGGTTGTAGTGCTTCTGCCAAATCAGCTTTACAGCTCACGGGTGCCTCAGTCTCGGCCTCGGACCAAGAAAGCGCTGTGAACATAAACGCGGAAAGGGAAGAACTTCTTTGTTCTACTGAGCAGGCGACCGAGGGTTCCAACTCTGACAATAAAAGAGGGCCCCGAAAAAGCCAACCAAGGTGGGGTTGAAATAGGAAGGCGGCGGTCGGAATTTGCAAACGCCTCGAAAGCAACTCCAGCATGAAGGGAGAAGGGTTAAAACGGCTGGCTTGGGCTAGAAAGGAGGTGAAGAACGGCCGGTCACATTTCGCCACTCGAAATTGGTGTAATGTCTCGGATCCACCGCATTTTAATCGCATTGAGGAGCACATCGCTGGAAAAAGGCAGCGTTCAAAGCAGAGCGAACCAAAGGTGCCCTCGAAAAAGAGGAAGTGCAAAGACGTAGCCGGGAAGCTAGACATGCGGACGACAAACTCACAACGTCCAAGGCAGCGGCTGCAGCGGCGGATTCTCAAAATTATTGAAGTCAATCGTGACACTTCAAAAATATCAAGATAATGATATCATTTTTCATGAGAATTTGGTTTTGCAAAGGCTTTGTACCGGGCTATCTCATATTAAAATCAATGAAATAAGAATAAGTTGAGTGAATTTGACCTCGTTAATGTTAATGAAAATATGGAAGATTGTTATAAATGGCCTATCGCCCTAGATGACAACTATGTGCAATAATAAAATCGAGTTTGGTTCATAAAAGAATATAAACTTTTCAGTCTGCTTGGTATGTACGTGGTTAAAAATTTATTTTAAGGTTCTGTACCACACTCGGTAATTTGTCAGCAGATGGTCACAGCATTATTTCTCGATTGCTTCGTTGCAAATAATGTCATATAAATAACCCATTGATTAATTCCTCAAGTCTGGTATTCCAAATATTTTGCATTGACAAACTTTCTTGTGAAAACAAATTGAAAACAACTGCTAGTATTTATATATTTATGAGACATTTGATTGAGTAGAAAAATAATTAAAAATCTGCACTTTTAAAGCCCCAGAAAATTCGAAATCCTTTTCTTAAGGCGCAAAAAAGCAAAATCTTTGTTCCGCCCATTTTACTAAGCATAATAAACTGAGCACAGGTGATAGAAACTTTCAAGCATAGATAATTCTGCACATATGCATGCATATGCTCATTCCTATAAGTACGTATGTACATATGTACGTATGAATGTACCTATCCGCGGTAATCGAACTATGGCGAAAATTATAATAATCATCGCGGCGCGGTGGCGGCTCGCCCAACCTGCCTGCCAATAAAATTGGAAGTGTGCACCCAACCTGAATGCTTGATAGCGGTAAATAAAAATGGTACAAAGCAAAACCACAAAAACATTAGATGCCATTAACGTGAGCCAGAGCTCGGGCGCTGCTCTAAGAGGCGCTGTGAGGCAGGAATGCCGCGTTCGCAGAGTCAGTCCATAGCGAACCTTTAAATTGAACTCGGCTCAGCTATAACCAAGCAGACCGCAGTCAAGAGTCCAACGTGTAATACAACAACAAAAAACATACAACTCATTCAGTGGCTGCGCTTTCTGTGCTTACCTCGGTTACTCGGTTTTGTTGCACGTACAGGTTGCAAGTGCAACTGTAGGCATCGTGATGTTGGTTTTATGTTCGCCAGTGAGGTGATGCGGTATCTTGCGATCCCAAGAGGTCGATGTAATTACAAAACCATGATTGAGTAGACGTTCAGGTGAATTGACTGGCAGCGCTAAATGCTTGCAACCGAGCGAATTTCGGGTTTAGAGATATGAATGCCATACAAACATATTTCCATCATTATTGAAATTTAAATTTATACGGTGCACCAATTTATGCAGTAATTAATAGGTGTCCAAGTACTCCTTTTGAAAAACAAAATGTAAGCAAAGTTAAGAGATCAGTCACATTTTGTCGTCCAACGACAAACAATGTGAAAATAATTTCCGACTTTACTTTTTAACCGAAAAGACCCGAGCGCCGACAGCGCTAAAAATTCAGGTGGAATGATTATTTACGTCTAAATTTAAAGTCCTTACTTTCTAATAATGCAGTTTGTAATATTCTTCATATCTAATCTATTAAAGAATTGACTAACTTAACGTCTATCAGTCAAAATATTAGTCTTATCTGGTTCCAGTTCTACGCATTTGTTTTTTGGTCTACCTGATGAGGCAATGCTGAGAACAGTGATCTAATAAAGGCAAATATACCTATTCGACTAATAAAACTACGGGATTCTGTACAACCTTGACCAGCAACACTATTGTAGAAAGATGACGATATGTGCACGCTGCGTTGCCTTGGCGCCGATAACAATAATAAGCTACAAATTTTACCGCTTACTATTTGCAGTTCGATGAATGAGTAAATGCAATGACACGACGACGAACTCATACGAGTATGTATTTATATACACACTGTATTACAGAGAAATATACATATGTTTTTTGTAGTATTCTTAAATCAGCAGTTACTTTACTTTATGTAAAACTATGTATATTCCTTTTACACACAAACCTTAATATAATGTACATATGTATGTATGTACATATGTACATATGAATGTACAATACAAAGCATCGATTAAAAATGAGAAAAAATATTTATTATTACAGATGTACATATTTACTTGTATAAATATGCAGAAACTTACTAGATTTAATATAATTACATTTGTACTTTAATCTTCAAGGAACTAGGGTTATGCATACATATACTAGTATACCATATATTAACAAGTAAGGAAGGGCTAAGTTCGGGTGTCACCGAACATTTTATACTCTCGCATGGTAAAGTGATAATCGAGATTTCATAATACGTCATTTACATATTTTTCAAAAACCGTATTTTTGTAAAGTTTTATTCCGCTATCATCATTGGTTCCTAATGTTTATTCTCGTATTATACAGAGAAGGCATCAGATGGAATTCAAAATAGCTTTAAGCATAAGTGGGCGAGGCCACGCCCATTTTCAATTAAAAAAAGCCTGGGTGCAGCTTCCTTCTGCCATTTCTTCCGTAAAATTTAGTGTTTCTGACGTTTTTTGTTAGTCGGTTAACGCACTTTTAGTGATTTTCAACATAACCTTTGTATGGGAGGTGGGCGTGGTTATAATCCGATTTCTTCCATTTTTGAACTGTATATGGGAATGCCTGAAGAAAGCGACTCTGTAGAGTTGACATAGCTATAGTAGTTTCCGAGATATGTACAAAAAACTTAGTAGGGGGCGGGGCCACGCCCACTTTTCCAAAAAAATTGCGTCCAAATATGCCCCTCCCTAATGCGATTCTTTGTGCCAAATTTCACTTTAATATCTTTATTTATGGCTTAGTTATGACACTTTATAGCTTTTCGGTTTCCGCCATTTTGTGGGCGTGGCAGTGGGCCGATTTTGCCCATCTTCGAACTTAACCTTCTTATGGAGCCAAGGAATACGTGTACCAAGTTTCATCATGATATCTCAATTTTTACTCAAGTTACAGCTTGCACGGACGGACGGACGGACAGACAGACATCCGGATTTCGACTCTACTCGTCGCCCTGATCACTTTGGCATACATAACCCTATATCTGACTCTTTTAGTTTTAGGACTTACAAACAAACTATAATACTCTCCTTAGCAACATTGATGCGAGAGTATAAAAACCAGAAACAATCATGATTCAAATTATATATACATATGTGCATATGTGGGTATTCCTATAAATAAGTAGTTGCATATACTAATTATCTCTGTCACGACTTAAACGTTTTAATGATGGCAACTTGATTCATACGTTATAAAACACATAGCAATTAATATCTCAATTCTTTTCAAGCTTCCAGAAACACAAGAAAGTTCTTGATATTCCTCTAAGAGTAACTCGTAATTTCTGTTCATAGATCTACTTAGCTATCAACAATGCTATAAATGACGTTATCTCTGCTCACATTTGAAAACAACTGCGAAGTTAGTAAATATTTTAGGTCAGGATTTTCTTAAGGGGCACACCTAGTGCGACCTAACAAAAGATCGAATTTTAAGAATTAAAAGAAATCTACAGTATCGATTGTTTTGAAGTTTTTAGAGCATATTTATGCATGTTTCAGGAAAACACAGTCTAATTTTTGAAAAAAAAATAAATACAAAATTTTAGTTATACAGGTTCTCTAACGGCGCTAAAAAAAAGGTCCTACAATACAGTGCTGCAGTGGTTCCAGCCTTATCCGTGGATGAAATTTAAAAATAAGAAATCTCGTTAGATCTATCTAACGTACGAACGTAATCTAGTAATCGATTTCTTTTGGCCACCACGGGCACGCTTGCAGAAGTCCAGACGCTGAACACAATTTTCGCCGGCTTTCAAGCGTAATGGATTGCTGCCTGACCAATAACGCATATTTTGCTCATTGACGAAGTCATTCGGTAAGAAATGAGCCTCATAGCTGAAGATGATTTTTCGATGAAAATCCGGATCATTTTCAAGTTGTTGCTCAGCCCAATTCCCGAACATACGTCGATTCTGGTGGTCTGGTGGTTTTGTTCTTGCATCAATTTGATATTGTAAGGATGTAGGCCAAGATTTTTTCGCAAAATCCACAACAACGTCACAGAGATGTCCAACGCTTGAGAACGACGTGTGAGAGACTGATTTGGGTCTTCTTCAATTGATGCGCTAGTTGGCACAAATATTCTCGACACTACGGGCACTTATTTGTCTCACTGGCAAGGGAATATTTTGTACTGGCCTGTGGATTCAAATTTTTCCACTAGACGCTCAATTGTTGATCTGACAGGACGATTATGACGACCATAAATTGGACGTAGCGCTTTTAAAGTTGAGGCCACTGACTCTTTTTTTAAATTTTAATAACTTCGACTCGTTGTTGGATCGTATATCTTTCCATGATAAAATGGCAAAACTTAATGAAGAGAAATGTAAAAAGAGCGCGAAAAAACATGACGTCTTTTGGTATCTCTATCGGTCTACTTTGGTAGCGTTCCTATTGAAAAACCCGTTAAAGCCTCAACAAGAAAATTTTGGGACTTCCGCCAGAAAAATCGTTCTGATTGACAATAAATGGCTGTTAGTTTAAATAAAACTATGACCTAAGTAGAAAAACCTGCCAGCACCCATAGACCAACGGATCAAATGATACAGAACTTGTGCAATATTGGTCAGTGAAAACTTACTCGAAGTAATACTCAAAATTTATTTTGGAATGGAGTCTGGACAAAAAGGAGTCGCTCATCTCATATTGTATTGGTTATTCGTGATCATTTCGCCACATTTTCAACAAATATCGTGCCGCAACCACCTCATTCGCCTGATTTATCTTCGTGTAACTTCTGGCTATTCAGCAAATTCACATGACCACTCTGAGGACACCGTTTTGACTTAATTGAGGATATAAAAGCTGAATCGAAGAATGCTCTGATGGCCATCACGACGAACATGTTCCAAGTGTTAGATGTCTGGAAAATTCGTTGGCATAAGTGTATTGCAACGAGAGGGAATTACTTTGAAGGAGACGAAATGGACAAAATTCACCTTTCTATGACCTAGGATAAAATGATAAAAGACTTGTGCAATATTGTTCAGGGAGAACAAACTAAACATTTACTAGAAGTAATACCCAAACATTATTTTGGAATAGAGTTTAGACAAAAAGGAGTCAGTATTATTTTATTTGATTTCAACTGTTCAAGTCCAACAAAAATGAAAGTGTTACATTAGCCTTGACCAAATGCTACATATTCCTTGGCACCTGCTAGTAGCCATTGTGAACTTCACACCAATTTCTTAATTACCAAGTAAACGAAAATCAAATAACAGATGAGCCATGTGACACACAAATTATTCGGCGAAAATAACTCAAATCAAACTACATTCACAAAACACTCAAAGCAGAAACCAGTAAAGACGTTTAGGTGTAAATCGTGGTAGATATACATATGTACAATGAAATAAATAAAAATACGGAAAATGGCAAACGAAGATAATCGGCGTCCACTCAAGCAAATAATCGTAGATTACGTAGTGGAGAAGTAAATATTATGGAAATAATTTGCATAAAAGCGAAAATTAATAAATAAGCAATTAATGATTAATGCCTATGACATAATTTAGCATGAAGCTATTTGTATAGATCGGGCGAAGAAAACAGATACAGTGTAGTTCGTTATATGCGAATAGATAATTCAATTTGATGCTAAATAATAGTAAAATCTTATGCAAACACAAAAAAGTAAGCAAAAAAAATTATAAGCAATTTATAAAAAAAATTTCAGACCATGTTTTATAGTAAGAAATGATAATTTACATACTTGTATAATACAATGTATAAGACTGAAGTCTTTATTTAAAAGCTGAAGCTAAATGAATAAGAAAGAATACCGATTCCCAAAGAAAATATACATACTTATCTATTATATCATAGCGACACATTCACATATGTATCTCTTGCAAGAGAAACTACGAGGTAATACTAAGAGTATTTATAATAAATAAAAAAAAACAACAAAATTGGAAGTAATGAAGAAACTGTAGACGCAGAAGTGGGAGCTCCATTGATCTGTGTAAAAATATACTTTTAAGGGAAAATGGAATTTTTTGTTTATTATTTATTAAATTCTACTACACCTCTAGAATATGTCCTTAATTTTCAAGTTGGTCCGAATAATAGTTTTAGAGATACAGCCTTGAGAACTTGTGCGCTCGAGGCTGGCTAGGCTAAGTGTGCCATCTTTAAAAGCGGTTTTTAGAAAACTGTGTTTTTGAAGTCGGTTGGCAAGATTTCTCGAGAACTACTCAACCGATCTTCATGAAAATTCACACAGGCCTTTGAAATACAATTCTTAAAGACTTTAAAAAAGAATTTTTTTCGATTACAACTATTTGGAAAAACATGCAGCGAAATTTTCACTGAAATTTTATTTTTTTTTTGTAAGCATGTCTGCCAAAAATCTAATTAAGTTAAGGTTTTAACTTAAACACGTATTTTTTCACTTTAGATGATTTTTTAAGGAGTTATCCTGCCAACGCGGGCGCATCTTTTCACAGAGAGGTCACCAGAAATGGCGTCGCAATCGCCGAGTTTAAAATATTTTTTCCAAAAATTTCGGAATTTCTTTGTTAATTGTGTATGTTTGTTACAATAAAAAATTATAATTAAATATTTCATTTTTTATATGAGAAAAAACTTGTTGAAAAAATTCTGTTTTTAGCCGAGGAAACTCATGTAACCCCTTAAAACTGTTGTTTTCAAAACTACTCGAATTTTGTATGTTTCCTTCCCTCTTCATATCTTAAAACTACTTTCACTTTCCTATACACTTTCCTCACATAAGATAAAAATGGAAATTACCTGAACTCTTCACGTAAATTTCAAATAATATTTTTGTTTTCTGGAAACATTGAAAAACTCACAACACAACTAACGTATCGTATGCTTGTACGTGTGTTACGCCAAACAGTTACTTCATACACAATCAGTGTCCTCGTCATTCACATTCGACATTGATCGCAACCAAAATTGGACATACAAAGCAGGCGGCAAATTACACACTTAAAAAGCAATGATACTTGTACAACAATTGAAGAGATCTACGAGCAACTGAGATTGATATGACCAAAATAGTGGCTACCGCTTAACCCTGATCTTCGTACATTTATGGCAGTCATTAATACAAATAAGCTGAGCGAAAAACATTTCCGATTTGTGAGCTCATCTACGAACACACATGTCCGGATTCCAAAAATGCCATAGTTGTACAAAAACACTTTCGAGTGGTAGTAATTACTGTCACAATGATTCATTTAAATGCAATTAGTGCCTACTACTCTAGTTATGGTAGCCGCGCGCCGCACTACACACACAGTGTCTTCATTCGACCCAGACCCAGGCAGAGCAACTGGCGAAGGGGCAGCGCATCTTAAAATGCTATTGTACTCTGGTCATTAATTAATTGTCGGGTCGTTCGTCTCAGCTCAATAAGTCGCATTTGTGAACAAAAGAAATGATGAAATGCATTTTCAACTGTCTACAGCAAGACAGAGGACGACCGTCGCTGGGTGTGGTTGTGGTGTGCGGGCATGTGGGGGGCCAATTAGACATTTGACTAAATTAAGATGCCTTTAAGTTTACTGCCACATAGTCTTTGTGCATATGCATATATGTAATACTTTAAATATGAATATGTACATACATATGTATGCATATACTTGAATTTATGAGACTGTGTAATGCCCCGCTTGCAATGAGCGCAGACGCCGGGCGGATGTGTTGTTGACCCGATCTGTTGCACACAGCTCATAAGTTGATGACAACAAAGGCAGTCAGTTAGCCTGTCAAGTTGCCTGTCTCTCTACCTCGCTCTCTCTCGGTCTGTTTGTCTAACTGGCAATTCGTCTCGCCAATGAGATGATTCATGCTATCATCAAGTAAGTTTTGTTATGCCTCCATATCATTGACTCGTGTCATTGCATTGCATTGCTCGTCGACATTGTCTACGGCATTTCTCACAAGCATTTTCCGCATCATTGTACACGAACTACTTGTAATTGCATATTACCGACACTGGAAGGAAAGACTGCTGTCACTTTTTTTTCGTATAATTGTTATAGATTTATCTTGAGCTTACAAAGAAAATACATTTGTTGCAAATAACATTGTTGCAAGATAAATGCTTTAATTTTAAAACGCAGTACGTGTCCAGTGCGATGTAAGCATTACTATCACTCTTACTTATCAAAATTCCTTTTTATCTGAATATTTTTTTAAAGAATTTGGATAAAAAATATATTTTTGAAAGCCTGATTTGCTGCGGCTTGAATGGTGGTATTCTACGTATTCTACTTCTATTATTTGATAGTTAGCTTTAACAGTGGCGAGTCTACACTCAGTCCACTAAATAATAAATACTTCTGTCTGAAAAAGAGTTTAAAAGTTTTCTCTATGTACCAACAACATAGAAATATGAGGTATTGAGTTTTTATGTGTACTCTAAAAATATGTATATATTGTACATATAAATTAACAAATTAAATTTGAAAATAATATAAGTATAAATATTTTTTTTTAATGATAGATTGTTGCGACGCCATAAATAAATTCAGCTCATAATTTGCCTCATTGCTTTCATTAATCACTAGTAAGCAAATGAAATTGAAAACAAACAAAGGAACATTCTCCTCGCACAGGTGCGTATGGAACAAAGCAATGGAAGATTGTTGTTGCGCTCGCTGAACTCGTGCACTCGCTTTGTTTCGTCAGATAGGATTTGTTTACATCCCCATTTCAACTAATAAAGCAACGAGTAGAGCAACTGCTGAAAGCCTGCACTAAATGAATAAAGAAACGAGTTCACAACAGTGCTGGTAAACGGCAGTAACGAGACAAGAAAGTAAAATCAGACTTTTACATTTAATAACGTGTTTGTGTTAAGCTTGCAAAAGGAGGATTGCATGCTGGGGGAAAGGAAACTTGCTGGCTAAAGACTGTTTGTCGTTCAACTGGATTCGAACAGCTGACTAGTGCAGACAGCAAATATACATATGTAAGTTTATATGTGCATTTGTAAACAAAGCAAAAGCAAACACCACTACAAATAGAAGCAGACGTTGGACATTGTTAACGCCGCATTGGTGCGTGACAGCGGCAACTGACAGCTCGGCGTTGATTGAATTGAACGGAGACCCCCGCATATTGCGATAGTTGTTGGCATAAGTAAAATGTGTTTGTCCTTTGGAAACAACCGAAAATAGTGTAGATGCCATTGAAATTGGGGTTGTTGCAATTGAAATTTTCGCTTCCAAATGCACAAATAAACAGAAGCAAATAAATTTACATACATACGTATATGTGTATGAGCGTTCCTTTTTGGATTGACAGAGTACACAAATGTTGCTTATTGACTTGCAATGCTTATTTATGTGCGTTTGTTTGCGTATAGAAGTCTGCCTAATTTCCCAAGATGGCCAACGAACGACAACAGCGACTGCTTAGTCAATACACAAACCAAAATCCATAAATTTCCAGCAGCACAGCAGCAATGCGTAATCAAAAAAAAAAAACAAAAACGTAAAATGAAACAACAACGATAACAATGAGGCAATGCACTCGCAGACGTGACAGCAATGAATTGGTGTTGCCATTGCCGATATGTATGAAGAAATCGATTGCGTACGCGGGACGCTGCCTCTCATGCGCTCAATGAAGATACAGTGATTTCAAAAAGTTTGCATCCAATTATTTATTTTGGAAGTATGGAGTGCTGTTGGGATGTTAAAGAAGTTGCAATTGGAGATGTTGCGTGCACTGTTATAATATTCCTGTTACACAATACAACAATTTAGCATACGATAGTGTACCTTCAAGAAGCTTTTATAAGCAATTAAAGAATTATCTTTGTAGTATTTCTGAATCTTTACGGGTTTACAATTACTAGTGTAATATTCGGTGAAGAAAAAATAAACCGACAGCTTCAGTTTGTGATATTTAATAAAGAAAAAATATATTTTATGAAGACCTGTATATTGATTTTGATCGTTAATTTGAATAGTAGGTACCTACTTATGTACATATGTATATGCTATAGTGATCTGGGATTATAGCTTTGCCTTGGTCAATTAATATCTTGAATATATCATGTTAATGCAAGAACTTGATTTTAATCCACACCCACATAAGTATATTTTATAGTGGTCTGATATTGGCGGCTCCGAAAAATGAGCAGCTTCTTCGCGAGATAACCTGAGAGACAAGTTCGCAGATGGTTAAATTGACATAGCTCGTCACGTCCTTTATATACAACGCTGTAGTTATCTACTTTTATGTCATACTGTAAAATTATTGCAACCTGCCAACGAACGTTCAACAGCCACAAGGCAACCACCATCGACCAATACCACTTGACTTGCGTTGCAAGTGAGGTGAAAAATTGTGATTTTTACGCACAATGACGTGAGGCAAACGCGAATGTTGAGGCAACTGTGCAAACTTGGAGACTTTCCGCGCAGTTCGGCTTACACAGTGAGCTCACATAAATAGTATGCAGACAAGCACGCATGGAACTATGCGCAATTTTGCTGTCAGGAAATTTCATTTTCATTTTGTTTAGCTTTTATTTTCATTACTACGCACACTTTCGCACACGCTCAGATGGAGGTCTAATATATGCTATCGGTTTGTATATGTATGTGCAACATTGTTTATATATTTATACTTACATCTATGCCGGTGTGTGTACACTTTTATTGACCTGCTGCGTTGCATGTGGCAAGCAACTGGCCTGCCACTTGGCGCACTCGCACAATCTCTGCTCTCAAAGCGCTTATGCACGGCTATCAGCGTGTATGAATGGATTTCTGAAATGGAAATTTTAAGGTTGACCATGAATTTGCAACACGACAGCAGTAGCAAAGACTAAAAATAAGTTTTATGAAAAATAAAGTAGATAAGCAACAACACCAAACAGTACATTGACAACAGACGGAGAAAGTGTGATATGCGTCTAATCACCATATTACGCCAGTTGGTGGATAATTTGTGCAAGCAGCTAACACGGTTGGAAACCAATTTATTGGGAGGGAGGGAAGGAGCACAAAGTGACGGCTGGCAGCTTCTCAGAATTTGTGCCACGATTTGTAGTTTCAGTTGCACAGTTTAACATTAACTGGACGAAGCCGCCAGTGTTGCCTCTAAATGAGGCGAAAAAGAAAACACTTGTGTCTCAAATGACAAACGGAGAAAAGCGTAGCCAACTCGACATTAGAAGCAAAAAAAACTAAATATTTTTGCGCTTATTTGGAATTAAATGCTGGATTTATTGGTTTATATTTCTATAAAATCAATAAGATTTGAGTTTTTTTTTTTTTTAATTTTTTGTCATGCATTTGCTTATTGTTGTTCTCTTCGCTTTGTGGCAGCCATAAATGGTTTCGACGGAATGGCATTGTGCGAACAGCGAATGACTGCGTCAAAATGCCATAATCGTCAATACGTCGGAAATGTGCGGTTTGACGTTTATTCATAAATATTCTGCCATACAATGCTACATACATATATATGCGTATGCATTTCGCACTCAAGCACTTACTGAATACTTTTTATTTGCATAGCGCATAGCACATCCGCTCCAAGCTGCTTCAGTGTTTTCTTTGAACAATGCATTTCACTTCCATGCACTCCTTAGAATATTTTTGCAATGTATATAAAGATTTATGTATTTGTATATCTAGAGTGGGTGTGTGTTCTATTCATACCAAGAAGAAAATATTAGCGAAAAATTTTAAGGGGTTACATGGCTTTCCTCGAGTAAAAAACAGACTTTCTACAACAATTTTTTTCTCATATAAAAAATTAAATATTTTATGGGAATTTTTCATTGCTACAACACTATTAACAAAGAAATACTGAAATTTTTGGTAAAAGCTATTCTATACTCGACCATTGCGACGCCATTTCCGGCGACCCCTCGGAAAAAAGATGCGCCTGAGTTGGCAGGATAACTTCTTTCAGGATCATCTAAAGTGAAAAAATCTTGTTTTCGTTAAAACCTTAATTTAGAACTTGGAAGAAGGAGAAAAAAACTGAAAATTCAATTTTTTGCAGAAATTAAAAATAAAAATTAAAATTTCAGTGAAAATTTCGCGATTTTTTTTAAATAGTTGTAATCGAAAAAAAATCCTTCATTTCATTTCAAGTATTTAAGAATTGTAACTCAAAGAGCTGTGTAAAATTTCATGAAGACCGGTTGACCAGCTTTCGAGAAATCTTGCCAACCGACTTCAAAAACACAGTTTCGAGAAAAACGCGTTTAAAGATGGCGCACTTAGCCTAGCTAGTCTCGAGCACACAAGTTCTCAAGGCTGTATCTCTGAAACTATTACTCAAATCAACTTGAAAATTTAGGACAATATTCCAGAGGTGCTGTAGAATTTAATAAGGCAATAAAAAAATTCGATTTTTTGAAACACGTAAACCCATGCAACCCTTTAATTTTTCAATCCGTTATTTCGGCTTAGAAATTTTAAAACAATTTTTAAATAAATTTTTCGGGATTACAAAATAAAAATAAAAAATTTATTTAGATAATAGTGCAATTATCTTTTTAATGCATTATTTGCAGCACTGCATATAGAAGCACATGATCAAAATTATGTAACCCGACACATAAACATATAAATACATACATATTTAGCTGTTCTCAAGGTAGCTGCACTTAAATAAAAAAACTGTATTCCAAAACACTGATTTCATATTCTTGTTTGGAGAACAAAATCAGAACTACACATATTCACCGGCACCGACTGACGATCATTTGTTCAACATGTGCACTGATAGTCAATTACTTCGAACAATTCTTAATTAAAAAACGCAAAAATCAGAATAATAATGAAAAAAATAAATAAATAGGTGTGCAAATAGCATGGCAAATTGGCTTCTTCAAGGCGAGATCACACACAATCGATCGTGCGCGCAAGGAAAACACTTTTCATTTACACACATAAACTTACACAAATACACATATGTACACACGGACGTACATATTACATAAAGTAATTATCGTTAATTTTCTTTGTTATTGTTGTTGCGGGTAATTTGGTGGCCAATGCAATTGTTGTTTCTTCTGCTCACTTTGTGTTCAGCTTGCGTAACATAAATTTGTCTAATGTACGTGTGTATGTGCATGTTTTTGCTTGTATGAAGTACAAATGCGATTGATTGCAACAATAGCAATTGTGTTGATAAAAATTGAAAGCTAACAGGTGAAACTCGCGAAAGCATATTTGTTTTTGTAATGTGTGTCAATGTCACGTATACGACACGGCTTACTCGCAGCTGCCCAAGCGCTGCGGCAATGCATTTTACAACTTAAAGTTCTTAGGTAGAAAATAAAATGTTAACGGTTAATCAAAGATCAGGTCACATTGTTTGTATAACGGAGTTTTGTTGACATAAAGCACACAAGAATTGCTTGAAGTAAACAGCAAGCAAATAAATTTTATTTAAAAATCATTTCATCACTCAAATGCATCAAGCGAACAGGATTAAATTTCACTTTCAACGCCACTGAAATATCGCCATTTGTACTCAGCACTTTTGTTGTACAACGAGTAATGGTATTGCCACTGCGGCGTACACTATTACTCCCTCTCACTATGTTATTTACACAACACGCTGCTTATCGCTGTCAATTGTCAGTTTGTGGAATGACAGCAACGCCCCACCACCACCAAGGGACAGCACTTCCATATAAGTAGGATTACGCAAAGAAGTTTGTACATGCATTTGTATAGACAAATACTTAGTTGCTTATTTCTTCTTTAATTAGTAAGTTGAAGCAGAGTGAGCATTAAATTGATAGAATTCTGTCAGCGTGACATTACAGCTGGAATTTACACATATTCACGGCGGTGCCACTGACTCACTAATTCAAGTGGCCATGACGTTAAAATGAATAACAAGATTAAGTGTTGCTTTCTACTGCTTATTATGATGAGATTAATGGAGCGAGTCAATTTATTATAAGTAAAAATGTGCAAATATATAGTGGTGACAACAGGAAATTGTTGATCGATTGCTCAAAAGCAACGATTATTGATTGCATCAAAGAAATTGACAAGACGAGAATGACATTTTTAACTGTTGTTTGGATTATGAAAGTAAATTGATACAAAATTAAATTAGGATAGTTTAGATAGTTTTATTAAATGCAAAGATAAAACATACATACATTGGGACAAAAAAGCATCCGAAAATTGTTATTAAGTTCCTCGGGTAAATGATATTGCTAAAAAGTGTACAATGTCAATCAGTTTGTTTACAGCAGCTGCTTAAGTCGGTACACCTCCGTAGTGTGTTGCGATATTTACAATGAATAAAAATATCGATTTGTCTCAAATTTTATGTTTCTGACCAAATTTCGTGTGCGGAATCGTAGAGTAGGTAAGTGATCCAAAGCATAAGCCTACGAGTGGTACAAAACCTTCAAAGACGGTCGAAAGATCGTTGAAGACACGTTTCGTTTTGGACGACTTTCGACCTCTTCAATTGATGAAAATATTAAAAAAGTGAAGGAGATGGTGCTGGAAAATCGTCAAGCAAGTGTTAGAGAGATGGCAAGAGACATCGATCGCGAGTCCGTTCAAATGATTTTGGTGGAGATTTTGGGTATGAAACGCGTTCTTACTCGACTTGTCCCGATAAAGCTAATTTTGCTTTAATTAGCACTGTAAACAATTCACTTTAGACATGCTTGATCATGCGAATCCCGAAACCATATTCATCGAGAGCATTATAACTGCCGATGACAAATGGGTTCATAAGTCTGATATGCAAACAAGTCAACAATCATTGGAATGGAGGGGAAAAAAACCAAAAATCAAGGCTCATTGACTTTTCGGTAATCGTGGTTTGGTATGTCATGAATTTGTTCCGAAGAGACAAACAAAAATTATGAGTTCTATTTGCCCGTAATGAGGTGTTTGCGTGAAAACGGCCGGAGTTGTCGAAGAACAGTTCATGGAGTCTACACGATGATAATGCACCATCGCAGCGAGTCGCGATTGTGACCGAATTTAAAGCCAAAAACGCAATGAATACCATCGACCAGCCACCGTTCTCACCAGATTTTGCTGCGTGTGATTTTTCTTGTTCCCCAAATTGAAACTGGCGATTCGTGGAGCCCGTTTTCAATCGATCGAAGAGATAAAACGAAATTCGCTGAAGGAGTTAGAGGCCATCCAAAAAAGTGGTTATATAAAGTGTTTCGAGGACTGAAAAAATCGTAGGCACAAGTGTATTACATCTGGTGGGTATAACTTTGAAGGCGATAAAATAAATATTGATGAATAATTAAATATTTTGCGTTTCATTTACAATTTCCGGGTACTTTTTTGTCAGAATTAATGAGTAAACTTTTTTTCAGTAATCAACTCGACTTTATCTTATTTTTTATGTCTATATCATAGAGAGTATGCTCTTAAATTCCTTTTCGCCTTTCCAACTTGGCCTGATTTCTTGCTGAGCAAGCGCCAAATTTTAAATAAAAAGGCAATAAGTTATAAGGGCCAATTATAATAAAAATTTATGCATATTGGACTCAAAGTTTACATACACACATATTTTTGTACCGACTACAGTGCTGTGTTTCACTTGAGGTGGTAGAGATTAGACTAAAAAAAAAAAAAAAAAGTGCAAAAAAAATGGATTTTAATTATAGTGGTCAAAAAAGGTGTCAAAAATTTTTACTTTTTATTGATTCGGATGGAAGATGAGATGCTTTTTCACGCCTAGTTTTCGCACGTTAGCTCCCTTTTCGTAGACCAGGTCACATATATCTTCTCGAAAATTATTTCAGGACCAGCACCAGGTGTTACAACAACAACAAATTCATTTACATATATACATACATATAAAGCAAGAAGGCGAGGCCGTAGAATTAGCTCAAGAGTAGATTGCGGTTAATAAACATAACAATGCAAGTAAGTTACAGCAACACAACAAAATTCCTACATAATTGATTAAAGTACAAACACCGAAATGCTTGTGTTTTAACCGCTAATTGTGTAATTTTTTAACATCTCAAAACTTGTTTTGTGCCTGTGTTGGTGTACAAATAATTGTGTTAAACTGGTAAACATTAATTGTTAACGGCAAGTAATTATTTTTGATGTTGGCGAAATGCACATGTGTGTGTGTGTATTGCTTACAACAATTTTAAGTTTATTTCAACACCAACAGACGTAAGTATGTATGTATGTAGATATAAAGCATATCAAATATTGGTGTGTGTGTATTTTCCTTAAGCTTAAAGGGGATTTCACTCAATTTTTCGCGTAGTCTCGATGGTTCAACAATAATTGTCGAGACGCACGCTATGCCCAGGCAGGCAATCGGCTGCCCAGCTAAACTTGATAGCAATACTTGTATTTCTAATATATACACATACATACATATGTATCTGACTAAGCACCGCTCTCTGTACACACTACGTACATACATATACATATGTATTTTTATGTATAGTATGTAAAAATATCTAGATATTTTTATGCAAAAGTATGAATGTGTGCATATTATGCGATAGTTAAGCGGGCGGGCAACATTCATTCAACCATTTGAGATACTGAACGCTGAACAGCTGAAGCATAAAAATTCTTGAATTTAGAAAAAATTATGTATGAATGTAAGTATCATAAACAGACACACACAAACATAACACTAATACACAGAATACTAAAAATTAAAAGTTATAAGGCAAAGACCACATGTGCGTCGGCGTGCGGCAGAACGAATATATGGAATGGTATGTACGTGGCGTGTCAGTTTGTGGGTTCGAGTCATGCTGCCGGCAACCGCACTTCAGATAGGAGCATATGTATGTATGTATGTATGTATGCTTACGGCAGTCACTGATACCGTGAACCGTTGCATGTGGTCATGTGCCACGAAACGCTATGCGGTGCGCTATGATTTACCACATAATATTATTATCATAAGTGTTAGTGGCTGTATGTGCATATGCAGTTTAGTAATTGTTAATAGTTAAAGAATTTCAGCGAATATATGAGAGAATACAAGCATATGTACATGCGTACATACATATATGCACATAATTGCAATGAGGAAGTGTTGCTTAGGCACTGGGTCATAACTATTAAAGCATACATACATACAGTATGTATATGTACATGTATATGTAACATTAGTCAAGACAACTTTTCAAAATAAAAATTTTTTTGAACTTTTTTTTCAACTCTTCAACCCCATCAAATGTTAGTGATTGACAAACAAAAAATCCTCCCTCAAGCCAGGCGCTGTAGCTTAACTCTAAGGGGTCGCTATTTATTTTTTTAGGTTCCCATACATTTAACATAGGGATTTTCGTTTTTTCATTCAAACTAAAATATTACCAACTAATTTTCGTTTCTCAGAAATAACCATCACATATTCATTAAGTTGGCTTTTCAAACTTTAAAAATTCCCGCGACAAAATTTAATTAAATTTGATTTCTGAGATTATATTATTACCTTAAGCAGTAATCCATGTTAAATTTCGTGAATATATCTTGCCAAATGTGAAAGTTTCCCATACAAGCCCTTGATTCCGATCGTTCGGTTTGTATGGCAGCTATAAGCTATAGTTAACCGATCTGAACAATTTCTTCGGAGATTACATTGTTGCCTTAGAAAATAATCTATACCAAATTTCGTGAATATATCTTGTCAAATGCAAAAGTTTTCCATACAAGAACTTCTTACCGATCGTTCAGTTTGTATGGCAACTATATGTTATAGTGGTCCGATATCGGCAGTTCCGACAAATGAGCAGCTTGTTGAAGAGAAAATGACGGTTGCAAAATTTTAAAACGATATCTTAAAAACTCAGGGACTAGTTCGTATATAACAGACGGACAGACAGACATGGCTAAATCGACTCAGCTCAACACACTGATCATTTATACTTATAGGGTCTCCGACGCTTCCTTCTGGGTGTTACAAACTTCGTGGCAAACTTAATATACCCAGTTCAGGGTATAAAAATCTGCTTCTGTACATAGCTTTGCAACAACTCTTTTTTTACTGATATTCATTGAAATCTATACTTTTACCGAATAAAAGTATACACCCATACTATGTACTTGCTTTCCGAAAAATTATGTTTCATGCCTACGCTCAAAGGCACATGTCTAAACAAAGCAAAAAAAAAAAAAACATTTAATACTTTTTCGAATTAGGTCGACACACAGCACGCGAGAATTGGGTAAATGAACTTGATGACCACACCACAAGTGAACACAATCACAAAAAATAAAAACAAACCAAGCATTTTTGAGCAAAATCCGCGCAAAAAGATTGCTGCACAATACGAAAATCATTCATATAACACATATGTATGTACATATGCAGATAATCATAGATACATATGCGATATGTATGTCATACACTCACATTAATATTCTACATGAATTAACACCAGCGGCAGCACGTTGTACAAAGAAGCGAATTTTATTGCTTTTGACAAAATGAAATTGCTATAAAATTTCGGTTCTAAGTACCAAATATTGTGACACATAGCGACATTTTTAATGGAGATACTTCGCTAATAGACTCATGCATATACGACATGCTCGCAAATACTATGAAACAAAATTGAAATTGTTGACGAGATTTTCCGCAAATTACGCAGCCATCATTGTTTGAATTTGAGAAAAAAAACTTTATTGCATTTATGTCACACAAGATATTTTTATACACGCTATGATGATGATAAATGATATGCATCTTACTAACATATAGCAGATACTAAAATATACCGTATGTATGTCGGTAAAAATGGAAGCAATATTTCTCTCCACACTACACAGTTCAGCTAGATCTTGCTCTTCAAAATGAGACGTATTTTGGCATGAGAAATTAGAAATATAATAAGAATGGGAGTTGTGTCTTATAAGTGATGTCATTTTCACTTTATATAGTTGGGTATATTTACTTAGTGATTTGATAATTCCAGAGCCAAACTGTTTAAAGGACTAGATTGAAATTACTGTAATAAAAACAACTTTTTGAAACGCGAAAAGTCGGAAACTTTGTAGTTTGCTATTACCCGGTAATTTGCTATAAATAAATAGGTTTTAAGCGAAGATTTCAACTCAAACGTGCAGCGTGCTCCATTGAAACAGAGACAGTTTGAGATGATTTTTATCACTCAAAGAAGTTGGAACTAATAACATTTTTTCTTGGACGATTTTTTAGAAGAAATTTTGTTCTTAATTTCGAAAATGAATTCGGATGATAATCCCGCTTACTCCCCATATAACGGTACTGTTAAAAACTACTAATAGCGCGTTAAATCAATACTAATTACGCCAGAGACATTAAATTTTACCTTAGAGATGGTATGAGAGAACTTTACGGGAGCCGGTGTGAACGACGGGCGTGGCACCGCCCCCTTTTTGATTAAATTCCATATCTCGGGGGCGACCGACCGCTTTTGACTAAACTTAGTACGTAACATTCTTCTCATATTTCTATGTCAAAGTACGAAATCGGACTACAACCACGCTTCTTTCCCATACTTGTATAACACAGTTTTAAAGTATGCCACCTTATGACTAAAAATTTCTCAAATCCAATCAAAACTGTTCAAGCTCCCAAATACTGGAAATGTAGACTCCAGTATCTATTGTTGACGTTTTGCCGAAAATATCGGACAATGTATGGAGTATACAATTGAAATTCAGACAGAATCTTTTCCAGGAAATAGTATCTCTGTGTATCTAAAAAGGGTTGAATCGGGTCAATACTTTCCTGAGCTCCCATATATCTAATATAAAGATTTTCGAACTTCCGGGTGACTTTATACTATATATATCGGCCAATATTTGAGTTATCTCAAGGAAAATGATAGAGCGTGTTCTACTCATAACAGTGTATATTTGTGCCTAAAATTGATAAAATTGGAGGAAAACTTGAACTAGCCCCCATATAACTAATAACAGGATTTTCGAACATCCGGCTGATTTTACTCCATGTGATTGGTGATTTTATGTAAGGTATCTCAATAGAACCCAGGGAAATTTTTTTAGTATCTGGCATGATAATAGTTAATAGATAAAATCGGGTCAAAACTCCCCCAACTCCTATATACTAGATATGCATAATGATTTTCGTTTTTCTAATAAACCTTATGCCGAATATGACGGGCATAGTATGAGTTATATAGAGTATATATACATACATATATACAAAATTGCTTGGATTCCGATCCTCTGGTTGACATTTTACACCTTAAGGCATTTCCCTGGCTTTGATCCCTGAAAGTTGCAAGAGTATAAAATGTGCGGTTGCATCCGAACTTAGCCCTTTCTTACTTGCTGTTTTTGAATTTAAAATAGTTTCTGCTTAAAATCTTCCTCACCGCCAGACAGCTATTTTCAGAGGTCCTCTTGAAGATCTGCTACGGAATCGAGGGAATCAAAAAGTTTTCAAATAAATCATCGATTATTACATTAAAATATATTTTAATACCTTTTTGATTATATATTAAATGAACAGCCTCTTCAAAAAATAAACGTTTTATTTCCTGTTGGTTTTAGACCACCTAAAAAAGGTGAAATAAGGTGTTAATCATGCCAACTGAAGCACTTGCAAAATGGACAATAAACCTTTTAACCAAACCACGAGCACAAGACAAGAACAGCTGTGGCAGATTTCATTCAAGTGCGTGTTGGTGAAGTGCGCATGCGCAATAACATAAAAGTATGTTTGTTAGACAATTTTTGTACAAGCTTGCTAAAAAAAGTGTATGAAAAAAATGCAATTTGAGCGCTTCGTTACACAATGAACTCAATAAACATTGTGTGGCAAAAAAGATGTGAACAAAAAGTTGCAATAAAAATTTCATTTGAGTCAATCAATGGAAAACTCATAATCTGTTATGAGCGGTGGCATTGTGCACAGTGTAAGTGTGCATTTAGTGGTGTGAATTGTGTGTTTAAGTGCGTGAAAATAACTGGAGCAAAAAGTTTGAAACACAAAGCCAGCAATGAACATAAAATGTGCAAATATTTCAACACAAAAACTATTGGAATAATTAAAGCTCAATTAGGTACACATACAAACGCACAAACAAACCGACAGGCATACGGTAAAATTCACAAATCACACAGTTATCGCTTCGCTTTGATAGGTAGATTTATCTGCTCCATACAACGCTTTGCCAAGTATGCACAAAGATAGCAACAAAATTATAATTGGCAAAAATAATACTGGAATATACTATATACACACCTAAAAATGCTTGTGTGTAGGTGTCAATGTATGTTTGATAATTACAAAACAATCATGGGTATCACAGATAGCTAAATATACTCACATGATTCGTAGATATATTAGTATAGATGTACATACATAGCGAAGTGTGCTTCGTTTATTAGGAAATTGTTATAATATTTTCTTTATTACGGTTAATTTGCTAATATTATTCATAGAAATTATTTCAAGATATCCAAATATGTCCAAAAAGTATTATTAACAATCATTGGTCA
Source organism: Bactrocera neohumeralis (assembly GCF_024586455.1). NCBI lineage: Eukaryota > Metazoa > Arthropoda > Insecta > Diptera > Tephritidae > Bactrocera > Bactrocera neohumeralis. The sequence continues at coordinate 86,645,638 of NC_065919.1, read as the reverse complement.
ATAAAACAACCGGCATCTCTTTTCAAAATAGTTCCAACTGTCTTGTAAAAACTTTTAGATTAACACCAACTATCTTAAAACAAGAAATATTGGGTAGTCGAAAAAGTATTTTCGTATTTTGCCAATAGATCTTGCACTCGTATGGTGAGATTTTATGCTCCATTTCATAATTCAATACGGGGAAGTTGAAAAAAGTTACAGCTGTTCGAAAATTAGTGAAAATATTGGAGAAATTCGCTATGTTTTGAAATGTTTGTATAAAAAGGGAAGAATGCCAGGCAAGCCACCAATGAAATTTGTGCAGTTTACAGAGACGATGCTGTATCAATTCGTGTAGCACAACAATGGTTCGCTCGTTTCAGTTCTGGAAATTTCGATGTGAAAGACGCATCTCGCTCTGGTCAAACTATCGTTGAAAAAGTGGATAAAATTATGGAAAAGATTGACCATAACCGTCACATAAGCAGCCAAGACATCGCTAAGGAACGTAACATTCATCGTCAAACGGTTTTAAACCAATGAAATCCAACCATTTCTGAAGCGAATGGTAACAGGAGACGAAAAGTGGATCAAATACGACAATAATATGCGAAAAAGATCATGGTCCAAGCGTAGTGAAGCTCAACAAATGCTCGCAAAGCCAGAATTGACGCCTCGAAAGCTTATGCTGAGTGTTTGGTGGGATTGGAAAGGAATCATCCAGCCTGGTCGAAACACATTAAATCAGGTCAAAAATTTAGGTTATGTTAACAATTTTCTTTGATTATGGAGACGTGGTGGAATCCGAATTCGTTCCGACCGGCCAAACTGTCAACAAGGAGTACTATTTGTGTTTACGCGTGGTTTGCGGGAAGTGTATTGAGACCAAGGGAGATAACTTTGAGGAGGACTGTATAAACTTTAAAGAATAAACTAAGAGTTTAAAATTATGCGCACAGTCTTACTATTTTTGCAAATAGTAGTATAGGTTCGATCTGAACGATTTACGTTTTTATTTTGATCGTATAGTGGTCCAATCTGAACAATTTATGCGGGCATTACAGCGTTGTCATGGGCATGGCCTATTCAAAATTTCTTGAAGATATTGTCAAATAAAAAAATTTTCATACAAGGGCTTGGCTTTGATTAATCAGTTTGTATTTGGCAGCTACTATACCCAATCGTGGTCCGATATCGACGGGGCCAACAATTAAGCTGTTTCTTGCAAAAACTGGTGGACTCTTTCGCGTATATACAGACAGTGGGTTAAATCGACTATTGTAAATATTTCATTAGGTTTCCGGCGTTTCCTTTTGGCTAACACAAATTTCATAGTAAACATAATAAAATATGTTCAGGGTATAAAAGTTTTACTTAACTTTTAAAGAAAATGGAATTTAAAATGAAGCAGGATTATTTTAAATTTCAATAAACTCAGTCATGAGATTAAATTCAGAAATTGTATGTTTACTTATTGTTTTCCCTGCCGCCTTTGTTGTACCATATATGTATGTATGTATGTATGTAAATGGTATATTTGGTCTGCACCGTCCATATATGCAAGTATGTATAATATTTTGATTGGCATTCACCGAAAGAATATTATTCTATATTTATTTTTTGTTATTATTTACAAAATATTTTTGGAATGTAATGGAAACGCGTGGGTGGAAAGACAGAAACCAGAACTTCAGCTATTGAAACGCCAAGTGCAAGGTGTTATATTCATGTGTGTTTATCTGCGCAATAAGTTCTGTCAGAAAGCGAACGTGGTTGTTGGGCAGAGTTTGTGCGTTGACACTGGTGGGTTAGCCAGTTGAGAGCGCAAAAGGCAACTTTTCAGCTTGGCTGATTAGCGCAGGTTTTTCTATAATTCTGTACATTTTCTTACGATTGCAACACCTACTCGACTAGTGATTACAATTGTGTTAAAAAAATTTAAAAAAAATTAAAAAAAATTAATAAAATTTATTTTAGCGTTTTCATGATTTAAAATTCTGGTTCCATTACCTTCAGCGCTTAAAGTATTTCTGGATGCTCTATGTGCTTATATAAACGTATGTATTGACTGTATATATGTATCTAAACATGTAAACATACATGACTTTGGGTCCCTTTCAAATTGACTACTCGTGGTCGCGGTGCTGGCGCTGCTCACTACACTGTGACTTTCACAAATGCATTCAAGCAATAAAATAAATAAATATGTGTGTAAAAACATATGTATATGTACCTACACATAGTATGCATGTACATTAAAACACCGGCATAAACGAAACTAAGCGCAAGTTTTTTTTCCCAATAAAAATAATACTCGTACGATCAATGCCAACATTTTCCTATAAACAATCGAAATGAAAAAGCTCCCTTCCAGCTAAATAACAAAAACATACAAACACACTCACATGCATATATACATACATACTTACATACATACATACATATACTATAAACAAACACTAAATGCGGCAGGTAACGTAAGGTTTGTAGAAACATAAATACGTTGGAGGCAATTTAAAAGTAAAATCAAATGTCGAATTTAAAGCTAAATTTTGCCTTTTAATCGCACAGCGTGTGTGTGGCACGAAGTACAATACTCCATCCGACTTCTCGATAAATGCCAATAAATGCAACACTATATTTATATTGAAAAGCATAGCTATGTAAACATATGTATATATGTATGTACATTTGTACAAATGTAGCGCATGGTACGACATGTTACGCTTGCAGTCGCCTCATCATCCACGTCTATGATTTTTACGCGAATCCCCCACACAGACCAAACCAGCGCACTCGCGCCATAACTCATTCGACCGCCTTTTATCGTTTGTGGCAGACAATTTGCGTTTCCTCTGACACCGGAAAAGGGCTCTGTAAACAACTCTTTCATGTTCATGTGTTCTGTTGCTTTTTCACACTTTTTCTTGAATGCAGTAAAAAGCTAAGCCCACTCGAAAGGCGTGCATATCCACGCAACAAAGGTCGTTTATCCTTTATATGGAATATATATCGATACATTCGCTACGAGTACTTTAACTTTACAAATAATGTATGCATGAGTATGTAACTTGATTTCTAGAAAATCAAAAATTAGTTCTTTCATCTTCTAGGAATAAGAAGAGACATGTATGGTTAAAATAGATCGCTCAAAAAATCGATTTTTTAATTAGATTGGCGTTCAACTTGAAAATGATTATCTGTTATGTTCTTCAAACTTTGAAAAATACTGTTGTAAAACGTATGACTTTTACAAGTACTCGTAGGTTAGCTTTTATAGAAACTTTCAATATTAATTTAAATATGAAAACTTTAAAGAGCTCTCTACCGAAAATTTGACGGCAGCGGCAAATTAGGCTCGACGACATTTAATGTCATTTAATGGCATTTTTTTCCTAGAAATCTTGTTATTTTTTTCAAAATGAAAAATAAAATTAATTAGTGACTACAAAAACCAGTCACAAGTTTATTTTTAAGAAAAAAACTGTTGGAAATTATTTGAAATTTAATTTGAAAAAATTGGAGAATTCTCTTTCCGCCACAGGTCTAAGACGATCAAAGAGGACAGTCTTCTAAAGATACTAAATAGAGAATTAGACTAAGCGAATAATCATATCTTATTTGAAAGTGTATTTATATAAACATTTGGAAGTTAAATACGCTGTTACTCCTACTTTAAAAAGCTTATAGTTCCGCTCTCGTTTGAAACCAATAATTTTTCAATCAAAATATTAAATGGCAATTTCGAAAATACATACGTACCATACTCGTATACTATAAGTACATATTAAATAATGTATATGTATGTAAATGAATAACTGTAAATTCAGCTGATTCATTCATTCAAGCGTCGTGCTCTCCCCCATTATGCCAGTCGTGTTTTGGCGCTTTCGCCACCATCCAGCGTATCTGCATGAAGGTTTCATAAAATTAAAGGCCTGGTCTTTGCCTACATATGTATACATACGTAGATACACATATACTGCAACAGAATTATATACAGTATGTATGTATGTATATATACTGTGCGTTTATTGCTTTTCAAATGTGGTGTTTTTTGGTCAAGGTTGGTTGATTGACAAAACGGGGCGGCCGGTCAACAAGCAAATATTTAATTTCTTTGTTGCTTTAAAGGCGGCTCTGCTTGTCGCCATTGGGATATTACATATGTATGTATGTATATAAATATACTATATACTTATCTGTGCATACAAATCTGTTCTTTATCTTTATTTTCATATGAGTATATATGTATAGTAAGTTAGCGTTATGAATGATAGTCATTGAAAACCCGAAATAAAATTCTGTTTGAAGATAATATAAGGCCTTACAAAAACTCAAGCACCTTCTTTAATCAAAGACCTGATTCATAGCTATGTATGTATATTATAGTGATTCAAAAAAAAAAAAATTTTTTTTGATCCACCCTAATATGCATTGATGTTTGACGATGAATATCTCGTAAACGCTTAACTTAATCGAAAAATCATATAAGACCATTTTTATAGAGCAGTAACTTTCCTACAAAACTGTGAGTTTCATCATTCATAATAATTTCCTTTCATTGAGTTATAAAATTCATAAGAAATAAAAAATTTTCCCAAAAATAAACAAACTTTAACTGTTAATATCTTTTAAACGTTTGAGTTTACGAAAAAATCATAATAGACCTTTTTTGTAGAGCATTCAATTTCCTACAAAATCTAAGGAACAATATATTTTTTAAGTATTTGGAAGCGAGATATAAATTTTTCTATCTGATAATAAGAAAAAATAGAAAACTGTATGTAGGAGGACCTTCCCGTTACAATTAAAAACTCATGTTTGGAGAGGCTTTCTTAGAGGTGTCTAGGAACCTATTTTTGCGAGTACCAAACGAAAAAAAAAAATTTTTTTTTTTTGAATCACTCTAATGTATATAGATCTAGGAACAGTTGTTTATATGTATACATTGTATTGGTATCATTTCTTTAGAGAAATATAAACAACAAAACGAAAATTTATGAGAAAGCTATTAAAAATTCCGAAGAAGATAAATAATTTCTCAACTTTAGCCAACTCAAACGAATATTTAGTAAATTTGAAAGCAATTCAAAGGTTAATCGATATCTTATACATTATAAATGGACTTATTTATGTATATATGTATGTATATCAATTTATGTAGATATATATATGTATGTATAATGGCTACATAAAAAAGCAGCAAAACTCAAATTGAAATTTGGTCATTGCCAAATCTTATCTACAAACAATTTATCAAACGAGTACGATTGCGTTTAGTATCAAAAACGTTTACAAATTTTATATGAATATGCGGGCGCCACTATAAACATTTTATAGTTTCTTGACAGACACACATTTTCATTTGAAAAGAAAGGGAATGTCAAGAGAATATTCGTTAACTAAAGAAATTGGTTTTTCAAAAGTAAAGGAAATTTAAGAAAATTTTAGAAATTTAAAATCTAAGATAGTAAAAATTATGGGTTGGTGATTAGAATTTAATCGAGGTTTGCAGTGCGAATTAAAGGGTTACACGGGTTTCATCGGGTAAAAAACAGCATTTTTTCTACATTTTTTTCTCATATAAAAAGTAAAATATTTTATTAGAATTTTTTATTGCTAACAAAGAAATTATGAAATTTTTGGAAAAAAAAATATTTTTAACTCAGCCAAAGCGACGTCATTTCCGGTAACTCCTCGGAAAAAAGATGCGCCTGCGTTGGCAGTATAACTCCTTACAGGATCATCTAAAGTGAAAACATACGTGTTTCAGTTAAAACCTTAACTTAGAACTTGGACGAAGGAAAAAAAACTGAAAATAGAATTTTTGCAAAAATTAAAAAAAAAAATTCAGTGAAAATTTCGCTACTTTTTTTTCAAATAGTTGTAGTCGGAAAATAATTCTTCATTTAGGTTTATAAGAATTGTATCGCAAAGATCTGTTTAAAATTTCATGAAGATCGGTTGAGTAGTTCTCGAGAAATCTTGCCAATCGACTTCAAAAACACAGTTTCGAGAAAAACGCGTTCAAAGACGGCGCACTTAGCCTAGCTAACCTCGAGCGTACAAGTTTTCAAGGCTGTATCAACGAACCTGTTACTCGGAACAACTTCAATTGAAAATTTTGGACAATATTCTAGATGTGTTGTAGAATTTAACAAGACAATAAAAAATTCGATTTTTTGAAACCCGTAAACCCATGTAACCCCTTAAGGTATATTGTGCCTTTGTTACTAATTAAGATGTCATTCGATTTTTCAAACCAATAAGAACATTAAAAATGCCATTATAGGCAATTAAAGAAAATCTTACTTGTGACTCAGGAACCATATTAGCAAATCGAGTTCCAAATTCTTACAGAAGTCTTAAAATATATATAAGTTGGTAATTAAGATTTCTTTGGATTTTCAGTATGCTGAAAACTGTGATCGTAAAAAGTTTTTATTGAGAATCGTTTTCTCAATTTTGAGGATCGTTTTATCGATTTCGCAAAACTTGCAAAAATCCAAACTAATTTCAAATTAAATGTGAATGCAGAACAAAACTGGCCCGCTTAGCAGCTGGAATGCCATTGAGCCAATAACAAAACGGCACGAAGCTGAAAAATTCCCATAAGCTCTGCTGATATAAGGCAGACATTAGACATAATATATAATTATTAAAATGTCCAACAGAATGTACTATGACTGCATTTTGCTACCGTCAATAACAAATTATGAAGTAATCACACAAATACACGCTTTTACATACAAAGGTTCACACAACACACGCCGCTATCTCGCGACGAATTACAGTGTAATTAAACAAATTATAGACCCGTGGGTGTCATTAGATCAGCAATTTCATGAGTAACTACGAGCCGATCGGCTTGCTGACTGACATTCAGCGCGAGCAAGTATCTGCTTAGTCGGTTCATTAAGGCGGTTGCGGGCGGAAAATGAGCTGCGAAATTGTGAATAAATACTTCGGGGAAGTTTAACAAAATTGTTGCAAATAATGCACTTTTTTAATGGTGCCATTTATGCAATTTATTTCGTAGTAAGAAAGTTATAGTTACACATTTATTTAATGTGCTGGGAAATATTTTTCAAAACGTGGCCATATTTTAAACACACCATTGATTTCTTCCTAACAGCTGTTGATACAACAACAATGTAAATATAAGCATGTTTATTGACCTAATTTTTTATGTGCGCACGAAAGTTCTAATTATTATTTTCGCTTTTGGCCTGTAATCATATGATACATTTTAAATTAATTTAAAAAAAATTCAATATATATAGTACATATGTATGTATGTATAGTACATAAGTCGACATTTATCCTCCATAAATCCATACAAGTATATGTACCTGTCTATGCGCTAGCGCTGGTGGTGAGCAGTTCCAATTTTAGGTTATTGCCGGCAAAAGAGTTCATCAGCCGCGCATTGTTGTTATTTGTGTTAAAGTAAAACAAAAAAAAAAATAAAAACAGTATCCGTCTGGCTAATACAGCCCATAAAAGGCTGCACACTGCCGCATGCTGTGGTGTTGTAAAAATAATTGTTTTCCTTTTTTATCTTGTTTCAATATTTCACTTGTCAATTAGCTAAGAGCACGCACACATGCCTTCTACTTAAACAAAAAAAAAAACGAAGAAAAAAACGAAAAACTAAAAATAATAGCGCTGTCTTTTTGGCAGCTTTAAATCTACACATACATACATACATGTATATATATTATAATTTATTTATGTATTACATAAATGCGCGTTCTAATTTCAATTGCAACTAACGCCTTGTAGCCAATTCTTTAAAATTATTTTTTAGCCGCAAAAAATCAACGCGAACACTCTACCCCGCACTTGGAACGTTGCGTTAGCGTATTTTTCGCTCGCACTACACATTTTCTCGCGCACTTTTCATTTTTTAATTTTAGCCATGCAACGCTTTTAATTTTCACTTTGCACCAAGTAGAAGTAAGTGATTCTAAAAGCTGCCAAACTTGCACGCAACACCAACGAGAAATTGCGAGAAAAAAACAAGAACAAATAAGCAACGATAAATTCATCAGATTCCCCGCGAAGAATGTGTTAAACAAAACAATTTAATTTCCATTGATACAGCTGATACCCTACACCCAGCTGCCAGTCAGAATTGTAAACTTTGTAAAAATTATTACGATTTTATTTTAGTTTTATTTTAATTGTTAAACATATATTTGCTATTTTTGTATTTCTATATTTTAGTCTATTACACCAAACATCATAACTCTGTTAATATTTATTTTCAAATTTGTAAAACTTGCATTTTACTGCTTCTGTAGCGTGCTCACAATTCGTTCATCATCAATAGATGAAATAAACATTTTACACTTTTCACACATTTTTATTGCAGCGCCGTGAAGACCGAACTCAGGTATTCAACGAAAGGAACCATGAAACAGCCGTGGAGACTGCTTAATAGCCAATGTTATTATAATTTACGATTCTCTAATAAAATTTAAAACTTAAATTTTCAACATTAAAAAATCGGAAACTAAAAATAACGGCACATTGGACTATGTTAAAGAATGGAATTAAATTCAGAGATGAAGCTTACATTTTATATTAATTTAAATTAAATATAATTTGACGTCACACCGCCTATAGTTTAAAAAAATTTCATATTTAGATAGGTTATACATTTAAAATGAACATACAAAAATTTCCAAAGAATTTTTGAGTTACAGTTACAACGTGTAGCCGCTCAGTTCGATCTGCTCTATCGGATCAGTCGTTCCCACGGCAGTCGGCTCTACGTAACCGGAACAGACCCAGATTTTCTATTCAAACAAGGACAGTCAACTCGGCAGAATTCTGCTGCTATAACAACAACGACATCTGCTCCATCAGTTTATCTTTGAACGCGATTTTCCCAAAACTATATTTTTCACATTTTCTTGAATAATTACCTAAAGACAAATGAACTGATCACCAATTTTTGCTTAGTGTTCATTTTATAACGGGGTTTTCAATAGAGACGCTATAAAAGTAGGCCGATAGTGAGAGCAAACGACGCCATATTTTTAAGGTTTGCCATTTCATCGTGGAAAGATATATGATCCAACAACAAGTCGAAGTTATTAAAATTTACTACCGAAATTCGGAGTCAGTGGTCTCAACTTTTAGAAGCGCTACGTTCAATCTAAGGGCGTCATAATCGTCCTGTCAGATCAACAATTAAGCGTTTAGTTGAAAAATTTTAATTCACAGGCAAAGTACTAAATATTCCTACGCCAGTGAGAAAAAGGGTCGAGAATATTGCTGCCGCTAGCGCATCAATTTAGGAAGCCTCGAATCAGGCTCTCACACGTCGTTCTCAAGCGTAGAGAGGGGTTCTTGGCCTGCATCCTTATAAGATCTAATGCAAGAACTGAGGCAGATTGACCACCAGAATTGTCGAGTTGCTAAGCAGCAATTTGAAAATTATTCGAATTTTCATTGAAAAATCATCTTCAGCGAAGAGGCTCATTTTTGGCTGAATTTCATTGATACCCCAATCCGTTTTTGTGTTATTATAAAAAATTGTAGCGCTCTTATTGAAACCCCTGCTAGTTCTTCTAGTTCTTTTTGATCTGATCAAAAACTTAGTTTTGACAGGTCAATGAAGACAAAAATTCTGAGTAAAATTTAACTTTTTTAAAAGCTCCGCCTTTTTGTAAATTGTTAATCATTGTATGGACAATATCCTCCAGTAAAAATTTGTTTTCTGGGTTTTAATCATACTTAAACATTTTAAAACTATTGATAGGGTATTTCGTTTTACAACTTCCGAAAATCGTATTTTTTTAGACGGTCACGTATGTAGGTGTGCCGCTAAGCTACAAGTGCCTATTTTTATTCTTTTTTCTTTTACTCTCTTTTTAAGTTTAAGCTTTTTTGGTTTCAAATCTTGCGTCAAAATTAATTTTTTTTTCATGTACATATGTATATGAACTCAGTACTTTTATTCATTTCATTTTAAATTATGTTATCGGATATATTTAAGTAAGTTTCTTATTTATTACATCTCTCTTTACTTTTTCAAATTACATAATCATTTCAATGCACTTTATTTATACGCGATTCCGCACAATTTTAAACGAAATATTTTTTTCACTTTTATAGATTACAAAACAAACTTATCCAAATTTTTCCTAATTTGCATTTATTTAGATGTTTTAATCCTTTTAGAACTCAATTTTTTTTCATTTAAATTTTTTGGTTCTCATTAATTACATAACTTTAGGTATAAACGCACAATTTCAAATTCACCGCGCTTGCTTTAGGTTTTCATGATTATTATACATTTTTAATCACAGCTTCGTTAGCTACAAAAGGTGTTCGCGTTTAATGATTTATTAACAAAATTTTCACTTTTATTTTTATTATTTAAAAAAAGTCTAGGGCTTTTAATTTTCTACATGCTTTAAACGTTTATGTGCAGAAAATTGCCGAAAATTTTCGAAACTTAATCGACCGCAACCGCCAGTAAAACTGAGAATTTGCGGTCTGTGAAAGCGCCATCAAGGCAAAGCAGCAGGCATGAGGAGTAGCCCAACGCGAACACGGGCGCGACGTGGTTCGCGGCAATCAGTTGGCTTCGCAAGCGCGGAGGCCAATTAAAAGTAAAGTGATTTCCACTGTGCTGTAGGTGCAACGATAGATAATCAAAAATCGAGATAAATACAGTGAAGCCGCGAAAAGTGCAACATTGGCTTCAGACATAATTAATAATTAATTTTTCTTTAGCTGAACCAAGTCGTTTCTTCTTTTTCATCAACAAAAAAATAAATAAATATTTAAATAAAAATAAATAATAAAATGACAATCGCTGGATCGACAGGTTCGTATGATTGAGTTAGTACTGTAAATAACAAAAATAGCGCGAATACGCGAGTAAAAAATGTTGTACCTACACATGGCAAGCACATTAAAAATAAATTGCCATATGTACTTGTATTAAACGTTTAGCACTTTGGGACATGCAGACATACTATACACTCAACCAGATCTAAGTGAGTGCCTGTCAGTGGCTCTACCGTATAGGTGGATGTGCATCGATTGCCAATTTTGTTGCATACAACTTGCTAAGCGTTGATATTTAGTCAGCGATCGGTTGTCAGATCCGAATGTATTTTTATACGAGTTAAGTAAATTGTTGGCCGCATAAGTGGCTATGTTGCAAAGACTCCCAGTGAGAGTGAAACACACACAAGTAAGAGTACGATAGTTGGGATATCAAGCGGAATGGTTGACATTTACGAAATCATTAATAGTATTCAAGTAAAAAATTAGGAAATCCGAAGATTCCAAGAACGAATTAGGATGGTTTCCAAACTTAGCATGACATATTACAGAAACAGAATGAACGTTATCTTCGGTTACTGTAATCCTTTAATAACATTCGCAAATAAAAGAGCTTCTGTACAACAAAGTTCTTGATTTGATTTTCATTGGCCCGACCTAACAATTTGTTTGGAGATTGTACTCTTGTATGTATGTATATGGTAGAGTGGATATGCCCAATTTCGTCAAGATACTATATCGCCAATTTAAAAAAGTTTTCCATAAAAGGACTTGATTTTGGTTAGTCAGTTTGTATGGCAGCTATATCCAATAGTGGTCCGATATCGGCGGTTCCAACAATTGAGCAGATTCATCAGAAGAAAAGGATGTGTACAAAATCTTAGATTGATATCTCCAAAACTGAGAAGGGACAGACGAACATAGCTAAATCGACTCCGCTGGTTACGCTGATCATTATATAGGGTCTTCGACGTTTCCTTCTGGGTGTACAAAGTTAGTTTATTGCATATTTGATGGGAAATGGATAACCCGTTACTAATACATTTCGTATTTGCACTTCGTGCCTTCTAAGAATAACTAAGCAACTCAGCCAATTCTACTTTTTATGCTTTGGCTTTTAGAGAGAGCCAAACTGTATTTATTGGCTGCTGTTTTAAACAGCTATTGACCCAGTAAACTATGCCCTTTCTTTAGTACTGCAAGACACATACATACATCCAAACGAATTAGCATACGAGTATGTACATTAGAGAGGGTCGTCTTTTTTCCATAAAATCTCGTATGCGGGAGATGTTCTACGGATCGTTTTGAACAACTTTGATAAACAGACTATGGTCCAAAAACCAGTTTAAAGCCACTGATTTTAAAAGCGAAGTTAAAATATCTGAATAAACGGTTGTATGAAAGGTATGTGGTATAGTAGTTTAATCTGACCGATTCTGACAAATGATGAATAGAATATCCAAATGCACCTGTGTATTAAATTTCATTCGGATATCTCAGAAACTGGCGAATAAATTTTTTTGATTTCTAAAGAACTTGACGTGATTTTTCCGTTTTTTGTCTGTCTGTAAATCAACCCGATCTAATGTGCATACTAAGAGTTTTTATTGTTTGTGTGTTTTATATTTAGTGCACTTACCTCAAATAATATTTAAAATGTGTACTTTTTAAAGCATTTGAGTTGATATACCCTTATATAGGTATAGCTTATTTTTAAACTTTAGAGGAAATCTGAAAAAAAAGTCAGAAAAGTGTTAAAAATGCAAAAGTAAAAATGTAAAACAAATTTAGAAGTATTTATTTAAAAAATTATATGAAAAACAAAAAATAAAAATAAAAAAGATAAAAATGGTCCAAATATATTTGCAAAACACAGAGGCGTATAAAAGCAATCAACACTCGGCACTCAAGCTTTGTTAATTAGAGTAAACGAATCGTCGAAATCTTCGTCTAATCAACACTTACTGTTTAATTTTAACACGCGCCGACGTAAAGTGAGAGCCAACAACTTTACAACAGCACGCATTTGTTTATGATTTCTGTTTAGGCTTCTTCTTCCTTGTTTAGCGCTCGTTAACCCTACCAACGCCGGCGTGCAATGTTACACCGTCGTTGAAATTGAAGCACGTTGAAAAAAATCGCTCTGACCTTGAATTCAATTGAACGACAGACCTACTCACAGACAAAGTCAAGTGACAAAGCCATTGTCAGCAGCAGGAGAATACCAAGTACACCACTTTAAATCAAATAACAATAAAAACAACACTTCAGCACAAAGTCGACCAAAACATCACACCGGCGCTCATAGCAAAACTGACGAGAGTTGAACTGCACAACAACAAGAACAACGCGTCATGACATCGACACCCAATATTATGGCGAACACTACGCAGCCACGACAACGATAGAAAGGGGACGAAGAGCTGCGCGAAGGGGAACTGAACTTATCACAAATGCAATGAAATTTGAGTACGTTAAGTCAAATAAAAAGTTAGTTTTCTGCTGCATTTTGTTTTATTTATGTTGTTTGTATGTTTTTTCGCTTTCGTTATGCTTCTTTTTCGCTACAATCGTATTGGAGTGCAGTGTGGTGGAGGAGGGGAGTGAGGCTTAATGTGGCAAAAACAAATTAAATATGTATATGTGTTTGTAGAAGTGGTATTTAATTTCAGGAAAGTAGGCAAGTAATATGGATTCCCATTTCGATTTCTTTGCTCCCAAGGCATATCTATCAGGGAGTATATCTGTATATTCGTAATGTTATACATACATGAAGAATAATTATCTAGAAGAACCGAAGAGATAACAAAATAGTTGATAGGTTCTCAAATTTATTGCTTGAAATATCTGTATTTAAATATCGACATATCATAGTCGAGGAATCACGACTTTCTTCTTTCTAAAAAGAAATGTATGTTATGAAACTGTATAGTTTATATACTGAGTAAAATGAGAAAAATGCTTTATCTACTTTTATAAACATGTATGTATGTGTTAAAATAATATATTTTGAGTTCTCTCGGCAATAAAAGTCAATCGTCAATAAATATTAACAGCCTTATCTCCACTATCACAAGTACTTGAGAGGGTTATTAAAGCAGTTCTTCCAGTACTCACACTCGAACGTGAAGTTGAATCGGTTTCTTGAAATATGAATATACTTCTTTAAGATTATAATTTTAAAATAAGACACTTTAAAACAGTACAATTTTTATACTCTAAACAGTGTATATTAAATTTTCCAAGAAGTTTGTAGCAGAGAGAAGGAAATGTCGGAAACCCAATTAAAAATGTGCATATATAAATGAGCTGAGCCGATTTAGGCAGGTCCATCTGCCTGTCCATATGTTTCTGTATACATACTTAAACTAGTCCTATAGTTTGTAACATTTTGAATATGTTCTTTTCTCCAAAAGAACCTGATCATTTGTCAGATATCGAAGCATATACTCCCACCTCTCTCGAGCAAAAAATAATAAGACTTTTTAATTTAAACTTCGCACGAAAACCAATTCCTAAAAAAAAAATTTTTTTCGCCTTTCTAAAGTACATAAAATGCATTCGGGGATTTTTACGATGAGTGAAATTGTCAAACAAAGAAGTTCCATTAAGTTTGGTGTGTCAAATTTCTGGTGCCGAAACGTTCAGAATCTTTGAGAAGGAATTCGGTGATAATTTTGAGCGTTTTTGATTGGTACAAATTATTCAAAAAGGATTGAGAACGCATTGACTACGAACTACGTATACGGCGGCCATCAGCATCAACTGTCAATAAAATAAAGGAATTGGTGATTGAGAATCGATGATTAATAGTCAGAGATTTTACTGACATCGTTGGAATATCGGAAGGATTAGTGAAATCAATTTTGAAACAATGCTTTCCGATTATCAGGATGTCATGAAACGTATTATTTCTGGCGATGAGTCTTAGATCTATGCTTACGACTCGGAAACAGACGATCGATCGGCCAAATATCATGGCAAAAGTGATCCGAATTCGAAAAAACCACGTCAAAGAAAGTCAAAAATCGAGGCTAAGCCGATTACTGAGGTGTGGAGGAACTGTCAAAAGAAATACTATTTGAATGTTATGCGTCCTTTGCGCGAAGCTATTCGTAAAAAGAAGTCGGAATGACGGTCGACAAACCTTGGTTTTTGCATCACGATAATGCAACGTCGCATACTGTATTGATTCTTTGTGAGTTTTCCGCCAAATTTTCAACCAATATTATGCCGCAACTCCCGTATTCCCCTGATTTAGCTCCGTTTGACTTCGGGCTGTTCAGCAAACTCAAACGACCGCTCCGGAGAAACCGTTTTGAGTCAATTGAAGACATTAAACGCGAATCCCTACGGGTATTGAAGGTTATTTCGGAAATTGACTTTAACATCTGTTTCGAAGGTTGGGAAAATTGTTGGCACAAATGTATTGTGGCCAAGGGAGATTGATTTGAGGGGAACAACATAGATTTTGAAGAATAAATGAAGAATTTTAAAGTTATGAACAAGTCTTACCATTTTTTACTCATAATAATATGTAGGTGCTATATGAATTGAAAGTTCAAACTTAGGATAATTATCTTTTTATACCATTTAATAATAAAAAAATACCCCTTCAAACGGTATTATAATGTATAGTTTTCAAATAAGAACCGAAATGGTAGTTATAAAACGATTTTTGGTTATAACTATCTAGCGCCAACTACCGGTTAAGACTTTTCAGAACAACTTTCCAGGTTTCGATAATGATTCTCTAATAACTTCGTTAAAGTCTTTGTAGCATTCCTTCATAAAAACATAATTATACAGTCCTACCTCTGGATATTGTCAAGATAATAATAAACGAATGAAAGTTCAAACAAGTTGGTATTGAATTGACTTCAGAACTATAGTCTTCTGTGATGATTGACCTTCGACTAAATCAATGCATCATACTGAAAAATTTTTAAATGCAACGAAATACGCTTAAATCGAAATGCATACAATTTACAGCTATTTTTTATTTCATTTATGTGTGTAGATTTACATTTCATTCACAGATTCTGCCACAACAGCGCAACAATAAACAAAAAATCAATTGACAGATGCAGTAAATGTCAGAGTGTTAACAATTTTAGAGTTGATTTTGCATGCAAGTGCAGAGTTGCATTTTTCATAGGCACCATTTATCTAATGCCAATAAAAGCTTAGGTGTATATGTATATGTGTGTGTTATGTTAAGGGGTGTCTTTGTAAAAACACATTTTCTCACCATTCGATAAATGAATGAACAAATGGACCAACTAGCTAGGCTGGCCGGCTCGACCCAGCTGCTTATTAACCTCTTCCCATGCTGCTCGCCGTCGCTTATACGCCTATACACGCGCTGCAGCGTTCGTGCGGCACAACACCTGTCCGCCTTTGAAACACGCTATACGATTGTGCCAACCAGTGTTCATATGTATTTAACATGCAACTGCACAGAAATGCATTACAGCCGTCATTTTTTCGACCAACAACGAAGTCAGCATATAAATAAGTGTATATGTGTATATTATAAATAAATCTAAACATTGTATGTCTGTGTGTGTGTGTGTGTTATGTACCATGAGCTTTTGTATCAAATGTTCACCTCCGTGGGCGCCCAAAAGGTACTCGTTGCGAGAATGCTCGCGTTCGCATTTGCACTTGCGCTCATATTTGAAATTTTCAAGCTTCAGTGACTTCTTTTATGCTGCCTGTGACGTTGTTCATAACATTTTCAATTACATATATACAAGTGTATGAACCTATGCATATACATACCTATCTAATGTGTATAAATTACCATAATACATACAAATAATTACATATGTATATATGTACACGTGTGTTGCTCGCGCTGTGTGCCGCTACGCCTTGGTTCGCCCTAATTACTTTTACTGCATTTTACTGATTTTAGATAAAATCCGCATTAGTGGCTCAGCGCAGAGTTTTACTCTTGACGGTGAACAAGAGTGCAGATGTTGTGGGTCATGCTACTGAGGGTAATCATAGACTGACGATTTTATTATATTTGTCGAGTTTGTCATTTAATTTATTTAAATCCAATTTGTTGGTCCTTACCGTAATGTGTTTGCATATGCGTTGGTGCACGCTTTTAGTGGCATACGAGCTTTATATTTGCATAAACATAAACGAAATTTGAAATTGCGCTGCCAAAGAGTATTTCCAGAAATTCCTTAGAAATTGAAGAGACTGTCAAATGAGACAACTCTTTGTAAAGAGTTCATGAAAGCTTAAAAATGGAAAATCTTTTATATAAATAAAACGTTTTTATCAGCAAAATTAAGTTTGTGATCGCTTGACTCAGTATTGTTTGATGTGGATGAAAACCAGCAAACAGAAAATACGCCATTTTTAACTTACTTCTTATAAAAGCGAAAATACAAGCCAGCTAATGTTCAGATAAATTTCCCACATTTTGGAAGGCCAATAACCGAAAATAGGGATAAATAATGGAAATCGTAGAGTCCGATGGTCATGTAAGCACTGTCGATTAACTTCGTTTGCACCGAAGCTAGACTACTCTTCTCTAATAAAGAGATTGGAGCAAACTCTTGTAAGACCCAAAGTGGTGATCTAGTGACTGATGTGGAAAACATACTGAAGTTATAGCGGGAACGCTTCTCCAGCCTGATGAACGCCAGTGAAAGTATTACATCTGGAGAAGGCGAATCCAATTCACCGATGGAATATATGTTCCATTTCCTGACTATGATAAGGTTCGAATAGCAATTACCCGCCTGAAAAACAACAAAGCAGCAGGGGCCGATGGATTACCGGCCGAGATTTTCAAGCACGGGGGCGAAGAACTGATAAAGTGCATGATATATGGCATCAGATATGGTCAGATTGGGACCTAGGTGTGCTCTGCCCAATCCACAAAAACGAGGAGCCCACATTATATGTCAATTACCGTGGGATAATCCTCCTTCATATCGCATATAAGGTCTTATTAAACGCAGTGTGTGAAATACTGAAGCCCACCGTCAACAAATTATTTGATTCGTCGATTTTAAAGCGGCGACAGCACGAAAAAGAACTGCAAAGCCAATACGGCTGTGTAAACTGACGTTGAGCAACACCAAAGTCTTCATCACGATCGGGAAGAAACTCTGCAAACCAGACGGTTTCAAGAGAGGTGTCAGACAAGGAGACCTCCTATCGTGTGGCTACTTCACTCTATTGATGGAGAAAATAGTACAAGCTGTAGAGCTAAATAGAGAAGATATAATCTTCTATAAAAGTGTACAGCTGCTGGCGTACGCCGATGATATTAATATCACTGCCTTCAACAATCGCACCGTTAGTTCTGCTATCCCTAGACTGAATAAGAAAGCGAAGCATATGGGTCTGGTTGTGAAACAAGACGAAATATCTCATCTCATCAAACAAACAGTCTTAGCATTCGCAACTTGGCTCGCACTTCACTATTTACAATCATAACTTTGAAGTCGTCGATAATTTCGTATAACACCAACAACAACGCACAATAACTCTTGCCAACAGATGCTATTTTGGACTGAGTAGTAAAATCCTCTCTCGACAAATAAACACTAAATTCTGCATCATTATCCCCGTCGTGCTATATGGTGCAGAGGCATGGACAATAACATCATCTGATAAGTCAGCCTTAGGAGTGTTCAGGAGAAAACTTTTGCGGACGATTTATGGCCTTTTGCGACGACATTGACATACCATAATTCATCAAATCAAAAGACACCGGCAGCGCTGTCTAGGTCATGTTGCCCGGATGGAAAGAAACACTCCAGCTTTGAAGGTTTTGCATTCCGGTGGAAGCAGAGAAAGAGGAAGACTTCCAGTATGTGGGAGAGATCAGGTGGAGAAGGACCTGGTTGCACTTGGTGTCTCGAGTTGGTGCCAAATAGCGAAAAGCCGAAACGACTGGCGCACAGTTGTTAACTCGGCTATAGCGATGTCTACGCCAGTAAAGAAGAAGCAGAATAAAGGGAACTTGATTTTTATCCTTCAGTTGGTCCGATATCAGCGTTTCCGACTTATGAGTAGCTCTTGAAAGAAGAGGTTGCTCGCATAATTTAAGAGCTACATATATCTCAACAACTGAGGGACTAGTTGATATACAAAAAGACGGACAGGCTTAATCAGCTCGTACCACCGACCATTTATATTTGTTATGGCCACCGACGATTCCTTCTGAGTGTTACATGCTTCATGGCAAGACGGTTCAAGATAGAAAACTAAAATCGCTACATGCAACAGTTTGAGAGCTATTGCATTTAGTGTCAGTGTTCTGCTGTTGTTCAAAGAAAATGCTTATGATAGTACTTCGAAAATCAAGAAAACACTAAACTCAAACAAGAAGAGAATGTTTTATGGGTTCGAAAAACCGTTTGTGCTCTTTCTATAAATCAGTTGTCGCAAATGTAAAATTCGTTGCAGTCGTATACATAAATAATATGTATGTATGTAAGGCTATTTGTTAAATGTGTCAATTGTGATGCTGGATTACTCATATTTCTATAACTTTTCTGCAGCAAAGTGTAAACTAAGAAATAAAAACAATTTGTATAATGGCCTGTGACAAAGTTTCTGAATATCGCCGACGCCAGGAAGTACAGAGTGCTGTTTGTTGCACAAATAGTCGCACATATAAACATATTTATGTACATATTTCGATGTACTTAAACTGCTCTTAAAACTGGGTTTGTTGTTCGAACGCGAAATGCTCAAGTGAAATGGTGCCAAGAGTGCAAACGCTGCCGCCACTGCTGACGCTGGCGATGCTATTACTGCAAGTCACAGTGCATAAAGTGCACAATGCCTCACACAAATGGAAGCATCAAAAGAATAGGGCGGAAAATATGGCGATGAAAAATGCCCGTCGATCTATGTGGGGTGTAACGAATTTGTTAACTCGTTAGCATGGGAGTTGGTGGATAATGGCGGCAAGAGAATCGCATAATGGTTGGACTGTAAATACTTACGCTACATTAGTTATCCTACAGTAGTGTTCGGAAAATTCTATACGATAAGGTTTACTTCGGTTTGCGACCAACAGAAATCGGAATTTATTCCGCTGCTTAGATTAAAAAAGAGTATTTCGTATTCCTTCCATTATTATGAAACAAATACTTATGTATATCTAAGAAGGTGGGTTTAGTATTTTAAGTCCATCAATCCAACCGCTTCGCAGAACTTTTCTTCACCGACTATGAAAACAGTGCTTAAAAAGAAATCTGTCTAAAGTTTCGTGAGAAGATTATATTAAGTTAAAAAATTCTTACAAATGCGCTCATATCTCCGAAACTATTTTCCGGATCAACTTCAAAATTTCGAAAAAAATTACTTCAAATATATGTATGTATGTACATTTGATATACAAAACAAATCGATTTTTTGAAAATCATAAGTGGATATAACCCCTTAAATGACATGGAAAGCTTTCTTCTTTCTGATGGGCCTTAACTCACCTCACCTAACAGTATTAATTATGAGGAATAAAAATACAAACTTTATGCCACCAACAATTCTTCAATTATCAAATTTAGAAAATAGCGAAATATGAAGTGGAATTTATTAGAGTAAATGCAGCGCTACAACTTCTAGTAGCATAAAAAGTGTCGCAGCCCAAAAAATACATTGAACTTTTTAGGTTTCGTACCTCGTCGTCACTACAACTACACGCACATACATACATATCAGAGAATACGTTCTATTTGTGTCGGCAGGGTGAGCAACCAGTGCAGCCAATTCTTTTATGTTCATGTCCTTTCTTTCAAAGCGTCAACTTGGAGCCACATTCATGCATGACATCATACCAACAAGACGTAGAGGCGCCAACCAGATACGCATAGCAAACGCGAACGCACAAGCAATTTTTATGCTTTTTGATATGTGACTACGGCTACTACTTGCTGTGTCATACAGAAAAAATTCAGATATTTACATGCTATTTTTATGTGGTGCTCAAGAAAATAGCCGCCTGAAGCGTTTCACTTGCATGGGGTGAAAGCTGTAGAGCTTCTGACTGACCTTGACTCACTTGGCGCAGCGAGCAGCACTTAATTATTTTCAGCAATTGACTGTCAGCATCAAAATCAGCAGCAACTTCAGCCATACGTCTGGTGCTCTTAGTAATGCTTGCTAAATTACAAGTAATGTGGTTGGAAATATTCAAGCGTGCAGCTGAGCAATTTAGTAACGGAGAGTGTAAATAAGCATTCAAATCAATTACTAAGTGACAACGTGTAGCGTGCTAGTTACGTTGAACTCGCCTCAAAGCTATGCAAGTCATCTAGCCGTGGACTGAGCGCTTCTGAGTCATGCCGTCAATGGTTGCTTAAATTATTCGACACAATGGAATAAAACTTAGTCGCAGCTGAAAAAAAAACAAAGTCTTTCAGCCGTTCATTCAGAGCCTTCGTCATTGTCGTAATGATTAACATCGTGTTATTGCCGCATCGTATGCACATACATACATACATATTTTTTATGTGTATATGCGCCAAAGTATAACCTATCTGCAGCGGGCGCTTTCCTTGTCTTCATCGGTTTTGTTTGTTTCTTTTCATATTCACACCAGAATAATAGTGCGATAAGTTGTAGTAGAGCGCTTTGTGCCGGTCATGAACTTTGCAGCTGAGCTAACGCGTTCGTTGCCTGGGCTACGACTAAGTGGTTATCTGCCGGGCAGACAGCAGCTTAATAATCAACTAAATTTATTGTGCATTCACTCGTTACAAGTATATGTGTACATATATGTATATTTATATGTATGTATGTATGATGTAACGCTATGTGTCTGTATGTACTTATATATGGAGATGAAAGAAATTGCTGCATTCACGCTGGTGATACCCTAGGTGAAGATTATTGAAGCATTATGATTTGCATTATAACCGGGCGGAAATTTGTTAAAACTGAAGCAAAGTTATACCGTTAAAAGATAAGGGAACATGCTGGCGTTAAGGAAAAATATACCATGTGAAGAACTAACAGACTGGGCAATAATTTTTTTAATTTGCGAAATTTAATTTAAAATCAAATAAATTATTAATAAAGTAATAATACCCTTCATAGGTGCATTTCTTACAGCACAAAAGGGTATAAAAACACGGCGAGTTGATTTTGGTTTTGATCGGCTAGTTTGTATGGCAGCTACATATGTATGTATGTATATATACATGGAACCGATCGCAGCAATATGTTCGGAGATTGCAGCGATTCCTTGGAGTATAATCGCTGGCATATTCGTGAAAATATTTCGACAAATATAAAAGTTTTTCATGCAAGAACTTGATTTAGAATGAGCAGTTTTTATAACAGAAAAGGACGTTTGCAAAATTTCAGACCGAAATCTCAAAAACTGATGTACATGGCTAAATCGATTCAGCTTATCACACTTATCATATATACTTTAAGGCTCCGACGTTTTTTGGAAACGAGAACAATATCTGAGATCGAAATGAAGAAAAATACAATTATAAATCGATAACAAACTATTCGCAGTATAAAAAATATGTTTATAGTCGGCAATTCAACCAAAAAACTTAAATAATTAGAATTTATAAGCTTAAACATTAAAGTTTTTGATTATGGATATTTTTTCAAAGCACGTCGTCTTAGAATGCATTTAGTATGCATCAATTAAACTTAAACGTTTGTTGACCACTCTCCATAGCACTGCACAATAAAAGATTTTAGGTAGTTTGCTTAACGCTTTGTTCGGTATACATTTCCACGGGCAGCACGTGAATTTGCGACGAGCAAACACAGCTGACAATAGTTCAAATGCATAAATGCCAAGCCCCGGTGGCGTTTGTGAATGGGGAGAGCGAAAAGCGGCACATTGACATGGCAGTCTGCGACACCTAACCCCAGGCGAAGCCTTTAAGCGAAGGAAAAGCAAAATAAAAAATATCCGCACACAAAAGATACTCTCTTACTTAGGTAAGCAAGCGCTGTGCAGTCATTAGATAGGAACCAGCGAAAAAGTTCAACTTGGACTCTTAAAAAGTTTAAATTATCTGACGGCGTTTCTTTTGTTATTTTAATAGAGGCAGCGCCAAGCATTCACAAACATTGTGGAGAATGACTTAAGGCTACAACAACACAAAACAGCGATGCAGCAGTTGAGATTGTTACTAGTTTGCTAAAAATAGCGAATGTTAGTGACTTCATTCGCGTTTATAATTACCGCGTTTATTTATTTTTTTGTTTTTGTTGTTTTCATATTTATATCTAACATTTTTGTATTCTACTTCTTTCAGAACCGCAAAGCTGTAAATGATAGTATTGTCAGATAACTGTTGTATGTGACGCGCGATAAGATAAGGAAATAGCATTATTTTTCCACAAACAAAATAATTTTTATGTTGAAGTTAATATTTGAACTTTAATAAACATCCAATAATCTGCTCAGAAAGTTTTAGTAGCGATTGGCAATACCCACAAGGAAGTCAGATCGACTTATCAACTAAAAATTAATTATTACTGACCAACATTTTATTGTCGCTAGAGCCGAATTCAAGTATTATGAACAATCGCTTTCAAATCAATAATTATTTTATTTTACCGTTGCATGCAAATTATTTTTGTTATTATACCTAAATTTATAAAAGTGAACTCACGGGTACATAAAACTTACTTACATACATTGGTATATACAGACATATGTATGTATTTAGGTAAGAGTATTTGCATGCATGAATTATATTTATACAAAGGTTTGTATGCTTAACGCCACAGCACTGTTTGTTGCTATTTATGCTTATATTTTACCAACGCTGAACTCAACGATTGAGTGTCGGACAACTATTTTAAGAATGCCAATTGTTCGCACCTGGCTTTTTAGCAAATGCCTACCCATGCAAATCGAAATTTGGCACAAAATGGAAATTTGAATATTTATTGGAATTATTGAAAGTTATTTATTTTTTGCAATACCAATTTGGCAAAAAGAATTTTGTTAAAGTTAAATTAAAATTTGTTCATATAGCAAACATATTTTTTTTTAATTATTTAATCTTTTTCTGCTTAGAAATAAACAAACTATATTGTTTATACCATTCCAAATCAGATTTTATCTAAAATCAACTCAAAATTTCTGTCTTAAGCATATACTTATAATCGTATCTATAAGATGTACTTATTTATGTATGTAGACACATATTTTAGTTATAAACAAAAAAAATACTGAGTATATGCAAATTGTTGGTACTTACATTTCTCGATATTTTCCAAACGCTTTATTTATTCTTAAACTATTTTTCGATTTTTGGTTTGTTGTGTTTTATCTCTTTTGTTCAACAGAGACCTCGTACTACAATTAAACGTCGAATTTTAGTCGATAATAGAAAATAGGGACGAAAATAGAAAACAAAATATCATAATAAAAACCGGTTGCACTTTTGTTTATGAGAAACAGCACGACGAAGTATGTACAAGAAGTATGCATATATGTATGTATGTATGTATATACATATGTATATGTATTTGCATTCGTACATGCATACATTTGTATGTTTGTTAAAGAAGGATATTTTTGGACTACTTCTTATTTTAGTAAAAATTATCAAAAATATAAAAAAATTAACAGTAAGAAAAATTAGTTTCAATCAATCTCATTTCCTAACTTGAGCCCTAACAATGTCTAATCATTACTGCGATAAACAATTAGGTTTTATATTACTAATATAGTCATCTCAAAATATGCATTATGGGATAATCTACCAAAAATTCTAAACAACTACAAAGTATTTATTGAAAAATTTGTTCAATGAATGCTAAGTGCTTCAACAGAAGGCACCGGCCGTACTGTTTACCGTCTGACTAATTCTGAACGTTTATCCGTCCACCCAAATTCGACTCTTATGCGCAGGAGTATCCAACATATTTAGATACATATACAAATAAGAGTCTGATTAATCACACGCGCCGCAGAAAACAATTCTTTTTATTTTCTATAACGCCAAAAATAAATTGGAGGTATTATTTGATTTACAATCGATTTTGTACACTAGAAAGAAGCACACAGCTTTTTAAAATTTCACCAAATAACTTAAAAATATATTTTTTGTTTAGCATTCACTTCTTTTATTTGGATTTTCTCCGGCTATCGCCATATTTTCTGCTCAATTTCTTTGCTTTTACTATTCTTACATTTTTTTATTATCGTGTATTTTCAATGCATGCATTCACTCGTTGTTTCGTAACAATCGGTTATTTTTCGTTTGATTGCACATAAATTCAATCAAATTTTACACACTGTGATTTCAATTTGTATTAAATATGTTATCTGTTATCGAGCGGTTGAGGAGTTTCTGCTCCTAAATTATTTATATTTCTGAAATAAGGATTAATTAGAATGCGCTCACCAAAACCGTTCACCACATTCAACTCTGCCGTTTCACGAGAAATGACTGCAGTGACAGGTAGATTAGGCCCCAAAATGCATTACTGGGAAAATCCCCCACATTTGTAGTAGTAGATTTTAATGTGTACACACGTACCATTAAATTCGTCTGCTCATAGAGATTGTCAATGATTTCAACTTATTAAAAACTTTTATATGGTATATTAGATTTACAAAGAAATTTTGGTTAAAAATTAGAAATTATACATAAAAAATTAAACAGATTTTTTTGTTCAGTAAGTTGAAATATGTTGTAAATTCTGAGTGGCATCACTATTGCAGAGGATTTCTAATATGTAGTTTCAATTTCATTAGTTATTCAAAATTTTATATGAAAACAGCTTTTATGGTTTTTTTAATATATCCTTTATATTAATTAATATAAGTTAAATTTTACTTCAAATGTTTCTTATAAGTATTAATTCATTAATATGGTAATACCTCATATTTTTGCAATATGGTAAGCTTACATCTGGTTTTGTCAATTTGTTTTTATTTGGCATTTTGTGGCAGTAAGTGTGCGGCAAATTGTAATTATAATCTAAACTGTTGTTAGTTTTATAGAATTAAAGCAATGGTAGGTAGAAATTATAAATTATGCTTTAGGCCACTGTTATAACTTATATTTTTGAATGTAATTCTAGTTCTCCCTGTTGCATAAAGAAGAGGCTGCACACGACGATGGAGTAAGATTGTGTAGTGTGTTGTAAATTGAATATAGTTAATGTACAAATACGATTTAAATTTTAGATTTGGTCATGCTCTTGGGGACGCCTACACCCAGAAGAGGAACAATCCGAAAATAATGCTGACCCAGAAAAAGACCCGGACGCTAGTAATGATTCAATGTTCGGCAAAAAGAAACCTGACCCGGTTGATTTTATTGTGACCGGCGGACTGGATGATTTGGTGAAAGTTTGGGATATTCGAGACGATGATCAATTAAAACTACGTCACACCTTGAAAGGACACTCTTTAGGTGTTGTTTCTGTGGCTGTCAGTCCAGATGGAAAAAGTGAGTGTTAAATACGTTGAACTAATGAAAATAGTTTACAAAATTTTGTTCCTATTTAGCAATCGCGAGTAGTTCTTTAGACTCAAGCCTCTGCTTTTGGGACTCTAAAACTGGGGAACAAAAGCATTTGCTTTCGTTTGGGCCGGTTGATCTGTGGACTGTAGCTTTTTCTCCCTGCAACAAATATGTGATTTCGGGATCTAATGATGGAAAAATTTCAATGTATAGCGTTGAAACTGGAAAGGTGGAGCAAGTATTAGATCCCCAAAATGGAAAATTTACGCTAAGCATTGCCTATGTAAGTTTAAAAAGCAGTGCATTGAGCCGTATATAAAATTATAAAATATAAATTTAATGTCAATAACATAATTGTAGAGTCCAGATGGGAAATACATAGCAAGTGGTGCTATAGATGGTATTATTACTATATTTGATGTGGCTGCGGGCAAAGTGGCGCAAACTTTGGAAGGTCACGCCATGTCGGTTCGAAGCTTGTGCTTTTCGCCAAACTCGCAGATGCTGCTAACTGCTTCAGATGATGGGCATATGAAACTATACGATGTGTATGTACATGTATAATGTACACAGTTACCACATTTACTATGAGTTCTTTCAATCTTTTTATAGAGCTCATTCGGACGTCGCGGGTACTTTATCTGGTCATGCCTCGTGGGTGCTGTGTGTTTCGTTCTCCGAAGATGGCAAACATTTCGCTTCTTCTTCTAGTGATATGAGCGTAAAAATTTGGGATTTCGCCGAACGCAAATGCATGCATACATTTTCAGAACATAGTGACCAAGCTTGGGGAGTAAAATACAGTTTATCAGATGACAAAGTTATATCTGTATCGGAAGACAAATCTTTGAATTTGTATAATTGTCCGCCTAACATTATTGTTTAACATAACTCAATAAAAATTGAATATTTTAAATCGGTTTGATTTCGACGCGGATATTTTTAGCATTTATTTCATATTTGATAACAATTATTTCTACTTATAAACTATCGACTACATTGAGCTTTAACGCATTCCTCGAACGACTAAGTGTGGTATAACTTGTTGATAAAAGTAACAAGATGTGACCGGATAGCTACCGTTTTCCTAGTGCAACGGCGGGAGTATTAATCTTCTGATTTACTTTCAATTAATTTCTTACTGGATTGAGACAGAATACGTTCCTTTTGACCTTTATCTGGGATGTATACGTTAAAGCTTTTAAAATAATGAAGAATGTTACCTAAAAAAATATGGTTTTTATTTAAAACCGGCAGAACAGTTAGTTAAAAGAACCCATTTACCGACAACTTCTTCTTTCAATTTATAGTCTGACGCAATTCTTTGTTTCGTCCACAATTCCGGGTCGCTTTGATGGTCCGTTATGAATTGCATCGCTTGTCGCAGTGTACAACGACCTGCCACAACCCGTGTTGGTTCTCTGTGTCCATACTCGAAATCTTGTGGAGTTTTTCTACTTAATGGAAGCGGTTTATTAGGGTCTGTGCGTTGTGCAGCATAGTCAATCTATTTGTAATGAAATAATTTAATGCATTTCGAAAAATTGGTCATTAAGATCCATTTAACCCACAAATTTATCCTCGGAAGTTACATAAACATTTTTTAAACGATCATCCAACGCTAAATCTTTTTTGTTCAGTTTATCAACCAGCTGCGGATCCACTAAATAAATAGAAGTAATTTAAATTTACATTTTAAGTCATCAAATGATTTCATATTTACATTCAAGAGCTCGTTGCATATCCTGAATATTGGATTCATATTTCGGTGCCGGCACAGGTTTGTCACGCTCTAGTATACGATGTGCCCTATTTTCCACATTGAATCGGTTCATTTTATTCGCGACCAATGACATGACTTTACCCATTTTGTATTATATTTATATTTCTTTTGCGGTTTTGGTTTACGACACCTACAAAGTAATTGTATATGAAGTTACAAATAACCTAAAATAAAAGGTGAATTGAAACAGCTGTTTCAAGTAGTGTCAACTTCACAAACTTTAGGCGCTCAAATATTTCATATTCCAACAAGCATAAACTAAAAATAAAATATTGCTTTATGTCTTATGTAAAATTATATTTATGCGAATTATTAGACCAAATTTAAGCACTCTTAAATTATAATATAAGCATGTTCTTTAAGTAACTTTTGTGTTAAAATTTTGTGTGAAAGTGCAACACTGCGAACAATTAATTTTTCAGTACCAACGAGTGTATTTGACCGAATACATACTCGTCGAACGTCATCTCGTTGCATTCGCTATTGTTCATAGTTCTTTGCGTGTGCTCTAAACTTTTTACCATTATTATTTTCCAATTAGACGCGTCGAAATCGAACAAAAATATTGACAAAATATTATTTACTGTGAATATACTCTTATGTGATGTTTGTGAAGTGTATTTATGCAAGGTGAGAAGGAGTAAATTGAATTTAAAGTTGTGGAATTTCAGTGAGTTTCCCGAGTTCTGGTGTTCGTTCGCAATAAGAGGAATTCATTTGACCCCGTCTCCTCCCATGCGTTTGTCCAATAAGATATCAACGATACGAATGAATCTAGTACAATAAATTGCTCGCTGCTCTGTTGTGTGCTGTGCTCGCGCTCGACGTTCCGTGTCCGTGTGGCTAGATATCTGTCGGTCTGCCGCTGATTGTCTTTCAAATGGCTCAAATGCAACAGTTCCGCACGTGTAAAAAGTATACTTTGACAGTGAAATGAAATAAAAAAGTATATAATATACTTTACTTTTCCACTTTCGTCATATGTAAATTCTGTTTATGGAATGAAAACTCGAATACGTAAGCTTTGTTACAAGTGTAATGCAGACGGTGTGATAAATGCTTATTAGATATATTTTGATAGTGTGTTTATGTACGTAATGGGCACGTTAATTACGATAAGAAGAATTTTAGAATTAAATCGTTCAAACACGAGCCAGTGAAGAAAATCAAATTGAATACAAAAGTTGTGCACCAAAATACTGCAAAAAAAGGATATGTGATGTAAAAGAAATTTAAAAATCTATATTTTGCAACTGTATATACATACATGTAACTGGACATTGTTAACCAGTTGTGGTGTAACTGTCAACGATTCTAATGTTACCTCATTATCCCGTTTCCCATGTAAACTTATGGGTTTTAGGAAAATATAATGTTTGTTTCTTTTTTTAAGCAATAATTATGTGTATAAAAATGTACCTATTACATATTTTAAAAAATCTTTATACAAGTTCTACATATAATATTATCTACCGTATGCCGGAAATTTATTTATACTTAGTACATTTGGATAAGTACGTAAATATACATATGTACTTATGTACTCAGGAAGATTTTTTATGTCTTATAATAATGCAAAAAAAAGGATAAATTAGTTTTCATTATTGAATAAAATGAATTTAAGGATTTTTATTGTTTTCGCTATACAGTCGTGGCTACCAAATTGAGAATTGAGTTAAAAAATGCAAAAAAAAATACTTCAAGTATTTCAAACTGTGTGTAGTAGTACAAATAAGCATTCTAAAAAAAGAGGTCTTAGTAAGAGGAATGGATATAAAGTTTTGCTTCGACTTTCTAACGTGAATTTTTCTATAAGAACTCAATGCATAGAGATTAGCAGCAAATGTAATGTTTACTTAGCTGTTTAGGGGCTTAAATTTTATAATAAAAATATTTTGGATGTAAAAAAAGCTTTTAAAATATTTACTAGAGATTTTAAACATTACATTAATAATAGTTCTATGGACAACTGAGTACATAAATAATATGGTGAACGCTGAACAAAGCTGTCCTTTTATTATTGTCGGCTTTATATACGTATGTACACTGTTTAGCTCTTTCCAATATTTAAACAGATATGTACATACATATATAAATTCAAACAAATAATAGAATCGCCAAATTTTCTTTTTAATATTTTTATACTTCCTTTTAAAACACATTAATCTCATTATTTTGAACGTGAAACATTTAGAAATTAACAATAAAATGATTTAATCGCGGTGTATGTGTGAAGTTTAAAGGCATTGTATGAATATATGTATGTAAAGGGAAAAGTCACTTTTATTATTTTGTCCACAGCTGTATATATGTATGTACATACATACTTATTTTTGCCAAGAATCAGATCAAGTAAATACATAGATATATACTTGCATGATAAAAAATGCGCGCGCAGCCATTGCACTTGGATGGCAATAGTAAAAGATTGCGCTGCTTGCATGATAATTTGCAAATTGTGGACACCAATATAAATACATATATGCATCCATATATATGTATGTACATACATACGTCGTAAATATTTAAATACCTATGACACTTGCACGAAGGCACGATTATAACAACGGCAACAACATTTACAAATATTTCTACGATTATAACATATTCACAAAAGTAGCAACAAAAATCCATTCTATATCCCGCCTCCAACTCCATTTGCGGCGACGTAACCGGCTACAGTCGTTGCTTCTGCCTCTGTCACTGCCGCTGCCTACGCTACATTATCTAGCAAAGCTCCACTACGTCAACGCTTAACGCTAACAACACCGTCAGTCACACATGGCACACACCTACTATGTACATAAGTATGTAGTCTGCGCCAACCGAATGGCTAGATGGCTGTTGGGGCTGGTTAACTTGACGGGCCCGCAAGCAACGCTTATTGCGCTGGCGCATTCATACATATTTATATATTTATGTATATGTAGTATGTGTTTACAAGCGTTGGTAAACGATGAAAACATTTTTGAAATTCCATTCACATTCCATTATGCATTTCGAGTGCGAGTGGAGGCGACGCGGCAACGTAACGTGTATGTGTGTATTATGTATTTATGTGTGCAAATGTATATTTTTTATGCCTCTGTGCTAGTACATACATAAATATGGACATAATTTGTCGGCATTATCACTATAAACCTATTACTGGCAGGAGACCTCAAGGACCAAACAAGCAAAAAATAAAGAGGGAGCCAATCACAGAGTGGAGCGTGAATCAGCACATTCAGCAAAGAACTAGTAGGTGAATGGAGAAGTGATTACGTATCGCGTGCGATAATGGGGCGGCAATTACAAGTGGATTCTTTGGGGAGGAGATCGAAAAGTTTTCAACTAAGCCTTTACAAGTGATCAGGCTATAAAAATTGCAAATGTACATACATATGTTAACTAAAAATTCCAAGTGGGTTGGGGTTTAGTTACAAAGTGGACATTTGGTTACGACGGCTGAAAATGTGTGTATTTGGTGCTGCTGGATCGTTTAAGCTTTACCACGATTGAAGTAGTGGGGGTGAATTGTGTGCAGTGTGTATATGTGAGCTTGTATTGCATTAGTTTTGATGTTGGTATTTGCTTTGATCACATTACTGTCAGTGTTTATGGGTTTTCTCTTTCTGCATTATTGCTTTTATCTTTGGCAATGTGGAATGATGTCGTTGCCATTGTAGTACTCTTAGCGAAAATGTAGCGCTTTGCACTTTAATGGTAGGTATGCGCTTATGCACTTCATCTGTCAGCTATGTCATATTTTATAAAGTTTACAATTGGTCTCTCCTACTTTGAATGTGTGCGAAATAGTATTGCAAACCACTTTCAAATAATAAACAGTAAACTATACAGCAGCAACCAGCTCTAGGGAACAGCGGTACTACATTACGATCAGTAGCAGGAGTCCTGTGGAGGTCACATCATTTACATAATGAGGCGTGGGGCCCCTATCCCTCCCTATTTCAAAGAGGCTGTTGATCATATTTACGGAGCAGAGAACTTTCGATAGGCTTAAATCTTTAATAGTTCCTTGCATTACCTTCTTTATAAAAATCCATTTATTGAACTAAACAGAAAAATGTAATTCTCGGTTTTTGTCTAATTTTAATTAATCTATTTATTATACTCTTACAAAGAAGGAAGCGTCGAAGACTCTCTAAAATATGTATAGTATGTGTAGGTATAAACATATCTACATATATAGAAATGATCAGCGTGGCGAACTGAGTGATATACAAGTAGATCTGTCTGACTGTTTGTATATACGCAAATTACTCTCCCTGTTTACGAGATATCGGTCTTAAATTTTAGCCCATATCTTTTTCTTCTCAGAAAGCTACTTATTTGTCGAAATCGCCGATATTGGACTACTATAGCTTATAGCTGTCATGCCAGCTAAAGGAAAAATATCAAGTTTTTGTTGAGTGAGTTGAGTTCCAAATATACTCCAGAAATGCCTAGGCATTTTGTTTATCGAGTATCTACAAAGGGCTGATATTTTCATCATCATATTCCATACTATTACACCGATATATAGTATGTACTTCTACTTTCGTCTACCTTCCGTTTATAAAATTTTCGCTCATGCAGCAAGTTGGTATTTACTCATATACAAACATCAAACAATTATAGGTACATACATTATATATTGTGTATTTTCTGCTATGTTGATGTGATGTGTCAACTGGCAGTGTCCATTGTCCGCTGTCTGCTTATCGTCAGTGGTCAGTCAGACAGACAGGCTGGTGCGCACAGTTGTGTGATCGCTTGGGAGCATTGCGTTTGAAAGCTTAATTGTAATTGTTGTTTTAATTTGTTGTTGCTAGTGCAAGTAACAATTTCATATTGCGTGCGAATAGCTCATGAATATTTCATGTGTGCGTGAGGCGAGAATAAACACAACGATCAATGCAATTGAAAATAGAAAAGCGTAAAGCGCAAAGCGCAAAGGCGAGCCGAAGGAAAAGCAAGAAAAAATGAATGCACGAAGAAAACGCAGAACGCACAAATGCCGAACTTTGCAATAATTATCAGAAACAAATTCTATTTTTATCCAGCGCAGCGCTGCTCTAGCCAGCTTGATGTTTGGCAGAGATACATACATACTTATATACACACCCTAGTACGTACATACATACATATGTACTTACTATATGAGCTGTAGCGATCGCTCGGTTCTGCTTGGCGACAGTGTGTCGGTTCCTCCATTTCACTGTAAAAAATATTTGACCACGTAATGAAGGACCGGACCAACTTTTTTTTTGAAATACGTCTTGCGAAAGTAATGAGTAATGAGCTTAAGATAAGTTTTTAAAGCAAATTGTCATCGTAATTCATGGATGGAAGTTTCGAATGTAATTTGCCGCAGGTATTTTGGGGAAATTCGGATCTATTTTATAAAGTTGTACAACCCTGTGCCAGAATAAATACTTAAATTTTTGTTTTTGCTTTCTACAACTCAAAAGCTAACAAATATTTTATTCAAAATTAGGATTAAAAATGATTATCAACTTACTTTCAGAGAAGGCTCCTCCCTACGTAAATAAGTATAAATTTGTCATGAAAAAATATTGACTCAGACGGTTTTATTATTAGTATATTCATACCACAGATTTTTAGTGTAATAAAATCAGGTTACAATTTGTGAAACCACAAAGTCTTTCTGTCTGAATCAATGGATATATTTTTGTACCTGATGTAGATTTTTTTGCAATATGACGCTTGTGGATGTTACGTAGGTTGCCTTTTATAATTCAGGATTTTGCAAACTGACAACTCGCAAATTTTGACATTTTTGAGGTTGTTGTATATACTCAGTGCCATTTGTGTTGTTAACAGTAACTTAAAATATTCATCTCGGCTAAAAAATAGAATTAAGTCACGAACATTTTAAAGCGATTATTTTTAACAACTTTCGAAGTGGATTAACTCAGCAACCGTTCCATGAAAGACCAGTGTGAGATGATATGTTGAAGTCAAGCGCTGCTTCGAAACACTTTACTATTACATCGTGATGATTCGTGAGTTTATACCTATGAGACCGAAAGTAAAGAGCAGTCGATTGTATACTCTTTCTTGATTATCAAAATCAAAAAAAAAAGTTGTTGGCATACGAAGCAGTTCCAAGCAAATGGAACCTGATTTTCCCTGTTTTTTGGAGAAACTGTACATGTCGCAATTCTGAGTGGTACGCAACCATTGTTTGCCAGTTGTTTTTCATGAAATCAGGAAAACCTACCTCTGATGACGGATCAGTCTTTGCCCCGATAGAGCGGTCTTTCACACATCGATTTTCTGAAAGAAAAATGATTTGGAAAAACCATTGCTTGCAATTTCTGATCGCGTCTTAATATATATGTATGTATGTACATATTTAATTGCATACATATTGAAATTTTAATATGCTATGAGATCTTGTGATTTTCTTACTAGTTTCTATAATTGTTGTTCTTTTTTGTTTAGTTCGTCAAATATGTATTTAGATTGTTAGCAGTGTCAACTCAAATATTTCAAGCCGTGTTTGATTTATAAATTTACATTTGCCATTCGATAGCTTAAATGTTTATCTGTGACTCATAAAGTTGGCATCTTTTGGATACTCACATATATGCACATACATACATTAATTTTGATAAACACGCCCGCATAACTATATACATATGTTTGTACATACATACATATGTGTATTGTTTACGTATTAATATAAGTTCAACAAGTGCAAGTCACTGTACATACATACATACATACATATGTGAATGAACATACTTATGTATGTATGTATGTACAATGAGTGTGCATATCTCTCTAGCTGTGCTGATAAAATATTTCCAAAATCCTCACCCATAATTTATTTATTTTGCATTTTAGTTTACAACAACTACTACGAAACCGAACACCCTCTAAATATTCTATTTAATCTGACTATTTTCAGAACATATCAAGCTGCTGAATACCAAAAGCACGCAGCCGTCGAGAGGAATGCGCAACAAACCGTGTTTAAGTTTTAGCAAAATTGTTGTTGTGCCTTGTGTGTTGATAAAGAATAAATGAAAAGTGCAAATATTGTACAACAAAGAGCAAAGCGTTAATATGCTTTAGTGATGTGGATTATTATGCAAATTCCAGTGTTTTTAGTTTAGTGTCGCTGCCAGAATTTGTTCATTGAAAATATAAAAAAAGAAATACTTGGAACAAAAACTATACTACTTGAATGTGTGTGTTGTACCTCGCATTATCACTTACCCTTCGTTATATCTCGTACAAGTTATCTTGATTAAATATTATACTAAGAATACGGCGGTATCAGCTGCCGGCAAGTCAACTTAAAGTCTGAAATTATACATATACAAACATAGTTAAGTGAAACTGTAGTGCAAAATTTAAAACGTGTCCCAAGTTGAAAGGGAAGAAGAAACCAAAAACAATAGAAACGTATCTGAAGACAACAATAAAGGAAAACCGTAAATTTTTTGGTTTTGTACAAGTTAGTTGTTTGTGATATGACTGCTAAATATCACAAGAATGCATCCAGCGGGCGAAAAAAGGGGTCGCCCCAAAAATAAATACACAGCTCATGCCCTCGAATCTATCAAACAGGATCTGACACGTTTTCAAGTACAAAGGGACAATGGTGGAGCACAGGTGAGTGAAGAAACGATACATACAATTGTTTAAAAAAAAAAATAGAATTAAGGAGATTTGTCCAAGTTAAGAGGAGTCGAAAATTTTGGCTATGGAATTTATTTTAAGTTTAGGTCATTAAATATGTAATACATGTTTTTTTTTAATTTTTTTAATGGTTTTTGAAAATATATCGTTAGTTGAACGAATTCCTCCAATCTCTGTGTAGTCACTTCTTTAAGCTGATAAACGAGAAATGTATTTAATCTGAATTTATGACAGCATATCAGGATAAGACAGACATTTTTAATTTTACTCCTAATTTACTTACGTAAGTAAATGGCTAAAACGACCAGTGGGTGGAAAATCTTGCGGCTCGTGTTGAACAATAAACAAACGCCGGCTCTGATGTTTCCATGCCAACTAACTGCGTTTATGACCAGCAACGTTGTATTAATTATACGAATCTCAATGTTCACGTGTTAAAATTTCCACTGTGTGCCCATGAACATTTCGGTTTACTAATGGCATCTTACTTACATACTATGTACATACAAATCGGCACATACTCATTTCATTTCGAAAGAACTAATTTTAGTTGAAGGAAAGAACACTACTCTTGTCATAAAACAGCTGTTGAAAGCGTTGACAAGCGGCAATTTCAGTATTAAATTTATGCATGTGCATAAGTCTATATGCATGCAGCTTAAATTAACCTGTGTGCATCATAAAGTGGCCCACATGTGATCTGACGAAGCAAAATCAATTTGAAATTTTATGACTTTAGCGGCAGCTACTGTTTTTACAATCGTTATTTACAATAATCTCTGCTCAATGGACTTATTTTATGGCTACACTTTTTGGTTCTTATTGTTGCCTTTATCAATATGTGTATATGGTATGCTCATCATGTTGTGGTTGTTGCCACAAAATTTCGCATGGCGTAGCAACTCTGTGGTATAAGATGACAGTAGTCAATAGCGAATACGTTGACGTTTATGAGATTTCAGCGAATGGCCGCATCAAGATGGTTTTAGATTTGCAGAGTTCCTCTATAATCGATTTCTGTAAATCATAAAATCTACAGCCGAAACCGTGAACTTTTTCTTTTGCAATTTTGCTCCATTATTTTCATAGCGCTGTATGCGGCATGTGCATGCATGGGTAGCTAATTCCTACAGCTGTAGCAAATTTATAATTTACGTTCTTAAAAATTTGTGCAAATATGTTTTTTAAGTGCTAATCATAAAATTTATGGATATAATTAAGAGTTTTCCGAATATAACCACATTGAATGCATTATATCTCCAAAAGTTTACAAATACTTGGTACAAACAAATTCTTAAAACCAGGGCAAAAGTACTCAAACTTTTAGGACACAAAATTCGTCATATCGCGAGAATAATGAAAGTTCCGGATATGACTCAAAACCGTTAACAAAAGGAAAATTTCTCCGAAAAGTTGACGAATATAAGATTTTTTTAAAAGAAAACGATTTTTTCGGTCAACTCCGCGACTTTTCTAGTCGGCGTATTGTCTTATGAAAACATCTGCTTGAACTCCTCCATTATGTTCCTTAACTGCTAGCATACGGGCACTGTGTAGATATTCGATCGGTGACATCAAGGCCATTCTGTTATAGTCCGGTATGCAGTGTTCTGGCATGTCTGAAGCTTCCTCTTCTGTGTTGTACTGCACCCAGGCGACGTCTGTAGGAGAGCTTTAAGCTAGTTATAGCGAGAAAGCGAAAAAGGTCGGAGAGACAGCCGTTTCCTTTGGATACATGCCATCCCTGCGGAACCCCCTGTTTAATTTTCCTCAATATATAATTTTTTACCTCTTAAGTACGGATGATTGCCGACCGCTCAGGTAGTTCATAGTCCACCTTCAACGTAGAGCGCAGAATTTTCGTCCTCAAGTAGCGTTGTGTGGTTGACTGTCAAAGGATTTTGATAAGTCCAGCACTACCAGGAGCGTTGTTGTTGTTGTTGTTTTAACGGAAATCTAATCCCCGTTGGGATGGTAAATGTCATTTGTGTTGTCGTCGATGTCATCTAACGGTAGGCCCAAGAAACGTGCTGTTTCGACCAGGAGCGTCCTCTCACAGGGTGGATTTTGTTTGAGGTTCCGGGCTTTTATGACGTTAAGATGGGATGCTTTGCATTTTTTGGGAGCCATGCTGGTGGTTTGCTAGATTCAGGTGGTGAATGAAGGTCAGGAGAAGTAAGGTCTCAAGTGTTTTCACTACTGGTGAAAGGGTCGGTCAATATGTGAGTTATCTGAACGAAATTTAGAGAGCGTTTTTTCTAATAACGCTGCATCTTTGTGTTTAGACTGAACAAATTCGATTGAAAACTTGCCCTAGGTCCCATATAACTAAAAAACCTTAGGTAGCTGACGGTATTATCCGGCTTTAATCTTTGCAAGTTGCAAGAGTATGAAATGTTCGGTTACACCCGAACTTAGTCCTTCTTTACTTACTTGTAAATTCATATTTTGCTTCTATGCAAAGATTAGGATTATGCAAACTTTGATAAATATCACGTCGTTCTTCTCCGACATATAAATTTGTATGTTGATTGCTTAAGAGAAAAAACTTCGAATAAAATTACAATATACATACATAAGTCCTCCAAATATGGCGACGAACTAAATACATCACATTCATACACGTAAGATTGCCTTATGTGAGCGCCCATAGCTGTTTTGGCCGGTGCCGCCGTCCCTGCTACTGCTGCTGCTGGCGCTGCTGGTAATCACATTGAAATTCAAATTCGAAATTAGAAATACACTTTCGATAGCGCTACATTTGGTTGGGCTGCATTACGATATTGTTGCTGTTGTTGCCAGGGTGTAATGTTGACGTTGTTTTAGTCGTCTTTTGTGGCCATGGTGCGGACTTGGAAGCCAACATTGTCGCCACAATCAAACGTCAAACGCAAAAAGCCGTCATACATGTAAAAATGTGTATGTGCGAATGTTGATTGTTTATGATTAGTGATGCCTAATGCCAATTTGTACATAGCTATATTGGTACATACAAACATGTGTACGTATTTACCAAGAAAACAATTATAAATTCGAGACACATAAACGATTTATTGAAAAGAGCCAAAAGTTTGTGGTCACCAAGGTATTCTTTGAAATATAAAACGCCCACACATTTCACAGCAATTAAAGACACAATTAACTTATCAACGCATTTTGCACAAAATTGTGACAAATAAAAAATATATATATACATATCTACAATACATACATACATACATTTGTATGTGCATACGAGTTCTTTAAGCGCTGCCAAAAACCTTTTCAAATAGCGAAGCGGACGCCCTCCGGGTGAGCCCACAAAATATTCATTTATTGTTCGAATAAATAAAAATACGTCAAAACAAAAGGCAATTGTAATATGTATCTTTATATGCGCGATGAGACTAGCTCTCCACAGCCAAACTTCTGTACAAAAATACTTAAGTAGACATGCACACTAGCAGTCAATGAAGTGGCTCCACATTTCGCGTATTTCGGCGCCTTCTTGTTGGAACTACATATTGTCCAAGTCCATATCATCCATTTCGGGCCAAAAGCATTCGGTTATCATTGAGCGGTAGCGATTCCCATTCACATTAACCTGTTGGTCTTGATCATCACGGAAGTAGTATGGCCCAATGACACCGCCGGCGGCCCATAAACCGCAACAAACCGTAATTTTTACGGGATGCAGTGGTGACTAATCGTGTACGTGTGGATTGCTGCCTGACCAATAACGGTTAATAGTTCAGCCAGAAATGAGCCTCATCGCTGAAGATGATTTTTCGATGAAAACCCGGATCACTTCCAAGCTGTTTATGAATATACGACGATTCCGGTGGTCAAGCGGCTTCGGTTTTTGCGTCTACTCGATCTTGTAAGGATGTAGGCTGAGATCTTTTTGCAAAACTCGCCCATTGGCGTCACACAGATGCCGAACGCTTGAGAACGACGTGTGAGAGACTGATTTGGGTCTTCATCAATTGATGCGCTAGCGGCAGCAATATTCCCGACACTACGGGCACTTCTTTGTCTCACTTGTATGGGAACATTTTTTACTGTGCCTGTGGTTTCAAATTTTTCAACTAAACGCTCAAATGTTCATCTGACCGTACGATTATGACGACCATAAATTGGACGTAGCGCTCTTAAAGTTGAGCTTACTGACTAAAGAGCATAAAAAAATGGTGTCGTTTGCTGTCCTTGTCGGTCTACTTTTGTAACGTCCCTATTGAAAACCCCTTTATAAAACATCAAACAAACAGCTG
Source organism: Bactrocera neohumeralis (assembly GCF_024586455.1). NCBI lineage: Eukaryota > Metazoa > Arthropoda > Insecta > Diptera > Tephritidae > Bactrocera > Bactrocera neohumeralis. The sequence continues at coordinate 86,605,709 of NC_065919.1, read as the reverse complement.
TGACCATGGAAGTGACATGCATGTATCTTGCGTAGTGTGCCGATTTTGTTGTTCGCCAGTGTATTGAAAACCATGAATGCATATGTTGCTTGTGGCTGTGTGTGTAGAAATAGCAAACAATTATTGAATTTTATTCTACTCTGCTCGGTTCTTAATTCTAAAATTCTACAAACATGCGGACATAGCAATATTTTTGTGCTCTGATCACATAAAAGCTTAAATCGATTTTGTGAAATTTTGCATTTATTTATTTATATTATGATATTTTTATTTTTATTTCAAAGAATTTTTTTTAATAATGATTGTAATATGGTAGTTGAAAAATAATTTTCGTATTTCTAATTTTAGAGTCAAATTGAGTAAATTTGCAAGAAAGTAATGCGAAGGCTTCTTGATTTTGTCTTGTGGTTAGGGAAATAAAATATATTTTTTTACTTTTTTTTAATCAATATTATATTGAATTAGCTACAAGTATATTTAACTACATTTGTCAAGTTTAAGAGATATAATTTCAAACAATAACATGAACAGTTAGTGATGTACTCAATGAATTGGCTAATGTCAAAAATACTATTTTGATAAATTTTGAGTTGTGCCGCTTTCGTTTTTACTGAGCGTTATGTCTTTGCAATTATGTATAGCTTATTTGCATATTTCGTCTGTTGTATTGCAGCTTTTGTATTTGTGTAACGATTTAGCTTATGTATATTTAAGTTTTGATAAAGTATTAAAATTATTTTCTTTTGCGAAAAATCATTTTCAGTTGGACGCGAAATTTTTCTGTATTAAATTCTTAGGAATTCACAGCTAAAAATAACACTCTTTCTACACTTTGCTGCTAATAGCAAAAAGACATTCGCTCGTTGCAAAACTAAAATTTATTATTATTGCCAAGATTTTTTGTTTTTGGCTTTTTTACTTTTTTACTTTTGACGCGAACGTGAAAAAGGCGACCAACGCAACGAACAGTTTTCAGGTTCAAAGTTATTTCGGCCAAGGAGATATTGTATTTACATACATGCATACATATACATATGTATGTACATACTATATGTGTATGTGGTATGTACGAGTGCAGGCAAGCGACATTTCAAATCGCACAAAAAGCATAAATGTAAATAATGATTCTAAGCCATTGCGCGCGTATTTAGATAAGAGAGCAAATATTATCAAAAGCACAAGGCAATTTTTTAAAGAATGCGAAAAATGCAAAAGTAAAGACAAACATGTTGACTGCAACTGCTCCGGAAGGCAAGCGTATTGATGAGAAATTGAGAATATTGAAAATATTAAACATACCGCATTTGACTAACCTTTAAGTTACCATAATCGGTTAGCTGAAAAATAATATCAACAATTTTTCTTTGTTTTCATCGCTACTTTTGTATGTATGTATGTGCGACAATTGATATTTTGTAATAAACAAATTAATTTGAACTCATTCCAAACAATTGTACAGATACTGGTTCAAGTTAATCGAACATTTGTGCTTGTTTTCATGCAATAAAATCGAATTGTTTCAATGATTGTAATTCCCTAATCCACTTAATTGCGTCTAAAAGACGTAGCCAGTCTTAAGTGCTATTGATTAGAACCAATTAGTGTCATTGTAAACAATAACAGTTAAGACGCCTACGAGTAATTAGTCAGATAAACTATTTAGTGTGTGGTTAAAGTAAAAATAGACGTTCTTTGCAGCCCTGACACATATTTAATCGATGATTGGGGGTTAAGCTGCTTGCCCTACTTTCGATTTACTTTCGCACTTTTGCATAAAATAAAAGGCAGTAAACAAGTAGCAGAAGCCGTTAAGTTGGTTTACCATTTACATAGTTCGTTAATTATTATTATGACTAATTTAGGAACTCTCTCTCTAAGCAATATACAGTATTACGAACCCAGGTCTCAAATTTCCTGATTTTTAATTTTTTTTATTTAAGATCAAATTCAAAAATTGAAAAATATCGTCTGATCAGAATTTACACGGATTGACAAAAAAAAACTTTTGTTTTTTTTTTATCGCCTTCAAAATAGAGTCCTCAGCCAATACATGTATTCGAACACTTAATTCAATTTTCCATACTCTTGTTATGGCCTTCAGTGCCGTCAGCGAATTTTGTTTTTTTCCGATTTCAGTAAATATTTGGAGCGCTATTCGTTAACTTGTTGGACAGTTTCGAATTTAATTTCAAAAACCTACGTCTCGTTGCTGTTGTTAGAACGGGTACCTAATCGCCGTTAGGATGGTAAGGATTAGGTAAGTTGTCATCAACGTCATCCAACGGTAGGCCCAGGAAACATGCTGTTTCGACGAGGTCGGGTCAAAGGGAGAAGGGTGTAAAATGAGTAGTGTTAGCAGGGATGCGAAGAGGTGGCCAGTGTCATGTCGGGGACTCATTGCACGCTGGACATACGTTTGATATATGTATCAGGGTCTATTCTGAATAAGTAGGAGCTTAACCTGCTACAGTATCCAAAACGACGCTACGCAAGGCTCACTAACGTTTCTCGCTGCAACTCGAGCTCTTCGATTGCAATGGGTGGTGGTTTGACCGCAAGTACGCCATTCACTGAGAGGGAGTCGTTGAAAGGCTCCACTGTGAAGGGCGGTCAATGCATGTCGAAATTTGGTTGCGTCCGAAGTCTGGTATTGTTTTATATCGTCGACACAGTTGAGGAAGGACATCTCGGCTCCAGTAATGATGGTATTAATGAGTCCAGGATCCTCACCTACATTATCAAGAATGTCTTTTACTACCTTTACTCGGCGTCATTTTTGTAAAAGATGCAAATCTTCTGGTATAAATCTAACATCAACAGATCTCTTGCGTTCTACTCTAGATCAGAAGTGATCCAAGTTTTTAGGAATGCCGTTGAAGGTGGATAGAATTCCGGCGTATCCTTGACGATCAATAAGATATGTTGAAATCCTCTGCTATATCTCTGCTGTCAACACGACGATTTTCCAGCACTAGTTCTTTAACTTTTCCGATCTTTTTTAATTAACAGAGCTGGATGGACGACTCGCGTGAGGAAAGTTTTCTATGACTTCAGAACCCAAACTCCTTTTCTCACCTGAAAGATTATATCGAATGATAATTATAATCGAAAAGCTACTTGATATAGCCTCCCAGTTTCGGAGTTCTCGCGTACTACTTTAATTTTCAAATACCCTACCTTATTTTATCTTATTTTTTAGCAATGTTAATCAGTATTATCACCATGAGATGCCGTATCTTGCTAATTACATTTGGAGATATCTTCATCGCCACCATTATATCCACTGTGCTGATTTACATCGTAAAAGAGCTGCTTGTTGTCCGTCTGCACTGTCTATTTTGCTCAGCCAATAATAACAACAACAACAACAACAACAAAATTCATGGATATTTTCATTTTCATCTGTTTTGTTGATATCCGTAACAGCGTAAAAGGGAAAATATTCTTTTTACCTTATGGCCGACTAATTTGTGGACCCTCTGTCTGTTGTTATTTTTGCACCATTTACGCTGCGGCAAAAGTATGCTTATTTATTTATATATGCATGTACATATTGTGTGCATGTATGTATGTATGTATGTATGTACTCACGTGCAGCAGTAAGTTGGCCGTCAATTGTTGGGGATTGCACGGCGCAGCAGCAGAAAGACTTGTCAAGTCGGTCGACATGTGGATGGTGGAAAAAAGCGCAAGTTTTGCCAGCATTAAGCTAGGATACTCGCGCCAACCAAGGTTCGATTGCATTTTTGTGCTTTTGTTTTTTAACCAGTTTCTTCTTCATTTTTATGCGATGTTATTTTTATGATATCTCCTTTGCTTTTTTTTGTTTTCTTTCTTATTTTCTTTTTGTTATGCTTTAAATTGTATTCTTGTATATTGTATATGCCCTCGAAGGGATGGACCATTAATATATTTGAAGACGTTTCCACGAATTTCCATTATCACCATGAATGAATAAAGGTAATGTCATCAAAGATCTCAGAAAAGTCATTTTTTATTTAAAAAATTTTACATATCAAAGTAGCTTAAAAATCGAAATCTTTATTTAAAAATCTTTATCCTTCGATCATTTCTTCCCTGACAAATATGTATATCTAAGACGCTCGTGCGAAAAATTCGTGGCGATCGGTCCAACAGTTTTGGAGAAAATTTCCTCACCAACTTTGAAAAAAACGTTTCGCAGTTTTGGAAGCCGATTACACTAGGTTGAAAAATGCCTACAAATATGATCATATGTCCGAAATATTTGCCGAATCAACTTCGAAACTTTCGAAGAGTATTCTCAAATTCTGCTTTATTTTCGATATTTCAAATATCTTTACGTTCGATATTGAAAAAATACAAAAATCTATTTTATTAAATTCAGAAGTGGATATAACCTCTTAATCTTCCAAACTCCAATTTGCTACAGAAAATAAAACGCACCTAGTATCATGTCATCGAGGGTATAAAAACTTTTCGTCCGACTCACGATACATAATTTCTTGGTAGTTTTATTTCGGTAAAGCTGCTGCATCGCACATTGAGTGTAATACAGTAGCCAATTTGAACCGAGCTAAACAGTGGAACGAACGGCAAACATTCCCATAAATTGAAAACAATTCGCGAGGTAACACAGCCGAACAGCCAAACAACCACAAAGCGCCAAATGGTTGGTGGTGTGAATAGAGAGACGCGTGGAGGGTGTGACAGTGCAGCAACGTTTGGCACAGTACCAGAGCTTAGCTGGCTTGACTGTGTCGTAGCGTGATCGCTGCACATCTGTTGTGTACTGCTCTTCTCCGGGTTTGGGGCATCTCATCTATTTTGCTCTTGACTTTCAGGAATTCAATGTATGAAATTATTACGTGACGGCAAGAATTTCCCTTCGTTCTTTTGCCGTCTCGTGCTGTCGTTTCGTCGAATTCCAGTCGGACAATCGTTTCGTATGCGATCGTCTGTGTTTCTCTGTTTCTTGCTTACGGTGCAGGCGTTTTCCGCGGAGTGACTCTCTTACATTCACTAATGCGAGATCATACATATGTACATACATATGTGTGTGCTTATATGTATTTGTTCCGAAGAATATAGTATTTTTGTGAGCTGATATGTTTCATTTCAGTGCATTTTTTCTGCATGCGCATACAAATGTAAATATGTATATGTGCATATATGTACATATGTATAAATATCTAAAGAATGTGTAATATTCGTTCCTTTATTTAAAAAAAGGAAATTGACTTTCTTACGAAGTTTCAACCATGAATTTTGGCGAATCCTCCGACCGCAATTGGTTTTAATCCCGCCATAGAATATCCAGAAGAAGTCAGTATATTTGTTGACATATTTCATCTCTGATAAGGTAACAGAGATGTGACTCTACATCAACGCTTCAATCAGATGTCTGCAATGGTGCTTTCTTTGGAATCATTGTTACACTTTGGCTAACCCGAACAAAGTTCGAATACTCGTAGTATTTTACTATGGGTATTGCCGGCTCAAGAAGCCTCTTTTCTACATGGAGATCAAGTGATTAGATCTGCATACATTTATATCCGAATATCGATCACATCGCCTCAATAGCGCACAGCAGGATCCTGAAATTCAGCAGACATGGGATAAAGGGACGTATACAATAGATCTTAGGTCTCAGTGTAAACCTCAATTTTTTTCTAACCAAACATAATCCAATCCAAAACCTTTGAATAGTACTTTTAAGTGCTGTCGACACCTTTTTTCTTGTCGCTCTGGTCAATTCGGTCTTCTAATAAAAGCAAAATGCTCGTATCGTCTGACAAACGATCGCTTGTTCACTTCCTTACGGGAACTTCACATTTCACTGGTATTCTAAATGAGCTACTGTGCTCGCTCGGGTCCGTATTAGTGCGATATCGTTGCGACACTGCTCAGCTGTGTTTGATTGGTCGGAGCGGTGCGAAGGAATGCAGTAAGGTAAACAACGCATAATCACTGGCGAATCTGGCACACAAATCTTGCGCACACGCTTGCCGTTCTGTCAGTTTTATCGATTTCACGAATTCCATCGCACATCGCATAACTTCTTTTTAATTATATTTTTTTGCTTGTTGCGCTTTTCTCCTTTGCATATTTCTATATTAATCCAAATATATGTACATACATATGTGAGTATGTTTGTTTCTTAATTTTTTTCCATTGTTGTGTTTTTTTGTTTTTTTTTTTTTTGTGTTTGCTTTTTTTTTATCGCTCGTTTGCTAATTTTCTGAATTTGTTTAGTTTTTGTTTTCATCACCATATTCTTAGGTGTATCTTTGGTATTTCCTTATTTGTGATTTAAACTGATCATCTTGTTTGGATTGCTGGCACAAGAACCGGCATACCTCGGTATGCTCATGGAATGTCTTTCATCTTTTGACACTTTTTGTAGTATAGAATTCTCAATGAAGCTTCTACTTTGTCTTCTCCCACTTTCAATACGGTTTTGTGATTTCTCAAAACAATCTGAAAGGTTCTTTGGGTATGATGTTGTTGTTGTTTTAACAGGTACTTAATCCCCTTTAGGATGATAAGGATTAGATAGGTTGTTGTCGACGTCATCCAACGGTAGACCCAGGAAACGTGCTGTTTCGACGGGGTCGGAACAAAAGGAGCAGGGTTTCAGATGAGTAGGGTTAGCTAGCAGGGCATGCGAAGAGGTGGCCAGTGTTATACGGTGGTACAGGTCTATTTATTTTTCTATGCTCCTCGAAATTATGCCAAATATTCCTTTAAATGATTTAATGAACTTTATTTATTGCAGAACTTCCCACCGATGCGTTACAATGCAGTCAACGGTGGTCGCTCCGATCCGCCGGACTACATGCATGCCAAGCTGATGGAACCCATGCCTGCGGTATCGCCTTTACCTGTTGCACCATCACCGAATCCCCAATTAAACGGACATGTGCCAAAAGTTCTGCCACCCGGCCTTATTTCAGCAAAATTGATTCGAAAACCAAGTATCGAACGTGAAACTCCGCTCAATTATCTGCACCGATGCAGCCCAGCGTTGGACTCTGGGGCAGGCAGTTCGCGATCGGATAGCCCTCATTCGCATCAGCAAGTCACAAATGCCGGACGCGTCAGCACAGGACAATATTCGCCGTCACCTTCAAGTTTCAGCGACGTTGGCCCACCAGCACCACCGCCACGGCATCCAACAACGGCAAACTCCGCTACACCGCCACCACCACCGCCTAATCAACTCTACAAAAGGCGATCACCTGCTAATACGAGGCCAGCGGCAATTACACCCAATCCGACAACGCGTGGCACCTCGCCGGTTATTTTGCGGAATGGCATCAAAGCCCAACAACAGCTGTCACAAATGAAGGCGCTAAGCTTATATCAGGCTGGTGGTAGCGCCGTTGAACCGCCACCACCACCGTATCCTATCAACACAGTGGTGGTGGCTACGTCAGCGCCACCGCCCAGCTACACCGCCTCCATGCAATCCCGTCAGTCACCCACGCAGTCACAATCTGATTACCGTAAGTCACCAAGCAGCGGCATCTACTCAGCCACCTCTGCCGGATCGCCCAGTCCTATCACTGTGTCAAATAGCGCGATACTGCCACTGCAGCCGACTGCTGTAGCGCGTCCGCAGCCTCGTACCTACGCGCGCACTCAGCAACCAATCATCATGCAGAGTGTCAGATCGACGCAGGTGCAAAAGCCGGTTCTGCAAACGGCTGTGGCGCCACAGACACCGGTCTCGGCCTCGGCTTGCAATTCGCCTGTACACATCATGCCCGCGCCACCCTCATACCCGCAAAAATCTGCTATTGTTGTGCAACAACAACAAGCAGCTCAACAGCAATCGCCGCTGTTGGCTGGTGGCGTCCCCACCACTCTCAGCACCGCAGTGAAGTCATCGACGCCCACCACACCGCCGCTCATTGCTAACGCGTTGAACGGTAGTGTGGTGAGCAAGCCGATATGCATTGAGCCGCCTTCTTATTCGGTGACGATGCAGGCGAAGGCCGCACAGCATCACCAGCAACAGCAACAAACATCGTCAGCACAGTTGCGCGCTGCAGCGGCTGTAGCGTTGGCTGCACAGCAGCAACAACAACAACAACAGCAGCAACAAAAGCAGGTGTGCTCGGTGCCAGTGCCACGCCAATTGCCGCCTCCGCCGCCCTATCAGAGCACACGCGCTGCCGCAGCGCCACCGTCGGACATAAGTGGCAACAACAATCCGATGGATATGAAGGCAAACGGCAAGGCAGCAGCGGCACTGCACAGCAATATGGTAAACAATAACCAAATCATAAATAGCAACTTGACAACAACACCGCCAATACCACCGGCGAAAAATAGTGGTGGCAGTGGGGGCACAACTAGTTCCGGCAGTGGCGGTGGTGGTGGCGGCACATCGCCGGCCGCATCTGGTGGTGGCGCTGTAGGCAAAGGCGGCGAGAAAATCAAGCATGCTTCGCCCATACCCGAACGCAAAAAAGTCTCCAAGGAAAAGGAGGAGGAGCGTAAAGAATGTCGCATAACACAGTACTCTCCACAGGCGTATAAATTCTACATGGAGCAGCATATCGAAAACGTTATCAAATCCTGCAAACAACGCGCCTATCGTAAGAATCAGCTGGAGAAGGAGATGTCACGCATGTGCTTGCCGCAACAGGCGCAAGTGGAGATGCGAAAAATGTTAAGCCAAAAGGAGAGCAATTACATACGCTTGAAGCGCGCCAAAATGAATAAGAGCATGTTCGCGAAGATCCAAGACATTGGCGTGGGTGCGTTCGGCGAGGTATCGCTGGTTAAGAAGATCGATTCAACGCATCATCTGTACGCCATGAAGACGCTACGGAAGGCGGACGTGTTGAAGCGTAATCAGGTGGCGCATGTGAAAGCAGAACGTGATATTTTAGCGGAGGCCGACAATAATTGGGTTGTTAAATTATACTATAGTTTTCAGGATAAGGAAAATTTATATTTTGTGATGGACTACATACCGGGTGAGTGGCTGAAAAAATTGCTATTTATATTTTAAATAATAATGTTTATGGTTCTCTCTCCACATAACAGGAGGAGACCTTATGTCTCTTTTAATTAAGAAAGGCATATTTGAAGAACCGTTAGCGCGATTTTACATTGCCGAACTGACATGCGCTGTTGAAAGTGTACACAAAATGGGTTTTATTCATAGGTTTGTATGGGTTCATTCGCCATCAAAATTTTGTCTTAACCTATAACATCTCCTTTTCTCATTTCAGGGATATTAAACCTGACAACATACTCATCGATAAGGATGGTCACATAAAACTGACTGATTTTGGATTATGCACGGGATTTAGATGGACACATAATTCAAAATATTATCAAGAAAATGGTAAATTTTAGCACATATTCAAATTAGTCATTCAACAATATTTTAAATATTTTAATACTATTGATAGAATATTATTTTTTTCGGAATTGAAGTTTATATGAAGTTTTAGTAAACAAAATTGAAAATGCAATAAATTTAATATCTGTCTAGGCAATCATTCGAGGCAAGATTCAATGGAGCCGTGGGAGGAGTATTCCGAAATCGGACACCGACCAACTGTATTAGAAAGGTAACCACACATACTCTTACCTACCTACCTAAGTAATGTTTTACATATATCGATCACTCTCTTAGGCGACGCATACGAGATCATCAAAGAGTATTGGCACATTCATTAGTAGGCACACCAAATTACATCGCGCCAGAAGTGCTCGAACGGAGCGGTTATACTCAACTTTGTGATTGGTGGAGCGTAGGTGTTATACTCTACGAAATGTTAGTCGGACAGCCGCCATTCTTAGCTAATACACCAGTAGAAACACAACAAAAAGTATGTTTATATATTATCTCAAGTGATTCATGAAACTAAATATAACTGTTGTTATTTAAGGTAATCAATTGGGAGAAAACTCTACTCATACCGCCGCAAGCAAAACTAACGCCTGAAGCTACTGACCTAATACGACGCTTATGCGCATCGGCCGACAAGCGTCTGGGCAAAAACACTGAAGAGGTCAAAGCGCATCCCTTCTTCAAGGGTGTTGATTTTGCTGATATGCGGCAGCAAACTGCTCCATATATTCCAAAGATTGAATTTCCCACAGATACGTCCAATTTTGATCCAATTGATCCAGATAAATTGCGTTCGAATAATTCAAATTTAAGTGGGGATGATTTTGCTTATAGTGACAGTCAGTCCCATGGATTTTTCGAATTTACATTTAGAAGATTTTTCGATGATCGATTCAATTCTGAGATGACAGACGATCACTCAAGCTATCAGGACGTCGGAAATACAACACAGAGCAATCATAATGTAAACGAACAGTTTATTTAGTCATTTAAGTAATTACAGCAAATAGAAGGGAAACATAATTATACTTTAAGTAATGATGTATGTAATTAGTTGTGTAGGTATGGTAATTGATGAAATGTCACAAAAATCTCCTAGCATGATGTTAATAAGAGCAAAGTTACACCTGACTGTTTTTGCAATATTTATTATAAAATAGTATCACCCACCGTTACTAAAAACAAAAAGTAGATGACATAACGAACAGGAGTTGCACTAAAGATTTGTATGTATGTAATTTACCAGCTGGAATATATGAACGGTTCTTGTAATAAATATGCCACGCAGTCTTTACGCAAATTTTTTTAATGTACTACAGTATATTAAACTATTTTCGATCTTGGCTTGTGCTCGTATATAACATATAACAAAGTTAAAAGATGCAAAAGATTGTCGCAAGAATTCGTTATCCGTTCATATATACAAGTGTAAATTGTTGGTGGCAATACTTTTTCATATAAAAAAATTGTGTAATAAATAAATAGTTACGCCAGCTGTTGTCCAGCTGTCAAACTGATTTTATAATTAATTGGTAGATATTCATTTGACATATAAAATGGTTTTAACGAAATTTAATATTACAAGATATTGAAAATTTTTTTCATATATCGATAATGTACTGAATCTATAGTAAAATAATAAAAATAAAAGGTGTTGATAGTAATTTAAGCGTTGAAAAATTATATTTTTGTACCGTTAATATATTTGGTTTGGTGTAGAAAAAATTCTAAATGTCAATTAGAAATCTGCAATCATGCATAAAGAGATATTTATGGAAGCTTTACAACCAATCTATTAAAACTTTGAAAATTGTGCCTTACATTAAAAACAACAATTAATGATAAACACTGAATTATTTGGGTGAAATTAGTATGACTTTTTGTATAGGATGATAATGCGAGCGTACTAAAGTCCGGCGACTCAATTTATAAAGTTTATATCATTTTGGAAACTATACATATATTTGACGAATTTAAAAACAAAAACAAAAGTATAAAATTTGTAAAAGTTTGAAGATAGTACTGTAAAAGTGATCTATTTCAGCAGGCTGGATAGAAAAAAATTTAATTGGGAAGCATGTGATGAACTAATAAAAGTTATTGTTGGAATTGACTGTAAAGCAGAAGAAACAAATGGATTAAGTAGAAACTAAACTACGACAAACTTCTAATCAAATCACCACTGGCCTTAAAATATTCAATTAACAATATTATATTAATATATATAAAAGATATATGCACTTATGTCAGTTTTAGTACATGTAACTAGCCAAATAAGCAGGTCTTATACACCACTTTCGTTTAACTGGCAATGAAGCTTTCTGAACTTGAATGAATATACATACATTTGTTTCTGACAAATACAAAAGATTTGCTCAATAACTACGAGAAACTTTTAATGATCGTAATGTAATTCACATTAATTTATGAAATGCAGTAATGGAAACGGTTGCGCCGAACTTAACATTTCGTCAATTCATATTCATATTATAAATGTTGCGCTATTCTACAATTTTAATAAAGAACAAATTTATATGTATATATATATACTTATGTATTTATTGCATTAATAATTAATAATGTTAAACTTGTGAACGGCCAATCGCTGAACAGTTGAGAGAAACAATGAAAAATATCATAACCTTATATATATTTACATAAAATATTTGTAGTAATAGCTAAGTTGTTAGACTAACTAATTCTAACTGTACGATAATTTACAATAGCACTTAAGCAGTTAGCATTCATATAGTTTAACACACACATATGCATACATACATACTACAATTACAAACTTATACTTTACTCTAAACTCATGTGGCTACGCAAAACCAATTTTAATTGTTTGAGCTGACATATCCGCATTTTCAATTTGTGAAACAATTTCATTACGTGCAGGCACTGCATTTTTTTTTGTTTTAGAAAAGTTTTACACCACACATCATTACATGCAGTTAATTTCTTGATTTTTGCGACAGCTTCTTGCAATCGCATTGGCATTTAGATCAAAGCTTTTTTAACAAATTCGCCTTGTTTTCACAATTCCAATTTTGCTTCATATTTTCTTACAATTTGCATATTTATTGTTGTAGCAAAAATTTGCAGAAAGCTGTAAACTTCGATTTTGAAAAACGCATACGTCATAATCGGGCAATCTCGAGCATTGGCCTTAAATTAGTCTACTAAGTAGTAATTAACAAATCGGATTTGCCTTTTACAAAATTGGAGCTTTAAATTTCTGCTTACACTAGATAGTTTAAAGGTAATCATTTTGAATTTAGTAAATGTATTGAATTGTTTGCAAATATACATATATATATGAAATTTGCAGAATAGAATTTAGAAATAAAAAATTACAAAAAATATATATATGCATATATATACTATTTAAAATAAAATAATAACAAAATGGAAGTAAAATTTATATTTTGTATAACTGAAATTTTACATTTATGTATTTTATCTCTATATCTTTAACTATCTGAATTACGTAGTAGTTGTTGTTCATATTTTTAATTTCGTTATATAAAGAAAAAAATGATCAATTGATGCGAAACGCCTTTGAAATACAAACTAATAAATAAATAAAAAAAACATAACATTTTGAATTCACGGTTTTTTTCCTTTTTTATTTCTTGTGCGAGTTGTGCATTACTTTGCAGGTCCTCTGGTTAAATATTTCTAATGATGGTCATTCATCAGCAGCAATTTCAAAACTCCGTCAACGGTGTGGGAGTAACTTTAAACTTTTAGTTTCTAATTCTCGTATAATATTGAGGTGCTTTTTGCAAAGGCTACGAGGAGTCATACTTCAATGCCACCTGTGCCTTTTGGCAGCCTATTCATATAACCTTCACGATTTTGGAAGGACCTTTCATGTATTAAAATATGAAATGTTAGAACATTTTTGAAGAGCAGACTTAAAAAAACGGGTAAAAGCTTTCGTTAATTTCAAATCATCAATCAATTCAAATTTAATCATGATTCCAATTTAGTACATCACTGTGAAAATTCAAATAGATAACAATTGCTTCTTATGCTCTAGCCATATACATAAGTGCATGTGTACAAGAGCAATATTTCCATCAAGAATTATATCATTTCTATGTTATGTTTCTAATACGTTAAATTTATTTATCTGTGGTAACTTTTAATGCAACCCTGTGTGTACAGTACGATGAAAAAATTTAGTAAACAATATTTGACATTTAAGCAAGCTATTGTCAAATTAAAGACACACGTGCAGTACTTTATCCTTTGCCAGTTTAGTTTTGTATTAACTGTGTTGTGTAAAAATAAGTAGCGAAAATGTCCATTCGAGAGAAATTACTTATGCAAAAGATTAAGAAACGTGAGAAAATGAAAAAAGTTCTGGCGGAAAAGAAAGGAAAGCAACCAGTCAAACTGTCAAAAAAAGTTGAATCGGGTAAGCACTTTTTTGAAAATGTGATTTTTATGGGAAAGCTTTAATAATAATTAACAACCTATCCTGCAGATGAAATTGACGATGATTTTAGCGAAGCCCCTGAACCTCAAACAAAGAAAGCTAAAGTCTCAAAGAAAAAGCAGCAGCGTCAAATTGAAGTGGTGAATTCCGATTCCGATAGCGAAGGAGAACCACAGCAAGGTAAGCCAAGCAAATGAAGCTCTAATTTTCGTTACCGAAAAGTGATGAATTTTAAGGCGAATTCGAGACTTCTTTTAAAACGAGTTAATGTTTAAAGAAATTCGGTGAGATTAGTTATTAATACTGAATTTCATTTAGAAATGAGACAAAACAAACTTGTTTGTTGTATATTAACAATCAATTTCTTTTAGATGATGAAAGTGAATATTCTGATGATGAGGATATACAACCGGAACACACCAGCACAAATCAGAAAGGAAAAAACAATGGAAACATTAATAAAAACGAAAAACAATCTACTGCTGCGGCTTTGAATTCTGAACAGGCTCTACAAAATCTTGATCCGAATGAGCGTTCCTTTGCCTCGCTCAAAGGTGTGGTGTCCGAACCCACATTAAAAGCCATCGAAGAGATGGGTTTCTCCGAGATGACTGAGATACAAGCTAAATCCTTGCCTCCGTTACTCCAAGGACGCGACTTAGTAGGTGCTGCCAAGACAGGTTCCGGCAAGACACTTGCTTTCCTCATACCGGCCGTAGAGTTAATATATAAACTGCGATTTATGCCACGCAACGGTACAGGAGTTATTATCATTTCGCCAACACGAGAATTGTCGATGCAAACGTTCGGTGTACTGAAGGAGCTGATGGCGCACCATAACCACACTTATGGTTTAGTTATGGGAGGATCCAATCGTCAAGTGGAGAGTGAAAAACTTGGTAAAGGTATCAACATTTTGGTAGCAACTCCTGGGCGTTTATTGGATCACTTGCAAAATTCACCGGATTTCTTGTATAAAAACCTGCAATGTTTGATTCTCGACGAAGTGGATCGCATATTGGAAATTGGTTTCGAGGAAGAATTGAAGCAGATTGTGAAGTTACTTCCAAGTAAGTTAAAATTCTTCGAAATATAATTGGGATATAGCTTTAATGTTTCAATAATTTTTAGAACGCCGCCAAACAATGTTGTTTTCTGCAACACAAACAGAAAAAATTGACGCGCTCTCCAAATTGGCGCTCAAGAAGGAGCCATTCTACGTTGGAGTCGACGATCATGAGGATGTAGCCACCGTTAGTGGCTTGGAGCAAGGCTATATTGTGTGCCCCTCAGATAAACGTTTACTGGTGCTGTTCACTTTCCTGAAAAAGAATCGTAAGAAGAAGGTTATGGTGTTCTTCTCGTCCTGTATGTCTGTAAAATATCATCATGAACTATTTAACTACATAGATCTGCCTGTGACGTGTATTCATGTACGTACTGCATTTAGCTAATATTTGCTGATTTTCTCTTAATATGTAATTGATAAAAAATTACGGTTTTCAGGGCAAGCAAAAACAAACCAAACGCACCACAACGTTCTTCCAGTTTTGCAATGCATCCGAGGGTATTTTACTCTGCACAGATGTGGCAGCTCGTGGTCTAGACATTCCACAAGTAGATTGGATTGTACAGTACGACCCTCCAGATGATCCAAAGGTGGGTTAATTTGACTGAAATTATGATTTTATAAATTCTTGTTATGTGTGCAATATCTTATTAGGAATATATTCATCGTGTTGGTCGTACCGCGAGAGGTACCGGCAGTTCGGGTCATGCATTGCTTTTGCTACGTCCGGAGGAGTTGGGATTTTTGCGCTATCTAAAGGCAGCCAAAGTGCCACTTAATGAATTTGAATTTTCATGGGCGAAAATTGCAGACATACAACTACAGGTGAGTTTCAATTACAATTTTTTGTTATAATTAAGATTATTATTGTTCCTTTTATATTTATGCAGCTGGAGAAACTCATCTCCAAAAATTACTTCCTCAACCAATCAGCTAAAGAGGCATTCAAAGCCTATGTACGTGCCTATGATTCACATCAATTAAAAACAATATTCGACATCAACACGCTTGATTTGCAAGCTGTCGCCAAGAGTTTTGGCTTCTTAGTACCGCCTGTGGTGGATCTGAAGGTTGGTGCTAAGCGCAATCGGCCAGAGAAACGTGTTGGTGGCGGTGGCTTCGGCTATTACAAACAAATGAATGACGGCAACCCGAAACAACGCGTCTTCAAGCAAGTTAATCGTGACCAATTAAAAAAGAATCAACATTTCATGCGATGAGATTTTCCCAATATATGAGTTATTAGCTAGTTTAGTTGAAATGCCTAACATTCACTTTTAATCAAGACGGTTTAATGTAAAATAAAAATAAATATTATATTTTTTCAAATATATTGAAACTATACCTTTATAAGCATGACTTGTGTTGAATGACTAGAGGGTGAAAGGGAGTGAATAAGGTAAGAGTATATTTTTTGCATTCTGCGTTTTAGCACATTCAAACTGTTGGGTTCAAGTTTAAATATTCGCGCTTCGCACCAAATTTATTCCCACGTTGCTTTATTTCACTTTTCAGAAAGCAATACCCGAAAATGTATCGATTCAATTGCCGCAATTGATATTTAATTAGTTATCATTGGAGTTCAAACGTAGTGTCGAAGCCAGGCGTGGGTGTGTTTGGTTATTGGATTTGAGATCTTTCAGTTATTTATTTTAATTATATTATTTAGTGCACCGTGCTTATTGTATGGCATACGGGAAGGGAGAGAGTTGTCTAACAATAAGCCTCATTTTTCTCTCTCTGTATTTCTGCTTGTGCTTAGCATTCGTAGATGAACGAGAAACTTAAAGAGGTTATATTCATTTTCAAAAAATATATACTATATAAATATGTATTCATTAAATATATTACATTCGAGGAATAAAGGTAATGATCGAAGCATAGGCAAAATTTTGTGTTTTGACAAAAATGTCATTTTCGAAAAAAATTAAAACTCGATGGCTTATAAAATTTAAACGATTTTCAAATGTTTTATTCCTTCGACCATTAATTGACAATTACATACTTATATCTAAGATGGTGGTGCGCGAATTTCAAGTCAATCGGTCTAGACGTTTTGGAGAAAATTTCTTCACCAACAGAAGGATTACACTAATCGGTCATATCTCCGAAGCTATTTACGGGATTAGCTTCAAAAATTCGGGGAATATTTTCAAATATACTACATATGTATGTATCGATATAAAGGGTGATTCATGTCGAGGTTCTGTACTTCTTTAAAGAAAAAACACAGACTCTTTAAATTTAATGGGGACTGTTTATTCTCATTCGAAATATCATTCTTTATCATTTTATTTTTGAAGATTATCTCTTTCAAATGTTGGCCGCGGCTACGTCTCAGATGGTCCATCCGTTGAGTCCAATTCTCGATAGCGTGTTTGAGGATTTCGGCTGCTAATTGGCGAATAATACGCGTGATGTTTTGCTCCAAGGCCTTCATCAAAGCTGGGATTCGCATAGACCTTAGACTTTACTTATCTCCACACCAAAAGTCTAACGGTGTGATATCACACGATCTTTGTGGCCAATCCACCGGCCCAAAACGTAAAAATATCTGCTCACCGAAATGTTCTCTCAATAAATCCATTGATTGATGCGATGGTTGGGAAGTGCCGCCGTCAAGTTGAATCCAAATGTCGCCGAAACCACGCGCTTCAATTTCAGGCATCAAATAGACGGTTATCACGGCGCGATAACGGTCGCTCACCGGCATCATTTTTAAAGAAATATGGACCGATGATTCCACCGGCTCACAAACCACACCAAACCGTGTTTTTTTCCTCTTGAATCTCAGCTCAAATGCGACAGAAATGGGTGTTATCACTGAACGAAATTTGGCTCGAAAACTACAGAGCTTCCTGGAACTTATCAAGAGCCTATAGAGCGGAGCTATGTCACTTGGGAAGGTCGAGTGGTTTCAGTTCTTGCACAAGCTGTATTTTGTACGTTTTCAATTTAAGATCTTGACGTAAAATGATTTGCTGTGAACGGCGCGGAATCGATTCTCCATAGTCTTCGTATACACTCTCAGCTTCTTCATCTTCTCTACTGGCGTAGACACCGTTAACGCGCCGAGTTATTCTTTTCATTGGGGGGTTTTTCACGTGGCGGGTCCCAAACACAGCGCACAACCCTGGGGAGGGATGGTTCGCCTTCTCATTTTAGCTCGCTTTCAAACGGATGTTCTTTGGCTACCCGGAAGATACTTGCCCATCAAGCTGCGGCTGCTATATTTTCTTCTCTGCGCGCTGACCGTGGTCTATTCCGTCTATTGTTATCGAATAATGAATGCTGGGCCTCAAGATGGGTAATGGTGTTACTAATAGTACGCTCAGTAGGCCAATAATGTTGATCATAAGTTGAGCGAAGCACGAGAAAAACATTCTTTACAGAACGTTAATTTTCTTAATAAAGTTGAAGGATTTGTAAACGTTGTTCAGGCGTAAGTCTTTCCATGATGAAATGTCAAACAATATTGAACAAAAATGACATGAAAGCTTGGCACGACACACGCGTGATCTGCAAAAAAGTCTATTGAAATATGGCGCATCTACTTGGATCACCCGTTATATACTTAAATGTTCACATCCGCCACTGAAGCTCGTTACTACACTCCTACGCCCTCGTTCCAATCGTCTGAACTGGTTGATTGACTTTGCTGCTGCCTCCACTCGCGCCATATTTGTTAGAATTTTATTATTTAAGCGCACCAAAAACGAAGCGATCAGCCATTAGCAATTTCTAGTGAGCTAAGTAAATGCCACTTTCGTCTCTGCGTTATATAACACCATTTTAAATGTATACATAACTTATAAAATATAAAATTTCTGTTGAAAACAGAATAAAGATATGTATGTATATCTGTTTTCTTACATATATTTCCCTACAAGCTACGGCTGGGTGCTCTTTATGTCTTTTGAGCGAGCTCATTATACTATTTTCACCAACCAATTAACGCGGAGTTTAAAAAAAATGTTGATAAAATCTTTTAAGGCTAGGATCTTGGTAGTCTTAAGAGTTCCTTCTGTAATTGAACTCAACTGACACCAGAATCGCCGTTATGCACTATTGAGTGGCAATGGTGTACATTGTTTATCTATTCTATCAGATCAAATTTGACCCGGACTGTAGAAAATACATTTTCGTTTATTTTAAAACAAATATCTTTTATAGCCTTCAAAATAGGTTCTTGAACCAATACAAGCATGCCAACGCTTACTCCAATTTTCCAATACTTTTTAAAGCGCATTTTTCAGTTTTGTCTCATTTTTGGCGCTTTTTTCGCTAGATTGATGGATAGTCTCGATGTCATATACAAAAACTCATGTCTGCTCACCAGGAATAATGCGTGTGATGAATGTAGGGTCCTTAACTTAGTTGTCAAGCATCTATTTTGCGACCTCTATTCAAAATGTCCTTTGGTCTAGCCACGCCTCATAGCCAACACATTGACCAAAATGTGTTGAATCGATCCATAAAAAGTGTTGAGATCCTCTGCTATCTATCTGATGCCAACGATTTTCAAGCATCGGTTCTTAACTTTTTCAATGTCATCGTTCTTAACAGAAGCGGCTGGATGAATCGCATGAGGTAAGTAAGAGACTTCGACAAAACATTTTTAACGATTGTATAAGTCTGATTTCATTGTTAATATCAAATTTCAAGCAACTGGTTATTATATTTTTTGTGTACATATAGCCATTATGTGTAAGCTGACGTTGAGCAACACCAAAAGCTCTGCCAGGATCGGGAAAGACCTCTCCGAGCCGTTCGATAACAAGCGAAGTTTCAGACAAAGAGACTCTCTATTGTGCGACTTCTTCAATCTTCAATCTAAATAAAAGTTGAGCGGCAGAATTATATAGAGACGGTATCATCTTCTATAAGAGTGTGCAGCCGCTGGCGTACACCGATGATATTGATATCATTGGCCTCAAAAACCGCGTCGCTAGTTCTACTTTCTCCAGACTAGATAAGGAAGCAATGCGTATGGGCCTGGTAGTGAACGAAGACAAGACGAAATATCTCCTGTTATCAATCAAACAGTCGTCGCACTCGCGATTTAGTTCCAACGTCGCTGTTGATAGTGATAACTTCGAAGTCGTAGATAATTTCGTGTATCATGGAACCAGCATTAACACCATCAACAATACCAGCCTCGAAATCCAACGCAGAATATCTCTCGCCAACAGGTGCTACTTCGGACTGAGTAGACAATTGAGAAGTTAAGTCTTCTTTCGACGAACAAAGACCAAATTCTATAAATCACTCATCATTCCCGTCATGCTATATGGTGCAGAGGCATGGACGATGACGACATCTGATGAGTCGGCATTACGAGTTTTTGAAAGAAATGTTCTGCGGATGATTTAAGGTTTTTTGCGCGTTGGCCACCGTGAATGTCGCATTCGATGGCACGATGAGCTGTATGAGATATACGACGACATTAACATAGTTCAGCGAATTAAAATACAGCGGAAGAGCAAGACCTCCACTCCGTTGGAAAGAAAAGGTGGAGAGGAACTTGGCTTCGCTTGGAATCTCCAATTGGCGCCACATTGTAAAAAGGAAGAACGACTGGCACGCTGTTGTAAACTCGGCTATAATCGAGTGCATTGCGGAGAACATCTTCGGACTCGTCGGCAAAGTTCTATTTCTCTGAAATTATCTTTTTTTTCACTTTCATCAAGGGGAATTCTTTCCTGAATATATCCATTGATGTTCAACTTTGGTAGAAATCTGACTTACAGCGTCAGAGCTTACAATTAATTCCATTGTGCTGAAATTAGGTCTAATAACTTATTGTGACACTTCTTCAATCTCATCGCTTCTCTGTTTTAATAAAATAACTTACATTTTGTATGTTGAGACGACTACTCATAAATCCACAAATTTATATCTATAATCAAATTGTATTGTTTTTACCTTGACTTGCTTAACTACAATTTATTTCTGGCACTTTAGTATACCATATATGTATGTATGTAAGTATGTGCAAAGGTTTTGTTAAATAAAACATTGTAATTCTTTATTTCACACGATTTGTGCTAAATCCAAAAACGCCAAATTTCAATACATGAAACGAGCATTTGTAATTGCACACACACGCACACACACATATGGACTGCAAAATAAATTGAACATTTCACCCAATTTGGCATTTTATTGAACGTGTTTCTCGAGCGCCTTTTAAGTTTTGTATTTGTGTCGCTCACAATTTTTTTCTTTTTTCGCATGTTTTTTGCTTTGTACACGATCTCGAGTTGCATATATACATACATACACACACATCATGTTAGCTCGAAGCCAGCGTTCACGAAGGTATTTTATTGTTGCCGCCGAGTGCTGCTCATCATTGTTCGGTCACACGTTGCGTATACTTGATTTGGCAATCAACGCACCCACTATAATATTGATAGCATTGGAGCATTGGAGCATTGGCAAATGACAAATGAAAATGGCGGCGCTGTTGACCAAAGAAGTGCGACGTTTAATTTAATTGTAGCGATGATTCAGACGTGCGCCGCTGCTTTTGGTCTCCAACACACATTAATTCATACATTTAGGGCGCACAGTCTGTGTGTGTGTGTGAATATGTTTATGTGTCCATTTATATTCCGAAAGCGCTGATTTAGAGTTTGATCTTCTGTAAGAGCTTCATGTTGTGCGTCAAAGAGAGTCGAATGAGTGAATACGAGATAATTTCTTGCAGCTAAATTCCCTTTTCAGGCAGGATAGTGCTGCCCTTCTACGGGTATCCTAATCCTTGCAGTTCTCTACAAAATACTACACTTTTTACACTTTCAAACGAATATCATAATTTTTGATCCCTTTCTATACTCTTAAGTAAGATATTATGTAGAAAAAAAGTGCAGCTAAGTCTTTCTCCCAACGAAACTCTTCAAAACTTGAATATTTGTGCCCATATTGATTATTAGACCGAGTCCCTAGCGTCTATTATTTCTTCAAACATCCCGATAGCTTAGAAATAATACGTCTACAGTCTACCCTTATAGTATTCACTGACAGAGTTTGTCTCTGAACTGTATATTTATAATAATCTGAACTCTTTTATGTCTTTACATTTGGATTTGGACAATGTTCAGTAGGAACTCCTACAATTGCGGCAAGATAAACTTTGCTAAGTGCAAGTAGTTCAGTGTATTTCCATCATTCTAGTCTAGACAAGAAGGTTTTCGCAGTCACACAAGAGCTTGCTGTTGACCTACGTCTCCCAAGCACACGCGAAATCCAAAGAAAGTAAGAGGATAACAGATACTCAGCTTCTTCTCAATTCAATGTAATTGGGACATAGGTGCCCACTCTAGCCAGCTCATCGGTTTTGCAGTTTTATAATAAGTTATTAAAATGTTATCCAGCATTTCTGAAGTAATTCTGAGAACCCGAGGTGATACCAGACACTCCTCCCAATCCCTCGACAGTCTGGTCTAAGTAACCGGAACGGAGCAAGGAAAGCCAGCTAGACACTACTTCTCAGAATTACTTCTGGAATGCTTTCTGCTAATTTTTCTGCTACTCGTCGAGTCAAGTGCGATCACTACATTTACAGCTACCCTAATGACCTCTGTTTGAAAAACGAGCCGGTTCCCTTCATACTTCGATCGTTTCGTAAAAAAGCTCATTAAATTTTCGGGAACGCTCCAGAAGAAAGAGATAATTTCAGAATGTCCCTATTTGGACACTGTCATGTAACCAGTTTCCTTAAGTCCACCAGCGTTCTTCGCAAAAATCCACTTACCGGCTTTAACCAGAGTGGGATATACATACATATGTATGCAATTGCAAGTTTAATCTTTGCAGAGTTCTTTTCTTATTTGTGGCATGTGTATCGATCAGGAGACAGCCAAGCAGTTTGATGAATTTTCTTGCGCTGGAATCTGGTACTACAGATAACCATATTTCGGGCCCCGGCGAAGTCGATCAGCCTCAACCCATTTGGAGATGTTTCACCGTGGAGGCTGAATTGACCGACCGTTGTGCCAAAGATACCTTCTTTGCCCACCCTGGCGTTAAAGTCGCCAAGCACGATGACATCGTGGCGAGGGCGGCTTTCATAGGTGGGCTCCAAGCGCTCATAGAAGGCATCTTTGGTCACATCATCCTTCTTTATGTCGGGACGTGGATGGAAATCAGAGATATGTTGAAGAATTTCGCTTTGATGCTGATTGTGGACGTTCATAAACCAGGGGGAATGCCAGGACTCGGGAAGGAGTCTCTCTCCCACCACAAATCCCACACCAAACTTGCGCTTCTTTATATGGCCACTGTAGTAAATGCCAAAAGGCAGTGGGCGCTTAGGCAAAAGGACCTACTCGTCTCTGTCCTTGGTACACTTCTTGGACGGCGGTGATGTCAGCATTTTTTTTACGAGGGCATCAATCAGGTGCGTAGTACCTTCCCAATTGAGGGACCGGCCATTCTATAAGCCCTTAATCATAAGTCATAGTCCTTATTACGTTTGCTGTGGTCGTCATAAAAAGGGGGGTTTCTCTTCAGAGGCTGTTGCTTAATTTTCGTTGGGGGCATTTTTTTACGTGGCGGTTCCCAAACCTAGCGCACAACCCTGGTTCGTCTTCTCACTTTAGCTCGCTTTCAAACGTCTAAGACCGGAAGTCGTGAGCTGCTTGAGCCATATGTAAAAGAATGGTTTCTGGCTACTCCGAAATGATCAAACTGTGCTCACTTGCGTGAACTTCTACACATGTCTCCATCCTAGTGTATATTGTATATCTGTATAATCAAAAGTAGTTATGAAAGTGGTTACATAGGACCACATTCTCATACCGCGATATTAGTATTTTCCCGTTAGGGTTAATTTTATCGACAAGATCGACAAACAATGAATGAAATGGATTAACACAGTGTAAAAAAGTTGAATAAAATAAATGGAAGTGTACATTAATTAATTCACTATTAACTATTTACCACAGAGTGGGTGTTCAGGGCAAACATCGATATGTCGTGTGGCTAAGTATGTATGTTATATTACATATGCACCAGCAGAGTTACGTGGGTGAGCGCTTAGAAAAATAGAGAAACAACAATAAACAAAGAAAAAACTTGAAATCTAATGGAAACGAGTGAACTGCAAGCAGCTGGTGAATAGCACGAAAATGTTGTGTTAAGCCAAGTGGCGGCTGGTGGAGAGAGCTGCATACACACGCACACACGCTTAGTTATGTGCAAACACACACATAAACTAATTGAAACTTGCGCTAAGCGCCCACTGTCAATGAATTCGAACATGCTGCCATTTGCCACAATTATGGCGCCAAAACTTCAAGCGCTTTGCAAGCTCGACAAAGTCGTTTGTGGCTTTTACCGCAGCCTGAGTACGTGATGTGGATAAGTGTGTGTTGCTAGTGCTTTTCTGCGTGCATTATTCTGCAGCAAAACCACAAATGGTTGCCCGCCTGCGCAATGCAAATATATTATGTACATATACATACATATGTATATACGAGTATATTATATGTGCACTTCTTGAATGGACGACCACTGTTCAGCGATCACGTATCGAGATGTGAATTGGCCAATGCGGCTAATGTGACCACTTGTTGGCCACAAGGTCATAAACAAGTCGGTTTCATTCATAAATATACCGACCCGAAGTGAATGAAACACGAACAATCGTAAATAATCTGTAAATTATCTGCCAAACTGTTGTTTTTGTTAAAATCATGTTGACCTGTGCTCAATTGAACGTGTGCCAGCCGCTTCACAGCGATGTACAGTGTTGCGAAAGTTAATATACACACTCATATGTATGTAAGTAAGAAAGTATTTGTATTACAATATATAGAAAACGTATTTTATAGTTTAGTACATACATACATACATATAATCTAGTGCTTTTAAAAGAGTAGTATTCGCTCACTGAATCCATTTCCTAAGGCTGACCACACAGTGGACTCATGGTAAGCAGAAAATTTATAATAATATTAACTGAGTGCTTTCTTCTTCTTTATTGGTGTTCTTCCTTTTCGCTGTTTGGCGCCAATTGGAGATTCCAAGTGTAGACAGGACCATAAATCTTCCGCAGAACCTTTTTCTTGAAAACTTGGAACGTCGACTCATCAGATGTTGTTATCGTCCAGGCCTCTGCACCATATAGGTGGACGGGAATAATGAGTGACTTATAGAGGTTAGTCCTTGTTCGTCGAGGGAGTAGCTTACTTCTCAATTACTCACTCAGTTCGAAGTAGCACCTGTTGGCAAGAGGATGGGTGCTCACATTTAAGTAAACACCGATATTTCTGGATCTACTCTAACGATTTCAAACAATGGATGTGTCGGGATAAAACTTTGCCCGAATACTGCCTTTAAAGTGTGCACAGCTTATGATCAAAAATTGTCCAAGTCGGGCCAAAACTAGAACTATTGAACTAGGTTTCATCCACGGAGAAAGCTGGAATCACTGTATAAACGTAGGAGATTTTTTTTAACGTCATCGGAATACTTAATTTTTCTTCAAAAGTATTACTATTTGTTCTTAAAATATGTAATAAATACTCCTGTGGGCAAAAAATATTAAAGTTTTTCAATTTAAATTTCGCGCGAAAAAACTTTCCTCGAAATATTTGTTTTCTAGGTTGGTATGACTGAAGGAGTGAAATTATTCGTCAAAGAAATTCCATTAAATTTTGTGTGTGGAATCAAATTTCTGGTGCTGAAACGTTCAGAATGTTGGAAAAGGCTTTCGGTAATAATAGTTGCAAACTTGCTTATTTGTGCTTTTTTCCTTGCTACAAATCATTCGAAGAGTCTGGAGCCGAACGTTGACGACGAACCACATACAGGACGGCCATCAACATCAACTGATGATCAACACGTCAACAAAATAAAGGAAATTGTGCTTGAGAATCGACGCTTACTTCTCAGAGAGCTTACTAGCATCGTTGAAATATCGGAATATTGGAAGGATCAGTGAAAACCATTTTGAAAGATCATTTGGGCCTAAGAAAAGTAAAACCACGATTGCTTCAGAAATCACTATTTTTTTCGAAAAAAACATCGCACTAACGTCTGTGAAACAATGCTTTCGGACTATGGATGTATTATTAGTGGCGATAAGTCTTGGATTTATGTTAACGATCCGGAAACTGACGAACAATCGGCCGAATATTGCGGCAAAGGTGATCCGAAGCCGAAAAAAACACGTCAAAGTAAGTCAAAAACCAAGGTTTAGTTGCTAGTTTTCTTCGATTATCGAGGTATGCTGCACTCTGAATTCTTTTGACCGGCCAAACTGTCAAGAAGGTATACTATTTGAGTGTTATGCGTCGTTTGCGCGATGCTATTCGTAAAAAGATGCCGGAATTATAGGCCGACAACTCTTAGTTTGCCTCAGTGATTCTTTGTGAGCTTTTTGCCAAATTTTCAACCAATATCATGGCGCAAAACGGATTCGCCTGATTTAGCTTCTGCAAACTCAAACAGCCAGGGAAGTCGCTTTGAGTCAATTGAAGACATTAAACGTGAATCGCTACGCACATTGAAGGCTACTCTGGAAATTGACCTTAACAACTGTTTCGAGGAAAAAACGTTGGCACGAGTTTATTGGGATCAAGGGAAATTACTTTGAGGGGGAGTACATAGATTTTGCGGAACTTGGGCCGTGTATATTCCGAGCCTTACAGTATCGGTTATTGTTAGCTGAAGTTAAAAGAATCATATGCATTAGATAGATTAGATTGAGCAGGCAGAAAATCTGCGATGCAAAACGTTGGAATAACTGGTGGACTTGGCCAAAAGTGCTTCGATAGCTGGGAATGGTTTTCTAGTTGTGAGCTTTTATGCATGCTTTTCAATGCCTCAACACTTTGAGCTTTTTTCTGCCCACCTGTTTCCACATTTCAACAATAACAACTGGTGGATCATGTATGTACTACATACCATATACATATATGAGTAGGTGTGTGTTCACTGAAAAACTCGCTGCGAGTGAATTTTCCATAACAATTTCTACAAATACTCAATAATTATAAGGCTGCCGAGGTGAGTGGGTGGCTGTAAGTGGTGCTAAAGAGCTGCGCAATAGGCACATGTTGCTGCGCATACAAACCTATCAACACCGCTACGCACCAGCAGCGGCATTTCAACGATGCAGACGGCGCTGGCGGTGTTAAAAGCAAAAGTGCAACATGTTCGGCTCGAAAGCGAGTGTCAATCATCGGCATTGCGTATGCATTAGCTGTCGTCTGTACAGTTGCATGCAAACATACACACATACGTAGACTTGGGTGCAGCTTGCGTACGCTACTCCATTCGCAGGTGGGGTGTGCAGCCGTGACGCTCCTACGCACGACACACGCCGATGCAGCCGCTGACTTCAGCTGCTCGCTGCTGGCTTGGCGTTCCGCTCGAACGCGTTCACATCGCCCCCTTATCAGTTATATAAATTACCTTCAACGCTTTGACAGCAATTTGGTGCGAGTGGTACCCGTTCATTTCTTATTGGCCGTGTTAGTTGTCGCTGATGCTGGCATCGCTGCTGCTGTCCATTCACAAGGCGTTCAGTTCATTGTCTGCGCTTTGTCACCTCGTAAGCGCTTCGCTCAGCGCGTTTGTGTGTCTGTGTGCTTCCGGTGTCGCTTTAGACAGATTTTTTATTACTTTCACTGAGGTGATTTCTCTATTTCATAAACGTTTCTTTCTTTTTATTTTCTTCCTCCATCCATGCGCGCCCTCGTTGTGCAAATGACTTAATCTAAATCCGTGTAAAGTGCGTGGGGTCTTTATCTACTAATTTAAATAAAAAAATTACATGTACACAAGGCATGTTTATGGACCATGAAATTCAAAATTAGTTAACTGAAATATATCATAAAGCAAAGTATCGTGCTCTCTACATTGAAGCATGCCTACGACGTTCCGATTCACTTTTTTAATAGAGTTTCTTAAAAAGAATTAATATCCTATACGGGTGCGTGTAGAGATTTAGGACAACTTAGTTCTGTTTAATATAAAATTTCTTATTCTAAAGGTTTCAAGCCGCCTCCGAGCTTCCAAAGAGCTTTCAAGAAGAGAAATAAACTCAGAGGTTTCTAATTATATGCTGAGACTGAGCACCGCGATACTGATGAAAAAACCCAGATACTGATGAGAGTACCTTGGAATGTTTCACCATAAAACCACGACAATTGTAAGTAACAACTCATCTTGAGAATTTTAAAATAGAACTTCGGAATTAACAAATAGTAGTTAGGAGTAAATGCAAAGAACTATTTGATCTAACGGACGATTTTCTTCACAGCGTGCTTTGGCAGAGAACAGCTATACTATTTTCATAGAAATTTGTGTGGCACTTTGAATGCACATCCTTAAAAAGCTTTTAGCAGAACCAACTGAAATTTTATAAGCTTTAGGTGGCCCTTTTCTTCTTAGATGTTTCAAAATATGAAAACTTATTCAACTTTTCCTAAACATATTCTTCTTCTTCTTTATTGGCGTGGACACCGTTTACGCGGTTATAGCCGAGTTTACAACAGCGCGCGTTCTGCCTTTTCGCTGTTTGGTCCAAATTGAAGGCTCCAAATGGAGCCAGGTCATTCTCCACATGGTCTTTCCAACGCTGTGGAGGTCTTCCTCTTCCTTTGATTCTACTCAGCGGGTACTGCGTCAAATACACTCAAAGCTGGAGTGTTTTCATTCATAGGTAGTGTACGGGTCTTTTCAAAGATTTGACCTATGGTGAATATCTGATCAATTGTTAATTTTTCGGTCCTAAAGCCACAGTGGTAGGGTCCAATTAGTTTGCTGACTGTGAGCCTTAATCTTTCACACTGTACGCTCGATAGAACCTTATATGCCATCTTGAGAAGGCTTCCAATCGTCGCGTATATTTTCATCCGACCATATTCTCCAAGAACGCTGATGTCTGCTCCTTATCAGTTCTTCGCTCGGCTCGTTTGGGGAATCGGATTCACCATCTTCTGGTGTTATGTTTTCACTGTCATTCAGCAGGTTGGAGAAGTGTTCCCTCCATAATTTTAGTGTGCTCTGGGCATGATTCACTAGATCACATCTAGGGTTCTACAAGAGTATGCACCGGTCTTGAGACCTTCTGTTAGTCGCCGCATCTTGCCGTAGAATTTTCGAGACGAAATGCCTGTTCGCCACCGTCTCGCTTTCCTCTATCACATTCCGGGCATGTTGTGGTCGATTGTAACGTTGCGAGGTCTTTCTTGAAAACCAATTGTTCCTTTGCAGCTATACGTAAGGAGTTTGAAATGCCGTCCCACTATTCCCTTATACCAAGTTGCAGATGAGTGCTCTCAGAGAGCAGGAGTTGCAGCTTCTGGACATCGAACCTTGTATTGTTGACGTGCGTTTTTTGCTGCATAGAGGCGAGTGCGGTAGTGGTCCTAGTCAATGTTCGGACCTCGGAGCGTATCCACGTCTAAAATACTGCGAATACCTTAAATATATATGTATCTCTTTAAAAGTGTATCTGTTTTTTTATAATTAAGTACATGAACTAGGATCCAGTGAGAGAGAGAATCTTAGCTTCAGGGTTCAGTTGTTTCCAAAATTTTATATAATTTTAACAAAATATAAATATTTTTTTTATTTTCACCAGATCATGCATTCCGATGTTGGAACTCGACTGGTCCAAGCCAACTGTAAATTTTTTAATATCTATATATTTGCTTTGTTGTTCTTAAATAGTCATGGAAAGGGAGCCTCAATTCTGCTGAGAAAATGTATTTATGTACACTCCACGTATAGAGTATTCAGTATTCAGCGGAAAGCCAAAACTTCATTGAGGAATGAATTTTACGAATTTTCAACGGCAAAAGCAAAAACATGTTCGTCTTTTATCGACGCGATTGCTTAGTATTTATTTTCAGTTATTTCGGTTTTAGACAATCTGCCACTTTATTCAATTATTGCATTAAAATATTTTTGATTTCTTTTGGCCTGTTGCTGTCGTTGTCGTTAAACGGCTGCCAAGACTTCCAATAAAGTGGCTTAAAAGACACAATTTCGTGTCAGCCGACGTTGACATGCCGCTGGTGGCGTCGCCACCGCAAACATAACCACACAATTACAACACAACAACAGTAACAACAGCCATGCACCGTAATTGATGCTGCCGCGCATGGCTGAAGTGGTGACGGTGAAGCTTGCGGGTGCTGATGGCTGCTGGTGACACTCGTCGCCTGTGCCTTGTTATGAAACGCATCGGCGTCTGCTACCGAAATAACCTACATACACACACAGACACATACATATGCAAGTACATGGGCCAATTGATCATTCGGTCAGTGTCTGCTGGCCCCCGCTGTGGTCGGTGATGCCCAAAAGGAACCGCAGTGCGTTGCTTACTGAACTGCGCTCGACAGCTCTGAGTACTGGAATTGAAAGGTTCACTTTTTCCTCTGTGTTGGCAATTGATTTGCATTAAAAATTGACACAGTTACAAATTTAGTCAACGCTTAGAGCGGAGTTCATAACTTTTGGTGCGCGCTTGAACCAGCCGCTACAAAGCTTTTGACAGCCGAAAACCACAAAAAATTGCAGTTTAATCCCGCACAAAGCCAAGCTTAAAAACAAACTATTTTTCCATAAAATATTTAAATGAAATTCAACTGTAGCAACGGTACTTGGTCTGGGGCCACTTGTTAGTGGAATATGCAGAAAAAATAAATAAAATATATTTGCGACAGCAATAACAACAAGTGTATGTATATATTATATATTCGCATTAGCGGCGACAATGGCGACACAATCGCAAGCCGCAAAAAGATATGCCAACACTTTGAAATTCAATTTGTGAGTTAGTTCCCAAAAATGGTAGCGGCGACGACGCCACAGCTCCATAATGGGCGAACACACGACAGCCCCAACCATCGGCCACTTGCCACCGAAACACCAGCTCCCTAACTCACAAAGCTCGCCTCGCACACAAGCGCATGCATTTGAATATGTTCGTAGAAATTTATGCATCCAGTTGCACTTTTTAGATATCGCTTATTTTTTGCCGCTTTTCGTCGGCCATTTCGTCACTGGCGCAGTTGGCAAATCAAATTAGCGGCCAAGTCTTAAATGCTCGCACTTTACCCCCACAGTTGCATCGCTCGTCGGCGATGACGCACGACGTGCATACGCGTGTTCGTGGAAATTGCAAGTGTGTGCGTTAGCCCCAAGTTGGCCGAGTGAAAAAATGTATTGACCGTTATTGCCAATAAAAATTGTCAAAGAAAATTGTTTCTCATTTCGTATTTTCTGTGCTACACAAATCGTTCACTGTGTGCATGTGTAGATATGTGCTGGCCATTAAACCGAGTACAATGCGATTGGCTAGAAAAAAGTTCCTCATTTCGTTGAATCAAAGCGCTAATTGTCTTGATCTTGCCGCCCCAAATGCCAAACCTTTAGCTGATTGGTCACTGAGTGCATGACAGTGATGCATTCCGTCGTTGTGGGAGACGAGCGATGAACTCATATCTAAATTCATTTACATAGCAACAACTATTGACTATTGAAACAGCGTACTTTCGCTTCTACGGCATCGAAGTTTTGCACCGACAAGCAAACTTTTCTAGTTCTTACTTTGTATAAAGTACTTTATGAACAGTAAAATACCTGTGGATTCGCATGATTGTAGAAAAAAATGTCACGCGTGTCGAGACGTTTCAATAAAAAGTCGGTATTCCCGTTTTCAGCTTTTGATTATCAAAACCTCAAGTTCTCTGAAAACTTATGTACGCATGTCGCTTTGTGATATGATATTGAGTAATCCAACTAGCAGTTAAGACCGAATTGGAAAGAACATCTTCGAACAATTTTATACTAAATGAAGTCTCAGGCAAGTCGCCTCCTTGTCGTGTGAATTTCAAAATCTAACGTCTACTGGCTGTAGAATTTACACATAGAACCTTCGGACAAAGCCGTCGGCCGTCTACATTATCTCACCTTTCAACTGGGAAAGAAGGTTCAAACACCGACTACATGATCCCGATTTCAAACATAGAAAAAGATGGTTGGCTAAAAGATATATTAGCTAAGCGCAACACTCTAAACATTTATACGGATGGCTCCAAAATGGACGATGGAGTTGTTGCAGGGATATACTGTCTAGAGTTAGGCACAAGGCAGCTTTTTAAGTTGCCGGATCACTGCAGTATATTTCAAGCTGAGGTCTTTGCTACTGCGACAGCAATTCTAGAGTCAACATTTACGTAGACAAGCAGCAATCAAGGCAGTAACCTCGTATCACTTAACGGTCAGAAGTGTCTTGGGATACGTAAAGGCATCGAGGGCAATGAAATAGTGGACGATATTGCCAAGATTGTGTACGGGTAACATCCGAAAACGTGATCAACATTGGGAAACTCATAAATAAAAATAAAAAAACGTTGGAACGAACTACCTGAGTGCAAAACTGCAAAAGTCATGTGCAAAACGGTAGATCGTAAGTACAAAAAATTCCTATGGGCACTCGATGGAAGAGACTGTAGGAACATGGTCCCCACGGGATGATACACTGGAGAAGGTATCGATAATGAAGCCACAGATTAAAATTCGCGTCAAGCGCAGGCATCTTAAAGGATGACTACTCCTTAGGGACCTAGTAACTGAACTCCAAATGGTATCGCAAAGGAACGAAACTGGTCTATGCGTGGCTCCGTGGCCTACCAGATTAACCTAACCTATTTTCTGGCTATAAAGATCATTGCTACACATCTCTCTTTCTTTTAGTTTACAATTTGTTTAGAAGATCTTCGTGAGCGTGAGTCGTCTATGCAACAACGAAAAGAGGTTAACTGAAATTTATTGCATTTAACAGTTATATTGTCTTAAAACGTATCTAATAAACAAAGTGAAAAATATCAAACCCACACACACTGGAGACACGAAAGCCCTTATGTAGATTTAAAATGAAACGAAACGTAAATAAGGTGTAAGAAGCAAAATAGAAATGGAAGAGAAAATACAAAAACAAAATGCAAAAACATAAACGACAAATGACATCAAGTGATATTAAAAATTTTAAGTCGAAGGCTAACAAAACGAAATAAAACCACAATCACGACCACTACCGCAACCGACAACAGCAACAAGCAACCGATTGCAGTTGTAAACCACAACAAAAACACAAGCACGACAAGCTAAAAACAACACCACACACATAACACACCGAAATGCGCAGCGCAATAAAGCGAGGCGGCCGAAAGCAAGTGTGGGTGTTGGCTTATTACAGCCTACTTGAATTTTTGTTTTTGAATAATCACACATTTTACGAGTGGCAACAAGAAATACAGACATTACTTGTGCCATGCGGGCACTTAGTATGCCAATAAGTCTGAACATATGCTATATACTACATATACATATATGTACATATGTACATATATGAATGTAAAGCTTGTTGGCTGGTATTCCAGGCCTGCGTAATCCCAGGAGAATGAGCCTTGTTTTTATTGATGCTTAGCCGATTTCATACAAAATAGAAATTCATAATGTGTTTTTAAGCGCTTTAACAACTTAATCAAATACTCCGAACCCCTCAGGTGCAGTTTTCATAGATGAGATGTACATATATACGAGATCTACTTTATTTTCGAAAACTTAAAAAACTATAAATATCCGTCATATTTCTCTGTGACCAAAATAAATTCTTGGACTTAATTTAACGAGTTAAATTATTCTTGGCATCATTGTCAAATAATAATATTTGTTAATGAGTCAAGTAATAAGCTTTTTAAAAATAATTTTGATTTTCTAAACCTTACAGAACTTTTTAACAAAACCGAGTTCTGTTTGGAATGTCGCCATTTTGCCAAAAATCATGTTGACTAATACTTCCATCATTGCTTTTTTGAGATATTTATAAGTAGAAAAATCTGCCTCACCGCCAGACACCTGTTTTCAGAGGTTCTCCTGTAGATTGGCTACCGGATCAAGAAAATCGAAAATTTTCAAATTGAAAACCCGATTTTTAAAGCACATACATTGAATTCTATAATTTTATAATTTTTATTTATTTTTTAAATAAAATGTCTCTATAAGAAAAATCACAAAAAAAGCTTTTTTTCTGACTTGCAACTCCAAAAACTCTTGAACCGCCAGAGGTGACCTAGCGACTGATGCCCAGAGAATACTGAAATTATGGACTGAACACTTCTCTAGCCTGCTGAATGGCAGTGAAAACATAACACCAGAAGATGGTGAACCAGATTCTCTAATCGATGAAGATGTAGCAGACTTCCATTGCCTGACCATGAAGAAGTTCAAACAGCAATTACGCGTCTGAAGAGCAACAAAGCGGCGGAGATCAATGGATTGCGGCTGAGCTATTCAGATACGGCGGCGAAGCATTCAGCTTCTTTGTAGAATATGGTCGGACAAAAGCATGCCCGACGCTTGGAATTTAAATGTACTCTGCCCAATCCACAAAAAGCCAGAGCCCACAATCTGCTCCAACTCCTGTATGATAAGCCTCCTCAACATCGCATATAAGGTTCCATCGAGCGTACTGTGTGAAAGATTAAAACCAACCATTACCAACCTGATTTGAACTTATAAGTGTGGCTTTTGGCCTGGAAAATCAACAACTGACCAGATATTCGCCATGCGCCAAATCTTGGAAAAGACCCGTAAAAAGGATCGACACACACCACCCCTTCGTCAATTTCAAAGCTGCTGCAACAGATTCCTCTATATCTGAATTTGGTATCCTCGTGAAGCCAATACGGCTGTGTAAACTGCGTTGAGCAATACCATAAGCTCTGTCAGGCTCTCGAAGGTTTCAGACAAGAGCACTTCAATCTACTCCTCGAGAAAATAATTCGAGCTGTAGAGCTGAGTAGAGAAGGTACAATCTTCTATAAGAGTGTACAGCTGGCGGCGTATGCCGATGATATTGATATCATTGACCTCAACAACCGCCCCGTTTGTTATGCTTTCTCCAGACTCAATAAAGAAGCGAAGCAAATGGGTCTGATAGAGAACGAAAGTAAGACGAAATATATCCTGTCATAAAATAAACAGTCGTCGCTCTCGTGACTAGGCTCCCATGTCACTGTTGACAGTCATAACTTCGAAGTTGTAAATAATTTCGTCTATCTTGGAACCACAGACAATGTCAGCCTGGAAATCCAACGCAGAATAACACTTGCCAACAGGTGCTACTTCGGACTGAGTAGGCAATTGAGAAGTAAAGTCCTCTCTCGACGAACAAAAACCGAACTCTATAAGTCACTCATTATCCCCGTCGTGCTATATGGTGCAGAGGCTTGGACGATGACAGCAACCGATGTGTCGACGTTGCGAG
Source organism: Bactrocera neohumeralis (assembly GCF_024586455.1). Lineage (NCBI taxonomy): Eukaryota > Metazoa > Arthropoda > Insecta > Diptera > Tephritidae > Bactrocera > Bactrocera neohumeralis. The sequence continues at coordinate 86,570,536 of NC_065919.1, read as the reverse complement.
TTTTCGAGAGAAAAGTTCTGCGAAAGATTTGTGGTCCTTTGCGCGTTGGCCATGGCGAATATCGCATTCGATGGAACGATGAGCTGTATGAGATATACGACGACATTGACATAGTTCAGCGAATTAAAAGACAGCGACTACGCTGGCTAAGTCATGTCGTCCGAATAGATGAAAACACTCCAGCTCTGAGAGTATTCGAATACCCTCCGGGGGAAGCAGAGGAAGAGGAGGACCTCCACTCCGTTGAAAAGATTAGGTGGAGAAGGACCTGGATATACTTGAAATCTAAAATTCGCGCCATACAGAAAAAGGAGGAGCGAATGACGCTCTCTTGCATTTGAGACTATAACCTAGTAAGCGGTGTCTACACCAATAAAGAAAAAAAAAACAAAAACATTTTTTTTTTATTTTAAGTTATCTTTACTAACATGTACATATGTATATGTATATATTTATTTTATTAAAAAGTAGCTATTTTCCCGGCAGGTGTTAGTTTCCTACAAAATAATCAAACTTCACAGCATCACTTTGGTAGTTTTCAAACAGATATCCTGAAATTTCATAATTTTTTTTAGGGGAAAAGGAAGAGAATTGATGCTACCTAAAAGCTGAAATTTGAACAAGGTTTTTTACTAATATTTTTAAATATTTCACAGTTATGCATAATATATTAATAGCTCCACAAAAAATAACGGTAAAATTGATATTCTTGTACTTTTGCGCTACATTTGTTTCGTACAATAAATTACGAGCTACTTACATATGTATGTAAGTGCAAATTTATGTTGGTATATTCATAATTATGTACGCAGTAGCTATGAGAATCCTTAACACATGACGTTATGCCATAAATGGCTGTTGCCATTAAACCGTTGACGCCAGTTGCCAGCCATTGGCTACAGCGATTGACAAGCTGGATACAGCAAGTGTGCTCAATCGTTGCGCATGCGCCACCGACCGTTCAAACCATATAACAGCAGTTATTTATTATTTTTGCTACTTGAATTTTACCAAAAAATGCGTTAAATAATTCAACAACGAAAATGTAATGTGATTCTCAATAAATACAAATACAATAATAATGCAAACACTTTATTACATTCATATATTCATATCTATGTTTGTAGGAACGAGCATAAGAAAAGCTCCTTTTAATGCTTTTAACACGTTAATCGCTGAATTCCTTCGCTAAATGACAATTTTCCCACATTAAATATTACCGATAGCTATGCGATGATAATTGAGCCAAAAATTTATGGAAACAAAATTAAGAATTCCCACTAGAGTATTTATTTTTAATTAGTTTACACATTTAATGCGACTTTGTACATACATAACTACTTATTTAGTATTTTCAAGTATTCTGTGTAGAATAAAAATGATGTGTAGATGTACGTATGTACATGTGTATGTATGTATGTATGCCATAAATGCAACGAACTGCCAAACATTCTTAATAATTGAAAATAAAGTATCTCATTTCACGAAGTAATGGATTTTTCTACAAACACTTTTGAAAAAAGCAACGGTGCTAAATTGTCGTATGTTCAATTGGAAACATTCTCGGTAAAACTGGCTGGACTGATTGCCCCTCGGTATTTTCGAAAAAGGTTTGCAAAAATTGAACTGCCTTATTGATTTAGACGTGGTGAGAGTATCGCATACTGTTAACCGAGACTTGTCTGTCGAATAGATGCCGATGCTTTTGGTTCTGAAGGAACGCTATTTGATAACAACTTGGCAGTTCCCGCTGGGATGCTTTCGCAGAAATTATCCTTGCAGAGACCTGCTTGGAGCGGAACCGCCTCCTAGGAACATCTCAACTACGTCGACGACATCAGACAATACGTCGATCAGAGTTCGGTCGCAACTAACTTCCGACAAGCACTTCACAGTAGAGCCATCAACACCTTCACCGACCTCTTCTAGTGACTCGAAGTCAAACCACCACCCATTGCAGACGAAGAGCTCGCGTTGCCGCGAGAAACGAGAGTTACCCTTGCGCAGCTTTGTTCTGGATACTGTAGCAGGCAGGTATCCAGAATAGACTCCGACATGGCTGCGTGCAATGAGTGCCCTCATGACACTGGCTACCTTTTACAACCGACTTCGCCGAAACAGCACGTTTCTTGTACCTTCCGTTGGGTGACGTTCACGACATCTTAGCTTATCCTTGCCATCCTAACTGGGACTAGGTATCCGCTATAACAACAATGACATTACAGCTTGTCGAAGAATGGAAGGGGGTTCTGCATTAGAAAGTACAAGTAGAAAGAGATTTATCGTCCTCTGCAGGGTAGAATGGACTGGCCGACGGCATTGTTGTTCATACCAAAATTGCTTAGGTTGTTGTAGCACGGACCGATAAGAGGCAGAGTGAATAAAGAAAATTAGAATTACTCAAAAATGTGTAAGAACATTTTCGTTTTTGATAAATTTCTTATAAGAACAGAGGCACTTCAGATGCTTTTAATATCTTTTGCAGGCATATGCATAATGTATTTATATGTATTAAACTTGTACGAGTAACAGAGTGATGGAGAGGTTCACTTCTCCAATATATTGTAAGTATGTGTGTATATGTGTTACTAAAAAACATGCAAATTGTTCGACTCTATCATGGCTGTTATATACCAAATATTAAATGTATGCATGTATGTATGCTAATCCGAGATTGTCATGGCTGCCTCTTAGAACGCTCAACTTAAACACCTTGAGCAGCATGATTGCTGCCATTACCATTTTGAGAACTCCAAAGATTTCTTTGGTATAAAACTGTTTCTTGTTGTTTTGTTTTAATTTTCGCACGTAGGAGCCCTAGGTTATGTACAAATGTATTTCAGTTATATTTAAAAAAAATTTAATAAAAACTAAACAAACTAAGAACAAGCTTGAAACAATAAAGTGGAATGACCAATTTATCCTCCTCCTCACTTGGAGCGCCGTTTATGGAAACTAGAACTAGCGCTAAAGATAACGAGATATCTCGCGTCTAAGACAACTGAAACTTGATTTCAGCTGTTGAAGGAAATAAAAATATTTTAATTTACGTATAAGTTTTCTAATGTCATATAAAATTTATTTGTATTTTAGTGTTACATAACACAGTTTTGCGAATTGATGTAGTAAATTCCACAACATACTATTACGATGTTAATTTAAAATTTTTCAATTAATTTCATATATAGTATGTACTTTCATATGTAAAAAAAATTGATTACTCAACATGTTTTGTAATAAAAATAAAATGTATTGAAAAAAATTACGTTTTTTAGAGGAACCTCGCCTTAAGGGGTTATATCCACTTGCAAGTAAAAACAAGAAATAACGTTAACTTCTAAACAATTTCTTCCGATATTACATTATTTCTATGAACAATAACTCATACCAAATTTCGTGAAGATATATCGTCAAATGAGGAAGTTTCCCATACCAGCATTTGATTCCGATCATTCAGTTTGTATGCAGCTATATGCTATACTTAACCGATCTGAACAATTTCTTCGGAGATTACATTATTACCTTAGAAAAGAACCTGTGCCAACTTTTGTGAAGATATATTGTCAAATGTGAAAGTTTTCCATACAAGAACTTGATTCCGATCGTTCAGTTTGTACGGCAGCTATATGTTATAGTCGTCCGATATCAGCAGTTCCGACAAATGAGCAGCTTCTTGAAGGGAAAATGACGTTTGCAATATTTCAAAACGATATCTTAAAAACTGAGGGACTAGTTCGTAAATATACAGACAGACGGACGGATATGGCTAAATCGACTCAGTTCAACATACTGATCATTTATACTTGTATATATACTTTATATGGTCTCCGACGCTTCCTTCTAGGTGTTATAAACTTCGTGGCAAACTTAATATACCCTGTTCAGGGTGTAAAAAGCGTTTTTTGTGAATTTTTCTTTGAAGAGAGATTGTATTAAAAAAAAAAAAAAAATTTATATTAATAGAATTTAAAGTACTTTAACAATCGTTGATTAATTTTGAAAATATTTTGAATTCTCTTGTTTCCGTAGCCGATTTTTGGAAGGAACTTCGAAAAAGGTTAAGAAAATTCAAAAAGCAAAACAATTGTTATTCTTATAGATGATTATTATTCAAAATATTATGATCGAAGGACTAGTAAAATTATGTTTTTTTTAACAAATCATAAAGTCGTGAAAAAATTTACACTTCAGAGTAGCTGAAAGACACGAAATTATTATTAAAATAATAAAATAGTATCTTTACAGTGAATACCCACATTAATTAGTAAAGTTTGCAAGAACTCTGAAATTTTAAAATTTTTTTTACATATGTACGAAAATGTAAAAAAGTAACAATTCTTTTATCAATTTACAAAAATATTTAATTCCCCTTAATAATTGACTTTATTTGTATTATATACAAAACTGCTAAATTAATAAATACCATTCAATTCCTTAGTGACCTAAACGGAAGACCCTTTCTCAAAATGTTATTTTTAGTAAACTTCCCACACATACTGAATGTGTTCCCAAATATCGCATTTGACTCATTTCCACTGTTCCCATGGTACATTTTTACAAACTGGTTGATTTGATCGGTGCAACACTCATCTAGCCTGCTCACACAACCGTTGACCGGTACGCGCTAACAAACTGTGCGAGCGAGCCAACGATATACTCTGAAGTCGCAGCCCGAAGAGAATTAAAAACCCACACGAAAACAAAATGCAATCTCGTTTCCGAAGAAAATACTGCGGCGATCGCTTGAAAGCGAAATTTTCGTTTCGTGTCTTTTCAGTTTTGTTCTTGGAGTCATCGCGTTTAGTTATTCAAAAAATCATACTTCGCGTTCAATAGCAAATCTTGAGTGTGCTTAAATAGTAATTATACACACAAAAAATTGTTTAAATTCTTCCTTTGGATTTTCAAATCGCGATCGAATAAAACGTGAAACGTTTAACAAACCACAAAAAGTACGTGAATGGACCAACAATCAAACAAAATAAACTTAAAGTGCACAGTGTCTTAAGTCAAAATCAATTGCAGAGATGCTTTGGAATTCCACAAATTTTTACTTTTTTGTTTTGTTGTAATACTTGTGCTCGTTTTTAAAGGGCAAGAATCGAAGCAAATTGTTGAAGCAAACAACAATGCAGCCGCAGTCGTCGTCGCCTCCATTCATTCCAAACCAAGCTGCGTAGCGACTGCGCAGCGCGATTCTTGACAATTCCGCATAGTTTCCGAGAGTCAAAAAAGAATTTTGTATGGAAATTTTTAGTGTTGTGTAGTGAAATTGGGCGGGGGAACTATGTAGTGTCGGCAAGCGAGCTTTCCCATTTCCGTCTAGTGTATTTTTAGTTAAATGAAATATTTTTAGCAGCTTATTTACTCCACTAGTATGGAAAACAACGACGCAAGGCAGCGCAGCGCAGCATATAATATAAGAAATAAATCTGTTTGACATTCCGCTTTCATCTCGTCGTTTATCCGCATTGTCAGCATATACACAAATAAGTGTATATGTGTGTGTGTATAGCAAACAGCTAAATGCACGGATCGAACGACTTGCCGTACGAATTGACTGCAGAAAGCGTAATTCGAAAAAGCAGGCAAAAACAAAAATAACAAAGTAATGAACGAAGCAAGCGAGAAGCTAATGAAAACTGCGACGCTTGCGTTATTGTGAGCAGCGACGCAGCGGCTTTATTTGCGTTCAAAACAGGAGCGTACGGACAGAAATAGAAGGCGTATGAGAAGCGGCGAAAATACAAGAAATACGATCGACTGGATTCGAATGGCTTTTCTTCGTATAGTAGCAAAAAAATGTGCAAACGCAAAAGCAAATTACAAATACAACTGAAGAAATTGTTGATTTTAATTTGTAAAGCGTTTGCATTTGTATTACACCCCTTTTGTCACTTTGTCTGCCACTGATCCTATGCGAATTCCGCCTTCTCGGCGGCAGCGCATTTCACTGCAGCTACAAACACAAATGGCACATCTGTTTGTTTTTGCTGTAATTAAAGTAGTTTTCGCATTTATCATTATGCACACCATTTCGTTTTCTGAATTTCAATATATTCATATTTAATTTTATTTTATGTTCTTGTCATTCTGTGCCATAATAACCGCGCTTTACCTACGAAAGTGTAGTGTTAATTTGCGTTTATTTAATGAAATTGGAAAAAAATGTATTTAAACACTTGAGAATGGGATTTAATGAAATCGTACAGCATAATCGCAGTTGCTACCAAGTTCTGCCTCTTATTTTCCACTCTGCAATTGATTTGGTTAAGAGGAAACATGTATTTAAACGATATTAAGTCCGAAATTTGAGTTTTAAATATGAAAATAATAAATAAATTTCTCACAATTACAGTTAATTGGAAAAACGTGTCACAATCGCAAATAAACCAATAACACAGACTTAAGTACATGCGTATCAAATTTAAATAATTGTAAATTCAACAACAAAAATAAATGAATTGGGTGAAATTAAGTTTTTGGAACGCTCATTCATAATATAACAAAAACAAAGTGCAATAATTTACTTACTTAAAAAAAAATCAGTTCGAGTTTAAACCGCAAGTACTTTACAAATAATTGTGTGTGGCTAGTGGATTTTCATTGATTAAGCCATTAGAGTTATCCATTCTTGTAAACACATATTTTAATTAAAAAACTGCTAAAGAAAAACAAAAAAACAGCTTCAAAATGAGTCTGTGTGATGCTAGCGCCGTAACCATTCAAGCTACCCCTCAACAACAACACCAGAGCACACAAAGCATAGCCGACTATTTGGCACAATTGCTGAAGGATCGCAAACAAATGGCAGCTTTTCCAAATGTATTCAATCACGTTGAACGTCTGCTTGATGAAGGTATGTAACAAACTTAATTAATTTTAAAAATACAATTTAATATAATTTAATTATTCTTTAAACGCTAGGTATTAATATAAAAATATTTTCTTTTTCATATGAAAACTATGATTTTGAAATAATAACATGTGGTTCATGTGTGTTTTGAAAAGTTTAAGACATTTTTAAATTTTTTCGTTTAGAGAAGCCTAACATCGGAAATAAAGCTTTTGAGTGCGTTAGTAAAATTTTAGGCACAATCACTGAAATCAAAAAAAGTCTAGTTTTCAAAGCTCTGACTTTTATTGCTTTGTGTTGTTGTTTCTTTTTCGAAATTATTGCTATAAAGTGTAGCCCACAACAAGGAGTCGTTGATCTCTCTTTCGGAGAACGTGTTTTTAGTAAAACTACACAATGGTACGTGGATCTGGTTAAGCAGATCAAATGCCAAAAGCAGAAAAACTGTAGGCACACGTGATAAAAGCAATGAAAGTGTAGAAAGGCAAGCAGAAATGTCTTTTGTCTTCTATTTTCCTTGGCTCCGCTTTTGGAGTCTTTGAGTAAACAGCTCTAACAATTCGGTTCATTCCACCTTAATCGCTTTTTCTTTTTTTACTTTGTTTCTCACCCAATTCGCTTTCCTTTTATACACTTGTATTTATATAAAATTCTTTAGTTTTCTTTGATTTTTCTTGCTAGCTGTCTGGGGCACATTTCTTCCTGTATATGTTCATAGCATTACAGCCCATGCCCTTACAGTGCCTACTGTCTTCTTGCCACGATGCGCACACATTGTTGTCGCATTATTGTTTATCTGCTCCCACTTCGTATTCCATTCAAGTGCACTTGTGTGAGTCTTGGCATGTGCATGGTCCGCTGCTAGCTCCAGTCAAGACGCTGTGCAACATCGAAAGAATGTCTGTCTGCCTATTTGCGGTACAAACTTATCCCATTGAGTGCCATTCCATTCGTTACGTTTACGTTTTTTAATGCATTTATGATAATTCGATGCCCAGTCGCGTTGCCTGGCATGGGGTAAAGTGTCAATACCGGCGGGAGAATGGTGACCGAGAGTTCGCCTGCCCACTTGACATTTGCGCATTTACGCACAAAATTGTTGTATTGTTTCCTTGTAATTTGAATTGTTAATGCTTTGTAGCTGACCCGGCGAAAATGCAGAAATATGACGAAAGAACTGTGTAATTCGGAGATAAAAATACATATCCAGATATTTATGAATTATGTACATACATATGTATGTATGTACATATGTAAAAATTTTTGGAAATTTTCGGAAACGTGGCGGATATAATGAATTGCAGATAGTGATTTTCTGCGAAAATATTTCATTTTTGTTTACATTAAAATTGTCTGCGGATATGTATGTATGTAAATTTGGGATATATAATTTTTTCCTATTATATACATATATATTTTTACTGGAAAAGCGTGTAACTCAGTAGTGTGTTTTTATGTACATATATATGGATACTTAGATATGTGTACAGTGCATTTGTGCATGTGAAGGCTTCAGAGGCTTCAGAAGTTGTAGCTGTAAAAATTTGTATAACTTTTTAAGTGCGTGTCTCTCTTCATTCATCAGGTTCATTGTGCTTAAATTAATAATTTTGTTCTTCCAAAGATGTATTTTACTTCTTTTTGACACACCTTTATCAAATTAATGCGTTGGCAACCACAGTACTTAAGTAACGGTACAAATATTATGAGTTCGCAGCATGCTGATTTTTTTAATTTTCTTACCGCAGACATATTTTTTCATTACTTTCTAATTTTAAAAGTAAAAAAGCGTAAAAATTAAAAATTTAATTTTTTTTAATTCTTTAGTTGGCTAATTTTGTCAATTCTACGTATTTGGTGCCCTAATTTTAGACCAAAATAATGCCAATCATCTACATAGCTAAACAGTTAACCGGTTATTCTAAATAACATTGAAAAAGTTGCTGCACACTTAACAATTCACATAGTGATCGATAACAATCGCCACAAAATTTATTTCAGCGAAACTTTAACTGTTGATCTTTTTTTCCGGAAGCCCCAACTGGTGGCTGATAAAATAAAAACCAAAACCAGAATTGTATTCAAATCGAATACACCAACATTAATGCTCGAGATAAACATGTTTTCTATTTTAAATTTTTGTTTTTGTTTTACTTGATAATTAAATTCAAATAGCTACGGTCCGCAAGACAATGGCGACGCGGTTTCTTTAGATAAATAGTTAATAAACAAATAGTAAAGTAGATTAATAATTTTTCAACGTCATTTAGGTAAACCACCGAAAGGGTAGCCACAAAGCCAACAGACGTAGACGCTATGTGATAAGAATTTTATGTTATCAAATGGAATTAAATTCATTTCGCCACTACAAAGCGATATCAGCTTTTGGAAATGTAGTATGTGTATAAGTGTGTCTGTATTTTTACATTGTTATATAACAATATATGGCTTTAAAACTTTAAACGAAGTTGCTACACATATTTTTATCTGCGCGGTGCAAAAACAGTTCACTTTTTTATGCTCAGCATCCACGGCGTTAATGGCGGCCGTGTGTACCCAGTAACTAACCCCATGCAGTAATGAGTTTGTGTAAACAAATTGGCTATAAATAAACCATATGCCGCGCGAGAGCAGACTTTGCTTTTTATTATTTTTCTTTATTTTTGTTAATTACGGTGACAAATATTCAAAGTTTACACAATTTTTAACTTCAAATCCGCACGTTTTTAATTGAAAATTACTACCTAGATAAGCGCGAATAATGACAAAAATTAAATATTATAAATGGTGAATTCGACAAAATACATACATACATACATACATATGTATACATACATATGTGTATGTAAACCATATATGTACATATGTATATGTTGGACCTACTCCAGAAGCGTTTAAATGCATTTTTTTCTTCATTTTTAATTTGCTAAGATTCGCTTTACCTTCTGCATTTAATTTAATTTTCTTTTTTGCTGTGTTTCGTACTGCTTTTGATGTTTTGTTTTATTCATTTTAATATTTTTGATTTCCATGTCATATCTTTTTTGAAACCAATTTCCATACTCTATATTTTATTGATTGTTTACTTTTTTACTTTTTTGCAACTGAATTAAATTTTTTGGGTCAAATTTTTGCGAAAGGTGAGCTGCACTTTCTCCTTTCGACTTTTCGCTTTTGTTTATAAAATAAATTTACAACCAGCCAGATGTTTTACTGCTTAATAATCTATCTTTTGCAATTAATTGATTAAAATCGTATGCGTTTAAGCTTTAATGGCATATCAGTTTAATAGACAATTAAATTTTTTTTCTTCATTATCATAACTTTCGTATTTCATCGTGTATTTATGGTGAATGTGCATATCTAGTCTGCATAATGGTGTATTTCAATACATTTTCAAATAAAAATACAAGCGTTAGCAATGTTTTTATTGTTGTAAATGTCAGCACTGTCAGAAGACTAAAATATGTATGTGTATTTCGAAGCAATTTTTGGTTAGTTTTTGTTACGAAAGAATATATCGGCATTCTATGTCTTTGATCAGGTTTCATCACATTTTTCATACAATCTCATAAACAGCATATGAATACCAACCACATTCTATATCCTCCCTTTTTTCAGTATTTATGCCTGCCTAAACATGCGATCCTAAGCTTTGACTTTAAATTTGCGCATGAAATGTCTATTTTGCTTTCTAAAAAACCGCATGTGTCTATTTTATTCTATAACCGGAGGCAAAATGTCTTCGCTGGCGGTTAGAACACAACAGCAAAACTCGTAAAACTCTTAACTTCATTTTCGCCCAGTTCGTAATGGTATTCACACTGACCTAATTAAGTTACCTGTTAGCAACCAGCAACTTCTACGCATACATAAGCATAAATGCTTAGAAAAAATATATGCTTATAGCAAATAATGTTTGTAAATGTGTACGTATGTATGTACATACTTATGTATGCATAAAAGTGCGTACAACGAACCCGCATTACATAGATACTACATGTAATACATGTCTATGTATGTATTTCATAGTAGATTTTTGGCACTACTGACACACACTTGAGATTCTTTGACCATTTCTTTGCATTTTCTCCTTCGTGCGGCTGGAAGTTTCAACGCGTTTGACTGTGACTCACGGAATGACAGAATCTCAACAATTTATTCAAAACACTAATTCGCAGTTTGTTCGGGTTTTATGTTCGTACTTATATTTTTATTGTTACTATATGCAGATGTACATAAGTGTGATTGCACTCTGCTGGGTTTTTATATACATACTAATTTATTTATTTAATTTTCTGTAGCAAAGGAATGCCGTGGTCTGCATACAAATTTGCTTCAAATTTGAATTTAATTAATGCAATAAATGTTCTTATTGAAGTAGGTTGATAAAAATAACTAACAAATGGAAACTAAAAAATTAATTAAATTATCTAATAAAACTGAGTCCAAATGAAAATCGTTAATAAAGCGGAGGAAATATGAAAAAATAAATCAGGGGAAAAAATTGAATGGAATTAGGCGAAAAAGTATGTTACCTCGCGCATATGTACATACATACATACATATGTAGCTTGTATATTATCTTACAATATTTTTTGATTTCAGGCTCATTTTTTATAAAATAAAGAGTGTTTCATTAATTAGAAACAAGGCGGGCAGAATAATAGACATTTATCAAGTAATATATTAATACTTTACAAGCTAAAATATTTATTGATAAAGTATAAATAAAGGACAATAATACATAAAATTATATAATACATTAAAAAAAACATATTTCTATATAAATATTTACAAATGAATAATAAAAGAATCGATAATACTCAAAACCAGTATACACATTGGAAAAAAAAATACATAAATAATTAATTAATAAAAAAATTAAGAAAACCAAAAAAAAAAATTAATAAAAAAAAAATAAATAAAAATTTATTTAAAAAATAAAAAAAATAATATAAATTAATATATTTATATAATATTACACTAACAAAATGTACAGCGAATTTGCAATTGCAAATATGCAAGACCATTTGCACCAGATTGTGAATTGCCCTATAATAAAAAACAAATAATATAAATAAAGTAGAAAAACTTAGAATAGATACTCAAAAATGCATGCAAATTCTAAAAAAAAATACTTATAATTTGTATATAAAAAAAAAAATAAAAAACAATATAAAGAAAAAATAATTTTGCATTTAAATAAAATAATATTAAAATCAACCCCCACTTCTCATCAATTATGTTTGAAAGTATGCAATTAATTTTGTACTATTATTTGCAATTAAACTCTCTTTGTTTTTGTTAATAACTTTTTCATTGCATAATTATGTCCAATTTCGCTCGCTTTAATCGGCTCTCAACTACATAATCGTGCCACAATAGCGTTAGCAGCCGGCGTGCGCACTTCGAAACGTTACGTAGTTATGTATTTACATAGCAATATAGTAATAAAAGCGCTAATTTCTTCTTTATCTCCACTACGTACGAGTACATACTTCCATAATGAGCTACCCAGCGGTAAATTGCTTTCCGAACTATGCATGACTGTTTGCCTAACTGTTATCGACGAAGTGAAGGGAAAGGGAGTAAGCAGAGAGTGGGCGGGGGGCAATTAAAAGTGGAGGCGGAAATGTGTGTAGAATATTTAAATGCAATAATTCTACTTATAGCTACTTTTTGGCCTCCAAATATGGCTGAGAAGGAAATGTGTCTTAACAGAAATTGTTGGCTGGCAACGAAATTTGTATATGCAGCGTTGTTGTATTCGAAACAATTAATAAATTTATATAGTAAATATTATTATTTGGTTTGGTTTTGACCAGTTTTCTGTTTGGTTACACACACTGTTTACTCGTTATACTGTTATTTGCCTACTTATTTCACAAGTTCTACTGTAAGGCGACCTAAGCAGCTAATGAGTTGAGATTGTTGTAAGTCATTGAGCTGCTTTTATATATAAATGTGTGTATGTACATTAGAGCTGGCAGATTTTTAGTATAAAATGCTGTTGTTGTTGTTGTTGTTTTAACGGAGATTCAATCCCCGTTGGGATGGTAAATATCATTTGAGTTGTCGTCGAGGTCATCTAACGGTAGGCCCAAGAAACGTGCTGTTTCGACGGGGTCGGACCAAAGGGAGGAGGGTGTTAGATGGGTAGGGTTTGTGGGGCATGCAAAGAGGTGGTCAGTGTCATGCGGAGACTCGTTGCATGCAGGACATACATCGAGTATGTCAGGGTCTATTCTGGATAAGTAGGAGTTTAACCTGCTACAGTATCCAGAACGAAGTTGCGCAAGGGTCACACGCGTTTCTCGCGGCAGCTGGAGCTCTTCGTCTGCGATGGGTGGTGGTTTAACTCCAAGAACGCCATTCACGGGAAGGGAGTCGGTGAAGGTGTTGATGGCTCCACTGTGAATGGCGGTCAGTACCTGTCGAAAGTTAGTTGCGTCCGAAGTCCGGTCGGCGTACTGTACGACGTCGTCGACGTAATCCAGGAATGACCTCTTGATGCTCCTAGGAGGCGGTTCCGCTCCAAGCAGATGGCTGCAGGGGTGATTTCTGCGAAAGCATCCCAGCAGGAACTGCCTGGAGAGGAGTTCGTTATGCTCCTTAACCGGGAGCATGCGCGTCTCACTATGGAGGTGTTCAATCGGAGACATCAAGAGACATCCTGTAGTGGTCCGGAGTGCAGTATTTTGGCAGGTCTGAAGTTTCCTCATCTGCGTGCCACTGCATCCAGGCGACCATATGGGCGCTGCGTAATTGAGGACCGGCCGGCCGATTGCCTTGTATGTTGCCAACAACGTTTCTTTGTCTTTTCCCCATGTGCTGCCGGCTAGCGACTTGAGGATTTTGTTGCGGCTCTGTACTTTGGCGATAATCGCGGTCGAATGCGGAGAGAAGGAGCATAGACTGTCGAAAGTTACACCTAAAATCTTAGGATTATTGACAGTCGGAATTTTGACGCCGTCGACTGCAATGTTAAGCTCAAGTCTATACTCCTTCGTCCAGTTGGTAAAAATGGTCGCTGTGGATTTGGTGGGGGAGAGTGTCAGATTTCGTGCAGTGAGGAAACGAGAAAGATCGGAGAGGTAGCTGTTTACCTTCGAACACATGCCATCGATTCCATTGCCCGACGCCAATATCGTGCAGTCATCAGCGTACGAGGTTATGGAAACTCCCTCTGGTGGTTGTGGGAGTTTCGAGATGTAGAAATTAAACAGTAGTGGGGAGAGGACACCACCCTGTGGAACCCCCTGTTTAATTCTTCTCAGTTTAGATGTTTTACCTCGAAATAGTACGGATGACTGGCGACCGCTCAGGTAGTTCATGGTCCACCTCTTTAACCCTGGAGGGAGCGTAGTTGTTTCAATGTCCTGCAGTAGCGTTGTGTGATTGACCGTGTCAAAGGCTTTTGACAGGTCCAACGCTACGAGGATCGTTCTTTCGCAGGGTGGTTTCTGGTTGAGGCCACGAACTATCTGGGCGTTTATGACGCTAAGTGCTGTGGTGGTGCTATGCACTTTTCGGAATCCATGCTGGTGGCTGGCTAGGCTCAGGTGGTGAGTGAAGGTCGGGAGTAGCAAGGCCTCAAGTGTCTTCACTACTGGGGAGAGGAGAGTTATCGGGCGACATCCATGGCGATTATCCAATTCCCACGACAGCCGGTTCTACGCACCGGAATTAACTCGGATTTCATCCGACCAAGGGCTGTTTTTTCGGCGATCTAACCCCGTTTGGATCGGTGAGTATTAATTTGTGTTTGTCGTCATTAGAGTGTAAAATGCTCTACAACTTTGCCTAAAACATTATGGGTTTAAAACCGGTTTCAAGCCAGCGATTTTTAAGGCGAAATGCCAGAAATCTGATGGATCAGTTGTATGGGAGATATGTGATTTAATTGTCCGATTTTACCGATTCCAACAAATTATCAGTAGAATATCAAAATGCATCTACTTATTAAATATTTGTGGATATCTCAAAAAATGACGCACAAATTTTTTTATTCCCAAAAAAACTTCTTAAAATTTTAGGCTCGAAACCGGTTTCAGACCCATAGTCTATTGGGCAAAGACTACATTCTACTATCATATATAAAACATCAATTTTCTAATTTTATTTTTTACTCTGTTGGGTTAGAATCTTGGATATTCCGAATTCTTTTCAAATCGAAAGTCTCTAGTTTTAGAATATTTTATTTTTAGTTTCTTTTTCAAATCGAAAGTCTATAATTTTTGAATATTTTATTTTTCATTTGAAAACTCATTAAAATATATCGTCGCCACATCTTATTTTTTATAGTTTCAAAATGGCTTTTAAAATATTTTGGAATAACTCGGCAAAGGGCCCAGTGCGGTAAATTTTGAAACTCTTGCGAGCATTTAAAATATTTTCCTGTGCTCTAAAGTTAATTTAAATGCATTGAAAGCCCCCAAAAAGCAAATACTCTCATAAAAATATATCTCTGTGTGTCCGATACATTAATGTGCGCTTTTCGAAATTACACCCTAGGCGCGCACCGTTAACTACAATTCAGTTTATTATTTCAATCCGATTATTTCTGGCATCATTTCATGGTACACACACCATCACATACACACTTTTTTATATGCACGCGTATATGTGTGATATCTAATAAAATCTTGATTGAAAATAGTCATAAACATAAATTTCGGCAGTTGACAGGTTCGACACACTACATAAAGTCTCACAGTAAAACATAACACAGCAGATTTCAAAAATATCAATTCGACTAATGTGTCGTGTAAGAACACTCGGACGAGCGCGGCGCTGCGATCGGAAATTTTCCTACATATGCAACAAAGTAAAAACGTCTTAGAAACGCTGTGGCGATTGCGAGTCAGAAATACACAGCTGAAACACACACACACATCAGCACCACATGTTTGTATGTATGTGCATGGCGACTGTTCGTATAAAAATATATACTCGTAAAAGTCTCAGCGCGCAGCTATAATCATATTTCTAGATTTCTACACCCACGCAAGCTTTTTCTAAAGACGACGACCCCCACCCTCCGCTGAGCAAATGTGTGCGCGACGCGAGTGGGAGAACGATATTCTAATTTCGAATGTGGCACATGCTTGTTCGAAATGCATTGCATGGCGACGAAAATGCCTGCCGAAAATAATTACAAACACTCACACACATACAGTTAGTTAAGCTCGATCAGAGGGAAAACACCAGGAAACTGTAGTTTTCCGTAATAAAAACATGAAATAATAAAAATATGAAAAGAAAACATTTTAAAACATACCGCACTGAAACTGAACCAAAAAAAAATACAAAGTAGCATTAAAAAATAAAACAACAAATGTGTGCAGCAAAGCACAGAAACAGCGTTCGCGCTGAGGTCACTTTTTTCGAAATTACGAAAATACCAACCAAATTGTGAGTGTTAACAAACGAAACGCCGAAGCGTCAAGTGAGCAGCGTGAAAACAAAGTCAGTAGCAGCAGCATACTGCGAAGCTGTAGATACGACGCGTTCGCTGGGCATGGGTGGTTGGGAAGTGAAGACGAGAGCAGCTAGCCAGTAGTTATTAGAACCTAATGCATGCACATTTAGATTCGCTAGCTGATATGTTCAATTGTTGTTTTTATAAGTTCTTCTTCCCCCGTTTTGAACTTTTTTCGCCGGTTTGGATGCTGCGGCTGCCGGCGTTTATCTTTACAGTTTTATTTTTATTGTTTTTATTTTCTTCTGATTTCACTAAAAAAAATTGTGCGCCACATGGTTGATCGGTGGGTCGGTCGTTCGTTTGGATAACAGCCGTATACGATCACGTACGAGATCGTAAAACTAATTTTCAACAACAACGTGCAGATGAAAACAACATGGCCATAAGCAAAGCGGTGTGTACGGTGTGTATGCCAATGGGTGTACTCGGCAAATTTTCGAAATTTTCATTTCCACCAAAAAAATGTGTTTATCTTAAAAATAGAATTCTTGTTTTTCTTATGTATGACATGGAGCGGTTTTGAAGTGTGCGAAGTGATTATGGGCTGCTGTGTACTCGTGATACAGGAAGGAGACTCCGTGGTACTGCATTTTGATTAAAGTTCTGGTCTCAACATTTTTTTTATACATATTTTGTTTTTTAAATTTTTTATTTTTAATATTTTTTTTAATACTTTTTTATATTTTTTTGGTATTTTGTTTTGTAATTTTATTTAATATTTGATTTTTTTATTTGTTTTTTTTTTTTTTTTTTTTTTAAATTGTTTTTTTTTTTTTTTTTTTTTTTTTTAAATTTTTTTATTTATTTAATTTTTATTTATTTTTTATATTTTTGTTGATATCAATTTTTAGAATTTTCTTATATAATTTTTTTTTTTGAATTTTTGATTTTTTTTTTTTTTTTTTTTTATTTTTTTTATATATTTTTTTTTTAAATATTTTTTTTTTAAATTTTTTTAATATTTTTTTTTTAATTTTGTTTATTAATTTTTTTTTTTAATATTTTTGATTTTGTTTTCTTCTTTTTTCTTTCTTTTTTTCTCTTGCTTGCAAACATTCGTACCAACGTTTGCTGACTGCATTAGCGTTTGCATTTTCGACTGAGATTTTGGGTCAGCGACAACGATACGGCATCGGCACCCACATGTGGATACATGAAAATAAATCAGCGGCGTGTAAAGCGAGAACGAGATTAAT
Source organism: Bactrocera neohumeralis (assembly GCF_024586455.1). Taxonomy (NCBI): domain Eukaryota; kingdom Metazoa; phylum Arthropoda; class Insecta; order Diptera; family Tephritidae; genus Bactrocera; species Bactrocera neohumeralis. The sequence goes on along the minus strand of NC_065919.1, from coordinate 86,552,997 downwards.
AAAAATCAGACATTTCAGTACTTTTCGTTGCCTTTGTGCACCGCCCATCCCTTTTCTTGTGCTCACACTAATTCAAAACAAGCACTGCTGCCCCGCCCCCTCTTCGCCTAAGTACAAATATTGTGTGTGTCACACTTCATTGGCGATCGGTTTAGAATTTAGTGCCCAAAAGAGCAATTGAAACTCGTAAAATATAAATAAAGCGCGCGACCGCCAACAGTGGAAGAATGAGCGAACGAACGAACGTACCATTTGTCTTGGCACTCGGCGCACATGACTAATTTCAGTGTGGAAGCGACGAAGCAACGACGATTGAACGCCAAGCCCCAACACAAATATGAATACACAAACATAACCAAATATACATACATATATATGTATGTATGTACTCTACAGTAGCTGATGAACAGTTGCACGGTAGCAACATGCCGCCGATGCGCCGTTGTTGTTGTGGTTAACATTCGTGGTGACGACGAATGGCGCTTAATGAAGCAACAAGCCAAAAATATGTTTGTACTCGTAATAAAAATAAAAGTGCGTACATCAAACTCATCATTTCTACCAACAGCATATGTCGATCAGTTCATCAGTTGCGATCGATCGCATTGACCAAACAAACCGCATTAACTTTAACTTATTGACAATTTGCGGCCAATACCACTCCTCCACTCATTCTGTTATGCGGCCATGGCTGGTGCATTTGCGGTAACTGCATAAATCATGCACACAATGCGAGAATTTGTAGCGATCGCGCTTCATCGATCGCCATAAGAAATGCTTCACACTACCGTTTTGCTTTTCACTAATTTAAATTTTAAATTCATTTCAGTCGAAAATTCGCTAGCATACGTTGCCTGCCGCCTGCTGGCCGCCGCTTAGTCAACAAGCCTTGTAATTGTTCGCCAACCGAGTGATCGCACAGCGATCGTGCATGCTTTTAGGCATTGCTGCTGCTGCTCTCTCTTTAGTACAAGCCGGCTCACAGCAGCTGCGTACGTGCGTGCCACTTGTGCAATGCTATTTTGCCCCAAGCCCCAAGTGATCGTTTATCGTTTCTGATCCGCAAACGATCGTTTGCCCACATACGCTTGATCGATTAAATGCCATTAAATTTTATGCGTAACATGAATTTAATGCCGTCTACCGCAAGTAGCCCATTCAATCGCAAGCACGTTTTTTTCATGTTTTTCAACACATACTACTCTACTCACTGCTGCGTACGGTTTTGGATTTTCTCTATTTTTGCATATGTCAAAAGCTTCACATTGTTCTCGTTTTGTGTCTGCTGTGTCATTGCTGTCGCTTCGATTATGACAGTGATTGCCAAGCATAGGGCAATATTCAAATTGGCGCTTGAGCTGAACGAGCGCGATAGCAGCAGTCATTGTCAATTTTCAATTTGTATAGTGGACAGCAAATAAAGCGAGCAAAAACAAACAAAAAAAGAAACAAACGCTGAAAGGGTCCACTTGGTGACCGAAAGCCGGTGGCAAGTCATTGGTTGGCTGGAGACATTGTGTTGACGCATTGTCGACAAATAAGGAGCACAAAAGCGATTTTACAATTGGAATTTGGAGAACTACTCAAGCGTGTGAGCAGCGTCAGAAAGCAAAAAATATGTTGTTTGATGATTGACAATATTAGACATATATGTATTGTTGATACTTGCCAGCTATGATTCAATACTGTGATGGTCTGAAACTTCATTTCTGGTTCTGCCAAAAGTGGAATAATGATCATGTCGTTGGATATATGATGGTTAGCATCAAAGTTCAGAGTTTATTTCAAGAAAAACCACAGAAACTTTAAATTAAATGGGGAATGTTTATTATTATTAGAAAGCACATTCTTTGGTATTTATTTTTCGAAGATTATCTCTTTCAATTGCCGCGGCTACGTCTGTCAGACGATCCATCCGTTGAGTCCACCTTTCGATGACTCGTTCGAGCATTTCGACTCGGGATGAAATGGTAGCACTTGAATCTCTTTAAGTTGCTCTTCGCTCCAAATGCGGCAATTTTGTTTGTTTACATACTCATTGAGCCAAAAATGGATCCTGTCGCTGAACAAAATTTGGCTCGAAAACGTTAGATCTTATTGGAACTTTTCAGGATCCAATAGAGCGAAGCGATGTCGCTTGTGAAGGTGGAGCGGTTTCAATTCTTGTACAAGCTGTATTTTGTGCGCTTTCAATTTAAGATCTCGACGTAAAATGCGCCAAGTCGTTCCATACGCCAGTCCGAATTGCTGCGAACGGCGCCGAGTGGACTCTCCACGGTCTTCTGGTACGCCCTCTGCTATAAAGTATATAATTTTTGTTTTCGGAATACGAATAACTGGATTCAGCGATTTTGGCTCAAACTAAATAAACCTATAACCCATAAAAATATTGTAGGTTAGTTTAAGTTTGCCTTAACAGACAGTGATCATAGGCGACCAAAGAGGATGTCATTCCAACGTCCACCTGCCACATCAACTTCATGAATTAATAGGATGGCGGCAGTCTTGGCATTAGTCTAACAGTCATTTCTGCTGGGTGTCTCCTAGGCATACTTAGGTGACAAAATGCTTTGCCACCAGCTCAGGCTTCAACCAATCCATATAATAGTGTTCAGCAAAGAGCTCTGTCGAGCTAAGTGTCCAAAAGTCCGTAGGAGTCGTAAGTCCATGAAGGCTGCAGGTCATTAAGCGCTACCCAAGATGCGCTGCGTGGTCGTTCCCAGGACAGTCGAACCTACGTAATCGAAACGGACTCGGATTTTTATCCGACCAAGGGCTATCAACTCGGCGGAAATTTGCCGCTACAACAATAACAACAGCAATATGCACCCGCGGAGTCGCATCTGCCTTACATCATGACTTTATCGGTGGCTTATATTAAGAGGGTATTCTACTCTAGAATTTTGAAAAATTCGATTTTTTTTCATATATTTGAAGTTTAGACCCTTAAGAACATATCCTCCAAAGGATTTTTAAAAATTAAAATTTTTTTAAGAGCTACAGTTACTTTAGTCACGCAGTACCTAGCCCGGTTCGGCCGGACTCACTTTTTTAATATATTATTTTTCACTGAAGTGTTTTTCGAAATATCAAGGCAGCTTTGCTCCGAGAAAATTTATTTCGGTATTAGGTACTTACATGATCTTCTGAGCACGCGCTTTCAATTCAACAAGTTCTAGCTTTATTTGAAGCAGTTGCTGCGGTTTCACAAAATGTCCTGTCTACGTTTTGCCTTACTATAGTTACAGAAGCATTGCGACCTTTGTAATACCGACTCACCCATGTCCACTGCTTACCATATTCGACGTCTCTACCCTCCGCCGCCGCTCATTTCTCGACAACAATTAGTTGAACAAATTTATTTACAAATTGTTGCATTATTTTCGCTGTCACTTTTATTGAATGCCCGCAACAACAATAAACAAATGCGCAGAGTAGCTCAGTCTGGCGTTGCTGATCTATACAAACGCTCTGTTTGTTGTTGTTGATGATCGTAATGATGGCTTTTCCAACTGACAATGACGCTGATCGTTCATGACGTTGACATTACACACACACTACTACATCCATATATTTAATTGGCTTATTTATGTATTCATTATCATTGCTTTAATTTCCATTTAACCCGATCGCTTGCATGATTTTGTTTATTTATTTGCCGTCGCTCATTCCAGCGAGCGTTGTATTGATAATTTGAAATTTTCACTGCTTCACTTACCGACTTTTAATTAAATTTTCCACATTTTGCCGCAAATCAAATAATTGTATTTCTATCGATCGGGCCGCAATTGTGCCGCCGCTTGTTGCCAATTAATGCCGTCGGTTTTCCATTACCGCGGCACTCAATGCATGCCTTTTGTTTTGCGCCTGTCTGTGTATCCGATATGTTAAGTGTTTGATGTTTCGGTGTGTGTGTGTGTGAGTGTGTCCGTTATCGCTTGTGTGCCATATGGAGCGCATACGATCGCACAAATGGTTGCCGATCACTTTGCGGTTCACTGCTCATGCGCGATTTATCGCCTAAGGAGGGGCTGATTTTGTGGGCCGTTTGGGTCTGGCAGTTGCGCTTAAGCCAACGCAATTTATGGTGTCCTAATGTAGGCTGTAAAGGCTCCATTACTGCTGAAGAATTTATTTATTTGCTCACTTTTAAGCGCATCTGTTGTCTGTCATGCTTTGGCGATTTCTGCTTTGGCACAAACACATATTTTTAGTACGTAATTGCGCTTCCTCCAAGCGCAGCAGCAGCGCAGTTACGTCATGGCGCTGATCTAAGCTAAAGAATTTGATACTCTCCAGCTACCTCAAGTGACAATTGCGCCAGCGCTGCTGCAACGGCGGTGCGTGGTGCGCGGGGGGCTGTGTGGCGTGTATCGCTGCTGGTGTGGGGTAGGGGGCGCGTTTCATTAGCTTGTGGCGCGTGTTCGTGTAATTAAAATATTTTCAACTTTTCATTGTTCGCCGAATAAAGCGCGCTGACGCTTGCTGAGCTTGTTGTAGTTTAAGTGACGCGCATAAAAACGAAACTCGTACGTGCTATTGGCATATTTGTGTGTATATGTGTGTGTGTACTCCAACACATGTGACAGAATACCACGAAATCAAATGTTTTCAGGTTATGTGCGGATTTTTGTTAAACTCCACTGCGCCTGCTTACTGCACAGCAACAACAAAGCGTTGCATTTGTAAAGCCATCTGTTGTTGCACGCTTTGCTGCGCTGATCTTCGTTTGCATTTGGTGTCCATAGTCCACCCTTGCAAGTCTCATTTTCATGCGCCGTCTCCCCCACCCCTCCACAGCCCACATAACGGCGGTACAAGTTCTTAAATTGCATTAAATGTAAGTGATCATCATTTGTCTATGTATTGTCTATGTGTGGGTGCTGCTGCATCACTATGTGGCACCCTCCGCCGCCACACACTCTCCACCGCCACACACTCTCCGCCTGCTTTTTAGCTACAATAATGTTGCTTGTTTCGGCATTCGACTTTCCAAGTAGCCCAACGCGCGCTATTTATTATTGTTGTTTTACGAGAAGTCTTGCAACTTGAGTGGCAGCTGAAGTTGAAGTATTCATTATCCTCATATTTCCACGCGTCCAATTGCAGCGCTCACACACATACACGCACGTAGTTTCGCCTGCATGCCGCCATATTGCGCACGCGCAGTACGCACGCTCAGCGCTCGCTCATTGAAGTAGTTCCCATTCAATTTAATTTCTTATCTGAATTGTTCATTTCAACCCTGCAGCCATAATGCGTGGTGGAGTTAATGCGCGACTTCTTTATTTATTTCGTTTTTGTTGTTGTGCCGCTATCACAATTGCCACATACTATTGTTGCTGTTGTTTTTGTGCCATTAAATGTTTTAAAGTTAAATTGTTAATCGATATGAATGCCTGTTTAATTGATCCCTGCAATAATTGGTTTCGAGTGCGCGCTCTTTAGAGTTCGCCTGTCTTTTTTATGCGTGAAGCAGGCAATGGCGGGCATAATAAATCTACTTTTGGAGTTAGTGCTTGCGTGAAATATGGGTTCATTTGCCTTTATATGCTTTCGCATTAATAGATATCCGCATAGTTTCCCTATAACGGCGCTTCAATGCGGTCGGAAATATTCTCATTTTTATCAATGAAGTTAAAATCACAATTCAATTAGAAAAAATCAATTTAAAAGGCCTCAGTGTTGAGCTGCCAGCTGAAATTATGAGTATATGCATATAATTTGTTTAAAAATTGTAATATCACGTTTGGCACAAATTTAAGCAGCTTTCCTCGTTTGACGAATCTGCTACTAACTCATTGTTAACACTATTCCATCTGATCAAATTTGACCCGGACTGACGTTTATTTTAAAATAATTCTTTAATTTCTTGCCTGATCTCATAAAAGCATGCCAACTTACACTTTCTTCGGTGTCTTCACTGAATTATTATTTTTTGGTTTTTTATGAGGCTCGGCCGGAATGGCCTTTGGTGTCTTCAGTGAATTCTGTTTTTTTTTTTTTTTTTTTTTTTTTTGAGGCTTGGCTAGGATAGTCTTCTGTGTCATCAAGTTATTGTTATTTTTTGTTATTGTTTCTGTTATTGTTTTGAGTTTTGGCGTCATTCGCTAGATTGTTGTACGGTTTCCATGCCATATTCATAAAATCACGTTTCGTCTCCAGCAATTAAGCCTCTACTCGACTTCCGTATTGCAAAAGATTCAGGCCTTCTGCTACAAATCTGTCATTAACTTTATACCCAACATTAACCAAAATGTGTTGAGCTGATCCGCCAGAGATATTGAGATCATCTGCTAGCCTTCTGCTGCCAACGTCATAATTTTCAAGCACTGTTTCTATAAATTGTTCGATGTTATCGTAATGACAGATGTTGATGCACGACTCGCATGAGGCAAGTTTTCGAGGACTTCACGATCTCACTGCATACTTTGTCCCACTCAAATACTTATGTTTGTGATAAAGAAGACACCTCAAAACACCTCTGCAACATTTTCAACAATCAGCAAACTTGTTAAATTTTTTTCGATATTGGCGATTTTAACGCTAGACAAGCTTTTCGCGTCGTCAACCACACTCTAGTTGACACTTGGAGATCAGACTTCACATGAATGTAGAGAAAAGGTTGTTTTAATAAAGGAAATTCACGCTCACAGTTTAAATAGACTAGTCCGGGTCAAATTTGATCACACTGAAAAATTGGAAACCATGTATTTAAGGTGGTATCAATATAGGAAATCCACGATAGCATTTTATGTAGACCAGACCGGGTCAAATTTGATCAGACGGAACCTCTAAACTGGAAACCATATATTTTATGAAGTTGTTAGGAATACGTTCGTTTTCCGAAAGAATATATCGATATGCGTCGTAGACTTTTTTAATGAAACTTTTTTATTATACTAAAAGATTATGATATCACTTTATTATACAAGTATTTTCCCAATGTGTTCAAGTTTGAATATTATATTTGGAAAATGGTCTCTGAAAATATTTTTAAACGTTTCGTCTCTTAATTCGTTTTTAATTGCAACAACTAATTCTGTGATTTATTTGAGTTTCATTTCGTAATTACTTCATCCATAATCATTGAGACTCAAGAAACCGGTTTGGGACATGGAACTGCAAATTCCAGAACACCTGATTCTAGATTGCCCAGCAATTTGTAGAAGCAGGCTCAAAGCTCCTCGATCCATCTACGTGGACAGGAATCGCATCACCTCCATCGTGCCCAGCAAGCTACTGGAATTGTTGGGAGTGCTAGTGTGATATAGGAGAGAGAACAATAGACAATAGGTCGCAGTGCAAAACCTCAATTTAATTTCTACCTATTTCTATGGGGCTGGCAGATCGAAAAGACTGCAGGAAATGCCTAAAGCAGGGCACTAGGGAAACAATGGAGCATCTGACAGGCGGGGATACTGGCCACTATACTATCGAGAAAATGGAGCATCTCTTGTGCATTTGTCCCGCATTGACAAGACTACGCTATAAACATCTGGGGTCCCAACAGGTTGATACACTGGAGGAGGTATCGATAGTGAGGCGCAGAATCTGTTAAAACTCGCATCAAGCACAGGCATCCTAAACGATAACTCTCTTGGACTTAGCAAGTGAACTCCATCTGGTATCGTAAAGGACCAAACTGGTCTACGTGTGGCTTATTGGCCTACCAGATTAACCTAACCTAACCTATCTATTTCTATAATCGTTGGTTTAGTTGATCATATTTCCATAATACTTTTAGATAAGGGTTGATTTTTCGATGTCAACAGCAATCGTGATTTTTCTAATTTTTTACACATATGACTTTTTCGTCACTAAATTGTCGTGAGAATTGTTTAAGCCACTTTATTAAAACCTTTTTTGTGCAATAAATATTTGTGAAACGATTTTTTTTATCTAATGGTTTTTTTTATGTGGAATAATTTGTATACAAACATTCCGACTGTATTTGTGGAATCTGGAATCATTAAAAACTTCAGCGCTAGAGAACAGAAAACACCAGGCACGTTTCCAAGTCGACACGAACCAAATGCGGCAAAGTGTTGACATCAGCAGGAGCTCTAAGGAATCCGCAAGAACATACGGCAAGCGGTGCATATACTACCTACAAACATATGTATGTATGCACGTGTATGGGCATAAAAAAACAACGGAAAAATAATCGCAAATGTGTACGAAGCGTTAAATTGCCGAAAAATATCTTAAAATAATAAAAAAAAGAGCGAGTCGAAAGAAACATTAATAGCCAAGACATGCGGTGTGGTGTTCTTCTGTGCGCTTGTCGGCAAAGCACGATGAACGTGTTGTTGCTATAAAAATACAGCCAGCATTGAAATGCCAAGGAAATGTGTGCTATTCTCCACCGGCTCATATACATACAAATGAGCGTATAATCGCGCGCGCATAGAAATGAAAATAGACGCACAATATAAGCAAGTTCGGAAGAGGGGCAGCGCGCGGATAAAACATGAATGCGTCACTCGCGCGAGCAGAAATTGAATTAAAGAATATGCTTTTGCTTGCGATCATACAAACATATGTACATTTAGGTGTTTAGATGAGTAAGAATTCAATTTCCTCACAAAATAGTGAGATTTGTTTACGAGCGCGCTCGGCAACCGGCAACTGACTAATTTGTTTGAATGTCTGTCAACAGCGCGTCCGCCTCTTTCACCGTTCGCCGCAGGAAGATGCACAGCGCGATAACGCGCACACACGAGTACGTGCGGATTGACAAAAGCCTCCGCATCGGCTGCAGAAGCACGCCCGCCGACAGCCTGGCTGAACGCTATTCGACGCGTTCGTGTACTACAATGAACCCGCTTTGACTTTTCGGTAATCTGAAGCTGGCATCTATGTTTCTTTCTCAACTCTAATGTCGAACAAATGCACAATGCCATAATTGTACTCTGGCACTTGAAAACATATGCGGCGTGCACGCAGGTCCGTAAGTGCGCCTTGCTTGCTGGCGATGTTTTTTAGACCTTTTGACTAAATCTAAATTGTTTTGTCCACACCAAGTGCTCCCATTCATGGTGCTGCGCACAAACAATCAATGTAATGTTTCCACACTTGCAAATTGCTGGCGTCCGAACGTTCGTGCCAAACACACAAACACAACGATGGGCGGCCGAACGCATTGCTGCAGTAGGCGCGCGCAGTTTGGGCAACGATATGACTAACTAGTTCCAGCAGTGAACCAAAAAGCGAAAAGCGCAGCGCAATGGCAGTGCGGTGGTGGCGGCGGCGGCGTTCGACTCCTACATGGCGTTCTCGTGTGGCAACTAGTTCCAATTCTGCGTGCCGCCTGCTCGGCTCAAGTGTTGCATGATCGCGCACCAATAACCGGCTGCCCACAGTCGCTTTTGCTTTTTTGTTGCATTCAACGCGTTTTTCAAGCCAACACACACACACACATGCAAATATTGACACATTTCTCGTTATACTGTTATGTATGTACGCATGTCTGCTTTTGTCGATCGTCGATCGTCTATAAAATGAAATTTGTAAAATTTGCGCTTTTGTTGCTGGCTGGCTGGCTTGTTGTTGTACGCGGCACACAGACCTGCCACCCGTTTTAGTTTTGCGCTATTTTGACAAATACGTCTGCCGTCCATGTGTTGGCTTTGATGGCATTCAACTATTTTGATGAGAAGATTTTGGTATCGCATAGAATTCTTTTGGAAACTCAATTGCTTGGCGTTGTAATTTCGTTTTTTAATATCAGATGTCAAAATACGTGTGTGTGTTTGCAACGATATTGGCGTCGTCGATGTCGCCATGCACCGGTTATACTGCTTGTGGTCGTGTGGTTTTGGTACACAAGTCTTGCCATATGTGTTTCATTTACCAGCTCTGAGCTGTGTGTGTTGTTGCCGCGTTCAGTTGGAAAATTTTGTATTTACTGTGACTTACTGTCGATATTCTGTGTGAAGAAAATCAATTTTATTAAAATTATCATCGTATTTAAGCTTATTTTGTATGATAAGGTATAAAACAATCACTGCAAAGTGTTTTATCGCATTTGACACAAAAAGTAAGAGGTTTTTTTTACAACCTAGTCTTTGGCCACGCCTCTGTTTGTCCCTCTTCATCATGTAGTGACCTAAATTATAAAATTGACCAGTTTTAAAAATTCATATTAAAATAATACTTTTAATAGCGAGAGAAAAATTATAATAGGAAAATAGTACATGAATATAAATTTCTACAGAAATAATTAAAATAAACGGTCAGTTATGAAAAAAAAAATATTTTTATTCCTATAAAAATGTGGGTTAATGTCACGTTTGGAAGCTGCTTTCTTCGATTTATGAACCCGCTTCTAACACATTATTAAACTATCCCGTCTGATCAAATTTGACCCGGACTAACGTGCTCATTTTCGCGTATTTTTTAAATGATTCTTTACTATCGCCTTCAAAATGGGCTCCTGATCTAACAAAAGCATCCCAACTTACACTTTTTATTATGAGACTTGGCTGAGATAGCCTTCGTTGTCTTCAGTTAATCCCGTTTTTTGTTTTAGCGTCATTCGCTAGATTGTTCGACGGTTTCGACGCATTTAATCACTTTTTAATTATGATAATTTTTGCTCGGCTTTTTTGAAGACATGTAATTTTGTGTAAACTTCTTGTTGGTTTTCGAACAACGTACTTTTTCCATTACTAACTTTTAGGGAACCTAAAATATCTCGTTTATTTCAATAAAAATTATTTCCAAATTTACAAATATTTCAAATTAGTTCCAGTGATCCGTGTATTGCGAATCTCAAAAATAAAAACTATGTACCATACTGGTGCATCTAGGCTCTTCTCCACCTGGTCTTTCCAACGGAATGGAGGTTTGCCTTCCTCTTCCTCTGCTTCCCCTCTTGTGTCAACTTTTCGAACAAAATCGTATGTTTTTTGGACTTCGAATGTCAGTTAGTGATCAAATAACGCTTTCTAGAAGCTGCATCATCATCACAACGTTGTCTAAATTGTATATGAAAGTATATTATATATGTGGAAACCTTGAAAATCGACATTTTCAACTGCTTGCTGCGTCACAACGTCTGATAATTGATCAAGCAACCATCTTTCAACCCCAAACAATAGCTACCTTTGCCACCACATACTTATAATTTAATTTACTTTAGCTTTTTCGTTTGGCTTTCCGACTCCTGGCCCGCAGGCGAGACTACCTTGCCATATAGTCTATATTTAAAGCTACTTCAATTTAAAAATTCTCATTTGTATACACAAAAACACACTGCGCTCATAGCAATATACACAAATGCAATATAAATTCAGCACTCAGAGGTCATAACCTCAACGAATGCTGCTTAGTTGTGGTTTCATTGCTGGTGGAGGGAGGGTACCGTGTCATGCTTGGCTCAGCGCCGCTAGTCTCATCAAGTCGCAACAATACAAAAGTGTCTCTTTGTTATGTTAATTTTAGGGGTTGCTCAGGTTCGCTACTCGTCCTCCTGCTTCGCCCAGCGATTGTTGGACGCACGGCGATCTAATGATCTTGTTGCAGTGGAGTCGGTAGCGTTTGGCTAATTTATTTGTCGCGGCATTATTCTGCTGTTTGATACGCGTACTCAACGGGAAGTAAATATTTTCTTATTATACACACAATGAACCTGTTGAAAGTGACTTTATCTGCCATGTGTTTGCGCAGCGTGTGGCGTAAGTATGCAGAGGCATATCCATACATATTTCTTTATACATATGCATGTGTATGTGTGTGCGTATTTATAGCGATGACTTTGTACTATAAATCGTAAGCGTATGAACTTCCTTCTTAGCATGGATACATTTGTTGTTTTTATTTCGCATATACATAAGTATGTAAGTATGTGAGTAGATAGTGGTATAACAGCGAGATAAGCCACTATTTACATATTTGAGAAATGAAGAATTTTTGCTTGATAATAATGCCTTTGTGTGTGTGTTATAACAACTAAGAAACAGTTGTGAAATCTTCAAAATTATGCCTCTTGAGTTTCGTATCAAAATAAATATTCCTCATTTTATAAGCGGTTTGAAGTCCTCTGGAATGGTCTCTAGCCTTCTTAAGGACATTTTGAGAGCCATTTCTTACTTTTTATTTAGTTGTTTTAAGTTTTATTAAGTTTGTCACGATGTTTGTAACACCCAGAAAGAAGCGTCGGAGACCCTATAAAGTATATAACCATGTCCGTCTGTCTGTCAGTCCGTCCGTCTGTATATATACGAACTAGTCCCTCAGTTTTTAAGATATCCTTTTGAAATTTTTCAAACGTAATTTTCTCTTCAAGAGCTGCTCATTTGTCGGAACGGCCGATATCGGACCACTAAACATATAGCTGCCATATAAACTGAACGATCGGAATCAAGTTCTTGTATGGAAAACTTTCACATTTGACAATGTATCTTCACCAAATTTGGTATAGATTATTTTCTAAGGCAACAATGTAATTATTTTCTATAGGCAACAATGTAATCGGAATCTATGGAAACTTTCAAAAATGTATCTTTTTGGTATAGATTATTTTCTAAGGCAACAATGTAATCTCTGAAAAAATTTTTCAGATCGGATTACTATAGCATATAGCTTCCATACAAACTGAACACATAGTTACTAAAAGAAATGCACCTGTGAAGGATATATTAGCTTCGGTGCAGCCGAAGTTAACGTTTTTTCTTGTTATTTTTGGAGTGATTTATTTTACAGTATAATTATAATTTCCTCCGCATACACTCGCAACCCGCACGCACACATTCGCCTGCTGCAGCACAGGGCCAGTTGGTCAAAAAGCCTTTGCTTGATTTCTCTTAAATTTTTGTCATTATTTTGTTGAGTTTCTTGATTTGTTTGCAGGGAATCATTTTGTGTAATGGCCAGTTGTTTATATTAAACTGCCACTGCCGCTTGCAAGAAGTGTAAGTGCGGGGGCTGACAATGCGCACACAGTGTGGTCACCACACTTGGCTGGTCAGGCGTCAAGCGCAGACGTTTCGACCAAATAAGTAGAAAGAGAAAGTTGTCCCAACCATTTTGGGCGTGTACCAATGTGCCCGCTGCAGAAATGCAGTAACAAAAACCATTATATAAATAACAAAAAACGAAGTCAGTTTGCCATAGTTGAGCGTGGACTTACGGCAAGAAGAAAAATTACAAAAATGTTAACTTTGGTTGCATCGAATATATAATAACCGATCAGTTTGTATGGCTGCTTTATGCTCTAGTGATGAGATAACGGCGGTTCCGACAAGTAAGCAGCTACTTTGAAAGAAAAGGATTTTTGCAAAATTTCAAATCGGTCAGAACTCAAAACCTAAGGAGCTAGTTCCCCTATATACAGACAGACAGATGGATGTGGTCAAATCAACTTTGTCACACTGATCCTTTATATCTAGGTTTTATACAGTCTCCGACGTTTCTTTCTTTCCACAAATCTCGTGGCATCCTCTAACCCTCTTTCAATGACATCCATTGTTAGGAGTTTTTACCAACTTCGAAGCGCTTGAAAAGTCCCCCAGCAAAGCCAAGTAAATTGTGTGGTCGTCGTAAACTTGAAAATGTCAATTTGACATTCACTTTCAATGGTATAAATATGCATATTTTTAGCTTAAAAGTAGAACGCAGTTCGGAGTTTGCGTGGTCGAAGAAAGGAACTTGAAATTGACGCGTAAAAAAGTGAGCGTTGAAATAATTCGTGGGTTTTCCGGTTACAGACGAAAACTAGACAAATACTTATTTTGTACACATAAAACTATAATGATATATTTAAAGAGCCTACGCAAATAGTTGGGTTCTGCAATTTATTGTCAAGACAAAAAACTGAAATTGACATTGGTAAAGCGACAACGAATCAGACACTTGGTGACCACGACTTGAAAGCAAGTGTACCGACGATTGTCGAGGCAAAACAAATGAGTTGCGTTGCGCATTGCGTGTGCTGAAATGGGTGTAGTTGAGTAATGAATGTCGTAGGCCGACACAAAAACAAAAATTACAAAAAAATAACTGAAAAGACAAAAACTTTAAAATTAAAGCTCACTTGCGCAGCGCTAAGAAAGATAAGTGACAGGTTTGTCTACGAACATGGCTTGAGTGTCACACAGCCGAAGGCTAAGACGAAAATGTTGCGTCACTGGAATGGAATGACACAAATAAATATATATCTTGAAGATATGTTTTTCATTTTAAATAAAATACCAAAAATGTAAAAAAAATTAAAAAAAAATATATATTTATAAAAATTAAAAAAGATTGTATATTTATTAAAAATAAAAATTAATCAAAACAAAAGAAAAAAGTAAGAAAATAAATAATTAAAAAAATAACCAAAAATATTTTAAATGAATTTACTTTTCAAAAAATAATTATAACTAAAAACAGATACAAAAAATAAAAAAAGAATAATATAACAAATATTAAAAATATATAACAGGTACTTACATATGTATATACAAAATAATAACAAATATGGTATATAATGTAAGATGAGAAAATAAATTAAAAAAAAAATTTATAAAAATTAATAAAAGCAAAAATAAAATTAAATTAGAAAAAAAAATTATAAAACACAATTAATATAAAATATTTAAAAAATAATCAAAATGTATACAAAAAAAAAACTAAAATAATACTAAAGCTAGCGTGAAGGGAAATTTAAAAAAAATATGTACTATATATTAAAATAATATTTAAATAATTAGTAATATAGAAAAAAATTATAAATTGAAAAATATATAAATAGAAATTGCTAATTAAAAATTAAAATTAATAAAACAAAATTATCATAAAAAATTTAAAAAATAATAAAAATGTATGTAAAAAATACTAGAATAATACTAAAATCTAAAGTGAGAAGGAAATTTAAAAAATATATAAAAATAATATTTACATAATTAGTAAAATTAAAAAAAAAAAAAAATAATAAAAAGAAAATAAAAAAAAATAATATAATAAAAAAATTGCTATTAAAAAACTAAAATTGATATATAGAAATGTTTAAAAATAAAAAAAAATGTCTGCAAAAAATACTAGAATAATAATAAAAGGAAAAAAATATTAAAATTATAACCAAACATAAATATAATAAGAAATAAATTAAAAAAAAAATTATAATAAAAAAAATAAAATAATAATAATAAAAAAATAAAATAAAATAAAAATAATAATATTTTTTTATATTAAAAAATGCACTAGTCTGTTTTTTGACTCACAATGTACTTTATAGTATTATTTATATAAGTAAGTAGGTGGACACACATCCGATTTATTGTATTAAATGTCTGGCATTTGACAATTGCTGCAGCAGCTGTTGCTCAACTGCTTAATAAGTAGGCAACACTCAAAGTCATCACTATTATTATACAAGATTATCTTTTATTGCTGCCGAGTGGGTTGCGTTTAAAGGCGCGCGCTGAAGCACTTCTGCTGCAAATACACACGTATATTATATATACATATGTATGTATGTATATATAAAAATTTTTCATATTTTCGTACTAACAAATTGCTGCACTTGAACGCAATAGAAACTTGTCTTGCCTAAGCTACCCACTGGCGCACCATTTTTATTTTCACTACTTCTTACAATGCTACATAAATATATAGTATGTATGGATATATACATACGATTGTAAGTATGTTTTTTTGTGTACGACAAAGCGCTGCATTAAAGCAATTGGAGTTATTCCATCGGCAAGCCATTTGTATGCAACACTGTGCTGGCGTGTGGAGGTCCCAACCTACGCTTTGCCTTTGTGTGTGTGTCTATGAGTGTGCTGTGAATCTGCCAAGTCCGACTGTCGTCGCATATAAATATGCATAATTAAAAATGTAATAAAAGTAAAACAAATAAATATAAATAATAAACGTAAAAAATATGAACAATGCCTGCGTATTTCCGTGACAATGGAAAGTAAATTCATACATACACACATATACACGCATAAATATATAATTTAAGAAAAGTAGTTCAAAACAATGTCTCATCGTTAAAGCGTGCATGTAAATATATGTATATGTGTATAAAGTCTTATTAAAGCTCCAAAAAATGGCACACGCACTCACCCGGCGGCTCAACCGCACTCAATCACGAAAAGTAGCAACCGTGAGCACTTTTGTTTTCGTGGATTTATGTCATAATTCTGCGGGACGCATATGAGGTCTATATAAGTGGAGGGGCGGCGTTTGTTTATATAAGGCACGCAGCCGCTTTTGGTAACAAATTTACGTACACAACAACAAATAATATATATTAGCTGCATAAATTAAGCAAAAGAGCTTAAGTTTTCCTTTGTAAAATTTATTTATAGAAATATTTTCTTGTACTCTACTGCGTATGATTTATTTTTTCCTTTGTTGTGTCTAGCAAATGGAAATTTCCCAATCTATTTTGGTGAATAAATGAAGCACACGAAGTTCATTGGAACTTTAAGTCGCTCAAAACCAATAATAATTTGGTTTTTAACAAGAAACTATGGTATTGTGGCAATAAACACTGAAACATGGGGTGAAAGGGCAACTGTGTTCTCCGACAACTGTTCCCAAACAAAAAATGTGAATTTTATTTCTTCTTCTATTGTAAAATATAAATAAAAGTAATGAATGTAAATAAAATGAAAATTATTAAAAAAAAAATAAAAATATTACAAATATAAAATAATAATAAAAAATAATAAAAAATACAATGAAATTAATAAAAAAAATCAATGTCAATAAAAAATAAAAAAAATTACAAAATAAAAAGTAATAAAAAGTTAAATAAAAGAGTTAAAAACGAAAATATACATATCAAAAAATTAAAAAAAAATTAAAAAGAATTGAAATAAAATAAACAACATTAAAAATATGTTACATATAAATAAAAAAAATAAATATTCAACAAAGTAAAAAATAAAAAGAATAAGGATAAGACCGAATCAAGGCGAAAAATATTAAAATTATAAAAAATAAATTAATTTATGAAATAAAATATAAAAATATGTACATATGTATGTATGTATGTACATACATATGTATTACAAAAAATTAAAAAAAACTGAAAGAAAAAAATTAAATAATATAATAATAATAAATGAAAAATGAAATATGAAATATATGTATGTATGTATAACAAAATATTAAAAAGACTAAAAATAAAATAAAACAACATTAAAAAGTTTTAGTACAAAATAAATAAATAAAAAAGTGAAAATAAAAAAAGTAAAAATAAAAATAAAAGATAAAAATAATAAGAATAAAAGAGAATCCTGACAAAAAAATTATTATTTATAAAAAATAAATTAATTAATGAAATAAAATTAATAAAATAAAAAAATATGCATTAAAAAATATACATATGTATGTATATGTATATAATAAAAAAAATGAAAAAATATAAAAAATTAAATAATATAAAAATAATAAATACATAAAACAGAAAACTATGTGAAAGACATTAAAAAGAAATAAAACAACATTAAAAAATGTTAAATATAAATAAATAAAAAAAAATTAAAAAGGTAAAAATAAAAATAAAAAAGAATAACTATAAAAAATAAATTAATTAATGACACAATATTTTTAACTTCACACTTGTTAAAAAAAAAAAATTAATTTTTATAATTAGAATACAATAAATATACTCAATTTGAAGCTAATCAAACAAACCAAACCAAATTTACTAACACTTATTACCTATGCATTTTTGCATTTATACGATTTATCGTATACTATAACCATTTTAAAATTCAATAAACATACTTTAAATATGAAACAGCAAGCTAATTTTTTCCCTTTCTTTCTCTTTCTTTACAGGTGAGTGTTCTTATCTTAGCGATAAATGCAGGCGAACGAGTAACAACAAGACCAACAACGCCTGTGTCAATAATAAACAACCAAAGAAATCACCTGTCAATGTCATAAGCACATAGATAAGGCGATCAAGAGTTGATAACGTCATAAGTGTATACACGTATAGTATTTCTGTAGTTGTGTGTGGCTGTGCCTGCAATCGCATTTCGCCGATTGGTTCGATTTTTTTGCCGCTCATGCGTATGTACATCCGTTTATTTGTATTTGTAATCAGGCTGTTAGTGGGTGTTTACGAAACAGGTGGCATCACTTACTTACGACGCACCTGAGCGATTGTTCAGCACCCGATGCTGCGCCGATTGACTGACAGCCACTTGTCACACAAGTGGAGATTTATGAGTATTTGCTTGCTTCCCTACTTGTTGGCTGAGTGCCGGCACTTGGAAGCTTAATCACACTCAGTACTTAGCCCGACCGCCCTAATGGTAGAGGAACTGCGAAATTATGCGAATATTACCGCTAAGTTCATTATAATACGTTTTACAGTTATTATTTTCACATTTGCCTTGATTGCCTGTTAATTTGTGTTGACGCAATGCGCTTTAATATTTCATTACAAATGGGTTTAATCTCACTTATTTCAAAGTAGTCGTTCCACTTTTCCTAACAATAACATTTGCAGATTTATTAACCTTCCAATTGCTGGAACATTCATTGCCAGTTGTAACTTCTATGGTACGGAATCAAGTATTATGTTCTTTAAACCGTTAAATCGTCTCAGATTTGTTTGCAGATACGAATATGTTTAAAAAACAACAATTATCAGCATCATAATTATTTTTATAAACTTTATGTGGAGGTACATCTACAACTGCATACAAATGTATGTTAATATGTTAATATATAGAAATATTCCGTACAAATTCCTAGAGGCCCTCGCACGTAAATTTGTTTGCTCACTTTGTTAGCGTTATCCGCCAGCGTTGCATTTTCGCACATTTGCATTTCAATGCATTTTTGATTTATTAACAATGGGTGCGGCTTCCTTTTATAGGCAGTTGTGTGCAATTAGAAAACGGAATTATATGCGAGGCAAAAAATATCTTAGAGAAACACCGTAGGTGACATGGTAGACAAAGAAACTCCACACAGTGTTGCAATTAGCGAAATTTCATGAGTTGCTATACATATACAAAGTCTTTGTAAGGCAAATATTTAAATGCATACTAGTTGACTTAGAGAGCTGTTCAGGCAGCTCTTCATGACATTTGGTTCTTCTTTAAAGGGTTACATGGGTTTCGTCGTACAAAAAACGGTCTATTTTGAATATTTTTTATTAAAAAAAAATAAATAATTAAATTTTTTTGTAAAGATGCACAATTCATAAATAAATTTTTTGGAATTTTCAAGGGATAATGTAATCGCCTAAGAAATGTGATTTTTGGAATTTTTTTTAAAGAAAACCACTGCTTGAAATATTTTAAAATGTGAAGGATATATTTACATTTGCATGTGTAGTGAATATACTCAAAAAATGCATAAAAATAAAATTAAATTTTTAACGAGTCATTCGCTGTTTCCCAAATTACTACACAAAGTAAATCTATAAGGCATTGCCTATAAAATAATCTACGATTCTTATAATAATTTAAATATAATTTTAACGACATAAAAAAATACAAAAAAAATGTTTTAAAAATATCAAAATTTTATAATAATTTAAAAAAAAAATAAAAAATAATTTAAAAAAAATTAAAAAAAAATAAAAAAAAATAAAAAAAAAAAAAAATAAAAAAGAAAAAAAAAAAAAAAAAAAAAAAAAAAAAATAAAAAAAATATAAAAAAAGAAAAAAATTGAATAATATAATAAAAATAGAAAATAAAAGTAAAAATAAATAGTAATAATAAAATAAAAGTAAATAAAAAATTGTTAAAAATTATATAATTTTTGGCCCTCCGAACTTCCATTTTCCACACAATCGAAGAACTGTAATGTCATTGTACAGAGAAATACATACATATATTCAAAATAAGCAAAAAATATCAAAACGGTAATATGATCTGTTTTTGAGTTAGCACTACTGCCAATTTGAAAATCTTATTTTCAGAAAAACGCGTTTAAAGATAAACTGATTGAACTAAGAGGCTACACTTTAGAAAACTGTAACTCAAAAAATATTAGAAATATTCTTCTGAAATTTTGGTATGTTACTTTTAAAGATATATACATATGTATTATCAAAATATAAAAAAACAAAAAATATAAATTTTTTTCGAATATTCACACTAGATGCGCCCTTTAAAAATCAGCTATATAGATAGCTTGTACTTAGTTGTCGCTAAAATGACGTCACTAAAGTTATTTTGCTGAGCTAACGCTAAGATGACATCACAATTTTCGTATTATAATTTTTCAAAAATATTGTTTTTTACAAAGGTGAACGAAAATAATTAGAAATTATAAAATCATCAAATTGAAAAAAAATAAAAATATATTTTCTTTTGATGTTTGCCGTCTTCACAGTTTTTATTTGGCACAATTTATAGTATTTTATATACATTTATATTATATTTCTGCCTCAGTGTGAAAATGCATTGTGTGGTTATTTCGATCCTTAAAAAGCACCAAATTGTATTAAGACAAATCACTGCAATTCAAAGCCCAATGAACCAAAATTAAACATGCACACATGCACACACACCTAATTACTTAATCAAACGCTAATTATGACAATTGATTATAATTTCGCCAGTTTTTAATAGCATGCTGGATGAATGGCACTTAATGAGGCCCCAACTCGCCTCAAATTCGCCTCATTTTGCGATTTTTTCCTAAGGCAATTAAACGCCATTTAATTGTGCAAAGACAAGGTCGGTCCTAAGCAATCAGCTGCGTATTTAAAGTGGAACGCGGCTTCCGAAAATCCGCAAACATAATAAGCCGATTAATAACACGACCGAAACGAGCGGCGTGGAGTTCACAGTCAAGTGGCTCTCGGCTGAGAAACAAGTGCAATTCAGCGGCGTGCGAATGCGTGCGCACAACTCAACCTACATCACATACATACATACATATTTAGTTGTGTTTGTATAAGTGCAAGTGATATGATATATTGTGTGCGCCTGCAGTCAGCGCCCGACCACAATCCAGTTCAACCGCAAATTTTCAACAGCTTTTTTTCTGAAAGCAACAAGCAAACGCCCAGCGCTGCGTGCAATTAAATGTGGAATTCGCATAAAATAAAAAAAAAAATAATAATAATATAGCAAACATACGTACAACAGCTGTTGCTAAAATTTATGTCATTTGCTATTGTTGTTGTGGTTGCTAGACCAGCACAAACCGCCGCGCATGCCAGTTGCTATTTCCGCGCTGGCATTTGCGTAAGTGTGTGTATGTGTGTGTAGGTTGTGTCTCCCTCCGGCTGCATTTATTTACACTGTTTTATGATCGTTTCTTGTCGGTCTATGAAGTCGGAATATAAAGTAACTAATTCGCTGTCAATATCACTGCAATTTATGACTTAGAAGCAAATCACATTAGCAAATATAAATATTAAGCGAGACGAAAGCGCTGCTCCCTCGAGCGAACGTGCGAAAATAGCTAATAATATTTAAGTTCGAATTCCCAAATCCCCGAAAACGGTTGAGTCAGAGCGATACAAATGTTAATACATACATATGTATCTGCATACATATATACAAATTTGCGTGTGTTTGTTTTTGCTGTTTCATAGACAGGTTGACATTGTATGTACATATACATATGTATGTATGTATGTGTGTAATTTAAGTTAATTTGCAGTACAAAGAAACGGTTCCTGTCATTAAAGATTTGTAGAAGTGAGTTTGAGTGGCTGGACTTCGTATACTATACATACATACCTACATCCGGCAAATGAAAGCAAAACCAATAAACGTGTATTTAAGTACACACTAGGTATACATGTTCTCATCTCAGCAGCTGACAGTTTTATCTAATTTAAATATATATTTATTTCATGTAAGTAAATATTTTTGCATGTGCATATACGATATGCAATAGGATGGGTCAAAAAATCGAAAATGTTTACAATTTTGAAAATATGTTCTTAGAAATCGCTTAGAAAGTCTCTTCAGGTATTTCCCGATTGACTTCAGCAGATAAGATATCCATCGTCAAACGTCATTAAAAAAAAGTAAAAAAAATAAAATTAAATTAAAGAAAAAATTAAAAAAAATTTAAAAAAATTAAAATAAAATTAAAGAAAAAATTTTTTAAATTAAAAAAAATTTAAAAAAATTAAAAAAATAAAAAAAATAAAAAAAAAAAAAAAAAAAAAAAGTTAAAAAAAAGTTAAAAAAATTAAAAAAATTAAAAAATGTAAAAAAATTTAAAAAAAAATTCAAAAAAGATTTAAAAGAAAATTAAAAAAAAAATTTAAAGAAAATTAAAAAAAAATTTAAAGGAAATTAAAAAAGTTTAAAGGAAATTAAAAAATAAAAGAAAATTAAAAAAACTAAAAAAAAATTAAAAGAAAATTAAAAATCAATTTAACAAGAGACCAATTTGTAGAGTAGTAAACTTCCTACAAACTATTAGTTTTGCAATTTAAAATGATTTTTTCACTCAGTTATACAATTCATAAAAAAATTATCTTAAAATAATCAATCTTAAATTTTTGAGAGACCTTTTTGAAGAGTAATTTTGTAGAGAATATCCGTCAGACTCTATGAAACGAGACATTTTTGTAAGCAGTTGAAAGCGAGATACAATGTTTTTCATTTCATAATAAGAAAAAATAATTATAATGCTGGGAAAGTCTTTCGATGAGGTTTCTAAGCACCTATTTTTCTGAGTACCAAGAAAAAAAATTTATACTTTTTTACCCACTCTAATATATATGTATGTACATACATATGCTCCTATATTCATACAACTCAAAAGCCCGAAATGTGTCATCATTTTCAACGCTCATAATTTGGCAGTATGTGGGTATCGAAATTTCTAAACGACCACCCATGAATGTATATGTATATATATATGTATATATGCATACATATATACATACATACATATGTATTTTCGTCTTGAGTAATCCCATATCTACCTGTTCAAGTATTTAGCTAATGAGCTCCGTCTACTGCCAGTCTAACTGCTTGTGTGTGAAGGGATCTCACAATCAGTTTTTATAGTTTGACTGTCGTTTGAAATTAGCGCCCGACACGGAATTATTCACTGCAGTGTAAGATTCATGTTTTGAATTTAAAATTCGTATATCAGTATTTATTTAAATATGTTGGTAAATGCAGAGTGCAAGTAAACAATCGCTTCTTAGAAATGTTTGCGAAATTTGTGAAAAAAATTTAAATGTTAGTTTTCAATATTTTTAGTTTAGTTATTATATATAATAACAAAAAGCAAGCGATTTCAAATAATTTTGATTATTTCTAGTTCTTAGAAATTTGCTTTCTAGATATGTATGTATGTACTTACACATATTTTTTAAGTGCTTTTGAAATTAATGGCTTACAAATTGTTTTCGATTCGTCAGCAGTTAGCGAGCGGTTAACCGAACAGTTCAGAGAGAGAGAGGAAAATTTTTCCAAAATGGCTTGAACATTTCACTCGACCTTTTTATATACACATACATATTTGTTAAGTAATGATAGAAAGATTAATATTTTTGATAATAATTTCGATTCGATTATAAAAATTTATTAAATTCTGTGAATGTACATGATATTTTTATCAAACAAAATGCCCCTCGATTTAAAATTCACGAACTAACTATTTCTTTCATCCTTAAAGCAGGTTATATTTTTTATTTTTATTTGGGTATACTCGGGTAAAAAACAGCGTTTTTCCAAAAATTTTGGCTCATATAAAAAATGAAGTATTTTATTAGAATTTTTATTGTTAACAAAGAAATTCTGAAATTTTCGGAAAAAATAATATTTTATATTTTTTAAAAACTGAAATTTGGATTTTTGACAAAAATTTTTATAAAAAAAATGAAAATTTCAGTGAAAATTTCGCGTCAAATGGTCGTAAACGAAAATATAAAAGTAAACCAAAGTGGGTTTTTTGCATTTACATTTTTTGCTCATATAAAAATGAAGAATTTTATTAGAATTTTTATTGTTAACAAAGAAATTCTGAAATTTTTGAAAAAAAAATATTTAAATTTTTTTTTAAATTGAAATTTGGATTTTCGGCAAACATTTTTACAAAAAAAATGAAAATTTCAGTGAAAATTTCGTGTCAAATAAAACCAAAATTGGTTTTTTCAATTCAGTGGACAAATTTCATATTTTATGTATTAAAAAAATTAAAAAAGTTGATTAAATAGTTGTGATATTCTGGGGAAAAAATTGTAATACATTTACATCGGATATTTACACTTTGGAATATCGCCAGTTTTCCTATAGTAAAATTAAGCGTATATATGCACATATGTACATATGTATGTATGCATCTTACTGTGTTCAGGAAGTCAGTCCGTGCAAGCCCATAATTATGGTTTGATATTTTATTTGACACACTGTCATTTTTATGTTTCTTAATCACCTGCAGACGTGGTTTAAGAATCTACCGTAAAATATATGCAAATATTTGCACTTAAGACCATAATTTAATGCGCTGTCTGCAAGAACTGCTCAAGTCCAATGTTTTGCTCTCTTAAAAGTCCACATTTATTTCTGAGAGAATATAAAAATGTTACTTGTGCGTTGCTTTTATGACTTTGGCTGTGACATGACATAAGCAAACATATTTATAAGCCGCTATAAAGCGTCCCATTTTTGCTTTACTTAACATGTTTTCTGCTAATATTGGCTTTTTCTGAAATTTTCATGCATTTGCAGTTATTTTTATGTGTGCTTTTGCACATGACCTCTACGTATGTGTGTGTGCTTGCATTTCGTTGCATTTGTTGTTGTGTTTGTTGTGGGTATACGCGGAGCTGGAGCATTGGAAACGGCATTCAAATTCTTCAATACAGCAAACGGCGAAATTGCCGACCGACTGTCGTTTTATTGACTCGGGCGAAATGGTGCAAATTGTTTTAGCCCCTCTTTACAGCTACACGCATACATGTATACCCGCATATTTGCGCTTTTATTGCCATTGAAGATTTTATGATATTTTCTACGCGTAAAATATCGCCAGCGCGACGTTTCTGCTACTCCACTTCTGAGCTGTTGTTTTTGTTGTTGCATGCAGTAGTACCGTTACAAGTATGGCGTGCAGCAGCAGCTGTATGCGAAGGCACATACTTATGCAAAAGTGTACTTATGCGCCACCTGCACACGTACATGCATCCCACGCATCTTGCAGAGCACTCATACGCCATGGCCGACGTACGTCTGTGGAAGCTGCAGTGTCGCCATTAGCGTTAACTCTGTTGCGCATAACAACTTTCATTTTTCACTTTGCCACCAAAGCCATTTATGACTGTGTGTGTGTGTGTGTGTGCGCGCCAAAGCGTGTGAAATAATTAAGTGTGAAGTGTTGCAGCCTTTTTCACTTTGGCGCAGCGAAAATTGTGTTTGGAAGCAAATCTGTTTTGAGTCACGTTATTTTATATGCGCCACGGTAACGAGTTCCCGCCAACAGCTGTGATTAGTTGTGATCTCGCTAAATTATTACACATTTGCATATGAAAAAGTCGACTGACTTCACTCGGTTAATAGAGCGGCATGGCGTGGCAGAAATAATGTAAAATCTTCAGATCTCAACTAATTTTTTATTTGTTGTTATTTGCACTGTGTGTGCCTTTGTGTTTTCTTTTCTCAAGTTACACATTGTCAACTGTCGTTGCTGGCAGAGCTGCGGGCAGCCAGCAGTGGCGGAAGCAGAAGGGGCTCACAGCACACAACTCATGTTTCCCGGCTCGTGCAGCGTAGCGTGACTGTTGCTGCTGCTGCTGCTACAGTTGCGGTTGAGGCGGATTTCATTATTATTTCTAATTTTATATGTACGAGCAAGGCACATACACACATATGTATGTACGTGCACATTCATTATAACATCATTATCTGTTATTTGTCTCAGGCGACACAAGACAAGATAAATGCTGCAAGCAAAAACAAAAAATGAAAAAGAAAAGCAAAAAATGAAAAATGAAAGAAATGTGGCCACGCATCGTTGCCGTTGGCGTAACTGCGTCTGAGCACCTAGCGCTGCCACATGCACACACACTCACACGCACATGCATACCACACTAGCTGCTAGCTGCCACAACAACAACAGCTGTGTAATGAGAGTGAAAATGAAATGCGAAAGTAAAGCGGGACACTCACTGCCACTCGAGTAGTTAACGTTTGAACGGCGTACGCTTTTGTTGTTATGTCTTTTTCCAACATACGCTGCATTGTGGGTTTGTTACGATTTTCTGCCATTTTTGCTTTGTCCCTTTTACCTTAGAAAGTAAGCGCGCATGTATGTGTGTGTGTGTGTTGGTTTGCACAAAAACTGGAAAATAAACTTGCGGCCGCAGCTGAAAGTGAGTCAAAAGCTGATTACGCGGCTTGTTGCGCATGCGCGCTTCAGCGACTGCCTTCGAGCTTAACGGCTTTGTTAGCGCTCGGCGACGTCACCGCAGAATTCGCGCGCAAAAATATTATGATAATGCCATTACAAGCGAATTCTGCGTTTATGTTTGCTCGCCACAAATGGCTGTTTCTTTCACACTTCTTTTGCTCTGCATTCGCGTCTTGTCGGTTTTGCATTCTACAGCACTGCCATTGTTATGTGCATAATTTGCACAATTATTATTAATATATGGTGCTTAATAATCACATTCGTTGTTTCGAAGTAAATATAATTAAGGTTGACAGTTGATTTCCTGTTGTTAAATCAAATATACTGTCTTAACCGTTCTCCAGTTGGTTATTGCATTTGGTTCGAGGAAACTTTGAGAGTGGCAAATAGAACAAACGGCTGGTATACTAGACAGCATCAGATTACCGGCTGAACCATTCAAATACGGCGGCGGCGAAGAACTGACAAGTTGCATGCATCAGCTTTATTGCAAGATATGGTCGGATGAAATCACGTCAGACGATCGGAACCTAAGTGTGCTCTGCTCAGTCCACAAAACGGTTCAATTACAGTGGGATAAACCTCCTTAATATCGCATATAAGGTCTTATCGAGCCTAGTGTGTGAAAGTCTGAAGCCCGCCGACAACAAACTGATTGAACCTGACGACGCACCTGGACCATTAGAAGATCTATTAAGAAGCCGCGTGAACTAAAATCTCTCTGAACGTCCCAGCGCTTCTGGAGAGGTTCATTAGTATAAAAAGTTTTATTTGTGCAACCAACGCAACGTCGTCAAGAAACATCGTCAAGAAACCCTTGTCCGATAGTTCGGATTCTTTTTCCATACCCAGCTTTGCATTCGTTCGATGTTTTATTATCTCCTCTTCTTCTACCTCCTGGCAGTTTCTTCAATAGTTAGTTGTTGTAGCGGCAGAATTCTGCCGAGTTGTCAGCCCTTGGCCGGATAAAAATCTGGGTCCGTACCAGTAGACCTGACTGTCGTGGAAACGGTCAATGTTGTGTTCCGACTCTGCTGGCATGCCTGCCTTTTTTGCTTGTAAGACTGCAGTGGTCTGGTAGACGAAAGGTGATGTTGGTATCAAATTTTCCTGAGAAGACAACACCTCCCACTCGATGATCTAGTTTGGACCCATTCGTATAGATGCGTTCCGTAAAATTGTAATTTAATGTAGTCATTTACTAAAACTTTAAACTTCTCGAAATGCTGAGTCGTTGAGGAAAACTTCTCCGAAAGGATTGCCTTTATTGACTTGAAATTTTCACACGATGATTGCGAGTTAAGGGGTTACGTGAATTTTGAAATTTCAAAAACACCTTTTTTTATTTAGCGATGCCTAGCATGTTTTGCCAAAGTTTCAAGGCAATCGCGATAAAAGTGTAAGAGGTAGAAAGTTAGGGAGAGTGGTTCGACAGGATAGATCGGCCGGTTAGGACTTTGATCTTTTTCAAAGACGGTAGTTTCTCAGACACCAGTGAAGCGATCTGATTGTAAATTTTCAAAGTTTTTCTAAATAGGATGACCTCGTGAGTTATCGAAGGATTTGTTTTCGATTACAACTAATTTTTTCTAGGCAAGTTTTAATAAAAAATAATAATTTTTCATATGAAAAAAATCTGAAAATAGGCTTCTTTTCGGCGGGCCTAACCCACGTAATCCCTTAAGACTTCTGATTACACATTCTTACATCATTACTAACAATGAAAGCTTCACTATTAATTTCGCAAAATCACCCAAACACACTCATTGGGCAGTGAAAATATTTTTCGCCAACTCACTGCAGTGCAGGCATGCAGAAAGCTCCTTGAAAATGTCTGTAAGAATCACAAGTATTCGAATCATTTCACTGAAGCGCAGGCTGCATGCATTTGAACATTTGATTAGTAAAACAAAAAATACATAAAAATCCAATCAACCGATTCCACCGAAATTTCCAATTTTTGTTTATTTACCCAGAAGATTTGAGCGAGCGCATACGGCTTTATGCTTTTTGGTAATGTAAATACACGAAATCAAAACAAATATACATATATCCGAATACCTGATAAAAGTTGCACGCTAAAATAACATAAACAATCATAAAATAGCGATTTTTTTCTCGTGCGCGTTCGCGTACTTCGAATGAGCCGAACAATGGACGAAGATTGCGCCACCGCATACGCCCGAATCAGGCCAGGTTGCGGGAGGTTAGCAGGCCATTGAAAGTGCTGACCGAAGCGAAAACAACAGTTAAAGACATAACACACCTTAAATTTGAAATATGATTTTCGAAGCGAACCAAAAAAAAAAAAAAAACAAATCCGAAAATAAGATATAAAAGTGTATGAAATGAGGGCGCAAAAATATTTAACTGACAGACAGACGCGCTTTATTGGAGCTTGAAATTTCCGGCGCGCAGCTTAAAAATAATAATGAAACGAAATGAAAGAAAAGGTCGCGCAAATCAAAACCAAAGGAACGGCTCCGGCCAAAGCATTGGCAACCCTGACGCGGCGCTTCAATTACTTGCGCCTGCTTATGTACTTATCCGCATTGAATTATTTGTGTTGACCTTTTTCTCGCATTGGCGTTATTTATTTTAGTTATCCCATTGGCTTAGCGTTGTTGGCTGTCCAAGCCGACTCAAATGAGCCGCTTGAAATGGCTTTGTGGAACAAGTTCCAGCGCCAGGTGACCGCTTCCGTTGATCTAGACAATCGCCGCGTTGCCATCTGCGCGTGTGTGTGTGTGTTTTATACATTTTTGTTTTGTTTTGCTTGCTGTGTTGTTATTTTTGTATGTGTGGTTATATATTGACTTTGCGTGTTGTTTGCCCAAGTCAAATTTGTCTCTGACGTACTCAATCCCCGATTAGTGGAAGGCAATACAAATGTACGCCTTCGCCTCCTACCAAGCGGCTTTATCTGTGGCTGTATGATGTCATTTGCGTGCTTTGTTGTTGTGCTTTTTACGAGCTGTCATGAGAGTCTTTGTCAGCGTGAATGCATAATTATTTGAGCGTTTTTCGTAAAGGCAAAATTCTGAAATTAGCAAAGCATTTGAATATTGCTCCAATCGCCACCCAAGGGAGTTGATAAGACGAACACATAGAATATGGTGGAAAGAGAATAACAAAAATGCTAAATTTATTGTATTTCATTTTAAAACTGTCTAAGCGAGGTTCATAAACCCCGTCGAACGGTTATGAAGAAATAAAAGGTTAATAAAAATGTCAAATGAAAGGAATGAAGAAAAAAATTGAAAAACAAAATTAAAAAAGAAACGAATGAAAAAAAATGAATAAATAAATAAAAATTAAAAAAAAAAAAAAAAAAAAAAAAAAAAAAAAAAAAAAAATTTAATAAAATTAAAAAAAAATTAATTAATGGAAAAATGAAGAAAAGTAAAGAATGAAAAAAAAAGTAAAAAAATATAAAAAAATCAAAATAGTACTACAAAAACTTAAAAGCAATAAAAACGAAGTTATACTAAAAGAAAATGCCGTTAAGCAGCGTTTAAGCAAATTCTAAGCGCCAAACGACGCGAAAGTAGCGCTGCCAGCTAATCATAATTCTAAGTTGTCATTACCTTGAAAACTTTACAAGTCCGGTTTTCTGCGACTGCTTGAGAGTCGTTATGCCTACAATGTATGTGGCTGTATGTATGTACATATGTATGTATGAATATAAAAATCCATGTAAAAAGTCGGCAGAGCGCCGTCGAAAAGTAATGAAATTCGCGCAGCACAAAAAATATGAAGTAATAAACCGCGCGCGTTGACTGGGTGACTGACTGACCGACTAACTGCTCGAGTGAGCTTGCGAAAAACAGCTACCTGGGCCTGCAACAGGTTCAGACGCACACACACATACTTGCGTACAAATGGGCGCGATAAAGCGCTTTATGAAATAATTGTGTTATTATTAGAAATTGCAGAACAAAACAAAAAGAACAAGAAAAATTATTAAAAAACTTTAATAAAAAATATGCAAAAATATTCAGACACCAAAAAATAATAGCAATTGCCGCCCGACAACCGAAATGCCCAAAGCAAAATAGAGAAGACGCGAAGAAAGAAAGCGTACTCAGCTTGCTGTGTAAACAAACGAGCATGACTGTGTGACATTCAATACATTAGGGTGTACACAGCGTATTGCTACGACGGATGACAACGTAATTGCACACTAATTCGCACAAATTGCACGCAGTCGACAGCGTCGAATTAACAACAGCTGATTGATAGGCGTCGTCACAGAGTTGCTAATCAGAAATTCCATCGTCAATGTCATCACTCTACTCTCTTAAGCTTTTTTGCTGTTGCTGCTGCTGTCGCTACAGTTTTATATGCCGCGCTGTGATGTGATGCTCCAGTAACGCAGCCTCAACTCAGCCGCCAGGCCACATGTGAGCATGTGTGCGAAACGGCCTTTTTTACGGCGCACAAAGCCATTCATCTGCCATGTTTGATAATTAGACTGACTTACTTACCATGGTTGTTGTGATGGTTATTGGCACAGTCGCTTGTTTACATAATTCGAAATTAATCATTCGCATTTGACGCGGCATCTCAAAGCGCTGTAATAGTTTTTAATGTCTTCTTAGAAATAAGTCATTAAGAAAAGCAACAAAACAACAAGAATACGAATTTCATCACAGTTAAAATGGGAACTGCTTAGGGAGTGCACACCGTAACATTTTTTGGTTTTATTGACTAGAAGATACAAGACCCCGGTGGCACCGCTGCCTCAAACGGGAGACATTCGTCTGCAACCAGGGCTCATCCTGGATAGGAAGCTTTCATGAAAGCCGAATATCGAAGAGGGCTCCAAAA
Source organism: Bactrocera neohumeralis (assembly GCF_024586455.1). Taxonomy (NCBI): domain Eukaryota; kingdom Metazoa; phylum Arthropoda; class Insecta; order Diptera; family Tephritidae; genus Bactrocera; species Bactrocera neohumeralis. The sequence continues at coordinate 86,521,856 of NC_065919.1, read as the reverse complement.
AGGTATCGATTGCCTTGTACTGCTGTAGAGAAGCCATTGATCAAAAGTGGGGTCTCTCAGCGAAAGTGGTTCTCTGCCTCTACGACACCATAGTAAAACCTATTAGGTTCTATGGAGCCTTTATATAGTGAAGACTCTAGAAAAGACCACCCTTGCAAAAAACTCGAGAGCGTTCAACGGGCGGCGGTCATCAGCATGCGTGATAGACTAGGGTCCACTCCAACCATGGCAGTTAATGCCATATTGCACATATTACCCGTAGACATTGTCGGAAAGTGTAGTTGCCATCAGATTCCAAGAGTCTGTATTCCTAAAAGAACACATGTCAGAAATCCTCACTCACTTTTATTTCATACCGGATCACTTGGCGACTCCTTCCCTGCCCATATGCCAGCGAGGGAGTTGTGGATGAGCAGAAGCCGTTGGAGGAGAGGGTCAGTGAGCTTTTTTATGGATGGGTCAAAGCTTGAGGGAAAGGTAGGTGGAGGAGTTTATTGTCAGGAGGTCTCTATCAACTCGTAGTTCAGACTTCCTGACTATTGCAGTGTCTTCCAGGTCGAGGTTGCAGCCCTCAAGATAGCAGTAGATTTACTGCCCGTGTTCAACCTCCTTCGGAGAAGTGACCATCCACTCAACTTAACTCATTAACAGTGCGTTCAGGGCTGGTCGAAGAGTGCCAAACTATCAGTAGCATCGAGTGTATTTGTGAAATGACTGATATGTGTGCCAGGCCACAGCAAGAAAAGGTGCTTCCGTATCCTCTGTGTTTTACTACTGGGCCGCCATCGGCAGATGGGCTGCCGCAATATCCTTTTGGCCAAAGATCGATTCGTAAGAGATCTAGGGATCTCTTTGTCCTCGGTAAGGATACGCTCTCCCTGGTTTTGGGGCTTTTAACGGGCAATTAACCTATTGGCGTCCACGCAGTAATGCTGAGAATTCTACCAGACGCCATCTGCAGAAGCTGTACGGAAGAAGATGAGGTGTAAAACAACTCGACACTTCTTTCTTGACTGTCCCGCTTTTGGGAGGTCAATACTTAAACACTTGGGGGCGCATACCCTAAGACATCCCACCGATATGGCAGGAACACAGGAGTTCTTCTTTTCCATGGCCTCACAAAAAACTACATTCAGCCCACGTGCGATCTTTGATCAGCCATCTAACCTAACATATACTTAAAATCTATTATTTATTAAAACTAAACCAAAAAGCATGAGTTCTAGTTTTCAAGCTAGTTAGAAGTAAAGTTCAACAATCTTTATCGATAGCAAATCAAAAATTAGACTCCCAAAGATATAATTAATTTTTTTAAGTTCTCTCACCGTTAACGAATTAACAATTTCGTGTGCTTCCAAAACCAATGGAAGACACAACCCTTAATCATGCAGCTTCGATGTTATTAATGGCCTACCAAAACAGTTAAAGATTCGGTACAAGCGCTTTCAATCAAATACGAAACAAGTTGGCGAGTATAATTAAAAATCAATTGACAGGTGTTGGGCACCAAGTCGCCGCTTAAGCGAATCCACAATATAAATAACAAAAATATTTACAATAAAAAAATAAAACAATAACAACAAATACGCAAGGCGCTAATAGGCTCAAGCAAATGGCACAATCAAAAGCTTAAGAAAAGAACGAAAATTTCATAAAAAATATTGCCGATATTGTTGCTTTTGTTGCTATTGTGCGCATTAATGACTTCTGATTACCAGAAAAATACGTTAAGAAGCAAAAAATTGCCGGTAAAACGTAAGAAAAAAATAACTTATTTAATACCTTTAAGGCTGCTACTTATTGTGCTTTGTGTTAGCAAAAGCCACCAAAGCCAGTTATATGAAATAATGTTAACTCGCATAAATCGCCGTGGTAGCCAAATTTAGACAAATAAACGCGTCTGTATTTTGTGTTTAATGAAAATTGACACTTCCAACATTAAAAACGACAAATATGGGCATCAATCAAAAGCTGTAATGTTGGGTTTTTAATAACTGTAAATAGAGAAAAAATTATAGGAAAGAAATATTGGATGACTAAGCTTGTTGCATGCGGTGAGAAAGGTTTGGGATTGCGTGTGGAGTGTGAGTGCAGCTGCGAAACAATGCCGCTTGCATTGTTGGACCGATTTAGGCATGGTGTGAACGGCGCTTAAGTGGTAATTGTTATTAGTTGCAAGGTTTGAGAGAAAACGTTTATGAGAAACCAAAAAAAAAAAATCAATTAAAGCACAGAAATTTGATATTGAATAGCACGAAAATAAAATATTTAAAATATAAAGTACACGAATTAAATAAAAACAAAATAAATTAATATTTGAAAAGTAAATAAGGCGGAATAAAGCAATTAAATTAAAAAATAATACCAAATGCTTCCAAAAAATTAATAAAAAAAAATTTATAAAATTAAAAAGTCAAGAAAATAAGAAATTAAAGGAATTTAAAAAATAAATTTAAATTTATTTAAAAAACATATAAAAAAATTTTAATTTAAATTAAATTAAAAAAAAATTAAACTACATTAAAAAAATTAAATTAAATTAAAAAATTAAGAAAATTAAAAAAAAATTAAGAAATTAAAAATAAATTAAAGAAAAGAAAGAATGTCTAAATATTTTAATATTAAAATTTGTAAAAATGAAAAAGAATTTAAAATTTTATAGGAATATTATAAAATATAATAAAGTTAAACAAACAACTAGATAATACCCAAAAAAAAATTCCTAAATAAAATAAATAAGAAATGGAAACAAAAATTTAAAATTTAAAACAATATATATAAAATTAATTAAGAAAAAAACACGAGGAATGTGCAAATATTTTAACATTAAAATTAAAAAAAAAAATTGAGAAAAATAAACAATGTGTAAACTTTTTAACATCAAACAATTGCAAATATGAAAAAATATAAACTTTAAATGAAATATTAAAAAATTATAATAAAATTAAAAAAACAATTAGATAATACCCAAAAAATTCATAAAATAATTAAAAAAAAAATGAATATGATTTAAAAAAATTAAAATAAAAATAATTAAAAAAATTAATATAATTAAAAAAAATGAATATGATTTAAAAAAATTAATATAATTAAAAAAATTAAAATAATTTAAAGAAAGTTGAAATATTTAAAAAAAAATTAAAATAATTAAAAAAATTAAAAAAAAATTAAAAAAAAATTAAAAAAATTAAAATAATTAAAAAAAAACAAATGTGTAAATATTTTAACATTAAACATTTGCAAATATGAAAAAAAATTAAAGAAAAAAACATTGAAAGGCAATGTAAAGAATGTGTAAAAAAAATTGCAAAAATTAAAAAAAAACTTAAAAAGATGTAAAATATTATAACAAAAAAATAAAGTTAAACAACAATTAGATATCGACGGAGCAAAATTTTGATTATTTAAAATACAAACAAAAATCGAAATGGCCGGTGCCGACAAAGTTTAGCGACTTATTTCCTATTTTCCAAAGTACTAAAACAGGTCCTAAACTATTGCAGTGATTTCTGCCTTCACAGTTGTTAAGGACAAGAAATGTAAAATCTGTAAATTATTACCTAACCCATGAGCTACGGTTGTTAAAGAAATTCAAATTTAACAAACTGCCAGACTTTGAAAAAATATACAAAATTTTATTAAAAATGAAATGATTTTTGGTCCACCAAATTTACATTTTCTATACAATCGAATAATTAATGCTCATTGTACAGGGAAACTTAAGCAAAATAAGCACAAAAACTCGGTGTGATCGGGTAGTTTGTTTTCGAGTTTTAACTGCAGACAATTTGAAATATGTTGTGTTGAGAAAAATTCACTTAAATATAAAATTATGAAGCTGATTGCACTAAGCGGCTACACTTAGAAGGAACTAAAAAAATATTTAAAATAATTATTTGAAATTTTAATATGTTAGTATTAAAATATAGACTACAAAAACAGCATCAAAAAAAATGTTTTTTTTTCGAATTTTCACGCCAGGTTTTCGCATTAAAAATTCTTTATATTCTGTATACTAAGAGAATTTTTATAATTTATAGTAAATTCAAGGCAATAAATGCATGCAATGTATGACCAAGACAATAAAATAATATAAAAATGCTTATACAATAACAATAAATATTGAAAAATTGTGAAATTTTCATAATTAAGTCAACCAGGAACTCTTGCAGTGCGACTTACGTCCGCACCCACAGCTTCACAAGTAATTCGTATGAATGAATTGCTTCTTGAAATTTTTCAATTTGTTATTGTTTTGCTGTGCTGCTACTTTGTATATTTTACGGCATAAAATTGTTGAAAAGGAAATCGTGATCTAATTCATATTAGTGTGTTCGTGTGTGTGTGTGTGTGTGCTTTATGAATAGATTTTATGCAAATTTTAATTAAGCTTTTTGGCAAATAAAATGATTTCTATAGATTCAACAGATGCATACCAGAATGCATACATATTGTGCTATGTGCGCAGAGTTGCTTCGGCGAGTGGGTGAAAATTTTTAACATTTGAGGACTATGTGTTACAATGTATTTATTATGCTGCAACGAGAACGACCCAAATTTGCGCTGCTGCAATGGCAAACGACAAAGGAATTCAGCGCGAAAAAGTAATAATAATGAAAAGCTGAAATATTAAGTGCAAAGTAAGGCGAAACACTCACACAAACACACACACATAATTGTTGTTTATAAATACAAAAATAAAATGCTACAATTTTATATACATAATATATTTTTAATTTCTCTTGCACATGATTTTCACAAGTGATTTAATTTGCCATTTAACTAAAAGCGAAAATATGTGTAATCTAGCCTCAGATTTATCCGCATACTAGTCGAGCGCATAATTTAGACATTTAAACGCGAGACACTTTCGCGTCGCTGAGCTGCCGCTTCCACCCGCTATCCACCTATCCACTGTCGTGTTTGATGCTGCTTAGTCACGCCTAAAATGAGTTTATTCAATTTGAAATAGAAAATGCTGCACTCAGGTGGTTGAGGGGGTCTATCTTCTATATGATGCCCCTTCTTTCTTCTATATGATGCCCCTTCCTTCTTAGTTCTCATCACTTTTTGATGTAATATTCTCGCTTTATTCCTCCAAATCGTTGCCAGCTTCACATGTTAGCATTTGCTTTGAAATCATTTGTAGGTGTTGCGCTCTTAATTGGCTTAGTTGCACATCTTCTCCCCGAAATATGAGTTCATTAAAAATTATTTTGACTTGTCTTCAGCACCAAAAGTTTTAACGCACACATGGAAAACGTAAAATTAGGTGAAATACTCATGTGTGTGCTTTGGAAAATTCCGCATGGCGAAGAGCAGTGTGTTTTGAAAACCGTCGTCTTCAATTATTGCGTGCTAATTTCACTTTTGATTTAAATGACTTCAAAATAATGAAATGTGGAATGCGCCGAGCAGAAAGTGGAGAATATTAAAAATATTTGGAAACCATATGCATTTGTATATAAATTGTATGGCTAGTATATTCTTTAGTTTATTAGAAATAATTTTGCCGTTATTTTTGAAAAATACCTGAAAGATGTTTCCAAATAAATAAATTTTTAGTTGTGAACATCATTTTTCTTTGACACTCCTTAATTAAAAGCATCGAAGTAGCCATTTTCATTCGCAAAGAAAACATCTTTATAGTTCTCAACCGGTTTATGAATTATTTCTTTGAAGTATCAGACAATTAAAAGTTTCTAGAGGTGCCATAATCCTAATAAATATGTATTTTAAATATTCTTGAATAATTTCATTAACATTGTCTTTTTAGCTAAAAGTTATCTACTGTTGCCATTCATTTTCATTGTCATATAAAATTCGTTTATAGTTCTCAACCGATTTGTGAATTATTTCTTTGAAGTTTCAGACAGTTAAATGTTCCTAGGGTTGACAAAATTCTAATAAATATTTATTTTACATATTTTTGAATATTTTTATTAACATGATATTTTTTAAATACAAATTATCGAGGGTTGCCATTAATTTTCATTGGCATAGACAACTCGTTTATACTTCTCAACCGTTTAATGAACTATTTATTTTAAATATCTAATATTTAAAAGTTATCTACTGTTGCCATTCATTTTCATTAGCATTGAAAAGTCGTTAATGCTTCTCAACCGATTTATGAATTATTTATTTGAAGTATCAGACAGTTAAAAGTTTCTAAGGTTGCCATAATACCAATAAATATATATTTTAAATATTTTTCACTAATTTTACTGTCATTGACATTAACTTTTTCCATTAAGCTAATTATTTTGAGCATTAGATATACATACTTCTCAGCAAATCAGGTGCTTGGAAAAGCATTCAAGCCAGCAAATATACATGTATATGTATCTGTCGCTTGTGCTCATTCATATTCGGAGCTGCGTAGCATAAAATACGAAGTAAAGAAATACACTCATATCCCCATCAAAGCTAATTTTCATTAGACGTATGCATTGTGGACTTCAAAGCGTTTACCAAATAAGCAACATTTGTTAAACGAATATTTATTGCTCTATGAAAAACAAACGTAAATTATTTGAAATTGCAATTATAGTAAAAATATTGCAAATATATCATGCATTTATGACACATTTACAATTTTGCATACATACTTATGCGGGTATTTATAGCATCCCACAGATGGCGTTATGCGCTGCTGTTCATTTTTCTTACGCACGCAATACAATGTGTGGCACATGCGGCCGCACACACTCCCAAAATTATCAATTTAATGTTATATACATAATTATTTGCATATATGAACATATACATACATATATGCATAATATTTATAATAAGGAAATGTGTGCACTTTTGGCGCGTGAGTACGTGCTAAGAATACAAGTATTTCTAATCCTTTGCGCAATTCCTGCACTGAAAGCACTACAAAGCCACTTACCTGCATGTCTTTCTATCAGCGCGGTTATACATACCTACCTATTCCGTCAGATGTGCCAATTCATAATTTTCATAAAAATTTGAAATAAAAACTGATCGTTTCAATACATCCGTCAATCAACAAATATTGAAAAATGCGCCAGCGCCAAATGCCGACAGACTTACTCATTCAGGCGCATCTTTGCTTTTTTATACGTGCGTACAAGCGTCATTGACATACATACACGTGTATTTCTCATTGATTTATAAATATTCCGAAATATTCTAATTCGCAAATTGATATTTAACAGCACTTCGCTATCTAACATAAAGTGCTGAAAATATTTCCGCTGAGGTTTAGGAAAATATTGATGAATTTTAAGTGTTTGCGCAGAAATATTAAAAAAAAAATTATTTACCTACATATCTCTAGCCAACTATATTTGTAAAGGGTCATCCATTTCGAGGATGCCATTCATTTTCAAAATATCTCTACTTGGATTACCCGTTACGATATACTATATGCTGTACTCAGATCAGCGCAGCTTCGTTTCATTTATGGTTTATATTCACTAGCTAGTCAATAAAAAGCGTTTTTTGTGATTTTATTTTAAGAAGCATTTTATTTAATGATAAATAAAAATAATGTAAATTTACCGAACTTAATGTTTTTTAATAATCAGCGATTTATTCAGCTAAATTTTAAATTTACTTGATTTCTTAGCCGATCTCCAGCAGCACTTCTGGAAAAGGCGTCTGGCGTTGAGCAAGATTTTTCTGCTGAAAATTATTTGAAATCCAAAAACACAAATTTTCAATAGATGTATGCATGTAGGTGTGCCCCTAGTGTGACAGCGTAAAAAAAAGGCATTTTTTGGGATCACAAAAAAAAAAAAAACTAGTCAATCAATCGTTTTAAAATTTTGAGGGTATATTTAAAAATGTTTTAAAAGTAAACTAAAAAATTTTTGAAAGAAAATATTAAATATTTTTGAAATGACAAGCGATCTCCGGCGGCGCCAAAAAAAAGGTCCTCCACTGCTGCCCTGATTGCAGCCTTCTCTGTTGATAAAACCTAAAAAAAAAAAAAATCTCGTTAAACTAAAACATATTGTCTGTACGATGACCCTCGGGCTAATAAAAAATAATCAAAAATTGACGAAATGGCGGCATGTTGAAAAAAAGTTAAATTTCACCCAAAATTATGGTCGTTTTTGGCCCGCCAAAATTTGATTTTTGATTAGATCAAAAAACTGGAGGGTCATCGTATGGAGAACTATATAGTGAAGATACAAAAAAAATTTTAAAGCAATCGGATCATTTGTCTCCGAGTAATCACTACAGCAAATTCGAAAATTGCTTTCGAGAAAAACGCGTTCAAAGGTAAAGTGATTGTTATCTATATAACTGCCGAGCGGCTACTCTTTTAAATGGCTGTAACTCAAAAACTGTTTCAGATATCGATTTGAAATTTTAGTATGTTATTTTTAAAGGTATAACCTATCGAAATATGAAAAAAAAAATCGATTTTTTTTTTTTGAAAATTTCACACTAGGTGTGCCCCTTAATGATCGAAGGACTAGTTAAAATTTTTATTTTTGACAAAATTTTGAAAAAATGTAGTTTTTTTGTAAAAAAAAATTATTAAATTATTTTTTAAAATCTGATTTCTTCGAACATTTAACGACAAATATGTGTGAGAAGGTCGTGTGCAGATTTTAAGCACATAGGTCCAGCCGGAGAAATGTTTCTCACAGACACTCAAAACCGCGTTTGCAGTTTCGATATTAAAATTCTTTCTAATACGCCCATATCTCCGAAACTATTTGCGTGACAACTTTTCTGAGAATATTCTCAAGTATACATATGAACATTCGGTATACATATAGTATATGAAAATAATATCGGTTTTTGTACTTCACAAGTGGAGATACCCAACTTCCTTAAAAAATATTTTGCGCTCAAAATACTTTGAAACCCAATGTTTTTTAAAAAATGTCGAACTTTTAAGTTAAGTTCGGTTGTAGGTGCAAAGTTTTATATTCTACAAAACCAGTTGTGGATTAAAAAAAAATTATACTTACCGCTACAAAACACTCTTATAAATAAAACATTATAATATATAGGAAAATATAAAAAAATAAAATAAAAAAGAAACAAAATAAGTAAAATAAAAATATATTGTAAAATTAGGAAAGAAAAAAATTAGGTAAACATATGAATATCTAAAAAAAAATAAAATTAAAATAAAAATAAATAAAAAAAAAATAAAATAAAATTAAAAAAAAAAAATTAAAATAAAAAAAAAGTTAAAATAAAATTAAAAAAATAGAATAAAAATATATCGCAACGATAGAAAAGTAAAAAATTAGAAAATGTAAAAAACATTATAGACAAAATAAAAATAAAATAATAATATAAAAAAATATATATCAAACAAAATAATTTAAAAATAAAAATAGAATTAAGTAGGGTTAATTAATGTAAAACAATGTCAATATTTATGATTTTTTATGAAATATTTAGAATATATTTTTAAAATCCAAAGATACACTATAACATTTGAAATATTAAAAAAATAAGGCATTGGCAGCAGGGCTCTTTGAAAAAAGTTGAATTGCGGTAACTGTCATAACTCGGTGCGGGATCATCTGGAATCAAAAAAAAATCAGAATTATATCCTAATCGATTGGTTCATTGGTTTTGAAATTTGAAATTTTTCACTTTTTGGGAACATTTTTGCGACCGGTTAGTTAGTATTGTAAAATGAAAAATATCAACAAATTTGAAAAAAATCGCCGCCTTCGTATACCTCGTAAATAATGTATAGAAGTAGTGTTAAAATTTTTAAAATGATGGGCGGTAGTTTGACTTCTGGTGGGCGCCGCTTTGGACTGATGTAAACCTTTGATAAGACAGATATAAAAATGCGGATAACTTTGACAATTATGCTCCAATCGACACAACATTCTTAAATTCAAAACAACGTATCATCGAAAAAATCGAAATTAAGTTTTTATTGCTTACGATTCACTACATCGTACTATATATGTACATATATCCAATATATAACCATTTCATAACCAAAACTCAAATTTTGTTTCAATATGAGGGGTTTCTATTATAACGTTTTTCCTTCGCCTGTAAACTTATGAAAAGTGATGTTATGTTATTTTGCATTTTAGGTGACGACATGCAAAAATCGCGAAAAACTAAAAACGCTACTCCCCCCAAGCTAAATCATATATGTATATTAAAGAATGAAAAAAGGTATAAAAATAAAAAAAATTATACAAGTAAAATCTTAAATAATATACATATATATGTATACAAATGTAGACTACTATTATAATAATTATTATATTTCAAAGCAAACTGAAAATGGAAATAAAAAAGCACAGTTCTTCAATTCATTCAACATTTACTGTCAATGCTGTTATCCATTCAAATATTCATTTTCATATACATACATATGTATGTATCCATGTAAGTATGTACATTGTACATATGTATATATAGAAATGTGTAAAAATAAGAGTTTACAACCTACGTTGGATACTGAAATAGGCAAATACAAATTTCATTTCGTTGTTGCACGAAATTAATTCAAATGCCTACGTCTTTATTCAAATGCACGTACACATGTGCCACACATACACGCAACAGTACATAATAGTACATTGTTATACATATATACACACACTAGTTCATGTACATTGCTGTACATATAAGTATCTGTATTTAGTGAAAATCACATAGCCGGGGACATGCCTCTTAAAAGCGAGCTCCATGAAAGGCGCACCGACCACGCATTTCTGTGTGTTTTCTTTGTAGGCTAAGCAGTTAAAATAAATACACACACACATACATACATAAAAATGTACATGTGTGCTGGGTTTGAGCCAACGCTTGGTGCCCAAATCGGGATATGACAGCGACAGCCAAATAGGGCGAAACAGCCTTCAAATGGCATACATATTGGCGTATCGGCTACAAGCGGCGACGCGGCGCGGCACACATGGAGCGTTTGAAAAGCGAAAAACAACGGCGAGCAGCCTGCTGAGTGTGAGCGAGCTGGTTTGGTTAGGCAGGCGACATTGGTTAATAAAAAGTAATAAAAATCGCAACAGAAGCCGCACTTGACTGCGGTGCAACAAAGCGATGGCTCTGCAAAGCAGGAGATAAGTAACAGCAAGCGTCAAGTCGTTTTTTTTTTATTTTTTGTTTGACCTACGCATGCAAAGACGCTAGCGGGAAATAAAAAAAAAAATAATGTTAAATTTGCCTGAAATAATAAACCATTTAAATGGCAAGTGAGCGCCTGCGCAAATCAGCTTCACCAGCTGTTGTCACTTATGCATAACTGCGCCTGCCGTACGCGGCACGTGCCCATAAACCCACAGTAGCTGCCGTTGCCATTCACTGTCACGTTTCGCAAATAAAAAAAATTATTAAAATTTTATTTTTTTTTTGATTGCGACAAAAATATTTTAATTAGTAATATTCCATCACCAGCATTCATCATTAGCTTTAATTAATTGATATCTTACTCACTACTTAATCTTTTTTTTACTTTTGCTATTTTATGGCAAAAAAGCGCTGCATTCAATTTGCTACTGTTGTTGTTGTTGGCCGGTTAGTCATTCATAAAATTAATACTATTTCGTGTTATTTATCGGTCTATTATAACTGCCAGCCATTGTTGCCACCGCCCGACGAGCACAAAGCAAAGTGCTGTGTTCACGCCCACAACAAAAACAGCAACTTGTACACAAACACACACACACACACACATACAGTGGGTTCGTCAGAACGCCCACGGACCGAATTACCATATTAAGTCGTAAGTTAACCAGTTAAGTGTTTGCTGTTTGTTGTTGGCGCATGACTTAAGCAACGCTTTTAGCCGCTAGCTGTTAGCCCATATGCCGAGTTAGCCGCGTTAGCTGAGTTAGCCGGTGCTGACTCGTTTCAGCTGCGCTTGCCCTTAAATGGTCTGCAACAAGTTCATAATCGCTCTTATTCATAATTTATTTTTCAATGAAACGGCGACGCCGCCAGTTGCTCCACTCAACCCATAACTAGTTCGCATTTGTGTATCTGTTTATGTGTGTGTGTGTGTTAATGTATTTATTTGTCGCGTCGTTACATTTTAATTACGCTGCGCTAAACGCTGAAAGCTCGAAAACTAGTTGATGCACGAGATAGCGAGTGCACAGGTAGCTAAGCTGAAAGCTGCAAAACAACAATAACAACATGCATATATATTAAAATGTGTATATTGCAAGCGTTGCACTAGTAAATGCCAACAGTAGTTGCCAATAGTCAACAGCTAGCAGTCAAGCACACATTTGTTGTTGTTGTTGACATTTAAAAATACCCCTGTTGACTCAACATGCACCTACCTCATCATGCGCCCAGCTCATTCATACACACACACATCGACACTCGCTCACTTTTGCCTTCATTCGTTCAGTCCATCAATATTCTCACCTCAGTGCGCTAAATCTGTCGCTTTTAATGTCGCGCTAACTGTAGCCTGTAAGCGTGTAAAGCATACATTTGATTTCTGCTTAGCACAGTTCGTTAGTCACATTGTCTTCGGCGCTGAAGAGCCGCAGAGGACGGCGCGACATCTTTAGTTGCGATCAGCATAAAACGACACACACACAGGAATACATATGTATGTATATACATATATGTATGTGTATATATTTACTCATATATATAAATATATACTATATTGCCTTAAAACACAAACTTTTAGCCCCAAATCACACCGAAAATTATGCGAAATGTTAACTCATTCATTATATTGTTTTTGTTGCATTTGTAATTTCTACTACGCTGACGTTGATACTGATCACCGCTGACAGTTGTTGTGATTGCAGTTGACACATTTCTGATGGCCGATGAAACGTTTGCATTTTGCAGATAAATATGTTTGATTCGTTGACAGTTTGGAACTTGGCAGCATTAGTTATGTATTTATGCAGAACACAACACACAAACACATATAAAATGTCATTGCCACAAATGTACAAATATGCGCGTGTGCGTAGAGCTTCTGCCGGCCGTGCGCTGAGTAGTCACAAACTCTTCGGCGCAAATCTACGCGGATTATCAGGTGTCAAGCTAATTCGCTTGAGCATTTCCTTACCAAGCGTTGGCGAACAGTGACTACATACAGTGTCTTAGCAAATGTGGGTCAGCAATACTAGGCAGCGATTGTCATTAGCAGGGGAAGCAAGTGGTTGCCGTGCTTAGGAAGCAGCAGTTAATATAGAGCTGCGGCGATTTTTGTGTATTTAGCAAGAAAATATTGAGTCAGCGCCCTCCATTGCCAACTTGTGAGTGGACATTTTTAAAAGCAAAAAAAAAAAAAAAATTTTTTTTGCAGATATTTTTGATAATTTCAATAAAATTTTAATAATAATTGCTAGAGTTATAGTAAAATATTTAGCTGAAGTTACATCTAAGAAATTTATAGCGCTTTTATCTATTAACTATTATCATGCCACATACTAAAAAAAATATTCCCTGGGTTTCATTAAGGGGTTATATGTGAAAAGGGAGCTAACGTTCGAAAACTAGTTTTCTGGGAAACAGCTGTTAAAAATAAACAACGTTTCGTTTCGTCCATCCGAATCAACTAAAAAGTGAAAATTGATTTTTTGACACCTAAGCCCCTTTCCGTAGACCAGGTCACATATACCTTTTTTAATTTCAAAAAATCGAAACTTTTTTATTGCTTTATCTTAAAGAACAACTCCTTGAGAACATTTTCTCAAATTTTCATAGAGATTCGAGCAGTAGAAAAAAAGTTACAGCACTTCTAACCGCGCGCCTCGTCGCGGCCCCAAACCCGAGTCGCCAGCGTCACATGCGAATATCTCGAAATGGTGTTTTTTGAAAAATGACTTTGCGCTGACATGGATTGGCGGAAAACTACTTAACCGATTTTCTCCAAATTTTTTTTTTAAATGTTCGTAATGAAATTTTTCTGTGCTTGAACGATCGACTTTTTACGCACAAACTTTTTTTTCGCCGAAATGAATTTTTTAGTGAAATTTCTAGTGACCAAAAAGTTAATTTTTTGCATTAAACGTTCCCGTGTGCACAAAAAAAAAAAAACAAAATCATAAAAACGATCGTTCAAGCACAAGGAATTACACTAAACTAATGAAATTTGTTTACTTTTATGGTTTCAGTTGACTTGTTCGACCTGGGGAATTGTCACCGCAAGGCTCTGCCAAAAAAAAAGGCTTCTAAGGGAAACAGCCACCCCTTAAAACCTATTTGATATTTTGATATTTTTCCACGAAATTTCGCACAAATATTGTTAATAAAGTGTACTATCAAAAAATAAAAACATTCGTGTAATGTAATAATTACTACATACCTAAAAAAATCCAAACTTTCCTTTTTTTCTTCGACAAAGAAGGTATATAACCCCTTAATTGGTTACATAGGTTTCCTCGGGTAAAGACAACCTTTTTTTTCAAAATTTTTTTTCTCATATAAAAACTGAAGTATTTTAGTAGAATTTTTTTATTGCTACAAACATACACTATTGAAAAGGAAATTCAAAAATTTTTGGAAAATAATATTTTAAACTCGGCCATGCGACGTCTTTTTCGGTGAACCCTCGGAAAAAAGATGCGCCCGCGTTGGCAGAATAACTCCTTACAGGATCATCTAAAGTGAAAAAATACATGTTTTAGCTAAAACTCCTTAACTTAGAATTGAGACGAAGCAGTAAAAACTGAAAATTGGATTTGTGGCACCCTTTTTTACAAAAAAAAAAAATTAAAATTTCAGTGGAAATTTCGCAACATTTTTTTTTTTGCAAATACTTATAATTAAAAAAATACTTCGTCCAAGTCTTTAAGGATTGTATCTCAAAGACCTGTGTAAAATTCCATGAAAATCGGTTGAGTAGTTCTCGAGAAATCTTGCCAACCGATTACAAAAACACAGTTTCGAGAAAAACGCCTCGAAAGACGGCGCACTTAGCCTAGTTAGCATCGAGCGCACAAGTTCTCAAAGCTGTATCTCCGTAACTATTACTCGGATCAACTTGAAAATTTAGGACAATATTCTAGAGGTGTTGTAAAATTTAATAGAACAATAAAAAAATCGATTTTCTGAAATCCTTACACCCATGTAACGCCTTAATACAATAGTGTCAATGCTTAACCCATTTTACTTATACTTTTTTATAAGTCTCGAGTTTGGTCGCGTTTTCCGAAGCGTATTTTTCAGTTTCGGAAACCAAAAAAAGTCACAGGGAGTCAAATCTTATGACTACAGGGTATGAGTAATGGTGTTCCTTTTGTTTTTGGCTAAAAAGTCATTCACAATCATGTGAAAAATCCATTAATTACCTGCCACCAAGTCGGATCGTTCACGACGATATACTTCACTTGGACACCTTACCAATAAATACTCCGAATATGAAGCATATCGGACTATATATACGGTGGTTTTTCATAATAACTTGACTTGCGCGCATTCTAAGAGGTTTAAACTTTACATTAAGACTCTCTGAATCACCATAAAACCTGCTTAAAATATCTGCCTTCACAACCTTTCTAGGCCTTTCCATCATCTGGTGAATAATTACTTTCGAAGCGGTGGAATTATTTCAAAAATTTTAAATTCGTGTTCATGTTTACATTTTCATAAATATTAAAGACATTCAAGCCATCTGAAATGACAGTAAAATATTATTTCTAATTAAATCAGGCATTAATAGTAAATACTCAATAAAATATGAATTAACAACTCTGCATTTAACATCTGGAAATTATACAAAAAGGTCACAAAGCTATACAGATGAGCCTCATCCACACTGTAATATTCCGCATTAATCGCAGTCGGGCAGCACGTGGACAAAATATTCACCACTTTTACTAATCTGCAAATGTGATTAGCAATTTATGACAGCAGCGAGTGTTTAGCATTTGCATGCACTCATCCGTTTAGCAGAAATTCTATATTTATTTATGTCATCTCCACCATCGCTGATGATGCAATGCCACTGGGCGAGCGCGGGGTGGGCAGGTGGGCGCGGTGTTCGTCCATGACAGCCAGCCGGTGCGCTATGGACTGAAATTCGCGCGATATAAGCGGTGGATCGTGCACACGCACACACACATGCAAACATTTTACGGCAGCGCAAGTGTGATAATCAATTGTAATAATCAATAAACTGCTGGAATTGCAGCAATATTTCGCAGCCACATTTACATTCGACTAAATAGGCAATCAACCTGCTGACTGACTGGAGCGCGCGGTGCGCTGTGTCACCGTGCGCTTATTTACATACTAACAATTGCATTACTATTTTCCAATATGCTTACATGTATGTGTGTGTGTGGTTTGACAAATGTTGCAAATTAGTTGAGGAACTCCATTATGTTGCATTAAAAAACATTTTTTCACAAATAAATTGTATTGAAAATAGATAAGCATTAAAACGCGAAATTAGCAGGAAAATCAGTTGTAGTTGCTTTTAAAATAAAAACATAAACAACAAATCGCCTTTGATTGCTCATAGGCTTTTTAAAGTTTAATAGTTTCATTTATAAATTATTTTTATAAAGCAGCAGTTGCTACTTCTGTAAACCACATATTGACTGGGAGGCCTCTGGATTCTTCTTGCATGAAATCATTTCGTTTCTACAGAATTTTAATGCACATTTTGTGTTATTCACTTTTAGCGCGGCTGTGATCAATTAAATATACTTAATTGCTGCTTAGTTTTACAGCGATTTTTTAGTAACTGAAAGCAGCAATTGATATTAACTAAGTTCTCTATATGTATGTATATATGGTCACCTAAAATGCAAAATAACGTAAGATCACTTTTCCTAAGTTTATAGGAGCAAAAAACGTTATAATAGAAAATACTCATGATTCAAAGTTAGAGTTTTGGTTATATTGTGGATATCGGAAGCTTAAAAGTAGTAGTTATAAGTAATATGATGTCAATGTCGATTTTGTTGAATTCTGTTAAGGTTACGTTGAACAGTAAATCAGCTTCAAAATAATCCAAACAGCATATTTCATGAATGAAAGTCAGCTGTTTATTGATTTTAAGAGGCTCACATGTTTGACAGCGATTTTTGGAAACTAAAAAATTCACAAAATGGCGGCGCTTCAAATAAAGTTTAATTATAAAAATAAATTTGGCCGTTTTCTGCTTGCCAAAATCGATTTTTGACCAGATAATAGTCAATGTATGGATATGATATAGAGAGCATTCAGAAAAAAGTTATCGGGTAATTTGATTTCGTGTCATCTTCTTTTCCTTTATTGGCCTAGAGATTCCAAGTATAGCCAGGTTCTTTTCACCTGGTTTTCCCAACGGAGTGGAGGTCTTCCTCTGTCTCCCACGGCGGGTCCTGCTTCGAATGTTCTCAGAACTGGAGTGTTCTCATTCATTCGGACAACATGACGTACCCAGCGTAGCCGCTTCGTGTAATCACTTACGCTTAAAGTTAAACTGATGAATCCGATTGCACTGAGTGGTACACTTTAGAAAGCTGTATGTTAACTCAAAACTATTTGCGATATCGTTTTAAAATTTCAGCATGTTTTTTTAAAGCGAGAACCTATAGAAATATGGATAAAATCGATGTTTTAACAATTTTACGTTAGGTATGCCCATTAAAATAAAAGGCGAGAAAATAATAAAAAAAAATATAAATAAAGTAATGAAATAAAAAATACCAGCAAAATTACAAATATAATTACTGCATAAAAAAAAATCAAATAAAATTTATATACGTATACATAGTTAAAAAGTATGTCACAAATTGAATATCCTACATTAAATATTTAAAATTAAAAATAAAGAAAAGAAAAAGAAATTAAAACTAATTAAAATTTGCTTTAAAAAAATAAAAGATAAAAAAATAAAATAAAAAATAAAATAAGATAAAATAAAATAAAACCGAAAAAAATATAAGAATTAAAAAAAATATATCAATTAAGAATAAAAGTAAAACTAAAATCGACAAAAAAACAAAAATAAAAAATAAATAAAATAAAAAAAATTATATAAAAAGTAAAAATTAAAAAAAAAAAACGAAAAAAAGAATAAAAATTTAAAAAAAGACGAACAGAATATAAAAATAAAAGGCGAATAAAAAATAAAATAAAATAAAATAAGATAATATATAAAAAATAAAAACGAAAAAAATATAAGAAATAAAAAAATATATCAATTAAGAATAAAAGTAAAACTAATATCGAAAAAAAACAAAAATAAAAAGTAAAAATTAAAAAAAAAAAAAATAAAAACAAAAAGTAAAAAAATTAAAAAAAATTAAAAAAAAAATTTAAAAAAAAAATTAAAAAAAAAATAAAAACAAAAAAATGAAAAAAAAAATTAAAAAAAATAAAGACGAATAGAATATAAAAATATAAAACAAATAAAAAATAAAATAAAGTAAGATAATATGTATATAAAAAATAAAAAGGAAAAAAATGTAAGAAATAAAAAAAATATATCAATTAAGAATAAAAGTTAAACTAATATCGGTAAAAAAAAAAACAAAAATAAAAAAATAAATCAAATAAAAAAATTATTTTAAAAGTAAAAACTAAAAAAAAAAATAAAAATGAACCACGCCCACTTTTAACATTTTTTTGCTCGCAGTTACCCCTTGCTACTGCAATCCCCTGTACCACATTAGAGTTGTATACATGTCTTGATGTTGTGCTTAGTTATGGTGCTCATACGTTTTCGGTTAGTGACGTTTTGTGGGCGTGCCAGTGGTCCGATTATGCTAATCTACGAACTCGTTCTCTTGCCAAGCAAGCGCGTACCAGGTTTCACAAAGACACATCAAATTTTATTTAAGTTACAGCCTGCGCGGACATAAGGGCGGACGGACAGACAGACAGACAGACAGACAGACAGACAGACAGACAGACAGACAGATACCCGTACTTCGATTCGTCTGGTCATCCCGATCATTTACATATATATCTATATCTATTTCGCTTCGTTTTAGATGATACATACAACCGTTAGGCGAACAAAATTATTATGCTCTGTTGCAACATGTTGCAAGAGTATAAAAATGAAATGAAATAAAATAAAATAAATTGTGATGAAAAATTATGTAACATGAGCATAATAATTCAACTACAGTCCCATCAACAATGTCGACCGACTTAATTTAACCCGTTAACCTTTAGTATAAACGGACATATGCTACTGATTATTGCTAACAAGAACAACAATTACATACTTAGCAAACGCAATCATTTGAGGTGTATAATCGCCGAGCGTTTAAATGGCGAGCTTCGCTTGTGATTCGCGTGTGAAATATGGCTAAGCGTTTAAAATACAGTTTAGCAGCATTCAAATGATTATTTATAGTCGGTGCTAATTGCTGTGAGCTGCAGTAGCATCGATCAACAAGGCCTGATATATGCATGCTACACGCTGCACCGCACTTGTGTGAGTGTGTGCGTGTGTGTGTGAGCGCTTATATAGATATCTCAAAGTTTATGAGCAGTTATGAGTTTTAAGCGCCCATTGCAACAATGAAGTGGCCACAGCCGAGGCACAGTCAAGCCACGCCGTTCGCACGGATTTCGGCAGAATGCGGCAAGCAGCGGTGGTTAAGTCGTTAAAATCGTCTTACTTGACTCTACCATGCTCGTTGGCGGCAGCCGCGCACTTGGCCAAGTGTAATGTGATACTGCAAGGCAACGCGCTTGCCAATTGCAGTCGTCGGTCAGTCAATCACGTTTTTGGCTAGTTGGCTGATTATTCGTCGACTTTTGGCCATAACTCGAGGCAAATTAATGCCGCCTTATGTTCGAAACGTGGCGGAAATATTAAATGGGAAATATGCAGAAAATGGAAAAATAAGTGAAAACCATAAAAACTTTGAGTACACATAAAATATTTATGAATCTATGGATATATGTGTGCTTGCGCGCCTCTGTAGTGGTTTATTGACACACACGCACACATACAGTCACATGCGTGTGGCCAAATATTTAATAGGCATTTGCGGGCGAATTGTGTGCGAAATTAATTCGATATGGCTGCGTGTCAAGAGTTCACAAATCTATTCGATTTGATAATTCAATTAAACGCAATATGGCTTCCGTCACTCCACGCACACGCACACATGTACACAAACATATGTATATGTATGTGCATATGTGGGTTCATATTTATTATTTCTATTTATGTTATCTGATTGGTTTGGTTTTTTACTGCAAATTAAGTGCTTCTATCTTTCATTTTCCAATTTTTTAATTTTACATATTTTTGTTTTTTGCAGAAATTGCGCGAGTACGTGCCTCACTATTTCAAATAAATGGCGTCAAGAAGGAACCACTCACGCTGCCAGAGCCCGAGGGCACCCCTGTACAGTTAAATGAGAAAGTATACGTGCCAGTTCGAGAACATCCAGATGTAAGTCGCTTCAATACATAACAAAAATATATTGCGAATTTAAAAACTACTTTAAAAAATTATAATGAATTTAAACTTTAAGATCATCTTGGTCTTGAATCCACGGAGTCGAGCAATTTTTTACATGTTCCACTTCACCAAAGTTTTTTTTTTTTTGATACTGGATACTGAGCTCTTTCGCTTAATTGATTGAGAAAAAAGCTTTTTTATACCCTTGGTTAGGTTAAATGGCTGATCTAGAGAGATCGCACGTGGACTGCTGTATGTAGTCCTTTGTAAAGCCATAGAAAAGAAGAACTCTTGTGTTCGAACTTATAAATTAGCAAAACGCTTGGTAGCCAATACAAATTTGCAAAGCCGTTTAATTTCCATTCTCGACAGTTCGGTGGGATGTCTGAAGGTATCAAGTGTTTAAGTCTTGACCTCTCAAACGCGGCACAGTCAAGAAGGTAGTGTTGAGTTATTTCCACTTCATCTTCTTCCAT
The DNA here is from genome assembly GCF_024586455.1 of Bactrocera neohumeralis. Classification (NCBI taxonomy): domain Eukaryota; kingdom Metazoa; phylum Arthropoda; class Insecta; order Diptera; family Tephritidae; genus Bactrocera; species Bactrocera neohumeralis. Next base: position 86,501,045 of record NC_065919.1, on the reverse strand, counting down.
ACAGCTTCTACAGTTGGCGTCTGGTAAGATTTCCAGCCTTACAGCATAGACGGCAATAGGGCAATGGCCTGTTAAAAGATCCCCAAAAAGGAGACGCTAGCCTTACTGACGACAAAAAGATCAGATCTCTTGCGATCGGACCGAAAGGCTTCTGACCAAGCTCTCACGAAGCCCAGCTATCTAGTAATAGAACACAAGAGGATACGGGAGCGCCGACCCGCTCCCATTCTACAGATCCAATTCTAGGGTGTCTTTTATTACATACTAAACAAATGATCATCAAGAAGAATAGAGTCGATATAACCATGTCTCTCCGTTCGTCTGTCCTATATATACATTCATGAACTAGTGCCGCGGTTTTTGAGATGTAGATCTGAAATTTTGCGCGATTTGTTTTCCCAATAAGCTGCTTTTTTGTCGGAATTGTCGATATCGGACTTCTATAGCATACAGCTGTCGTACAAACTAAACGATCAAAATCTTAACAATGATTTTTGTATAGTCTTTGCACCTTTGTAGGGTATTTTAGCTTCGATTCAGCCAATGTTAACGGTTTTTCTTGGTTTTCCATGAGGTAGTGTCCTTGTTATTGAAGCGGCAGAGAACCATCCTCAAATAACTTCGAGGATTGGTGCCGAGTGGACAGTACTTAGATCCGACTTTCGTGGAAGCAAAGGTAGTGTCGTCGTGAACTTCGCTTCTTCGAAGGTGCTGTTGTTGTAGCGGCAGAATTCTGCCGAGTTGACAGTCCTTGTATGGATAAAAATCCGGGTCCGTTTCGGTTACGTAGACTCGACTGTCGTGGGAACGAAGTCTTAAACTTCGTTTCTTCGAAGTCGTAAACTTCGCTTCTTCCTTATTCATCCTTATCTCTGAGTTTTAGTTCTCAGAAACTCAATAACAACAGGGTTTATAAGTAGAACTCAGTTCGCTACACTCTACTCTCTCTACACATTAAATTGTTAACATTTACGAAATTCAAAAATATCCCATCGACTTATTCGTCTCAACTTTCAGCGAGTTATGGTGCTCAATTCTCAAAGACCGATCTCAAATCGAATTGCTTGAATTTTGTGGTGAAACAGTTTTTATGCTCGAATATGTTGTTCTCTCTGCAAAATCAAACCTAACCTCAAACAACTAGAACTGTTTGCAAAACCGCCATATGTAGTTTCTCAACCGCACAGGTAATAACTGTAAAATCGCTTGTAGATAAAATTAAAGCTGACTAATAGAATGATTAATTACTAATTAACGCAATTGTTGTGGAGTTAAGGCGCAAAGCGAGAAGACGAAGCATGCAACAACAACAAAAATACATATAATCTATTTAAAGCGTTAACTACACATTTTTCTAACAAAACACATACACACACACACACATGACAACAAATGCAAATACCGCGTTCAATCTGAATAGGTAGTGAAGCATAAAATCTGAACATTTGTTTTATGAAATGAAACCTGGCAGCTTTAGCATCGGAATCGTTTCCGCTAATTAAAAAGAAGCACCGAGAGAACTATTCACATTTATAGCTAGATAATTGCTTTTGTTGTTGTTGGTGTTGTTAATCTGCCACTAGCGATATACATGGATAGACAGACAGACAGACAGACAACTAGCAGCAATGTTCTGCATCATTCGCTCGCACACACAAACACACACATACTCATTTTCAATGCTCGTGTAAGCAGCTCTGTTTATTGGCTGGCGCTTGCGTTGTTGTTGCGCCGCCATACGGAGCGCTAGCTGGCTGTCTGCTCGCTGGTCCGTGTGTATTTCTTGCGTTAGTGCGTCGAATGAATTTCTAGTGCACCGGAAATCTATCAGAGGTGCGCCTCGGGTTTGCCGCCTGTCAGCCACCCTCTCGCTCTTCCATCGACACAACTCTTCTGTGTCATGTAGTCGTGTGTGTGTGTGTGTGTCGCGCTTATGACGTCTTCTACACGTCGGCGGTGGCGCTGCTGTCGAGTGCCTCTAAGGCACGGCGCCCCATTTCATCAACATTGGCAGTTATGCAATGCCGCCAGTTGATGGCTGTCTCTTGTGAGTTTTTCAGCAGGGAGTTGGAGCAGCGTTGTGGGGTTAGCCGTAAGGCATGCGGGCGTGTAAACATGGTGAATCGAGAATGTAGAATTCCGTTTCGCTGTGCTTCCAACACATTCGTCTAATGTTAGCGTTTTATGGCATTCCACTTCCTCCACAGCTATTTTTGCTGTCCAGTCGGAGTTTGAGCGAGGAGGGTAGACAAATGTGGCGGGCAAACTCATAAATTTCAATTTGGAAAATCTTCGGATTAACATCTGTTTTGCATAATTTTTGTTGTGTCTTAATGTTATTTCTAAAAATATACTTATTTAAATTTCCAATGTGATAATTAACCTTGTTGTGGTGTTGGGAGGTCACTTCGGCAGCTGCGTGTGCTCGTTGCTGTAGTAAATCGCTGTCCACACACTGTAGCGTTAGCGTTTTATGGCATTCAATATCCTTAAATATTTTTGCTGTATGTGGTAAAATATATCATAAATTTCAATTTGGAAAATCTTCGGAATGACCAATATGTTTGTTTGCACTTGATTTTCTGAGGCGTTAACAGCCCTTCGACCGTTTAATAAGATAAAAAGCATAATAACAAACAAAAATAACTCTTACCTTTGTCTGCGGCCAACCTTTTCAACTAAACAGCTGTATTGGTAAGCATTTCATTAGTCTTTAAGGTGATTTCATACTTAAGAGAATTTAAATCTTCGAACCAAACACTTCTCATTCGGTTTTCAATATGAAAATCGCATTGAGCGACTCTTAAGTAACATTATACTTATTGAAAAAACTGTGAGCGTAATAATAATAAAAAATATTAAAATAATAAAAAGTGAAGTATGAAAAATCGATTTGAAAAACACCTTGCAAGATGTTCGAACTACTTTCAATGAAGTAAAAGTCGAACGATAGTAAATGAATCCGTTAACATTATTATTCAAGGCTCTGATGACGATTTCTAACTCAAAAGTTTCTTCCTCGCTATCCGGCGTGAGATCCTCATTCGCTAATAAATTGCTTGCCTAATCGCAATCCAACACTCTAGGAAAGTCTGGCAGTACCTGAAACTTAACTTGATAGTTAAAAGATTAGTTCTTCAAGATTTATTTTGTCGCCTTCAAAGTAATCCCCGCCAGGTGTAATAAACTTATGTCAAACACTTTTCCTGTCCTCGAAACACTTTTCTCACACAGCACTTCTTGGGATGGCGTTCAGTTCCTTCAGCGAATTTTGTCTTATCTCTTCGATCGACTGAAAACGGGTTCCATGCCGATGATTGTTGACTTCTTTGCATGTTAAACTCATAAAACCATATCTCATCGGCAGTTATAATGTTCTCCATAAACTTGTGATCGGAATTAACAAGGTCAAGCATGTCCAAAGAGACTATTTACGGTGCTCCTTTAAAAAGCAAATCGGTTTTATCGGGAGCAAGAACGCGTTTCATACCCAAAATTTCCACAAAAATCATTCGAACAAACTCGCGAGAGATGTCGAGCTCTATTGGCATCTCTCTAACACTTGCCTGACAATTTGGAAGCACCCTATTGCACATTAAAGCTGGTACCAAAATTCAGTTAAGCTTATTTTATGGTTATATAATCCTTTTCCAGCTTAGCCTCTGCATGTGCATAAAACTAGTATATTTTTAGTGCGTTTTTTCTGTTTTCCTTCCATTTCCTATTATATCCATCATTTGATAGTCAAAAATTTAATGTTTTGCTAATAAAAACTAATTAGGCAACCATCTAACTATGAATTGAGTTTAACTATTGCCAAAGACGCATAACTGCATTGGCTGCAGAGACTGATCTAGATCGCTTTGAAGCTGATTTATTGCCAAAACGTTCAAACACATAAATATTTAGCGATATACAAAGTTTTTAAACATGATTTACTTGTATGGAGCTAAATATCAACATTTGCAATTTAAATGAGGCACAAATCTTCGAGACGCTAACATACACACACATCTATAGATCATGCTGTCCCTGAACGCATTACGTGTGCATACTCCAATACACTCGCATCTGCATTTTTTGCCTCAATAATAACCGATCTATGCTGTTATGGTGGCCGCGCTTGTGGGAGTGATCATATGATCATCACTTCATTCGATATGAGTAATTGTGTCAGCATCATCATCAATCGATTAAGCGCTTTGAGAGACGAGCACAGGGCGTCGGGTGGTACAGCTGCCACCTACAAATCCAAACAAACACGAAACACCTGCTGCGCTTCTTTGTTTCGGTGATTTGTCATTCTAGCGCTTTTTTGTTTTGACGATCACTGATCACTTCAAATTGTTTTGATGTTCTTTTTTTTTGATTTTTTTAGTGTGGCTAATCTGCATTTGCTGCATTAATCACCTGTTTTTGACAGCTCACATTTTTATTTCTTTTATGTTGGCGAGTTTAATATTCACACTTTGCAGTTGACATTTTTTTTGTGAATTTTTCTGTTTGAAAGCGATCCAAAAATTCATAATTGTTCTCTCTATGTATCTTAGATACTATATATTCACTTAAAACTCTTAAAGATTGAGCAAATTGTTGGTATATGCCGAGTAACTACTTATTTCAATATGTGCTCTCGGGTTTCTGCTTAAAAAATATTTTGTATAAGATGGCAAGTAATAAAATAATTTAATAACGTATTACTTTAAATTTACATTTTATTCAAAATTATACTAGGATTGCCCATGCCCATGTTTTCTTTGCAGCCGATTTTACTCTAAATTTGATCCTTTTTACTTTCGTAAAATCTTTTCATATTTTTCCTGTTTTGCCTTCAATGCTATAGATTATAAAATTGTATTACGTAACGGTATAACTGGGTTTAAAACTTGGCAGCCAATTACATTGAACAGCTGATTGACTTAGTTGGGTTGCGAACCATAATTTTGATTTGTGAAATACGGCTCCAATGACATTCCAATATCATTTAAAAAATTCGAACAATTTTTCTTTCAAATATATTTTCCGTTTATTTTTTTATATTTTATTCATAATATTTTATATTCCTTTATTTTTATATTTTTTATTTATAACATTTTACTTTTTTTTCTAAATGCCGTTAATAAAACTTATAAAGTGCCATAACTTAGAACTAAATTAAAATATAAAACTCTAATATGGCCTAGGGGATCGTAGTAGCAGAAAGCACCTGTGGGAAAAAATTTTGAAGAATTGGGCGTGGCCCCGCCCTATAGTAAGTTTAATATACGTAGATATCTCCTAAACCACGAAAGCTACAATAACCAAATTAGAGTAAAACAAATATCATAGGAACTCCTACCGACTGTGTGGAAATGGGTGAAAAATTAATGATCACTTCGCCCACTTCCTTTATAACTGTACTGTTAAAACTACTAAAAGCGCCATAAATCAATAACTAAAACTACAGAGGCATTAAATTATACCACCGAGGTAGTATAAGAAAGCTTTATGGGAGCCAGAGTCAAAATCGGACGATGGGCGTGTCACCGCCCACTTTTTGGTGAAATCACATAACTCGGGACCCGACCGACCGATTTCGACAAACTTGGGATTGTTGTATTTTTTCATATTCCTATGTCACATTGTGAAAATGGACGAAATTGGACAACAACCACGCCTACTTCCCATACAGCACAATTTTCAATTCGAGATTCAAAAATTGTCTAAATCCAATAAAAACTGTTCAAGCCCCTAGGTACCGAATATTTAGACCGCGGTACCTATAGTTGACTTTTGGTCGAGATCAATGTGTGATATATAAAACTGAAATTATGGGATGGTATGTCTGTATGTCAAAAATCGGTTGAATCTGAGCAATATTTCCTTTGGCCCCCATATACCTAAAATAAAGATATTTGAACTTCCGTGTGATTTACGCCGCTTATATCGGCCATCTTTACTTCCATTACTTCCCAAGCTTCGAAATCATTGGAGTTTTTTGATGAAATTTGTAACTTGGGCTCTTAATACGTTAAAAAAGATGAATATGAAATAAAAAAAAACAAAAAAAAAACCTTGATTGATGAATCAGCCCGTCGTATAAATAGGACACTGGGGATATAACTTCGTTATGTGAGAATAAATTAAAGATAACGCTTAGAAGAAAATCAACTTTATTAAAATTATCATCGTATTTAAGCTCATTTTGTATGATAAGGTATAAAACAATCGGACGATGGGCGTGTCACCGCCCACTTTTTTGAAATCGCATCGGGACACAATTTCGACAAACAGGTTTTTTTTTCAACTTAGTCCTTAAAAATTGACGGCAACGCCTATTTCCCTACAGCACAATTTTCAATTCAAAATTGTCTGACCTAAACTACAAAATTGACCAGTTTTCAAAAATTCATATTAAAATAATGTTAACACTTTTAATAGTCGAGATCAATGTGTGATATATAAAATGAAATTATGGGATGGTATGATTTGTGTGTCAGAAATAAATAAAATAAATATTTCAGTTTGGCCCCCAAAAAAAATAAAGATATTTGAACTTGGTGTGATTTACGCCGCATATATCGGCCAATATGTGAGTTATCTTAATAAAATCGAGTGAACGTATTTTGCTTACAACGTTGGATATTCGTGCTTGGAATGGAACAAAATCGGCTGAAAACCTGCCGTAAACCCCATATAACTAACAAGCCTTATGTACCTGAAGGCACTTCCCTGGCTTTGATCCGTACTAGTTGCAAGAGTATCGGGTTATACACGAAATTAGCTCTTCCCTACTTGTTTTATGTTCTTTATTTCATTAATTTTTATTTGTGTCGGTTTCAATGAGCAACTTTTATCAGCAACTGTAAGCTAAATTAGAAATCAAGTCACATTCAACGATTTTACATGGAATGTTGCATAATTAAGTGTTTGTAAATAAATTGAAATAAATATTTAAGTAAATGCGAGCAACATTTGCGGTTTGTTGATTTCGCATTTATTTTTTCTCAACGCTCTTTAAAAGCGGGGCTCCAATTTCGCGCAGCTGTGCGGGAGTGTCTGACAGTGCAACGATGTGTCTTACGAGAAATGAACTGACAACTCATCTAATGATATTGTATTTAGTGAAAATATATAAAAATATATATTTATTTTAATTTTTTTTTTTAAATAAAATTTTTCTAAGCTGTTGAGTCATTTTGTTCAGCGTTTGCTCTTAATTCTTGTACCAATAATTCTCGAATCAATGTCTATATCTATTTTTTGATTATTTTTTAGCTTAGAGATTCATTATACTTTCTGCTACTAAAATTCTTAACATCTAAATCGGCAAGCGGTCGCTTTGGAATTGATTCTGCAACTAGTCTCGTGCTTCTTTCAAAAATTAATTGATTTGCCAAGCATAGAATAGCTGCAGGTATTTGCATGTAACAAGAGTAGCAGCGGTTGCCATCTTGTGAAACTATCAATACCAGGAACATTCCTCAGCTATAACATCTGACAGCTGTTAAAACATGCGAATCGGGGCGCCATTACTTACATTTCACTTCCTACCGACCCGTTGGCGCGTATTAGTAATTAAGCGTCAATTCATTGCTGTTGTTGTTGCAGCATGTTCTTTTTGTAAGCACTTTTACATTGTATGGAATCTAATCGCGTTTTGCGGCTTGTAGACTCGCTCCACTCAGCACCCCTCATTGGATTCCGCTTACACTTGTTCACAGCGAGCGTTTGACAGCGTTGACAATTACGTTTGTTGACATCTTTTTCAGCATTCCTGCTCCCGCGCATTCACTATTTTTATCCGCTTTACATATTCGCAATTAAGTGCCTCCATTACGGCATCTTGTGACAAGGCTGTAAATAATTTTATTACTTTACTCTGCCCCGGGCGTTGAGGTTACACAGTGGGGGCGGTGCTTTCGCGGGCGCTAAAAGCTTGCTGCACTGTTTTCTTTGCTTTTTGCTACTTAATTAATTTCAAGCCATCAAATTTTATTATTAGCAATGCTGTTTTTTTTTATTATTTTCGAATCATTATTACTCAGCGTTTGACCTTAATTTTTGTTTTCACGCGAATGAAATTAATAATTTTCCAAAAATACCAGCAGCATACCTTTCGCGCTTTGAGTGGCCATTTTCGTGGCGTTGATGATCGCATCTGTGGCAAATGTTTCTGCTCCGACAACTGAAACAACAATTATAACAACAACAACAAGCATACATCATCTATTCAAGTGTATTAATAATTAAATCAATTTATAAGAATGGCAAATGAAATTTGTTAGTGCAGCCAGCGATCTGTTAAAGAAAAAAAAAAGATCTATGAAGGAAAAAAAGAGAAAATGAAACAAAAATAATAATAATAACGAAATAACGACCTGCACATTTGCTAAAAATGCCACGAGCAATTTGTAAGCAAAAGTCATGAGTCGACGGCGCGACGGACAGCCGTGAGGAAACGGAAAATTGCTTCAGCGCTCACATTGCTTATACCGAGGCATATATATGTATGTATGTACCCATGTTATATACTTAGATTATTACATTTTGCCATGTACCCAACCAACAACAATTGTTGATGTTGTTATGTTGATATTCAAGTGGACCGGCCTTCATTTGATTTCCAATAATCGGAGAGAACTTTGATATCCTTCGGTATACTTTTATTTCTTAATTTTATATGCAACATTTCTATCCCTTTTTACCAACAGCTTTCTTCAACTTGTCGAGCAGTTTATTTCCATACATCTTTCAAAGTATTTATTAACTTTTGAGACATTCATGTTTCGCAAACGTTATTTAGGGGGTTTTATCCACTTGCAAGTCAGAAAACAAGTGCTTTCGGTGATTTTTCTTAAGAGGAATTTTATTTAATTAATAAGGCAAAATAATATACATTTACAGAATTCAATGTACTTTCATAATCGACGATTCATTTTGTAAAATTTGGTTTCCGTTCATCAGCAAATAAGACAAAGAACCGCTCGAAGTAATAAAAATATTGCTGGCGTTCAGGCAAGTATTGTTGAAGAGCGCAATTTGTCGATTCCAAGACGTTCTCAAGAATTGGGACCATAATCTGGCGGATTTTGAGAAAGTATTTGGGCTTGAATCCGTATAAAATTGTTCTCAGTCAAGAACTGAGGCCATTGGAACATTGCAATATTTTGCCTTGGAACAGCTTGAAAACGATAACGATTTTTTTAAGAAAATCATCTTCTCCGATGAGGCTCACTTTCTTCTGAGTGATGCGATAAATAAACAAAACTGTCGATTCTGGTGTGATGAGAATCTACAAATTATTCAAGAACAACCATTACATTCACCTAAATTAACAGTTTGGTGTGGTTTTAGTCTGGTGGAATCAAAAAGTAGGGGCCTTCTTTCTAAATCAAGCTGGTGATACCGTTATTGTCAAAGGAGAGCGGTATACAGATCAATGATAACAACTTTTTAAGGCCGCAATTAGAAGCAGTTGATCTTGACAACAACTGGTTCCAACAAGACGGTGCTACGTATCACACAGCATGTGTAACAACCGAATTATTGCCAGAAAAGTTCGGGGTTTCGATTATTTCAAAAAATTGTGACATTGAATGGCCACCAAGAAGTTAGACTACGTTTTGTGGGGTTATTTGAAGTTATTGGTTTTTAGCTATAAACCAGACTCTCTTCAAGCTATAGCAGTCAACATCGAACGTGCTATTCATGATATACGACTTGATCTAGTGGAAAAATTATTCGAAAATTGAGTTCTTCGAATTCGATCCAGTAAAAGCAGGCATTAGGGCCATTGGAATTATGTTATATTCAGAACTTAATTGTATCCATTGTACTTCACATCAAATAAAAATACAAGATTATTCTAGAAACTAACAGCAATTTATAGTTTTTCAGTTTGTTTCGAAATTATTATTCAAGATTTGAAATGTACGAGTATAATAGTACTTTCAAGATGATTTTGAAACAAGAACAGCTTTGTCGGAGTGAGAGACATCCTTTGGGACTCGAGAGCTTCGTTAGTTCTCAACTCGTGCGCTCAATTGACTCAAGCCGAAATGTTTATGGGCATTTATCTAATATAAGTAGTATCGTATAAGCATGTCTGTCTGAAAATGCTTCGTGAATATGCGGGTTCTATCAAAGCGTCGTGCCTTCAACGCGCTTGTCCAAAAGTGGAGGGGCGTCAGACGCGAGGCAGCGGAAAATGAGTCAAAAGTTGCGCGCATATTTTCGTATTTTAAAATTTAGTATATATGTGTGTGTGTGTTCGTGTGTGCACAAAGCATTTTTAAATGCTCAATTTCTCAATTACCATTCGCCGTCGCTGCGCATATTTGAAGTCACTGCAAACACTTTTATAACATCGCATTGAAATGCTCCTCAGCACCTGTATGCATCTGTGAGTGTGTTTGTGTGCTGCTGCAGTATAATATATTTTAAGTGCAAAAAATATTTCACGGCGGCTCATAAAGCGGCAATAAATCGCCACGTTTGCGGCAGGAACACCGTCCGCCGCTGCATTCCTACCTGTAGAGCGACCACTTGTTGTTGCTATTATTGTTGTGGTTGCTGTCGCATTAGCGGCATTATTAGTCATAGAGCATTAACTAATAAATTCAATTAAATGCGGCAGCGCTAAATGCATTTTAATTAATTATTTGTGTAACCACACACACACGTACACACACAGACAAACATACATACATATGTACAATATTAATTTCATTAACAAAATCACAAAAAAACTTTTGAAATTTTTATCAAGCATTTCGAATTTTTTTTACTATCTGCTTGCTAATTAATTATATACTTTTTACTATGTCTGCTTCGTTATACATACATACATACTGTACATAAGTACATACATATATGTATGTATTTGTATGATGTGGGCGCTCCGCTTGTCTACACTTCGTGTACGACTCGTTTTGTCCATCTGCGTCGTCGCATTTATTAATTTTGCTGTCAATCTATGAATTATGCTGTCCGTCCGCGCTGAACTTTTCATAGCGCGCCAGCAGCGCTCCCGTGTTTTATGTAAATTGCACACTTTGCATGCGCCAGTTGCTCGCTTACCGTTCAATTGCTGCTTGCTTTTGCCGCTCAAAGTGGTGGCCTTTGATTCGAGCTGTGAGCGCTTCGCGAGATCGCAAGTTCGCAAGATTTTCATAGCCGGCTTTGAAGTTGACCGACTTCACGTGTTACATCTAGTCGATTTTATCGGCGCTACGCACGCAGTTATGTGACTGACACTCACACAATCGAACAGACACTACTCGCTTAGACATTTCTACAGCTGTACAGAGTATGTTTGTGTCATGAAAGATTGTGAGTTGTTGTGCACTAAATCTGCTTGCTGAACAAGCTGAGTGACAATTGCTTGAGCTGATTGACTGATTGACCGCCTAGGAGGGGTTTAACGCGTTAAATATGCTGTAATTTGTTTCAAAAAGTTCGCCAGTTTATTCGAGCTCTGATTGAACCAATTACTGGTAGCGAACTATTTCGCAGTAAAAGGGCATGTTAGTGTTGGTCTTCTAAGTCCGTGTGCTCTGTATTTAAATGAAATTGAACACAGTTTAGTCAAACTCAGCAGCGGGAATGCTCGGTCCGTTGAGTCCAATTTTTTATGACTCGTTCGAGCATTTCGACTGGTAACTGGACTGAATCGTAGCGGGATTGTTCGCATAGACTTTAGACTTTACATATCCTCACAGAAAAAAGTCTAACGTTGTGATATCACACGATCTTGGTGCCCAATTGACCGGCCCACAAGTTGAGATTATCTGTTTAGCGCAGTGTTCCTTCAATAAATCCATTGATTGATGCGATGTGTGAGAAGTGACGCCGTCTTGTTGAAACCAAATGTCGCCGTGACGCGATAACGGTCGCCATTGCATCATTTTTGAAGAAATATAGACCGATGATTCCACTGGATTATAAACCGCACATCAAACCGTTATTTTTTCTGGATGAAATGACAGCTTCTGAATCTCTTCAGGTTGTCCTTCATACCAAATGTGGCAATTTTGCTTATTTACAGACCCATCGATCCAGAAATGAACAAAGTATGGCTCGAAAACGTTGGATCTTCTTGGAGCTTTTCAAGGGCCCATAGAACTGAGCGATGTCGTTTAGGCAGGTTGAGCGGCATCAGTTCTTGCACAAGCTATATTTTGTACGCTTTCACTTTAAGATCTCGATGTAAAATGCGCCAAGTCGTTCCATACGTCAGTCCGAGTTGTTGCAAACGGCGCCGAATCAACTCCACGGTCTTCGGTTACACTCTCAGCTACGGCTGTTATATTTTCTTCACTGCGTGCTGGACGTGGTCTATTCGGTCGAATGCTATCCAATAATGAATGCGGGGTCTCAAGATGGGTGAAAGTGTTGTGAATAGAACGCTCAGTGGCCGATTATGTTGACCATAAGTTGAGCGAAGCGCGTTCTTCAGGCGTAAGTCTTTCCATGATGAAATACCAACCAACAGTGAAAAAATAACAGCTTGACACGACTCACGCGTGATTTGTCAAAAAAGGCTATTGAAAATAGTACCTCTACTTAGATCACCCGTTGTTTGTCAGCTAGTGATCGAAGTAGTAAGACTTTTCATACAAATTTTGACTTTTTAAGCCATTCTGAATTATAAAGTTTTTAGAACCATTTATTTCCTACTTATTGATCATGTCTATTCTCATTTCTCGGCAAACTAAACTTGAAAATTACTTCAATTTGTGTCAGCTAACATATCGTCCATATAATCTATCTATCTAAAACTATTTATTTCCTATAATATATTTCTTTTTAATTCACTTTTTCGTTTATTTAAAAATATCATAAATTTAACCATTAAGTATGTTAATGTAATAGTCTAATAGAGCCTCTATATATTTCTCTTAAATGGCAAATTAATTCATGAATTGTTTTGCGTCAGTTCACGAGAGCATCTTCAGTTAATTTATGAAATTGGCTTTATGTAACAAGTTTAAGTTTTCTCGGAGCCAATTAATTAGCGATTTTTATAGCAGGAAAAAATGAAACAAATCCAGTTTCGAAACTCATACAATCCATCAATGGCAGTTTGAGCAACATGAAAGCAAAAACAAAAAAAAATATTTCTATGTCGCAAAAGTGGAGTGTCACTCGCTTCATTAAATAGCGCTAAAATGCAAAACCTATTTTTTTTTAGTTGTTGTTTTTATTTGTTTGTCGCAGAGTTAGTATGTCGCACTAAATTAATAATTATGAATTCATAATTCGCATTAAAAACGTTTAACAGTTTATGATGCTTAAATAATCGCTAATGGGTTTGTTGTGTAAATTGCGTACAGGGTGGCACGCATAAGTTTTTATACCCCAAACAGGGTATATTAAGTCTGTCACGAAGTTTGTAACACCCAGAAGGAAGCGTCGGAGACCCTATAAAGTATATCCATGTCCGTCTGTCTGTCCGTCAGTCTGTATATATACGAACTAGTCCCTCAGTTTTTAAGATATCGTTTTGAAATTTTGCAAACATAATTTTGTCTTTAAGAAGCTGCTCATTTGTCGGAACTGCCGATATAGGACCACTATAACATATAGCTGCCATACAAACTGGACGATCGGAATCAAGTTCTTGTATGGAAAACTTTCACATTTGACAATGTATCTTCACAAAAGTTGGCACAGGTTATTTTTTAAGATAATAATGTAATATGCGAAGAAATTGTTCAGATCGGCTTACTATAACATATGGCTGCCATACAAACTGAACGATCGGAATCAAGTTCTTGTATGGAAAACTTTCACATTTGACAATGTATCTTCACGAAATTTGGTATAGCTTATTTTCTAAGGCAACAATGTAATCTCCGTAGAAATTGTTCAGATCGGCTTACTATAGCATATAGCTGCCGTACAAACCGAACGATCGAAATCAAGGGCTTGTATGGAAAACTTTCGTATTTGACATTTTCCAGAAAATTTTGAGTCATGCTGTACTGCCAGTTCTAAGCCGGATTAAAATTTGGGTCCATACCGGTTACGCAGACCCGACTTTTGTGAGTGTGTAAAATTTTCGTCTCAAATTCGAAATACTTGAAACACCTTGTATACTGCAGCACCGCTAATATGCAATCAAAAGTTGTAAAAGGTCTTCAAAAAATAAATTTCTCTCATTTATATTTTTATTGATATCTTTTGTTGACTCTGCCGCTGCACTACCATAAATATTGAGCCTTAAATCCAATACAAAGTATTTAATAGGTGATTACACAGATAACGAGCGCCAAAACAACAATTTATCAAACTATCAATGAACAACTGCGGTTTAATGGCAGGCAATTTGTCAATGAAATCGGTGAATATTTATCTACATATGTATGTGTGTGTGTGTGTGTCAAAATTTTATCAGCATATTGGTAAGCGGCAGAGTAATTGTGTGTGGGTGTGGCTGTGTGTGCGCACGCTCGAATACACAAGTCAACATTTGATCAGTGCTGCCCCATAATTTCGAGTGTCGTTGAGTTTGATTCACATCCTCGTAATAATGCCGCGCTTATCGCTCTTTTTCAAGTTGATAAGTGTTTACTACTGCTTATTGGTTTTAGCTATTAATGCGGCCAGCCATTTCTAATGTCGTCTTCTTTTTTTGGGCGTGTGTGTGTGCATGTTTGCGCAATCAATTGGTGTCGCTAATTTATTGAACTTGTAAACACACACACACACACACTAGTGCAAGCACACATATAATATTTTTTATCAATAAATATGAACGCGTGCCGCTAACGGTGTTTAGTTGTTTTTCTCTGTTTTAATTTGTTTGATTATGTGTTTAGTGGTTTGTTTGTATGTTTTTGTTGCTACTATTTTTTTCAGCTATTCCGAGTGCTTGCGAGTGCTACCACTTATTATCGTTCGCTGGAATCTCAAACATTGCTTTGCTTTTGAGCAGTCATAAAATCATAAAATGCACTGCCAACCAGCCGTTCGCGAGGCGAGGCCCTCCACTTTGTGCATGTACTGTATTTATTTGTATTTCACCGCCTTTGTTGTTGTTGTTGTTGCGTCGTGGTGGCAAGTGTTTGTATGATTTGGTATGCCTTTGCTATGTAAATAAATTTCTGATCGATAATCGTCGCTTAATGACTCGGGGAGTGTTTGTTTGCTGTATTGGCTCACGGTGCTCTGTGGGTGGGTTCCCTTGGCGGCCGAAGTAATTAGAGGCGTTTAAGCTGGAGAGTGCTTAGCGAAAGCAATGCGAGCAATACGTAATTAATATGGATAGACAAGTGAATCATATCACGAATGTTAATATGCTCGGTTAAAAATGTATTTTTAAAGGGGTTATAATGCAGTGTTGCACTGTTGTAAATCTAAAAAAAATCTAGAATATTCTTTTGATTGTATTCATGTTAAACTTTCTGCTTATTGACTCACTAACTCATTTCTAGATTGTAATAAGTTTCTCGGTAAATACTTGGTTTTGAATTTAGAACATTTTTTGATCGACCGAAAATTAGAAATGTTGTGGTTTTCAGCTTACAGTTACTTATTTTTCGTTTATAAAACGTTGGATGAATTCAAATTTCTAAATTTAGAGTTACCACAGTCGAACTTATTGAGGTGGTATTCTGGTTTAGAAGCCCGAATTTTTGGTATTTTTTTGACGCGATAAAAAAAAAATCAAAAATTATTTTGACTATACATTTTTTACATGCTTTTTATTGATATTCTAAGAATACAAAACATAAATAATAAAAAAAAAATTAAATTTAAAAAAACTGCAGGTCGGCGAAGTTGAGACTGATGAAACAATGGCTTGTCCTGCTGTGCAGGATATAAATCCTTTCCGTGACCTAAAATGAAAATTTATGCGAAATCCGTAAAGAGTAAAAGTGTAGTTTTCGCACTACGAAACGTTTTTGAAAAAAAAATTTTTTTTTACAAAATGGTGACGGTTTGAAAAAAAAAGTTTCGTAGTTTCCCGGTTTTTTGTGGTTCGGAATTAAAAGAAAAAAATTCTGTGTAAATTTTCATGTGAATAGGTTGAGTAGAACTTGAGATATCATGCACACCGTTTCTAGAAAAGTAGTTATGAGAAAAACGAGTTTAAAGTTTGAGAAAGGCTGCGAAACGGTTTTGTCGGCGCGTCACAAAATGAGCTGTAACTCGGAAAATAATTTGAATTTCGAAAAATCCTCTTAGGGACATTGTCTTGAAGGGCTATAGTATAAAAAATATGCAAGAAAAAAAAAATCGATTTTTGCGAATTTCTAAACCAGAATACTCCCTTAAGTGCTTCAGAAATTTAAATATTTTGAAAAAATATTGAAACTTTTTTTATCGCGCCCACTTATTTCTCAACTTGTAAGCTACAAATATATATGTATATATGTACATATATCGGCACCTAAAACGCAAAATAACGTAACACCACTTTTCATAAGTTTACAGGTGAAATAAACATTATATAATAGAAACCACTAATATTGAAAATAAATTTGAGTTTCGGTTATAAAATGGTTATATATTGGTTATGATACACCCATATTGATAACCAATACATTGGTTATCACGCTTCTATATTGATAACCAATATATACATTCATGTAATAATAACGAGTTTTCGTTATAAAATGCTTATATATTGGTTATTGTATCTGACAACGATTTTCAATCCTCCACCGTTCAACTTGTTTATTTGCATTCTGAAAATTCTGAAACAGCTCCAATCTTCTACATACAAACACTTACACATACATGTCATCAGCTACAAATGCAATTTCAGTTTGGCTGCCCTCGTGGTGATGCAAGTGCAATAATTGCTGATCGATTTACGTCGGAGGATTTTAATTAAATCGGCTTCACATGCATTTCTTGTTCTTCCACATGCGCTTCTGCATCTTCGTACTTGCGTGCCTTACGCTCGTGCCGTTGTGAGTGGTTTTGTTGAAATTATTATTCGCGAAATGAAAACTTTATTGGCAAAACTTCTCGGCTAAAAATTTGTTGGCGAATTTGTACAAAATTTGTGCTGCCTCAATTGCTCTAAACATATTCCTTCCATCACACCGTTATTTTAGTTAAATATAAACATTTACGAAATGCATTTGCATGTGTGTGTGTGTGTGTATGAGTTATGGCGCCGATACCAAATGGCAAATCTCAAAATTTTAAAATGGCGTACGAAATAGTTTGGTTGTTAGTGAAAAGAAAAATAATTAAATATTTTTTTATAGCTTTGACCAGCTTGTTAAGTGATTTATTATTTGTTGTGATTTTAATGTTTAATGCAAATGTCTTGTACATATTAATGAGGAAAATAGCGAATTATTGGAATTGGCAATTCACTACAAAAAATTACTATAACTACTTTTAGAAATTAAATTTGTGTTAAAAAAGTTATGAAAAACATGTTTTCAGCGTTTTTAAAAGTTTTTCTAACAATTTTTATTCAATGTTAATTTATTAGAAATTTTTTTATTAACTTTCTTGTAAATAAATTTTAAATTGGCTTAGGCGTATGCCATATTTTTTTAAATTTTTATTATTTTTTTTTAAATTATTTTTAAAAATATTTTTTTTATTTTTTTTTTTTTATTAATTATTTTGTTAGTTTTTTTTATGTAATAAATTTAGTTATAAAAAAAAATAATTTAATTTCATGTTTTATTTCATTTTAATATTTTTTATTTTATTTTATCTTATAATTTTTTTTTAATTTAAATTTAAATTTTATATTTTTATATAGTTTTGTTAATTATTTTTTTGGTTTTCTTTCATTTTTTATATTTATTTTTAATTGTTTTGTTAGTTTATATTCTTTACTAAATTAAAATTAAAAACCGATTATTTTAATTTAATTTATTTTTTTATTTCTTTTTAATATCTATTATTTTATCTTATAATTTTTTTTTAATTTAAATTTTATATTTTTTTATTTTTATATAATTTTTTAATTATTTTTTTGGTTTTCTTTCACTTTTTATGTTTATTTTTAATTGTTTTGTTAGTTTATTTTATTTACTAAATTTAAAATTAAAAATAAATTATTTTAATTTAATTTATTATTAATTTATTTTCATTTAATTAATTTTTCTATTTCTTTTTAATATTTTTTATTTTATCATCTAATTTTTTTTTAATTTAAATTTAAATTATTAATTTAATTTTAATAGATTTAATTTAATTTGAATTCGTTTCATTAAGCTTAATGTAGCATTCATACTTTCCATTTCTATTTGGGTGCTTCTGCTTACAAATATAGCATACATACTGCTTATAAATACTCAAGCCTTAATACTTATTGACAAGTCTATTTGGCTAAAACGAGTAGGAGCCCACAGGTCAACCCACACACGTTCACAAACGCGCATTTATAGACATTTTTATGCATTTCCCGCTAACAGCCCACACTCAAGTTGCGCAGTAGCAGCAGAGACATACACACACACACCCATACATATGTAAATGCACAAATCTAACGCTTTTAAATTCAAAACTCCACAAAAAAGGCAAAAAGTGGAGAAAAATCACAGGAAGTGCGGTCCACTGCTTCACGTCGTAAAAATGTTGCTTTGGCAAATATCTAATTGTCAATAGGTAAATAAGCGCATACAGACACTTATGCAAGGCTAAGCCCCATACACTGCCGTGCCATGCTCTCCCATGCCATAAGCGTCTATGCAAATATTTGGTTGCTAACAGTATGGGTTCGTATTTACGCTGCTAGCATTTGTTTGTCTTGATTTACCCATTTAGGTAGGTAGGCTAACGGAAATTAATTTTGCTACAGTTTAAAAAAAATAACGCAGAAGACATATGTACTTATACCTATTTATTGTATGTATATTTAGTATATGAACCTGTGAGATAGGAACGAGTATTATGTTTGGGATTATTAAGCAGGGCTTTGAGTAGTGTTCATAATTATTTCAATATTAATTGCCGCGAAAATAATATACACATACATACATATGTGTGTTTGTCGGCAATAACGATTTTTATAATCGTTAAAAGTACAGAAATTCTCAAACAGAATATTTTATGCTCACATGAAAAACAAAATAACTTAATTGCACTTTTTTGCATAATTAAAAATGCAAATTCGTGGTTGTCAAATCTAAAAACACGAAACATATACAAATAATCGCATATGTAATTGCGCTTTGCTGAGTTTTCACGCATGCGCGCAACGTTCGCGTGCGTCGGCTGCGCATGCGCGCACATGTGGCTGAAAGCGAAAACGTTTTTCCACTTGCCCAACTTTGCGCGTGGTTCGGTTTGGCTTGCTGATGCCGAAAGCGAAAACTTGGCACAGTTCTTGTCGACAGTTGGCAGTAGTCGGGGCTTTGATGTGGCTCACAGCTGGTACAGTGGGCTCAAATAGTAATATACATATAATATATTTGAGCTGGGTTTCGAGTTTTTCGGGTTTACTATACTTTTACAGCTATAAGGTAGTATTGAACGTTCGTAGACTTTTTTTTGTGAACCAATTTTTTTATAAAATGTTCTATGTGGAGATTCCTTATATTTCCTTAGTTAATAATATTCCACTGAATATTTTGTATATTTTTCTAACTCCAACGATATTCATTTGAGAGTAAGTTTTGTCAGAAAAATTCCAAAAAAATCATTATTAATTTAATTTTGAGTTGTGTGCTTTTTCGTGTATAATCTCAAGTGGAATTCTGTTCGTAAACTTCTGTTGACTTAAAAGCTGATGCTTCACTAAATTATTACAATTGTTGTGAACTACCCTTTCTATTTAATTATTATTTCAGCTCATAATATAAACGAATGTACTGTCTGCACTCTCAATGATTTTTCCCTTATTCTTAGTACTTCTAAATCATCGCAACACATACTTATCGCCTTATCTGTCTATCAATGCCAGTTCAGCGCACGATTCGCTTGGAAAACCCGCCCTAATTTCGACGCGATGATCTCATGCCATCAATTGACTTATTCAGACTATTTTCAAAATTGTATTAATTGAATCCTTTATTATTAGAATTCGATAAGGCGACCGATTGCTCACTACGCCGGCGATGGCGATGATTATTTGAGTTTAGCTTGTTGTTGTACTGTTGTTGTGGCCGCAACTGTAGTAAAATTAATTAAAGCACGATTGCCTGCAGGCGAAACTAATCGCAGCATCAATCGGCTGTGGTCAGTTAGACGCTCAGCCAGTCGGTCAGTCAGCCAGCTTCGCTACAGTTGTCGCTCCGTTGAATGTTAGCCGAGAGTCATTCGGTATTACTCATACTTATACTACTGTGGCAGACTGTGGCACTGCGCTGTATGTTTGCCTTTTTGCGGCAGACCCGCATTTGCATTTCTCTCGCATACGTACACACACGTATACACATATACGCTTCGTGTTTATTGTCTGTGGCATGCCTTGCGGTATATCCGAATTGGCTTTTCTGCTCGCTGCACTATTTGTTCACTGCGGCTGGTTGCATTCGTTGCATGCAATCAACACTTAACGGCTGATTGATACTGTATTTACTCGCTGGCGTATGCGGCGTTCAAATTAATTTGATCATGTCGTGCTTGTTTTATTCATAACTGTAGTCGGCAGTTGTACAAATATGCAACAGCGCAAAGGGAACTGCGAAAATGTGTGTGAAAATTCCGCGAAAATTTTGCACTTATGCATTGGCGCATTTGTGTTTGAGCATTAGGATGGTTCAAATTGTGTTGAAAATATTTTGGAAAATACAAAAGTATTACAAAAATTTCTGTTAAAAACAATTTTAAAATTTTTAATTGAGAAATGGAAAAAATAAAATTAAACTAATATAGGATGCGAAAAAAAATTAGTCTCAAAATTCGCATTAAAAAAACGTTAATTAAAAATAAAAACAAAAAAAAAATGTCTTAAAATTTTTTCGCCCTTGCCTACTTGCTATTCTAAAATCTTGAACGAGATTCCGTTCAGAATCATATTATTTGATACTCGGGAGCAGTGGTCGGCAAACATGAAAGCGATTTACTTTTAATTAATTTTAAGTCTGATTTTAGTATCTAAATTTAAATCTCAAATTTTCCTGATTGATTCAAAATAAAATTTTCTATTTTTAATTTTTTCATATTCATAATATTTTCAAAGTTGTTGATGGAAAAACTCGGCTCCCACCTTAAATGAAATAAATATTGCACTTTTTTCTCTTTCTTTCACTGTATCAATTACTTTTATGATTTTTTTGATTTTATAACTTTTTAAATGTTTTTTGCATTACATTTTACATTTACATAAAATATAACAAATTTTTTAAAATTAATTTTTTAAAATTATTCTAATTAAATGTTTTAAAAATTATTTTAATTTAATTTTTTTTAGTTAAAAATTTGTTGGTAGGTATGTTTTTAACTATAAAAAGATACAACTAAAAAATTAAAAAAAAAATGTTAAGAATGAAACAAAAGATTTAAAAAAATTATTATTGAAAAAATATAATTAAAAATATTAAAAAATAAATTTAAAAAATTTGCAATTTCTTTGTATTATTTTATATATTTTTTTAATTATTTTTACGTTTTTTTAAACTTTTTAATTAATATTTTTTTCATTTTTTTAGTTATAATTTTTATTTAATGTTTTTAATGATTTTTTTTATTTATATTTTCACAATTTTTTTTACATTTTTATTTTTTTTTACATTTTTTTTACATTTTTTATTTTTTTACGTTTTTTAAACTTTTTAATTAATTTTTTTAATTTTTTAGTTATCAATTTTTATTTAATTTTTTTAATGATAATTTTTTAAACGATTTAACTAAAAAATATAAAAAAATTACAATTAAAAAAGTTTAAAAAAATTATAAAATAAGTTTCAAAAATTTCTAATTTGTTTATTTTTTATAATTATTATTTTTTTAATTTTAAATACTATTTTTTATTATAGTTTTTGTTGTATTTTTTTATTATTTTTATTATTATTTGAAATTTTTTAAATCATTACATTTATATATGAAAGCATTGTGGTGATAAGATATTTGCGGTTTAATTATATGCATTTATACGTTAATAACCGTTGTTTTCAACAGCGAGTATAAAATATTCGAGGGTGTGTTAAAATTTTGTTATATAAACATTGAAACAGTGGAATCAAAAGCAAAATGAAATATTTTTAATGTAAAACTGTACTTTTGTGAGTAATGCTTAAAGACTAAAATGGCCAGTACAGTCGAGTTTGTGGCACAAGGTGACCATACCTTTAATTATTTTTATTTTTGATTATTTTGGAATTATAAAAATTTATTTTGTATTTCTATTTAAAGATATCTTTAGCGCTATATTTTGTTGTTACAGTTTTCCGAGTTCATTATTATAACTTTTAAAGTTTTTTCTGTTATAAATACAATACCTGTTGCTTCACCTCTGCCATTTCGATTTCGTTCAACACACAGTGCAATTGTTGTTGGCAATTTGTTTTCGGCCGACGTCATCGCCAACGCCGTGAGACATGAGCCGTCATCTACTCCACCAACTGAGTCGCGCGTCACCACATCAATTTAATAAGCAACATTCATCATTTCCATTGCTGCGCTTGACATTCAAAACGATGCGACGCTGTCGTGTCGGTGTCGTGTCTGTGGCATGGCGTTTCTATGCGCGCTGTGGTTTGTTGGTGGCCCGCTGAGTAGGTGTTGCATTGTTGGCGATTATCTTTAGTTTCGTTTTTTGCACTTTGCTTTTTGTCGTGTCCGAAACCACAGGAACTGGGCTAGCACGAATGTTATATTGAATTTGCGGCACTTAATCAAGCGGCACTCGCATAAATATTGTTGACATGCATGTATGCATATGTGTGTGCGTGTGTGTGTGTATTCGCAGTTAAATGAATTGATAATTTAGTTGCATTGTCAAACCTGCTGCTAGCGACAACTAAAGTGCTGTTTGTGTGGCAACGTCGGTGGGGCATTTGCACAGTTGTGGGTGTGTTTGCAGCGCTGAAATATGCTGGCGCGTTAATCTAGTGCGAAATGGCTATTTAATGCAAGTCGATTCGTGTCGCTGCATTTTGATGGCTTGCCTGGTCCTACGCTCACTTTTAGTATTTATATTTCTATTGTTGTTGTTGCTGTTTTTATTTCAGCATGCATTCCAATGTGAAATAAAATGATTCTCATGTTCGCTCGCACGCCTAAGTGCAACTATTTTTACACCTGTGCAAATATGCGATTTTGTTACATTAAATGCGTGTGTGGATGCACTCAGCGGCGCATATGTATTTACAGTTGTATGCGTGTGTGTTTGCAAATAGACTTAACCCGCTGCAATGCAGTTTTGCATGTGTTAAGCATGTTGTTAAATTTTCCAGTAAATGTTTACACGAGTTTTTGTTTCTATTTCCCCGCTTTTTGGTTGGTGTTTGCTGCAATTACTGTTATTTGGCGAACATATTGGCAACAACAGTCAGAAATTAAAAACATAAATAATTTTTAAAGCATATTAGCAATTTAATATTTTTGGCAGCTAAGTCGGAATTCTTTCAGTTAGCTCTTTACAGATTACAGATTTAAAGATTGCATAAAACACACGCTTGGAAAAATTCAGTAAAACTTCAGCTAGGCACAGTGAAATGAAGAAAATATATTTAATAAAAATTTTATTTTTAAAATGCATCAAACCTACCAAATATGTAAATGTATATTTCAAAAAGGAAAATATTAAAAAAAAAAAATTAAAATTAAAAACCTTAACAAAATGATAAAATTAAAAAATATTTTAAAAATTTAATAAAATTTATTTTTTTAATGCATCTGTAAATGTAAATAAATGTATATTTCAAAAACAAAAATCTTAAAAAAAAGTAATAATACTAGAAAATATTTTTATAAACGCATCAAACCAACCAAATAAATGTTTATTTCAAAACCAAAAAATTATAAAAATAAAAAATATTTAAAAAACTTTATGAAAATATATAAAAAAAAATAAAAAAAATAAAAAAAATTTAAAAAAATAAACAAAAAATATTAAAAAAATATAATATATATAAAAAAATATTTAAAAATTCTCAAAATAATATTTAAAAAATTCTCAAAATATTAAATTCATCAAAATAATGGGTTGTCAAAAAAGTCTAGCGGTATTTTTATTGAATTTTTTTTTTTTTATTGAAATTGAAATGAATTTTTGATGACTCATGCCCAGCTCTTGACCGATGCTACGGGTGCTACTATGCCGGTCCCTTTCGACCAATTCAGCGGTTTTATCGCGAACGACTTAAAAAAAACGACAATCAATCAAACACATGTTAGCGCGTGAAATGAGCTTTCCAAAAAGGTATAGCATGACCCGAAGCGACGAATAAAACTGGAACTACGCGCTTTCAGCGCCAACTAGCGAAAATACCGCAAGACTTTTTTCACAACCTATTATTAATATAATATCTGATAGTGTTTGAATTGTTTGATCATATTTTTTATGCTTTAGGAAATTCTATAATAATTATAAATCTCAAATAAAATGAGATATAGGCTATTAGAGCTGCCATAGCGCCTTAAATATTTTTTGTAAATATGTTGAAAAAATAAATAATTTTTCATTATGTTGCCGTTTCTTATATTTCCGACAGCAGAAACCTGAATTGATATAGTTGTATATAATTGTTATATTATATGTATGAATGACACTTCGAAACTTCTTTGCTATTTTGAACGAAAATTAGTGTTTCGAAAAAAAATCTCAAATATAAGGTGTAGTAAAAATAAAAGCTTAATTTTTCCAATAAATTATCTGTATCTAGTTGTCGAGGTACGTTTTTCTCAGCCGGTTTTAAGTTAGCTTGACTTAATATTCTCTAAGCATTTAGTTTTCCTTTGATATAGACAAAACTCAACCCCGTCATGTAGACACTGTTTCGATTGCTGAGATGAAAAAAATTTTATAAAACACCGTTTTTAAACATTTAAATAAGCCTGAATACAATAGGAATTTCGAAACAAACCGTCTCACGAACCGTATTTTCACTGCGAATCAGTGTTGAATTGCAATAAAGTGGGTCAGTTATGACAAAGTCAAGTGTAAACGGCTGTACAGTAACAGTCTTGACGAGACGAGTTTGAGCAGTCGCAACATGTGACCGAGTCAGGAATTGACAGTCATGAAGATTTTGCTCTGTGTTGGTGGGTTTAGCACGAAATCATCTGCTATGAGTTGCTTCTCTAAGGCCAAACTCTTAACTCGGATCTGTACTGTTTACAATTGGGCCGGAAAGAAGTAACTGCCAAGAAGCAGTCAGCTTTGGCCAATAGCAGAAGAATTGTGTTCCATCAGAACAGCGTCAAGCCGCACGCATCGATTGTTAGTACTCGCTATAAGCTCTGTTGGTTTGGTTGGAAGGTTTTAAAGCAACCAATGTATAGTCCATCACTGGCATCAAGCAATTGCCAAGTAGTCTATATATGGATAATGATTTTGCTGGTGAAAAATTCGGTTCTAGGAAAGTTGTAAAAATCGATATTACCAGACCTTATATTGGCTAGTCGAAAAAGTTTACTATTCGTATTTCTAATCAAGCTTCAACATATTTTTTTAAATATTTATAATGAACCAAATATGTACCATTTTGGTCGGCCACTTTTTGCCATTTTTCCGCTAGAGACATTAATTCATCAATGTACAACTTTTCTTGTTTCTCGGCGAAAAACTCCGACGAAGTCAATTTTAATCCATTAAGGGAGTTCTGCATTGACCAAAAGAAATAATAGTCCGATGGTGCAAGGTCAGGGCTATATGGTGGATGCATCAAAACTTCCCAGCCAAGCGCTCTCCCAATTTGAAAATTGAGCAATCACCTTGGTTTCTCGGAATAAAGACATTTCAGAGTACTAAATAATCATTTCACCTGAACAGCGATCCTTTTATGTAAATTATTTATTAACTAGAAATTTGTTAATTGCATTTGTCTGAAGTCAGACGCGAAACGACGCCATATTTGCACGCATATTTGTATGTATTTTCTATGTAAATTCGAGAATAACGCCTTTGCCTTCTAAGTGAGCGTCAAGTTCGCCCGATTAGGAGCTGATTGCTGATTGGCATTGAAGAATGAGCATTATTATTATGAATTTGCACGAGTCTAATGTGTATGCGTATGTGTGTGTGTGGAATTATTTCATAACTGGGTGTGTTGAATGACGGGCCATTTATGGCGCCGAACCGACTAATGGCCAAATGTAGCAGATTTACGGCTTAACAAATCAAATCGAAAATCATAATTTAATGACAAATCTAATTCGTTTGAAAATTACAATTGCAATTCTGCGCTTGGCGTGCCTGGGCGGGAGCGACGTGCGAGCGGACGACGAGTGATAGATGGCAAGATAGACGACCGGCTGGACGGACAGACAGGCAGCAATCAGCAAAGCTACAAGTAGCTATTGTCACTCATAGTATGCATGTATGCAAGTGTACGTGTGTATGTGTGTGCCAATAAATACTTCAAACAAAAATGCAAACAATGCGCATGCTTTCAGCCAACAAATCAATAAGCGGCAACGACGCACGGCACTTGCATGCAAATGCTTGATGCCAAGCTCACTTAGCTGCTATGCGGTGTACATATGTACATATGTATGCATAAATGTGTGCATGTCTGCACTTGTATGTATATGTCATGGCATTAGAGGAGCAAAACGCGGCGGCACGTCTTGGAAGGCACGTCCGAGGTCGGCTGCTCCGCTTGTAGGCAGGTTAAGTGGAGAGGCCTCCAGCAGACGTAATTGTCGGGTGCACTGAAGTGCAAAATATCTGCACTTAGCCCCTTGCTAACCTCACATCGCAGGCATGTGGATGTGTGCGCAACGCGTTGCATTAGCTAAATGTTTCGCTGCACACGATGATGCGCCGCGCGCACGCCTCTGCTTCGGTTTTTACATCTTCATTTAGTTGATTGGTTTATCGTGTCAATACGGGGCGTGTTGGCCTTCGGGCAGTTAGTAATTTCCTCCACTTGTAATTATCTGCGCTGCTCCTCCCCGCGTTGTTGCACTTGTTGCGCGCTTTTGGGTGTGTGTGTGTGTGCTTAACCAAGACTCTCGAGCAGCACAATGGGTCAGCGGTGCGTATGAGTCACCACGGCGATGGCGTTCATCCCAGTTTGGGGATTTACAACTGCTTTTGCCAAGTGCTTGCGCTTTTTTTTGGAGTCCCCAGTTGCTGGCAGGCGTTCTTTAGACAGCGTTAACTAAGTGCAAATCTGAGCGGGAGCGAAAAGAGCAGCAGGCGTGAATTTATTGAGCGCAACATCAGCAAACAAAAATATCTTGTTCCCTTCAACCTTGAATTCTCCGTGCAGGGTGTTGAACGCATTCGCGGGCCAGCACGGTGGCTGCCTGCCTGCAGCTTTGCGTCATTTGAATGTCATGACAAATTTCGTTATTCAATCGCCCTTGGACATGAGTAGCGCTGGTTATTCCATAGGTGTGAATGTGTGTTGTCTGTGTATGTGTATGTGTCATTTATAAATGTCTTTATAATGTGTTTATTCTTATGTGCGAAATACTTTCGGTTTATTACTGAGGGTGGGCTCGTATTTTGCATTTTATTGCAAACATTTGCGAGCATTTCTCTAATGTCCCAACGCCAGCTGACTAACAACATGTGTCCAAAAGACAATTAAACAAAATCGCTTGCAAATGTCAACAGAATATTTATTTTTATACTTTTCTTTGCTTTCAGTTCAACTTCGTTGGCAGAATCTTGGGACCACGCGGCATGACAGCTAAGCAATTAGAACAAGAGACTGGCTGTAAAATAATGGTTCGAGGCAAAGGCTCGATGAGAGATAAAAAGAAGGTAAGTCAAAATGAAATTAACGGTTGCCTTTTTTTCTATATTTACTTGACGAGATTTTAAATTTTATTAGATTTTAAATTTTATTGTAGAAAATAAAGTGTTTGTTTTTGTTTATTCATGCTATAAGCTTTTTGAGGCAAACAAGAAAAACAGATACAATAATAACAACAAAATAAAATATTAGAAATGTTAATTTTTGAAAAATTTATTTTTCTTAAAACAAAAACAAAATAAAACAAATTAGGAAGTGCTAAGTTCGGGTGCAACCAAACATTTCATACTCTTGCAACTTGCCAGGATCATAGAGTAGTTTCCACCTCATCTTCTTCCATTCAGTTTCTGCAGATGGATTCCCAGCCTTACTGCGTGAACACCAATAGGGCAATTGCCCTTTAAAAGTCCCAAAACTAAGTCCTGAGGGCAAAAATATCACTAGATATCTCGCGATCGATTTTGGGCCAAAAGGCTTTTGCGACAGCGCATGTACCGATGGTGGTCCAGCGCTTGGATATGATTCCGCGAAGCCCAGCTATCTAGTGGTAGAACACAAGTGGAGACGGGAGCAAAGACCCGCTCCCATTCTACTGATAGCTAGGGTGCTTTACGATACAATGACACCGCGATGCCATAAACCCCATCAAACCTTAATTTTTTCGGGATGAATGGAGTACTTGTGGATTACTGCCTGACCAATAACGCATATTTTGCTTATTGACGAGGCCATTCAGCCAGAATTGAGCCAAAGATGATTTTTCGATAAAAATCCGGATCATTTTGAAGTTGTTGCTCAGCCCAATTCACGAACATGCGACGATTCTGGTCGTCAAGCGGCTTCAGTTCTTGCGTCAATTTAATCTTGTAAGGATGTAGGCCAAGATCTTTTCGTGAAATTCAGCACAACGCTTGAGAACGACGTGTGAAAGACTAATTTGGGTCTTCCTCAAATGATTGCGCTAACGGCAGCAATATTCTCGACACTATGGGCACTGCTTTGTCTCATTGGCACGGGAACATTTTGTACTGTGCCTGTGGGTTCAAATTTTTACGCTAGATATAAAAAGAACGTAGCGCTCTTAAAGTTGAGACCACTGACTGCGAATTTCGGTATTATCTTTTAATAATTTCGACTCGTTGTTGGATGGTAAATCTTTCCATCATAAAGTAGCAAACCTTACTGAAGAGAAATGTCAAAAGAGCGGGGAAAAATATGGTGTCGTTTGCTGCCCCTAATGGTCTACTTTTGTAGCGTCCCTATTGAAAAACCCGTTAGTATTAATCATGAAAGGTTTCCTCAAGAAAATTGTGAAGCAAATATCAGATTAATATCGATTGAGGATTGTGTTATTGCATTGGCCCCTCTATAGTTTACACTGTTTTGTAGCTTTGTCTAAATCTCACGTATTTGCAATCTGTGAAAGACTTATACATCCATTCGACTAATAATTGCCAAGATAAATGAATAAGCGTGTCCCAACCACCAAAATTTCTGCATTTCGCGTATTTTAGATTTTAAATTATTCTGTAATTTCTTTTTTAGGAATTGAAGCGTACTGAATTCTGGCAGATGTCATATAAAATGTATACATTGTCTGAATTTTTTTAAAATACTGTTGAGCTAGAACATTTTTTTTTAATTCTTAATTGAAGTTTAAAATATTTTAGATTAGGAGTTAACAGAATTATGTTTGTGATCAAAAATTACTAAAAAAAATTTACATACATAAAAAATGCAAAAACAAAATTTCGAAGAATTTTTATGAACCCCTCAAACATCATTTTATTTTATAATTCTTTTTCTTCTTCTAATTCTTTTTCATTTCTTTTTTTTTCCAATTATAAAAATATTTGTTTAATAATTACGAAAACATGTTGTTTTTGAGCGACGACGCTGATCAGACGTCACAAACAACAACAACAAAAAATCGATTTCTCCCTTCTTAATTTGGCCACTTTGCATCACATAACTTTCAAATTGTTGTTTTTATACACATATTTTTATGTTTTTTTTTGAGAAAAATTTATTAGTTTGCTTTTCCCATGGCACCTTGCGCTTTCCTCAATGATGCCGTGTCTTCTGCTAGTTCTGCTTGTGCACCGGTATTAACAAAGACACATATTTAAAGATTTCTGACAGCAGGTGACAGATTTATATCTAATTAAAAATGAAAAAGTACAAAAAACAAGATGAGGAAAATAAACATTTTGTCGATCGCTTAATGTAGGGTGTGGACGTGGGTGGGCTTCTCTCAGGCCGTGACATACTTGCTAACATATACATACATAGATACATATATAAGCATTTCAAACTATATTTTACACATACATACATACATGTTTAAGGAACTATAATTATAAATATGCTCTAATTGGAAGAGTCTGGTGATCTTATGGTTAGTGGCATAAAAATAAAATTACGTCAAACGCTTCGGGAAATTCAAGACGTGCCTCCTTTCAAATGTTTGAATTATGTTTGCAATTTATTATTCTGCGTAATTTTAAGGATTAAAATTTCGTAAATGACGTGTTTATCAAGAAAATGAATTCGTTTTTCGCCAGCAACATCGTCGTCGTTTAACTGCTCAAGTCGCATATTTTACGCTTATATCCATTGAAAAGGTGTAGTTTTGGATAAAACAGTTTTAATATGACTTTGTTTATACTAGAAGGTTTTCATAATTCCACTTCAACCTAGCTTAACTTATTTTCAAATAAACTAGAGACTGATTTATATCTAGGTTCCCAACTTTTTTTTTTTAAGAAAAAACAGTGAAACTTCAAATTTAATGGGTAATGTTTATTATCATTCGAAAAAACATTCTTTGACATTTAATTTTGAAGAATATCTCTTTCAAATGTTGGTCACGTTTACGTCTCAGATGGATCATCCGTTGAGTCCATCTCTTTGCTTTAAAGCCTGAATCAATGCGGAATTGTCCGCATAAACTTTAGACTTAACATATCCCTAAAGGAAAAGGTTTAACGTTGTGATATCACACGATCTTGGTGGCCAATCGACCGACCAAAAACGTGAAATTATCTGCTCTCTATTGATTGATGCGATGTGTGGGGCGTGGTGGCTTCTTGTTGAAACTGAATGTCGTCGAGATCATGAGTTTCAATTTCAGACATCAATTAGTCGGTCATCATGGCGTGATAACGGTTGTTTTTGTTGTTGCTATAACGGTTATCAATCCCCGTTAGGATGGTAAGGGTTATCTGTGTTGTCTAAAATCTTAGGGTTATTGACAGTCGGAATTTTGACGTCATCGGCTGCAAAATTAAGTTCAAGTCTATTCTCCTTCGTCCAGTTCGTAAAAATGGTCGCTGTCGATTTGGTGGGGGAAAGTGTGAGGTTCCGTGCAGTGAGGAAACGAGAAAGGTCAGAGAGGTTGTTGTTTACCTCGTGATAACGGTCACCACTGACGGTTGCGATCTCACTGGCATAGTTTTTGAAGAAATATGGACCGATGGTACCACCGGCCCACAAACCACATCAAACCGTTGTTTTTTCTGAATGAAATGGTAGCTCCTGAATCTTTTCAGGCTGCTCTTCGTCCTAAATGCTTGTTTGCATAATCATTGAGCGATAAATGGCCCTTATTGCTGAACAAAATTTGACTCGAAAACTTCGGATCTTGGCATAGGATAGAGCGAAGGGATGTCACTTGCTATATTTGGTACGCTTACAATTTAAGATCTCAACGTAAAATGCGCCAGGTCGTTCCATACGTCAGTCCGAGTTGCTGCGAGAGGCACCGAATTCGGTCTAATATATATTATCCAATAATGAATGCTGGGTCTCAAGATGGTTGATGGTGTTGCGAATAGTACGCTCAGTGGGTCGATTATGTTGACCATAAGTCAAACGAAAACGTGAATTTTCGTAATAAAATTGAACGGATTTGTTAACGTTGTGCAGGCGTAAGTCTGTCCACGATGAAATGCCAAACAATACTGAACAAGAATAACATGACAGCTTGACACGACTCACTCGTGATCTGTCAAAAGTAAAAAAAGTACTTTCACGTGGAACACCCGTTATTTAAAAAGTGTGGTAAGGAAAAAATAATAAGCATAATCCACTGACCCAAAATATATTTCCGCATTAATTATATGGAAAATCTCACGTTGACACTTATCGTTCGCAAACAGCGAGTTGCGGTAAAGAGTAAAGAATAAATAACATATTTAAAGCGGCAAGTGGTCGAAGTGGAAGACTAAAACAAAAAAAGTATTAGCCCATTTTATTTTGTATTTTAAATATGTGTACGCATATTTACACACTGTGTAAAAAGTATACGTAATTGAAGCTAAAATCGCTTGTAGAAATTTTGCGGAGCGACAATTAGAGTTACGCTGGAAGAAATTTGAAGAATGTTGCCATATTATAATAAAGCTATTAGCTTTTTATGCTTGAAGGAGCACACCTAATGTGACAGGGAATTAGAAAAGCAGAACATATTGTAAAAATACACCGAAGAAAAAAAAACAAAAATTCGCGAAAGAAAATATCTTCCTGCTTCAGTGAGGTCAGCCTTCTCTGCAGACGAAACCTAAAGAAAAGCAATTTCCACTAGAAGATATTGTCCGTGCAATTACCTATGGTCGAAAAAAATCAAAGATTGATAAAGTTAATAAAGTTTTTCTTCTTCTTCTTCTTTATTGGCGTAGACACCGCTTACGTGATTATAGCCGAGTTAACAACCGCGCGCCAGTTGTTTCTTCTTTTCGCTACGTGACGCCAATTGGATATCCCAAGCGAAGTCAGGTCCTTCTCCACTTGGTCCTTCCAGCGGTATGGAAATCTTCCTCTACTTCCCCCGGCGGGTACTGCGTCGAATACTTGCAGAGCTGGAGTGTTTTCGTCCATTCGGACAACATAACCTAGCCAGCGTAGTCGCTGTCTTTTAATTCGCTGAACTATGTCAATGGCGTCGTATATCTATCTCATCGTTCCATCGAATGCGATATTCGCCGTGGCCAACGCGCAAAGGACCATAAATCTTTCGCAGAACTTTTCTCTCAAAAACTCGCAACGTCGACTCATCAGTTGTTGTCATCGTCCAAGCCTCTGCACCATATAGCAGCACGGAAATTATGAGTGACTTATAGAATTTGGTTTTTGTTCGTCGAGAGAGGACTTTACTTCTCAATTGCCTACTCAGTCCGAAGTAGCAACTGTTGGCTAGAGTTATCCTGCGTTGGACTTCCAGGCTGACATTGTTGGTGGTGTATTCAGTCAACCTCTTATTTAGAACCAAGCCGTTTGGATCCAACAAGAGTTAGGCGTCTATGCATTCGAATCTACATTAAGGGTTTTCACACCCATCTCTTTTCTAAGAAGTGTTTTTTTCACGCCTTGTAAGAAATTGTGCTTCCGAAAACATGTCCAGTTTGAACTCGAACTTCCGCATACTTGCCGAAAGCACTGTAACCAACTACATATCACAGTGTTTTGCTATATTGCTTTGACGGCAGCGCAGAACGGCCGGTCACTTGCGCCGGCTGCTGACAACAAACAACAAACAAAGTTGTAAACTGTTGCGCTCAGCTGTCAAATTAGAACTGTCAAGTCGGCAGCAAATGAAATGCCACTGACAGCAAAGACAGTCAGCACTACAACTACAACTAGCGCGTGCATACTGGAAGGAGAGCAAATAGTGCAGCCAAAAGCTTATCGCGAAAAAATTCTAAACAGTTTTGTTTGTTGTTGTTGCTTGAATCGCATTGCTAACTCAATTCACTGCGGCCTATTTGTCTGTCAGTGGCGGCAACATTTAGCGCGCCCCAAAAGTGTGGACTGTGCATTTCTGCGCCTCAGTTGGCAACGTTGCTGATTTGCGTCCGCTAAAAAACAACAACAACATGCCTTCATTACAACAACAACATGCCTTCACTACAACAACATGCCATGCTTTGCTACAACAACAACAAAATTTACAACAATATCATGCTTTATAACAACAACATGCCTTACTACAACAACAGCCGCACCATAGCGACGATTGCACTTGCTTCGCTTGCAGCTGAGCGGTGTGTTGCGGTGGTTGTTGCCGCGAAATGGCAAAAATTCTTTACCGCAAAACGAAACTAATAAAAATATTTACGAAACATAAATAAAATATTTAACAATAGTTTTAATGGTGACTTTTTATTAGCTACGCGCAACAATGTTGCGCCGATGAGCCACCACTACCGGTTGATGTGTTGCGGTTTCGCTCACAGCCGAACGCGGCGTCATTAAAATGCGCTCACTACGTGTGTATGTGTGTATGTACATACATATGTATGTGTAGGTGGATATGTGTGTGTTTATTTAAGCACCTTTGGCTCGGTATTGTGTTCTTCTCGCGCTGACAGTGCCGTTTAATGGGCGCTGATCGTTCTTTTGGCAGCGATCATCAGGCATAGTGTGTATGTGTGTGTGTGTTTGTCTCAACTGTGGGGGCGTTTGAAATACGAAAGCAAAGGGTGTGCTGCGGGGTAGCACGGCAAAGTTGGGTCACCCGATTTGGATAAACACTTGGCAACTTTTACAGAAAATAATTCAACATTCTCATTTGCTTGATTTTTAGGCAATAATTATTTGCCATTTAAATTGCTTTGGCAGCCGAAACGCGCGTTGCTGCATAGGCGATATGCCATGTGGTTTCTCAAAGTCTTGCATATCTATTTTAAGTGCATGAAGTGTCGTCGTGTGCTCGACTCTTCGTGCCGCCAGCGTTGACTCATGCACTTTGGACACTTGGACACAGTGGAGCTTCTTCAAGTGGCTACTAGAGCGAGCGGCTGTATGTGAACCTAAAAAGAAGTGTGTATGTTTGTATGTGTGTAGGTGGTATATCCCATAAAAGGGGTTGCTTAAAAAAATAAATAATCTAGTCGTATATGTTTGCTATGTTTTTACAATCGTTTTTGCCTTTTGCGGTTGTTTTCCTCTAGTAGTGTTTCTGGTAGTGTCAATAATAAAGCATTTCGCTGTTTATTTTACCGTGAATTCACATTTTTTCTTACGTATATTTCATCTCTGCTCGTTGATTCATCTCAACGCTGACTAAACCAGCCACCCACTTATGTGTTTCGAATTATTAAACAAATAATAAAAATTTATTAATGCAAAATAAGAAATCTCGTACATTTCAGTTTGGGTTTTTGGGTATTAAAAATTTCAAATTGGCAACGGAAATGCGCTGTCATTTTATTATCATTATTTCGTTTTATTTGATTGCATCAATTACATATTATAGCATTTATAATTTTGTGGATATCTTTCCTACCTGTTTTTATAACCAAACATTTCTTAGCGGTTTAATTACGAGTGAAATCATTTTTAAAAATGTTTTTAGCAAAAATTTTAAAAGTTTTTATCTAAGTATTAAGATATATGTAAGAGTATAAATATGCACATGCATTTTTATATTTTTTGCTTTTTATTTTTTATTAATTTTTTATTTTAATTTATTTTTTATTTTTTTGCTGTTTTGCTTTTTAGATTCACCCATCATAAGAAGCTTATTTGTGGCACCCGCGAGCGTCATTTTGTTCATTGTTTCAGAAATTATCCGCTTTGATCACTGATTACTCTGCCAATTATCGGCTTATTACCGCAAATATACAAATACACGCACACACACATGCACAAATAGTTGCATTAGTCGCATATTCCTGTATGCCGACGATTTGTTGTGACTATTTTGAGCTGATGATGAGGGCGCATTTATGTTTTTGCTTTATAGTGAAATCGTTAGCCAATTTGTTGCGCTTGCAAATCCTATCTAGCACGCATCTAATAGAACGTAATCAGCCGAAATAAAACTTTAGTCGTTTAGTTTTATTAATTTTTTTTAATATATAATCACGGGATAGAATTAATCGATTGCCAGATGATATTATTTTTTAAATATTTTTTTTTTAATTTTCTATCACTACATTGTATGTTCTAAACCTTTGATATTTTTAAACTTACTATGAGCAAAAAAGAGTAAAACTTTCTTCATAATTGGAAAATTATTAATTTATAGTACTTCGGAAAGACAAGCGTATAGTAAACACCAAAGGTCATTTTGATGTGAGATTTGCCACAGATGTCACTGACAGTCCTAAACTCCCAATCTAAAATTCAAAACATATTTCCCTGAATTGGCTTTTGTACGAAATTTAAATTAAAAAGTCTTACTATTTTTTGCCCAGAATAGTTTTTACTCAAATCTTAACTGTTCCTGAGTTTTTATCGTTATACCAGATCTCTCTCTTCTTCTTGCTTCTCCAAGTTCTACAATTTCTAACATTCTTAGACCTTGAATAGGGTATATTCACTTTTGTTACGCAATTTGTATCATCCCGAAGAAACATCGGAAACCTACCCTAATCTGTATTATTCGTACTAGTCCCTTAGTTTCTAAGATATTGATTTACAATTTTGCACACTCCTTTTTCCCTCTAAGAACCTCAAGATCACTCCACTGTTAGATCCGCCGATATCAGACCACTATAGAATAGATCTGTCATACAAATTCAACCATCAAAATTATGTTATTTTAAGGAAACTTTTCTTTGACGGGATATTTTCACGAAATTTGGTACAATTATTTTCCAAAACAATCTCCGAAAAAATGGTTTAGATCGAACCTTTGTAGCATATAGCTGCCATACAAATTCGCCGAACAAAATTAAGTCCTATGAAAACTTTTTTATTTGACGAGATATCTTCCTGAAATTCGCTATGGAATATTTTCCAAGAGCGTGGTACAACCTCCAAAAAAATGGTACAGATCAAACCACAATAGCCTATATATATAATGTTGCCATACAAAATCACCGATTAAAATTGTGGAAAACTTTATTATTTGACAAAAACGATTAAATTAATTTTTATTATGAAAACTTTATTATTTGAGCCATTGAAAATCACTCCCGTGTTTTCATCGGAAATTTGTCATATGCCCGCCAGATAATTTTCTGAAGGTATGTGCCCCCAAACAAGTCTTGAACGGAAACAAATTGTTCAGATCGGTGCAGCTTACAGCATATATCTGTCATGTACCATTGAAAATCAAGATTTCTCGTACTTGAACAACTTTTTTATTTGACACGATATCTTACCAAATTTATTTCTACCGCTTTAGTTACCTATAAGGCGTGCTACAATCCCAACAAATTTCGGTCGGACAACAGCATATCTGTCATAGTTTTTTCATAAGCCACAATCCTCGAACAGATTATTCGATTTAATTTGACATAAAGTTAGTTTATATCAAACAACGTGGCTAGAAAGAACTAGCAACATGTTTTCCGATTGCTGGTAACGTTCTTAGATTCTATTATATGTATGGTACATATAGTTTCTATAGAGAATGCAATTTCGACGGGATTATGGCTTCGGGGCAGCCGAAGTTCGAAGTTTTTTCTTGTTAATTTTTTTTCATGGCAAATTTTCTTCTTCCTAAATTGTGGATTTCTAAGGTCTTTCATTTACAGCAATCTAACCTAAGCCAATCCCACCAGCTTGCCGCACCCTGTATATAACTCGTTGTCGCTTTTGTTTTCATAGTTGACACTTTTCTTAAAACAGCTGCCAATAACTTTCACTGCTGCTTTGCGATAAACAGAAAGCGGCGCACTTAATCTACTTTAATGCGTGCGCGCACACCGAAGCATACATACATACATATTTGTACGTGTGTGGGTGTGTTGGTAAATGCCACATTTATGGTCTAAAGTGCATGCTTAAGTGCAAAAATGAAATAAATGGTTGCTTAGCAAGCATGTAATCGAATCGAACAGGTTGTCGTTTGGTCCACCAGCGAGGTATTAGCTCTTACATAAGCCATGAAAAGTAGAGTGTGTGTTATTTATAAATATAATGAGTGCGAATGCGATTTTTTACAAAAATTCGTAGTTAAAAAAATGGTAATTTCATATTATTTGGTCTAAACTACCGGAACAAAAAAAAAATTGAAATTAGGAATTAAAATTCTAAAAAAAGGAAGATAAAATTTAGGTTGTAAAAATTGTAACCCTAAAATCAAAAAAAAAAAAAAAAAAAAATCCTAACAATTTGCTATTTATTGCAGGAGGACGCAAATCGCGGCAAACCCAACTGGGAGCACTTGTCCGACGATCTGCACGTGTTGATCACCGTTGAGGACACACAGAATCGTGCCAAAGTCAAATTAGCTCAGGCCGTTGCCGAAGTGCAAAAGCTTCTAGTACCGGTAAGTATTAGCCGCCAAGCATGCGAATCAAGCGAAATACACGCGGCTTCAAAAGTTGAAGCGACGACACTGAAATGTCGCTGTAATTTGCTGCCGACATACAACCCCACTATATATACCCTACACACATACGCGTGGCTACAAATTACATAATAATAAATATTAAAAAAACTAAACGAAATAATGTCTTAATAATTTAAGCGAAGGAGTTGCAAAATCCGACCGCTACAACAACAATGCATATACCATATGTGCAGGCGTGTGGCAGTTGGTTTTTGCAATTCGCGCTTTTGCGTGCGCGTGCTCTTATTTTCCATAATCTGATTAATCAAAATAATTATTTTTGTTTAAAAAATATCATGTTTACATACAAACATATTTACAAAATGCATAACAAACCCCTCTAAATTCAAATAAACCGAACATTTCGAAATTGTAATTTTTTTTCTACTGAAAATATCTAATAATTTTCTCTTGTGTATTAAACAAAAAAAAATTCACGACTACATTAATGTTTGTACTAACAGCAAGCCGAAGGCGAAGATGAACTTAAAAAACGTCAACTCATGGAATTAGCTATAATTAATGGCACTTATAGGGATACGTCGGCGAAAAATGCCATTCCAGGTATGTTACACTGATGACTCTATTTCCTCTTTATTAATCGAGAATTTTATTTTTTAAATAATTCTGTTTGTTAAAAAGATCAACAATTTTGTTATAACAACAACTACTGGTACTGATGCCCAAAATATTTAATTGTAAACACATAACCGTTAAATAAACGATTACCATTGCTATCACCCACTTACCCAAAACACTACAAATATTAATACGAACTAGTTAAGATTTCGGTTAGAATAATGTATATTTTAGTTTAGTTACGTTTTTTATTATTATACAATAAGTATTATAGATTTAAAATGCTATGGTAACGTGAAACCTTAGCCTAAGCACATCGTGTGAGTCGCATAGCATGACTCAGCGATGGTAACCGAAAAAGCACGAATAAGGCGTCTTAGAGGCACTGACAGACAACATTTCTCATCAATAGTTTCTTAAGGGTTTCCTCGGGTAAAAAAAAAAAAAATTTTTTTCAAGAATTTTTTTCTCCTATAAAAAATGAAATATTTTATTATAATTTTTTATTGTTGCAAACATACACTATTAACAAAGAAATTCTGAAATTTTTGGAAAAAAAGATTTTAAACTCGGCCATTGCGACACCATTTCCGGTGACCCCTGTGAAAAAAGATTCGTTCGCGTTGGCAGAATAACTCCTGACAGGATCATCTACAGAAAAAAATATGTGTTTTAGTTAAAACCTTAACTTAGACCTTGGACGAACAAAAAAAACACTGAAAATTGGATTTTTGGCAGCCATTTTTACATTACAATGAAAATTCCGCGTTATTTTTTGTTTCAAATAGTTGTAATCGAAAAAAATTCTTCGTTCAAGTCTTCAAGAATAGTATCTCAAAGACCTGTGTAAAATTTTATGAAGATCGGTTGAGTAGTTCTCGAGAAATCTTGCCAACCGACCTCAAAAACACAGTTTCGAGAAAAAATTCCAAAAACCAAAATAATGTCTTAAGACTGTAGATAAATAATATATTGATTTTTGGCATAATGCCGGCTTCCAAAAAAAAAGCCGTTTTCGTGAAAAATTTTCACTACAGAGTGTTCGTAGAAACTGAAATTTTTATAACAAATCTTATATTAGACAAATGCAGATATCAGAAGGTCGTGCGACAATTTCAAGTTGAGTCCAGGGACTTCGGGGACTCTGAAAACGGCGTTTCGGAAAAATGCTTTTCGTCAACTAAGTTCGAAAATCTTATCAATAAACTTATAACTCCGAAATTTTTTGGGGAAATAATTTCAAATCTTCAATTTTCGGAGAATATAACATTTGAACCATATATATGTATGTATATGTAAAAAGATCGATTTTTCAAAATTCACAATTGGAAAGCCCCAACCCTTTAATATATTTTACATCGTACCCTTCAGTCCAATATGCACTTAGCCTTAACTTGAAATTTTGAATTTTAAACTAGGTTCTGGATGTTCTCGGCTATAACTTCGTAGCGCTGTCTTCGGCAGTAAAGAAGAAGAAGTAACGAAGTTTTGAGGTTAATTTTGTTTTAGTGAAGTTTATTACCAAAGTGTTGCTCTAAGTTCATGCTCTATTTTTCATAGTTTAAATTTTTTAAAATTAATTTTCATTTTACTTTAATTTAGATTAATTTTACTGCATTAAGCTTTAGCGTAATCTAATTTCTTTATATAATTTTATATATAACTGTTTGCTTTCGACTCAACACTAACTCTCCACACTCTCTCTTTCGTTGCATAGCCTGCGAGGAGGAATGGCGCCGTGTGATCGCCGCCTCGGCTGAGAGCCGCCTATTGGCGCCAGCATTGCCAACCCTAGCACCACAGATACGCGCACCGCAGGCCACCACACTGGGCGCCCCCTTGATACTCTCACAACGCATGACCGTGCCGACCACAGCGGCGAGCATACTGTCCGGCCAAGCTGCGCCCGCCGCCTTCGAGAATCCCGCACACGGCATGATTTTCGCACCGTACGGCGACTACGCGAATTATGCTGCACTCGCTGCTGGCAATCCCTTGCTGACGGAATACACAGATCATAGCGGTGGGTTGTTTGCTAGATAAACATTTTACACAACTATATAAATTCTCTATAACTTATATACTATTCGAATAATGAATTAATTAATTAATTACTTCATTCATTGATGATTAATCGAATTGCAATTATTTTGATTATGTTGTTGTTTTTTTTTTTGTTATCGTTATTGTATTATTAGTTGTTTTTTTTTTACGATTTTACAAGCAGATTTTTGTGCTTTTTGTGCTCGTTCGAGAACAAAATTGCAAAAATGTCTTTTAGCCGTATAACAAAAAACAACAAAAATAAGAAAATATATTTAATACTTATATCTACATATATAAAACATTAACAACAAACATTATAGCGTAAATACAAAATCTCTCGTGGTTAAGTTGCAGTAGTGTTTCGTTAAGTAATCAAACAATAATTGATGGTTAATAATTAATTAATAATAGTGAAAATAAA
Organism: Bactrocera neohumeralis; assembly: GCF_024586455.1. Lineage (NCBI taxonomy): Eukaryota > Metazoa > Arthropoda > Insecta > Diptera > Tephritidae > Bactrocera > Bactrocera neohumeralis. The sequence continues at coordinate 86,459,935 of NC_065919.1, read as the reverse complement.
TTCTAGGCTTTCTTTGTGGAATTGCGCGCAAAATAATATCACATCCGTAAATTTACCAAATACATGCCACTACCATATACATACATACATACATATACCTAAAAGCATATAAACACTAGCAACAACAACAACAACTTACAGCACATCTCTGCAAAAGCTACTTAATTAACTAAATTAAGTAACATTAATTAACTCGAAGTGTAAGCAGTTAGCATTTAGTTGTAATTTTTGGCTTTAAGTCACGCGAATTGGAGGTTAGGTCTGCGGTTAGCACAGAACCAGTGAGCAACGTTACATGCAAATGCGGTTTGTAACGGTTAAAAACAGTTAGGGTCAGATTGGAGTGACACTTACAGAGAGTTTAGGCAAAATGTTAGGTTAGGAGTCGCATTTTACAGTTTGAAACGATGAAAAACAGTTAGGGTCAGATTGGAGTGACACTTACAGAGAGTTTAGGCAAAAAGTTAGGTTAGGAGACGCATGTTTGGAAGGGCTATGTGTCAAATTGTCAACTAGCCCAATAAGAATTGTTCATAACTGTTTATTTTGTTATAAAATACTGTATTGAAACATCCTTTGTGCACTCAAAAAGCTCCATTGCCTTTTTGAGATTTTTTTTCCCTCAAAATTATTTGTTAAAATTTGTTTTTCGCCTGCATTTATTTACATTAAGTATCGTTATGCACACATTTACCAGGCTGCATGTTTTGTTTTTGTTAAATATTTATTATTTCTTGTTGTTTTTTCATTTACCGTTTTGTTTTTACTTAGGTTTTGTAAATATATATGTTTATTATCAATATTTATTTGCGATAGTTAACCGTTACAACAGTTCGTTCATATATGTGCCATACTCTAGAAACCAAGTCAGAATGCAACTCTGTTGTGTCTATGTTTATAGAAACCGCTGCTTTTAATTTTTAGCTCATATTTACCGTTATTTTAGAATATTTCAAGAAATGTTGACAGTTTGCTAACTGTTAATATAACTGTTAGCTGCAAGTTTTGTGGTTAGCGCTACTTTACAACTACCGTTTGAGGTCTTTTCTCACGCACACAGAGTTGCAATTTAATACAGAGTTTTAGAATTTTAATACAGCGTTCTTAATTTGTTGTTTTTATTTAATTTTTTTTTTTGTTTTTTTTTTTTTTTTGTGGCACCTCTTGTTCGCAATTACTTTTCCTAATCCCTTCGAGCCGATAGTGAATGCTTAACAACAACCGTAAACTAAATTAACCAACGCAATAACAACAACAAATACATAGCCGAAAATAACTGAACTCATGCAAATCATCCGCTTTTCTCTACTAAACCCAAATTAAATGAAATAAGACGCTTTTCAACTGTACGCATTACTTAAACAACAACAAAAATGCTAATCCGTATCAAAATCTTTTTCGCTAATTTTTACTAAAGCTACTTTTTATTTGTTAAATCATGTGTATGAATTTACATTTTTGTTATCGATTATCATAATAATTTGTTTTTGTATATTTCCTTCTTTTTTTCTACAACAAAATATATGTATGACCAACGCGACCTTACATACCTACTTATGTAACCACTCTGATGTTCGCCAACACATTTGAACATTATCGAACACACAAACAAACAAATAAACCGTACGAACATTTTGTTGTTGGCGGCAAAATGCAGTTGGTCGATATTTGCATGCCGGCTCCGTCTTTTGAACGTTTTACCGACCAAGCCCTTTCTAAAGTAATTTATTGTCCACAATTTCTTCACCACTTGAGCCAGCAAGCAGTGCGAAGATTTGTTGCAACAATCAAAAAATAGGTTTAGTGAATTTGTAAATTTGAGCATTGTTGCAAGTAGCGACAAACAACAAACGTAAAAATAAAAAAAAAAATATAAAAATCAAGAATGAAAATATTATAGAAAGCAGCAAGCAAGCAGACCGTAGATTTTGACTACATACTTACGTTTGTAACTGTGCTTTGTTGTTATTTGTTAAGTAAGCGGCGACACATGCAACTCGGAAGTTAATATGTATAAGTACATACATATATGATACACACACATACATATACATATATAATATATAAATAATTTAAACTATTTACACTCTATGCAAAGTGATAAGCGAGTTTATTGAAAAAAGTTAGCAGCGTTTTAGGCGCAAACGCACAGTAAATCAGCAGAAAACCACGCAATACTCAAAGTAAACAACAATTACAAAAAAAAAATATTAAAAAAAAAAACAGTAAACTAAAGCAATATAACCGTTAGTGATCGTATATGCAATTCGCGCGGAAAAAGTTAGCAACAAAAATTTTAGCAAATGCCAATAAGTGATTTTTAATTAGCCGCTAGTGCGCAATATTATTATAGCGTGTAAGTTATGCTAAAAATTAGTTTAGTCTATAAAGTTTGTTAGCAGTTTATTTTAATTACATAGTTGTTTTGGAATTATTTTCTAGTGCCTTGGGATTCTGTGAAACAACTTCTTAATAACAAGCAAATATATAATGAGTATATTCTAGTTACGAGAAAAATATATTTTAAGCGCTTTCTTATTTGTCTAACTTTCATCTAAATATCTAGATAACTCATATAAGGGTTACTAGCTCTTATAAATATTATTTTTTAGTTTAAAAAAAGAAGTATGCTAAACTAATGAAAATTTTAGGATTATTAAGCTACTCTTAAGCATTTTTTACTAAATATTTTTATTTTTTGCTTATAAATTTAATTTTTTTTAATTTTTTTATTTAATTTTATTGAATTTTAAAATACTAAATTTTTGTATTTTCTAGTTTATATTTAAACTAAATTTTTTATGATTATTTTATTAATCAAATAAATGTTTTCATTATTTTTTTAAATTTTTTTAAATTATTTTTAATTTTAAATTTTTTTTTTTAATTTTTAAATTTTTTTAAATAAATTTTTTTTTTTTAATTAAAAAATTGTTTTATTTATTTATTTTTTTTTTTTAATTTTAAAATGTTAATTTTAGTATTTTCCGGTTTATATTAACATAATTTTTTAATTTTTTTAAACTTATTTTAAGTTAAAAAAAAATTTTTTTTTGAATTTTAAAATATTAAATTTTAGTATTTTCCAATTTAAATTTAAATTAAATTTTTTGTTGTTATTTTATTAAGCAAATTAATTTTCTCTCAAATGTAAATTTGATTTTACATTAATTTTCAATATCTTGTGTTCTTTTCCTTTATTTATTTTCTGTTCTGTATTCGATATTTTATTTAAATTTACTTAATCTTTTATATCACTTGAGAGTGTCAGGGTTGCCATTTATGGAAATTAAGCTGATAAACGAAAGCTCTTTGGCACCCACTCTTCATTTACTCTTCACTCTATTTGAAATTTTTTTGGTTATGTAATGCAAGGAGACAATTTTTATTTTCTTACACTAATTTCTACCATTATTATCAAGTTTATTATCAGATCTATAATAAATACTCTATCGTACCGGTTCTTGATCGAATTTATGTATTTGTTTGTTTCTTATAGCTCTACGTTATTTCCGCGATTATACCTACTCCCCGTCACATTTTTCCACATAGTGCCATTGTCTTGCATCTTTTAAGCGCTAAAGAAAAGGCAGTTAGTTAAGACATGTTTAACTCATTATATTGGAATTTGAAATGCTAGTATTTACTACAACACATATATTATTATACCCATTAGAGCTTTCACTTTTATTAGTTATATATTGAGCTTAGAGCTCACAATATGGCGTCGAATCATAAATGGTGCTAAAATTATTGATATTAAAAAGAGCTTTCGCAAAAAGCTTTCAAAAGAGATTCGACAAGCATACATTTGAACGTTTTGTTGAGCTTTCATAAATGTATCTAGCTTATTATTAAACATAGTTTTATACTTACACAAGCGAAATTATTAGCTTCTACCATATTTTTAAGTAACTATATTCAAACTTTTTCAATGTAGTTAAGTACACACCTTTATACATATACCATATTTTATTTATTATGCCTACAAAAGCCATAAAATGTTTTTATTCGTCAGAAATAAACTGTGTAAATCGTTTACAGCTCACCGATATCCGTCCAAATAATTAAGTTGCCTAGTCAAAGTTAATTACTACACAAAACAATATAAGCAACGGCATATAGGTTGAAATAGATACATTTAACAAGTGTTGTGGTTGGTTAAAGTTGAAATTTAGAAGCTTTCACTTCACAATAGTATTACTATGGTTGAGAGCCAAAGCTTTTAATGAGCTTTTCGTAGCAATTATGGATGTGCAGCCGAGCTGTCGGTTTGTGACGCTGGTTGAATGTAAGCATATTGTTTTAGAGTACTGTAAATGTATTTTATTTAAGTTTTCTTTGAGATTTTGTGTTTTTTTTTCGATGAGATTTTTTTTATATTTTTTTAGTTTTTTTTTTGGGTTTTTTTTAATGTTTTTTAGTTAATTTTTATTTTTTTAAATTAATTTTCATTTTTTAAATTAATTTTTAATTTTTTAATTAATTTTTTAGTTTTTAAGTCCCTTTACTTTTTTTAATTTATTATGTTTTTTGGTATGGTTTTTTATTTCTTTTTAAGATTTATTTTTCTTATTTGTTTTACTTTTTTTACATTTTTTAGGTTTGTTGTTTTTTTAATTTTAATTTTGTTTATATATGTATTTTTTTAAATATTTTTTTTTTATGTTTTATATATACATATGTATGTATGTATGTATATTTATGCTATTTATTTATGATTTTGTTCTTGTTTAATTAATTTTTTTCCGTTTTTGTAAGAATGCGTCTGTAGGTATATTTCAGTTATCTAGTTTTTTAAATTTTTTTGTTGTTTTTGTTGGTCTTTTTTTTATTTTAATTTATTTTATATGCATATAAATTTTTTTAATTATGTTTTTAGTTTTTTTATATATATTTTTTATATTTTGTACAAATATACTAAAAAAAATTATGAATTTATTTTATTAATTTTTTAAAATTATTTTTTATATGTATATTTTTATTTACTTTTTTTGTTTTTAATTTTTATTTATTCATTTTTTTGTTCTTGTATTTAAATTATTTTTTTTTTTCGTTTTTGTAAGCATGCGTCCGTAGGTCTATGTTCAGTTATTTAGCTGGTAAAGTTATTGCTAAAGTATATAGGTTAAGCACTGCTTTGTAGCCTTTAAGCGCGGTCAATTAGAAATCACTTATTGGTTAAATTTGCATGTCTAACGGTAAAAACGAATTTTTTATTTATTTTTTTTTTATCAAAAAATCAGTTGTCCCTTAAACACATACAACAAACAAACAAGCATATACGATTCATTCCAAAGAATATTAAAATATATATGCTATATATAAATATGTATATATATACAACACACATTACAAAATGGCCGCCGAAATCTGCTGTTGAACATTTTTTTGTAAATTATTAAATAAATTCTGCGCTTCATAGAAGTTGCTAAAAGCAAAAGTGAGACTCAGCTCCCAGTCAATGGCGCCAAACCAAGTGTATTCTTTTTTTTGTAACAAACTCGAAAGCCTTAGAACCAACAAAGAAAGCAACAAGCGCCCAGTTGAAATGCAAATATAATGTTTTTTTTACAAATGAAATTGCAGCTTTTCGCTTTCACTCATTGCAATATGTAGTTTTGTATGAAAAATGGTAGTATTTACGTTGTTTCCTTGTCTGCAAAGCGATTTTTTTTTTGTAAACCATAGAATTTATCTTGTTATTGAATATTTATGTAGTGCACAAATGATTGTATATTTTTTACGTTTACCAGAATTTATTTTCTATCTAAATATCTAGAGTATACATGTACATAAATGCATATATGTATTGACATACATACATATGTATAATAATGACGTTATGTGAAAAAATATTATGAATTTATATAAACTATAATATAATATAATGCCCTTACCTATTAATCTTACTATGTATATATCGAATATATTTTAGTAGGCGCTCTTAAGCAGCAGCGACGTTTGGCTAACAGAGATCATCCATATCAGAGGGCTGCGGCTGCGGTCGGCGTCACAGCCAAGCCAGGCTTCATTGAGATACAGTAAATAACGGTTAAGCACTTAAACAAAAATTACATAAAAAAGCTAAAATCGAAAGCAGTGAAATTACAACAACAAAAGTTAATGTTAAAGTTTATCATATATTTGCGGCGCATGCATACACACAACAAAACTACATAAATAACGGTCTATGTACACGCAGATGTATGCATGCCGTCGGCTCCATTAATATCTTTCGTTTATCTCATTATTTTTTTTTATAAGAAATTAAAGTAATCTCGTTTTTATACATAAATATTGTTTTTTCTTTAAGTAAAAAAGTTGCAAATAAATTTTATATAATGTTTTTAAAAGCGAAATTTACAAGTAAGCTAAAATTTGCGGAAATTGCATTTTTCAAAAATTTTGTTGCAAATAAAATAAAGTTTTAAATTAAAAAATAATAAGTAATAATAAATTTTATTTAAAAAATATATTTAAATTAATAAATTAATTAAATTTGCTAATTGCCTGCGCGAAGCTGTGACCAGCACGACTGCGTATAGCCCGCGCAATGTTAAGTAACTGGGCTGAATATTGAGTATAAAACAAACACACACACTCACGCCAAACAAAAAATCAAAAATCAAGCGTACGCCTCTGTCTACCGCAAAAAGCGCCGAGCTGTGTGAAATGAATTCTTGCGTTTAACACAAAATGAATGATTTGCCCAGTTTGACAGCTCAACAGGTTAGTTTGTGTTCTACGATTGCCCCCTTTCTTAATTTTTCGCAAAATAATACACATACAAAATTCCCGTTTTTTTTTTCCTCAAATGCAACGCTGAGGAGGCAAAGCGAAAGTGCTGTAATTAACGATTGCACTTTTTTTTTTGGAAAAAAAATTAAATTTTGGAAATAATTATTTTATGATTTTTTTAAATTTTCACCACAAAAAAGTAAAGCTGGTACAAATTACACCACTCAAAAAAAAATTTTGTAAAAATAAAATTTGTAAAAAAACAATTAATAAAAAAATTTTGTAAAAAAACAATCAATAAAAAAATTTGTAAAAAAAAAATATAACAAATTTTATAAAAAAAAAATGTATAAAAAAAAAACAAAAAAAATTAAAAATTTTATAATTAAAAAATTTTGTTTTTTATAAAAAAAAAGAATAGATAAATAAAAAACAAAATCACAGCTCTCGCATTGCCTCCTCTAGCGTGCCGTTCTTTATATGCAACAACAACTTTTTTTTATCTCGTCTAAAAAAAGTTGTTGCTGCACATATTTCTTCAAAGTTGTGTTTTTGTTGTACGTAAATGAAACTTTTTCGCAAAGTCTGGTATTTTATATGTATATGAGAATAATAAGGAGCGTAGCAGCCAAAATGCGTAAAAATGATTAAATTGTTTGTATGTTGACTTGTGCCTTTGTGACGTGTCGAGAGATTTTCGCCATACATAAGTATGTAGTTTTAAACGTAAGGTAAGCGTTACATTTAGGGAGCATAATAAAAAGTATATATTAAAAAGCATTATAAATGGAAATTATATAGGGACGTCGTCGAATGTCCGTTACAAACATACATACATACATACATATACATATATACCACGTGTGTGTATGCGTTTGTATTGTGCGGGGCCCATTATTAGGCACAGACGTGTGGCTCATTGTTTAGTTTGTACCTAAAACTTGTTTTCATTTTATATACACACATATATACTATATATATATAAATATATTTTATACATGTTTTTTTAGTGCATTCTAGTATGTTGTACGAGCAAATTTTTTTAGCTTTAAGCGATTTTGTATTTATAGACGTATAAAAAAGTATTTCAATTCAAATTGCCTGCAATAGTGACATACAGTTACCCGATAAACATACATACGTTTATGTATATGCAATAAATTTGTAAAAGCAACTTGAAAGTGCAGCTTTTTTAAGCACAAATGCAACCGTGTGTTAAAAAGCAAAAACAAAATCCTCAATTATTTTTAAAACTTGTTATCAAAACTACAGTTATTTATTAGTTTATGCTTTATAACTTGAATTGTTTATTTTTTTCACAAGTTTTACATTGTGTAACAAAGCAAAAGCTACAACTCATTTTAAATGTGAATTAAGTCTATACCTTTATAAATTATATAAATATACATATATATTATTAACGCAAATTTTGTACACAATTTTCAAATATGCATAAAACAAACAAATAAAAATCAATAATTTAGTTGAATTGCAAAACAAAACGAAAAGTTTTTTCACTCAGCAACTCAGCAAGCGAAGAAAGAAAAAAAAAACTTCTAAAACATTTCAATATTAAACCAAGATTTGCATTAAAAACTTTCTTACTAAAAACACATATGCCAAAAATAATTTTTATTGTACAATAACAAGAAAAAAAATTAAAAATCATAGAATTTCAACAATCATACATTACTAATGAACAACTAATTGTCATATTATATACCTAAATAAACAATAGCGAATATCTAGTAAGTAGTCAGTGTACTAAACTAGTCTGTAATCGACTCATTATTAACATTGTAACCACTTTCGCCAACTCCCGCGAGGCATACCACTAAATTAGACTATCTACTTACTAAAATGTTGACCCACACCAGTGCACCGCTAACCGTACGGCACACGCTCATAATGAAACTCTCGAAAAATACGAAAATTCTGCAATAAACTACCTACCACGAAGCTCCGTCACGAAGTTGTGTGCGTCCATTTGAAGCTACATACGGAAGTGATGACGACGGAGCCCAAACGTTTTTAGTACTGCCTGCTCATACACCGTTGGACTACGCAATGTGGCGCCTGGCCTGCACCGCCAACCACCTTTAAACACACCCACCCACATATATTGGTCACAAGCTGCCTGCTGCGTGGTAAAGAAAAAGCAATTGTTGCATCCACTTCCACTCCTCGCTCTTAGCTCACTTATTAACCACTCGTAGGACTTGTATCAGAGCCAAAATTTGAGTTCTTAGTTATTGAATAGATTCCATGTCGTTAACACTTAGCGCTAAGCACGTATGTATCTCTATGTACATGTACAAATAATGCCTTAACCATATAAACATACATATGTATCTCCATATCGGATATGAATAATTTAACGATTTATTAACTTCTCTGCCAAATCTATGTGGTTGCGGTATTTATACGAGTAATCCTATACATAAATATAAATAGAAAATAATATTTGTAATAAATATCTAAAATACTTTAACATTGACTAATCGATGCGATAATATTTCGCTTTAGAATTAATCTCAATTATATACATACATATGTACTTTGTTAATTTGTAAGCTTGACTATGAGTCCCTCTTTTAATCTGCAACCCTCGTACTACATACGAAGAATACTCTCCATTTATGCATTATTTATTGCCTCTTTGCTTATCTGAAATAATTTTATTTGTTTGGAAGTGCTTGAGATAAGTCATTGAAGGCGGAAAATACACCTCAGCGCACACATTTAACGTCACATTTATCCTCATTTCATTCTAAACATTCCCACATTCATACATACAGTTGCACTTTACGACACTAAATCATTGAAAATGGTGCCGAAATTGACGCTAACCTCTATTATATCACACATCGATAGCAATTGACATACATACACACACATGTGAACGGAATTTACACACATATGTACATGCATATAAGATATTCTAGAAACTTTAAATCAAAATTTGTGTTTGGTATAGCATTTATTTAACAAGAAAAAGTTGTAAAACAAATACAAAATTTAGTTTTTTAAGTAAACTATTACACGCATTATATTTTTTTACTATTTTATTATTCAAAATATTAAAAAAAAAATTAAAAATCAGTCTAAATTAATATTTAAAAAGTATTTCATATTTTTTTATAATATTTTCCTGCTTAATTTTTAATTTTAATCTATAATTTTTTAAATTTAAATATTTTTATTTTTTTAATTATTTTTTTTTTTTTTTTAATTATTATTATTTTTTTAAATTATTTTTAAAGAACCGTTTTCAATTATTTTTTTTAATTTTACTTAATTTTTTAATTTAAGCTGTTATTTTTTAATTTTAATTATTTTAAATTTCCTTTTAATTTCTTTTATTATTTTTTAACAGCGTAATAAATTCTTTTTTTTATTATTCCTGTGAATTTTATTTATGAATTTATTTTATACATAATTTAAATTATTTATCTTCAAAAACTTAAAAAAAAAGATAATTATAATCAGTCAAAATTAAAATTTGAAAAGTATTCCATAAAAATTTTTATAATATTTTTTACTAAATTTTTAATTTTAAAATCTATTATGTTTTTAATTTAAATTTTTTTTTATTTTTAATTTTTGTTTTAATAGTTTTAATTTGTTATTTTGTTTATTCTTTTTTTAAATTATTTTTAATTTTTTTATAATTTATTTGAATTTTATTCAATTATTTATTTTATTCATAATTTAAATTTCTTAATTGATTTTTCAAAACTAATTGTGTTTTAAAATTTGTTATTTTATTTATTCTTCAAAAAATTAAAAGAAATTAAAACAAAATTGTATCTCACATTTAATTAAAAAAACTTTCTATTAATTTTTAATTTCAAATCTGTCTTAATGTTGTTTTTAATTTTTTTTAATATTTCTAATTTTGCATTATTTTTGGAAATATTTTTAATTTGTTTTCTTTTAATTTCAATGTTACTTTTAATTAATTTTTTTAATTTTTTATACATAATACATTTTTTTTGATCGATGTTTTGAAACTTATTATTTACATTTATTACGTTGGTATCTTTTTTAAATATTTTCTAAAGTATTCAAATAATTTTAAATTTTTTCAACTTTATATATAATTTAAATAATTAATAATTATACATGTGCGTGTCTAATAATTTTTGTTGAATAAAAGTCCATTATTTGGCGTAATTTCGCAACCTGCCTGATATAAATACATATTTAAATAAATATATTTCAAAATCTTATTTCAAATCTTAATTTATTAAACTAAAATTTTTAACGAGTAACGAATTTAAATTTTGAATTTTTCCATTACATTTGTTTTCATACACACTTCTTTCACTTTATGAGTAAAGCTAAAATAAATAAATATAAAAAAAATTAGAAGTATTAAAATTAAAAAGAAAATTTAAAGAATTCTAATTTTGAAATATTCATTACATTTGTAAAAATTTTTTTTTTTAGTAATTTGAATTTTGGAATATCCTTTACATTGTACAAAAAAACATTTTATAATTAAAGCTAAAATAAATATAAAAGAAAAAACAATTGCAGTTAATTTATTAAAATTTCCAAAAAAAAATTATTTAAAATTTTTAACGAATTCGAATTTTGAAATATCCATTACATTTGTAGAAAAAACATTTAAAATAAAAAAATAGTAGTTAATGCATTAAAAATTAAAAAAAAAATATATATTGGAAAGTGAAAAATCAAAAATAATTATATATTACCTTAATGTAGGCATTTTTAGATGCAAAAACCGCACATCAATGAAGAAATTTAAACACAATTTTCAAAACAATTTAATTTTAATTATTTTATTTTCATTTGTAAATTTATTGCATTTTTTGAGAATTATTTATTGTGTGTGTATGTATGTCTTGCACCTACCACGGTTACATGTCAAGCAACACCTATTGTTCTAAATGGAAACAAATAATTAACTCAATATCAACTCAACTCTGCGCTAACAAACAACAATGAATGTGCACCATTCGCCATATGAAAATGTTACTCATACGCAGCGGTCGCTAGAAAGGGGACTGTGCGTTCATTATGTAGTACTTACTTAATATATGAATTTGAAAAGAAATTCTCACCACTACTTATTTATATATGAATATACATACAATATATATGTATAAAGTATACTATAAATATTATTGCTAAACCAAAAACAAAAACAAAAAAAAAGAGACTAACCAAAGGCCAAGTTAACTAAAACAATTTAAACTTTCATGTTTTGTAAATTACTATTAATTCTCTTTGAACTTACTACGCATCGAGTAAAATATCTATAGTAAATTAATCAAACCAAAAAAATCAATAAAACTCTTTAATTTTAATATGTATAAATAACTTTTACCCTACAAGAGCAAGCAAGCAAGCTGTGCACCAAAAAGTCACAGAAGTAATGACAATAATTTGGAAAATAATCCACAAAAGTACCTAAATGTATTCAAAAGCGAAAACACTAATCGAAGAAATATGAATGTCAGTATTTATTAATACAAAAGCTCATCCTGTATCTACACACACCCACACACACATGCATACATTATAACTCATGTTTAAGCATACGAAACAAAAACGAAGAAAAAATAATTAATACAAACAGGTGTGTGAATTGTAATTAGTTAATGTTTAATTGACATGTCATCGATGTGGCAAGCATTGAAGTGTGAATAACTGTTTTTCCATAAATGTATTTGTATTTGCATAAAAAAGCACGAAAGAATGCACAGTTAGGTTGATGGATTACACGACTGTGTGTAATTAATTGATATGCGGCAGTTAAGCATTAGATAATTACAGTTCATCAACGCCGACACATTAGCGTACACACACACACTCACACCAACACACATTTGTACATATTAATAATGCAACAAAAAGCATTTGTAGGTGCATTCAAGTGCGTTTGAACATTAAAATAAACACGAAAAAAAATAATGGAAAATTTCCTTCCGCATACATCAAGCAGATGCTGCGGGCTTTAACTAAAAGGCGGTTGTGTAAAACAAAAAAAATTTAATTTATAATTTTAATTGCATAACTGCAAGCTGCCAAGTTGAAAACGGTATTTTTGCATGCCAAACTCCAGCTGCCGCTAAGACGAAGCTTCTTAACGTTGCTTCATTAGCATTTCGCTACGATTTGTCTATCATAATTCTATCAAATCGAAATTACCGTTAGAAGTTAACGCTCATAAGTGAGAAAAAGCAATGTAGCGTTAGAGAACAACAACAGCAACAATTTCTTTGTTAGTTTACAATGCCTATCTATGACTTTATAGGCTTCTTTGCCATTAAATTGGCTAGCGTGATTAGTAAATAGATTTTTATCATCACACCTCTCGGAGTATTTGCTTAAGCCCGCATATTTATGTGCATAATAAATAAATATGTACATATATGCATGCCAGTACGTTGTTTAGGGGCAATAACCGGCCTACGGTTTGGACACTGATAAGTGAACTTTATAAACAAGCGACTATGTGACTTTTGGTAGTCGGAAAAGTCTTTTCGTATCATACTTATCTCCGTAAACTTCACAAATTTCATTGGTGGCTTGCGTGGCATTTTTCCCTTTTTTATACAAAAATTTCAAAATATAGCGAATTTCTTCATTATTTTCACTCATTTTTGAAGAGCTGTAACTTTTTTTCAACTTCCCCGAATTCAATTTTTTTATGGTTAAATGAAGCATAAAATCACACCTTTCCAACACTATATGATATGACACATTATGATTGGTAGCACTGGAAATACACGACTGCAACGACATCTATTGATAAAATACGAAAAGACTTTTTCGACTACCCAATATGTTCGTATACCGTTATGCCACAGTGGCTTTATTCTGTTAGAATTTCAAATTTTGTAGCTCATTAAGCAGTAGAAATGAAAAACTAACGCGTTTTCGTAATTATGTCTGCGTTATTTATAAACAATATTGCGCATAGTCGGAACGCTGCTATTTTTTCTGGTATTTTTCACCACATTGAAGCCCTTTCTTTCGTTTTAATAGCCGTCGTACGCACTTGAAAGCACTTACTTTGCCTAATTGCAAATTACTCACCATTCAACTATCCAAATCATTGAAATTTAACAAATCAAACAAGCAAATGTGTATTAATAACACTTTTGAAATTTAGTTATGTAATTTATAAATAATATTTACTAACAATAACCACTAAAAATTCTTCTTGTTTTTCTCTTCTACTTTTTTTTTATTTACATGCTAACCCATCCGGTGCCATGGTAGACGAAAATAACCCATTTAGATGCGATTGATTGATTAACTCGTTGCTACCACACACACACCTTCACAACTACTACCAACTATTAATACCTAAAAAATATATAACAATTAGCGAAGTAAAAATAGTTGTCTTTCTCACCACTCGACAGATGTCTAAAGGCATACAAACAAATTTGCTATTGAAAGCGAGCCATATAATAAAATAATAAAAAAATAATAATAAATTGTTTAATTAAATTTATAATACTATTACAAAAATATGAAATAATATTGAATGATACAGTTATAAATATAAAAATAATAAAATAAATAAAAAAATAATATAATAAAAAATAAAATAATATTAATTCTTAATTATATTGAATGTTACAATCATGCCATATAAAGAAAAAGCAATAACAACAAAAGAAGTAAAGCGGTGCAGAAATCAGAGCAAAAATAACGGCAGCGACATGTGTTTACAAGGTGGTCAAGCAAGCAGCAACGGCTCTTTTGACAGTCCACAGGTCGTTTGCGTAGCGTCCACTTAGTGGCAGGCGCTGATATACCCAACGAACTAACAGCAACCGAGCAAGCCACTTTTAGCACGCTTAACGCGCTGAACTACAAACCAAGTGGCTGCAAATCAGCGCGTAGAAAAAAGAAAAACAACAACTACAACAATAATGTATATCAAATAACAGCTACAACAACTAATCTGTATAGGATACGCTCTGACATAATAAACTACTATACGAGTATTGCTAACAACATCAGCGTCATCATCCCACCACCACCACCACTACCACATACCGCACTATCACCTACTTACCAACTTTGTGACATTGTATGCATGCCACGTGCATATGTATAAGTACAAACAACACCCTATAATACATATACACATATATACATATATATTTACCAATGCTGTTTGCAACGATGATGGCTACTATAGTGAATAGTGTATACCTCACCTTCGTTTAGCTAACAACTGTGTATATACGCCGACGCCACTGTACATCCCCGCCTACGATTACATACGCCTGCCACATAACGGCATAATGCATGCCAGTATTGGCAGAAAACATTCGAATGCTTCGTCGTCCGTATCCACCACGTCGGCATCCTCGTCATTTATGCCGGTGGGATGAATTGTGTTAATGAGTGTACGACGAGCGTGTGTGTCAGCCAATGTGTCGAGCAGCAGCAGCAGCAGCAGCAGCAAGCAATCAGTCAACTGAACAAGCAGTCAATTAAGCCACCTAATATCATGTGTCTGCTTGCTTTCACCACACCACCACATCATATCACCAACGTTGCATACCTTGCGGAACGTAATTGGGCGCGTATGCACTAGGTGACATAACTGAATTTACGATGTAACCAACAGGTATGTATAAATGTGTAATTTTACTTTATTATTATTTTACTTTATTACGTTTGTTCTTTTTTTCACCAGTGCACTCACCACCATCATTGTGCAACAAAATATACTCTACTCTCAGCTGATTCTTGCTTGATGCTGGTTTAATTTTAAGCTGCGTTTGACTGTTAGGTCTCTGAAACGGTCTCGTCGGGTCTTGTCTCCAAGTCAGCAAATGCTAAATATTAATTTGTGCTGCATAACAGTATATCAATTCTAACTAGAACTTACAACAGTCAATCAAACTTAGAAATTTTTTAGTTTTTAACGCCTTAACGTAAAACGTAGCTCGTTTAAAGTTCGAATCCGCAGCGCAAAAGCACGCGCATTCAAATGTATATTGAAAAATAGAAACTTAAGCAGTGCCACCCTATATGCGGTGTACGGTAAATGCGCATTAGCGAACCATTGTAAGCCATAATTTTCTATCAACTCTAAGCTGCGAACAAAAATCATGTACTTCTCACAACAGTAGACTCATGTGAATCTCAAAAAGTAAGCGGAATTTTCGTTTCTAAAAAAAATAACAATTTTTCTTATATAATATAATTTTCTAAAAAAAAAATATTTTTAAGTAAAGCTTTTGTGGCAAAGCATTGTTTAGATACAATAATATTATTTAATATATGATTAATGATAATCACCAGCTACAAATGCAACAAAAACAAAAAAAAAAACAGTAGAAAAAGTAAAGAAAACAAGCAAGCGTTATGCATATTATAGTCATTCTAGCCAATCAAGTTATAACACAGTTTATATAAAACATTTTTTAAGCTGAAAAATTACATAAAATTCTTTAAAAAGCAGTTATATATATGTATATCTAACTAGTTTAACGGGAAATCAATTTTTTTATAAGTAAAAATTATGGACAACTACAACAAGAAAAAATCGATCATATGAAACAAGAAAAAAGCCATATTTAGTCTGTATAAGTATATAAATTAATTGTAGGCATAATTTATTTACAATTAACAGTTAAATATCATATTTTTTTGCAAATATAATTAATGATGTTATGGTTAAAAATCACCAATCAATCACTGTACGCACATTTGAAACAAAAAAACAAAACAAAACAAAAAACAACAAACGCATCTACATTAATTACGTTTAACATTAATTAGGAATAATAATAATTAAAAAAAATACAAAAAGTTGCAGTTAAACTTAAATTGCGTGAAATTATGTACTCGGATTTTAATAAAATAGAAAATAATAATAAACAAATTAATAGAAATAAAAATAATAATAGAAATAAAAAAAAACGTGAAAAAATAAAATCAGCGCAATTCAAGCTGATTGTGTGGCCAAACTGGAGTTTTTGCTCCAAATTTCATTTATGAATTTATTTAAGCAACAAATAATAATAAAAAAGTTTGTCATATACCGCAAATTCTAAATTGTTGTTTGTGGGAAAAAACCGCGCGTTTTAATTAGTAAAAATTACAACAACAAATTAATATGCCAAGCATAATATTGGAAGACATGCAGTTTACAGTTAACTTCAAGTTGCTGCAAAGCGTGCTTTTAGGCTGGTGTTTTTGGCGTACATTGCATATATTTTTACTTGTTTGATAATGAAAAATCTGCAAAAAAGTCAATAGAATTTTTTTTTAGTAATAAATTTATTAAAGAACTGCGAGCTTTTTCACGAAAATTTTTGAATTAGCCTCTAGAACAATGCAAAATTTCATCATAATAGTAAAAACTTTTGCATACAACTTTTAGGCGCATTTTCTAAACTTTCAAAACATGTGAAATTCTAAAAATTACAAAATATCAATATTTCAACTTTTTTAACTGTGAAAATTTTCTATGCTTTCAAAACTTGTTGTGAAATGCTGTTAATAATTACAAAATCTCAATACTTCAACTTTTTTGACTGTGAATACTTTCGAAAACGATTCCAAAACTTTATAGAAAATAAAAATAGAAGCTAATAGTTTGTTTCAATTTTAAAAAAATAGAGCTACAAAAGAAATATTCAGTTTAAACATTGATTTCTTTAAAATATTTTTTAAAATTTATTTGTTTTTTAATACTCAGACAATTTTTCAGTTCATACAGTGATTTCTTTAGAATAGAATTTAATTTTTTTAATAAAATTTATAATTTTTTTTAATAAAATTAAATTCTTTTAAAAATAAAATTAAATGTTTGTTTTTTTTTATTAAATTAAAAATTTTTTTTTTAATAAAATTATTTTTTTTAATAAAATTAAAATTGTTTTAATAAAATTAGATTTTTTTAATAAAATAATTTTTTTTTTAATAAAATTAAAATGTCTTTTAATAAGTTAAAATTTTTTTTAAATAAAATATATATATTTTTTGGGTTTTTTTTTACTACAACAGAAAGTAACTGCAACAGCAATGACTTTAAAATCCGCACGAAAGTGCGCACACATGCATTGAAAGCGTTTGAAAGCTCTGTGGCAATTTAAATTTACATGCACGCACTAATACAAATGCAGAAATTGTCAAAGTTACGAAAACTATAATTACTCCGGTGCAGATCCTTGCGAATTTGCAATTATTTTATGTAATGTAACCACAAGCGCGTGCCACAAAAGCATGGCAGACTGCACACTTCTAAATTCCCACAAGCAGCCGACATGCTACTGCACAGAAAATACAGCAAATTAACGGAATTTTTCACGCAGCAGCCATTGCATGTGTAATTGCGAACTTATTAATTAGCGAGTAAATGAAAATCGATTGTGCCTTTGAATACATTATGTAACATGTGTATGTACATGCTGAGAAACACAACTACTTAAATACAGACACACACAAATACATACACATATACATATACTATATATAATTACATATACAAATGTATATTGATTGTGTAATGTGGAATGTGAGTGATAACAGCGCTAAATATCCAATTATGTCATAATTAAAACCGCATTGCATACATACATACATGCATATGTACCAAACTAACGGTAACTGTATTGCACTTAAACCGCTAATTTACTTTGCGAATTTTTTCGCGCGCAAATATCATGAATTCTTTGCTTAATTATTGTGCGGTAAAGCGTTTTATTGTGCAACAAGCAATGCAGTTAATAATAACGGTAATAATTATAATATTTAATATATAATAGTTAAATCGTATGCGTAAATCTATTGTAATTGGCTACCACACATTCACACACACACACACACACATTTGTTAGTTTAAAGCGTTTACAATTAGTAGTAATTAATGGAAATTATAACGGTAGCGAAATGTCGAATGAAGCGTTATAATTAAACGTTAATGATAATAATAATATTAATTAAATATACTCAATAAAGTGCAATTAAAAACTATCGTAATAATATAATTCAAATGCAATAAGAAAAATTGCAAACAAAATTACTTAAAAAGCATAAAAATTGTGCAAAATTAAAAAATTAAACTTAAAAAAAAAAAAAAAATTAATTAAATAAAAAAAACTAAACAAAAAAATAAAAAAAATATATTTTGCATTAAAACTAAAAGTTTACATTTACAAACGGTTACTTTTTGTGAAGTGTAAATATTTCTAGGTTAAGTTATGAGAAGCTGGCGCGCAGTAATTTTGAAATAATAACCACTACCCTACCCCTCTAGTGTTAAGCCATTGCGTTTTCATTTAAAAATAAATATTTTTTTGTAATATAACACATACATACATACGTTGACGTCCACATTTGAATGAAATGAAAACACTATCGCGCACTATTTGTCGCACCGCCGTGAACAAATAAAGTTTAAGAATTTGAAGCAATTTAGTTTTATTGTTGTAACTGCTAACTGCTAGCCGCTAAGTGAAATACTTGAATGTTGTGCATTGTTTCAAGCATTGTTCTTATTTATGGTAATAATAATAACTATTTTCATTGTGTAATGCCAATTCAATAAATTTCATATACATACATACATACTTACATATATACAAGCATACATATATTAATAAATGTTTAGAAAAACTTTGAAAATACCAAAAAAATGCGGAGTTTTTTTTATTTTGGTACAAATAGTAAGTGTGGATATATGATTTAAGCGGTTTGGAAGTCAGAAAAAACACGGAACTTAACATTTTTCCCCACTAAATCCACAGCGACCATAAGTATTCACCAACTGGACGAAGGAGTACAGACTAGACCTTAATATTGAAGTCTATGGCGTTAAAATTCCGACTGTCAAGACCCTAAGATTTTAGGTGTGACACTCGAGATCCTGTGCTCCTTCACTCCTCACACGAACGCGATTATTGCAAAAGTATAGAACCGCAAAAAAATCCTCAAATGAGAAAAAGACAAAGAAACGTTGGCAACATAACTATAAGGCAATCGGTTCTTAACTACGCCTGATCACCTGGATGCAGTGAAACATAGACGAGCAAGCTTCACACATGTGAGAACACTGCACCTTGGACTATTACGGGTTGCCTATTGATGTCTCCTATCGAACATCTGCTTAGGGAGCATATTGAACCCCTCTCCAAGCAGTTCCCGCTGGGGTGTTCTTATAGAAATCTCCTGCTTGTAGCGGAACCGCCACCTAGGAACATCTAGAGGTCCCTCCTCAACTAAGTCGATGACACTACGCCGATCAGATTCCGGCCACAACTAGTTTCAGACATGCACTGACTGCCATTCACAGTGGAGCCATAAACACCCTCACCGACTCCGTCCTAAGTGAATAGCGTACCTTGAGTGAAACCAACACCCATTGCCTTTTACGCAGCTTCGTTCTGGATACTGTGGCATGTTAAACTTCTACTTATCCAGAATCGACACCGACATATCAAACACATATCCAGCATGCAACTAGTCCCCGCATGATTCTAACCTCCACTTTGCATGTCCAGCTAACCCTACACATCTGACACCGCTCTCCCTATGGTCCTACCCCGTCGAAACAGAACGTTTCCTGGGCCTACCGTTGGATGACCTTGATGACAACTTATCTGAATCTTACCGCCCTAAAGGGGGGGCCCAAGTTGTAAGTTAAGGTTTTAATTAAAATACATATTTTTTCTCTTTCATGCAAGGAGTTATCCTGCCAACGCTGGCGCATCTTTGTTTGAGGGGTCATCGGAAATGGTGTAGCAATGGCCGAGTTCAAAATATTTTCTTTCAAAAATTTTCAGAATTTCTTTGTTAACAGTCTATGTTTAAAGAAAATTCGAATAAAATATTTAATTTTCTATATGAAAAAAAGGCTGTTTTTACGCGAGAAAACCCATGTAACCCCTTAACAGTTCCAGTAACATTGTTTGCCAACTCTTTTCTTATATCGTAAATATTTACGATGTTATGGTAAAAGCAAAAGCTTCTCATATTTCATATTGTGTTAAACTGCGAAGAAGAGCACGTAA